>NC_137464.1:151787790-152515614 GCF_964235325.1 Thermobia domestica
GAAAAGACGCATTTGTAGGTGTTGGATCAAAAGTAGTCACGTTTAAAATCCGTAAAACCTCTTGAGTTATCGCATGATTCATGTGACACCAATGTCCTAAATCAAATCTTGCAACTATAATTAATTGAAATTATGGTTAGGTTCACTGAAACTTGGGGTGTTCGATAAGGCTGAGGACCTGTCGAACTTCGGGAGTGAAAATTTATCGAGTTGTCATCGGTTACTCGAACCCGTTCGAATATTTGAAATTATCGAAGTTTCGGGTATTATCGAAATTTCGAGTATTATCGAAGTTTCGGGTTTTATCGACATTTCGAGTACTATCGAAGTTTCGGGTATTATCGACATTTCGAGTATTATCGAAGTTTCGGGTATTATCAAAAGTAGTGATGAACAGTTCGGTTCCTTCACCTCTCCAATGATTTCTTCTTGCAGCCAAACTAGTCAAATAACTTTTTTCATCTGATAAGTTATTGCAAAGTTGTATTTGTTGAAATCATATGTCAAATTATTTTTCTGCCTGCCCCGATACTGGCGCAATCAGCAAAGTGACTATTATTAGACTAATGTTGTCTTGGATTCCAATTCCATTCGGGTGATGCATGTTTTCTCTTCCTCTTTCTCTCTTCTGACAGACTGCTTAAACCTTGTACATATCTGTGGGGAAAAAACTTTTCCTTGACATTGCTAAGGAGAGAAGTTTTAAAATGAACACTCTACATATATGTAATGCATATTATATACAACTATGATAACCTCGAATACATCGTTTCTTTCGAACACTCCGATAATCCCGAACTTTTCTAAATATTCAAGCGACTCGACAAATGCGATCATATTGATATATTTCTGTATTTGCTGCTTTCAAACAATTGGAGACTCTCGAACAGTTCGAGTGTCTCGAAGTTATCTAATGTTTCTTACATTTCGAGTGCCTCAAACACTTCGAAAGTCCCGAACATTTCGGGAGTCTCGATCATTTCGAGAGTCTCGAACATTTCGGGAGTCTCGATCATTTCGAGAGTCTCAAATATTTCGGGAGTCTCGAAAGTTCGACAATTCGATAAAATTAAAATTCTTTATCGATGAAACGGTTTTGAAATTTTATCGAATTGTTATCGATTACTCGATTATCGGGACAGCCCTAACTGAAACTTAATATTACGGACGTAGTTAAGAGAAACTCAGGTCATGATAATTTGTTTCGTTGAGTTATCTAGACAAAGAATGCTAATAACACTTTATTATTTATCAACCGAGTTCGATTAATAGCACTATGTGACGGCAATTCCAACTTGAATGTTGGCCGCCGTATCCTTGCTAATCCGAGATAATCTTTATTACAAAGTGAGAACCGAAACCGCTGGCCTCTATATACTTGTTTTGTTTCTCCAGAAATGAGCAAAAAAAAAAAAAAAAGTTTTCATTCTACAGCATCTTGATTGTTTGTTTAAAAGTTAATGTTTCTTTACAACAACCAGACAATAGGCCTACGAGATGGACCTACAGGTTAACGTATAATTCGAACCATATGAGCTACCTACCATCAGGAATCGAATCCGAGTCTCTTGCGCTAACCATATGGCTACAGAGGAAGTCTCGTATAGCATCTTGTTACTGATGTAGAATCTTCAAGAACTTAGGTTACCCCTTAAACAATAATAAGCTTGATAAACTGTGCTCGAACAAAAGCACACTGATGATAGATCTCGCTTGATTAGAAATTCTTTAGTATGAAAATACCAACGCAGGATTTTAAAAGTAAAGGGATATGGCATCGTATCCTAACGGTGCTGGTTTTGGGGAGTTCGGAGAACAAGGTAGTTTCTACTGACCAACCTATAAAATATCCAGGTTGATCACCCCCTCCCCCAATGACATTACTGAAGAAGCATTGCTTCAATATTTCAAGAATAATTTTTTCTATTCCTATTTTTACTACAACTACCAGAACAAACCAGCTTATGGTAATTGTTTTACAGTTTTAAATTTTAAATTATTTTTCTGTTTTATACGTGCCATGCAAACATATGCGTACAACTGAACATCAAAGTGAGTAAGGTAGGATCGTCACCGGTCCAGCGTTGAGCTTCACGTTTATTCCATCGTTATTCTGTATCTATAATCGTACATAAGTGTATACCTACATAAGGTTTAAATTTTATTTTGTTTTATTTACTTATTTATTTTTGTCATAATGCCAAGAAGCAGTATTTCAAAATTTGATGCAGGTAGTAAATCAATAGTAGTACATTTTCAGTTGGTTTTGGCAATTTATAAGCACAGCGAGTGCGTTTTATGCTCTATATTTTTGGAAATTTGAACACCAAGTATATATGTATATAGGGTGTATCAAAAGTCCCCTGATAAAGGATAACTCTGTTATTATCAGAGTTACAACAAAACGTAAGAGGGGAAACCTTATCCAAATATGATGATTTCAATCTAAAGTGAAGGAATTTTTTAAATCGGACAAGCCGTTTGGGCTGTGCACTCTTTATACGCCCAATGTTAAATGAAAATTAACCCATTTACCTGGACCCGCAACATAAGTGATTGAAGTTACTGTCCTTTACGTTATCATGTCGATGGCCCCAATTTCACCATACTTTGATAAAATTTGTCCACTTTCCGTCACGCCCCTCCCTCTCCAAAACCCAGGTAAATGGCAACATTTGGGCGCATAAAGAGTGTACAGCCGAAACGATCGTCCTATTTAAAAAAATCCTTCACTTTAGATTGAAAACATCATATTTGGATAAGGTTTCTCCTCTTATATTTTGTTGTAACTTTGATAATAACTGAGTTACCCTATGTTAGGGGACTTTTATATATATTTGAAAGAAGTCGTTTCTGTGCATTTGATTATCAATCTTTATCAATTAATTTATTAAAAAATAAATGTGTTAAATTAAATCTCGTTGATTTGGATAAAAACAAATTGCGGGGTCAATGATATAGGTGAAAATTCCATATCCAGCATGAATAAATTATTTTGCACCAACTTTGACTTTTTTCATATCAATGATAGTAATATCCCATTATGAGTGCACTTCGCAACATCTATCCATAGAAAATGAAATGAAAATTTCAATTGAACATCCCACGATTATGTCGTTTAGGGTAAGAGAGGTGGATGATGAAGGCAAACAAACGATGGTGGAAGGATTGGTGTAATGAGAAAGTGGGAGGAAACAGGGGCACGCGAGAAAATCCACGGATACGATGTTGTCTACCACAAATTAACTTGGCCGGGGTCGAACCAGAGACCCCACGCGCAAGAAGTAAGCGCTCCACCACTGAGCCACAGTGCCCCTATCTATCCATAGAGTGACGTCTCCTAGTAAATTCTTAACTTATTGACAGGAAAAGATAGAATTGGGTACTAGATAAATACCAAGAGAGAGAAGTCATATGACGTATTTTGCAATATCACCAGATTAACAGTGTTGCTAGCCCAACATAGTTATATTTTTTTCAAATGGCACTAACAGTAAGGTTATTACATATTTCATGTTTACATGTGAAATGAAAACTTACACTACCTCATTTATTATCCAATGATGCCAACTGAGAATGCTAGAAGAGTTCCCTCCTGGCTATATAGTTAGCATACGTACCTGTGGCATAGGATACCTGGCTTCAATTCCTAATGGGAAGTCAGGTGATTTGGATTCAATGTTAAGCTCTAGGTCTACGACTCACGTCGCCTTTGTGCTAAAAAGGAAAGTTAAACTTGAAACTAACTAACCAATTTACATTAGGATTAGCACACAATACAAACTACAACATTTCCCATTATGTATCGTAACCCTATGATCCTATAAAAATATTACATCGTGACCACAACCATTCTTAGTAGAAGTGCATATTAAAATATCTAACGATAGTGATCCGTGTTAAATAGTTTCTTTCTTCCTTTCAAACGTAAGGACGGCCTATCTGTCAGAACTTTTGTGTAAAAATATTTCGTAACCACTATTTTAAAACATTCTTATATATATATATATATATATATATATATATATATATATATATATATATATATATATATATATATATATATATATATATATATAAATGAAAGTCACTATGTTGGTGACTTCGTACTTCTTGAACCACCTGACCGATCTCAATCAAATTTTCAACATCGATGAGGTTCGAACCTGGGATGTTTTTTATCACTTTGACGGCACAACATAGGGGAGGGGAGAGGGGATATATATTGCTTAATAACTCTTGAAGTACGAGACCGATCTCGATCAAATTTTCCAAATAAATGAGGTTCGGGCCTGGGATTGTTTTTATCATTTGACAGTGCAACTTAGGGGAGGGAGAGGGGGCGAGATATATAAAAAATACATAAAAATGAAAATGACTACGTTTGTGACTTAATAACTCTTGAATCACATGATCTCGGTCAAATTTCCCACATGGATGAGATTCGTCCCTGGGATATTTTTTTCTTTTCACTTTGATGCTGCAACTTGGGAGAACAGGACACTTCCTGATGCTGTTTAAATCCAAATTCAGCCCCGCAACTTGAAAGAGGGGCAAATATAGAAAACGGTCGAAAATGATCGATATCAGAGAGTGCTTCAGTAATGATAAAAAGTGACTGATAAAGGAACATATTACTATTTTTTCTCATTTTAACCCGTCGAAGCGAGTAATTGACGATAGTATGTTTCCAATTTTCAATCCTAGTAATTGTTACATATTATGCATTTAGGGCCATTCATGTAGTTAACCTAGAAATAGAAATTAAAAAATATAATGCCGTGGCTATAGATTAATACATTTCTAGAATAAGGAATCATTCATTTTTTTTTTTTTAAAAAGTATTATATTCAGTTACATCAAATCAAAAATAAACTTTCATGTGTTGAAAGTGGCTCGAGAACTTTAGGAAAGTAAAAAGCTACAAAAAATTTTTCAGCTATATTCGAAGATACTGTCTCATGATTGTTTTCGCGTAATAAGTAGCACGTTTTAGTATTATATCTCACACATCATCCTGAATTGAAATAAAAACTTTCGTTAACGTCCTGCAGATTACAGGAAGTGGTGTTATCCACCACACGCTCCCATGCATGGAATCGAACCAAGAATGACTCGCACTAGAGATGATACTACTCTTCGACTAGTTTAATGTGTTCCCACTTTTTCACTCTACGTTAACTACTTTTTTAAAGAGTCATTCTTGTGAAACAATAGCAGGAATGGAAAATTAAGGAATTTTAAGATTCACGGCGATCCTATTGTGTTCGGAGTTTTCAAGGTTCCCCAAACGCAGAACACAGCCAAAAGTACTATTTATTCGACTGTTATTTTCTGTTGTATCTCTTCTCGCTACCCTAGTAACTAGTACGCGTTGTTTTGCTCCACGAGGGTCCAGATTCAAATCTTGGTAGGAGAACAGCGAACACGCCAGTTTTCCAAATTTCACTTTAAACAGTACGTTTTGTCCTACATATCCTCATCATTGCGGACAAAAAAGTGTGAATAGAAATCAGTTCATTCATCAATGTCATTTCCTGCAACTATTAAATCAGTTTGGACGTCTCATAACACAGACAATAGTTTCAGCTCATTATTATTATTATTATTATTATTATTATTATTATTATTATTATTATTATTATTATTATTATTATTATTATTATTATTATTATTATTATTAATTATTATTATTATTATTATTATTATTGGATAAGGTGACAATGGATATGCTAGGAACTGTGAAAGGTTGTGTAATATGGTTATCTCGGAAATTCGATAATATAATGAGAATACGGCTTCTCCCGTGCCAGGTGATTCTCTCTAGACCTTCCTGTTGCACTAGATTAAAATCTGATGTGCTTAGGAGCTCACGTAAATGGAATGACCCGTCCTTTATAATTATTATGTTGCTCAGGGTCATATAACGAAGACTGATTATTAAGCATACATAAAGAAACAACTTGAAGTCAAACTTGCTAACCTTTCTAGAGTAGAGTAGGATAGAATTTCAATTTACATTTTGATGCAGTTCTATTGAACAAACGAACTTATATACAAAAATCTTCGGTATGCTTGCTTTCGGTTATGCTTATGAATTGGTCCCTTATGCTCTCTATCACAAAGATTTTAAGATGAAATTTTTAAAAAATTAAATAGTTTTCGTCCCGCGATCAGGCCGTATGTACAGTGGGCCACAGAAATTCTTGATGTACACAGTCCGCGAGATAGGCAATCCAACTAACGCCTGCTCCAAGATTAATTACGCCTGGTAGGGTAGCTAGAACAGCAGCATGAAGTTGCCACACCTGTTAAAAGAACAAATCGTAAGGTGTGTTTTTGTGCAGGAGTGAGGAGAAACTCTGGCTGACGAAATGACAGAAGGGAGTTTTGGATACTTGTACTCACAGTAAACAGCACAATACCAGAAAAAAATATACGGCACCAGAAGCACCGATGAGAAGATAATAGCCGGGGAACTTAAATAATCTTATAATTAACTCAAATGAGGGATTATAAACAAGTTAACTTACTTTAAATGACTATGCATACATATACGTATTAAATAATATACGGGGGGGCGCGGTGGCTCAGTGGTAGAGCGTTCACCTCTGGTGCTTGGGGTCCCGGGTTCGATCCCAGACCCGCCAAGTGAACTTTGTGGTGGACAAACACCGTGCTCGTGGGTTTTCTCGGGGTTCTCCCGTTTCCTCCCACTTTCTTCATTCCACCATTTCACTCATCTCTCATTATCACCGTCTCCTTTAGCCTAACCGGCATAACCGTGGGACGTAAAACTTACAGATTTCATTTCATTTCATTAAATAATATACGGATAGATTATGCGTTATGTAGTACGTTATTTTTTAAGTAAACACAAAGCCTTGCGCTGAGTTTTGAAATTATTAGCAATAGTCCTACCTGCAAATCAATTAAAATATGGGTCGACCATTCGGGGGAAGAGCCCAGCCTCTAATGAAAATTTTGGGTGTCTAACAGGGTCTGAGCTCTTAGGTTCCGGCGATACGTAATATTACTTCGAAAGAAGAACTTGTCCGATTTCATTATTCGTTAAATGACTCTTGAAACTGCTAAATATTGGTATGCGGTAATTTATTTGTAAATATTAAAAATGCAAAATTCGATAACACTCAAACGAGTTGGAAAACCTATCCGTACTAAACGTATTTCCCCTTAGGTTGTAAATAAAACTGAAGGTTCTTGATTTGAATAATATTTGTGAAAATTTACACATTGAGACACAAGGAGAAAAAAGGAGAATATAGTGTCTATAAACAACAATTTAAAAATGCACGAAATTAACGGTTAATATCAAATATAGAACCATTAACAGAATTAACTCTGTAATTCATTTTCTCCATTCATTTTCTTTCTTTATTTTCAGGATCACATCATCACTAAATTTCTCCACTGGAGATTATCTTTCATTTAGCAGCATCCAACTGGAGCTCATCCTTGTAAATGAAACATTTTAAAAGTTGTAAACGGCGAAGGGAAGACTCGAACTCGGATCACCGGTTTAGAAAACCCACAATGCTAACCACTCACCTAAAGCGTTACTTATTTGGACGCGATTAAATAAATAGCCTTTTCTATTCGCTCAAAACAGTAGCTTGTTAATACAGAAATTCAAAACACAGGAATATGTAATTGAGAACTCGGAGGGTATTATATCACTGTATTCACTAAATTATTAACATTTCAGATTTTTTTAGAAACAAAATACAAAACTTCTTTATTTTGAATGAAATACGGCGCGTATATTATACTCGTAAACAAACTAAAGACGAATCAATTACTGCGTATTAATTGTGGTTCAGTGGTCAAGGCGCTTGACCAGTAATCTGAAGGTAATCAACTCTTATCCACGAACGACCAGTACATTTTTTTTACTTTAGAATTTTCGGTGGCGATTCGGTGGTGGTGTTCTAATATCTTCAGATATTTGAATACTCAGATGTTTCAATACTTGAACTATCAAGTCTTTAGGATTATTATTATTATTATTATTATTAATAATAATAATAATAATAATAATTTATTATCACTCAGGGCATAACATTACAACAAGAAACGTGATATTTGGCAAGAATATTTCGTTTTTGTTTAGTGTTGCCCACAAAAAGAGGAATTTTCTTATCTCGTTTCTAAAACAAAACAAAGAAAATTGAGACGAGAATTAACATTTTACATTCGAGACGGGACAAGGCTAACTCAAATTATCGTCTCGCTTTGGAGCAGAGCCGTAGCTAAGGGGGGGGGGGGGCAGCGGGGCGCCCGCCCCGGGCGCTGACAGCAAGGGGGCGCCGCACGAGCAAGGAAAAAGAAAAAGTGGTGTTGAACATGAGTAAAAGACGAGTCGCCCCCAGAAAGTATTGGCGGCCTATTAGATAAATATTGCTGTAGGTTATCAATGAAATACATAGATTTCTTAAAAATTTTCTTGCTCGCTTCGCTCGCAATGCACGAGTTTAAATAAGTCACAACAAGTTTTTACTTATTACTTGAAGATTTATTATACATGATTTCTTAATGACATGTAGTATACAAGGTGCCGAGTAATGACTTATAGTGTACGCATGAGCATTTTCAAAATCAGAAACGAGCAAAGTCGTGTTCGGCGTTTTGACAGTGATGAATTTGCTGGCTTCAAAACGTTTTTCTACCCAATCGGATTAATCACGACGCACAGTGGGGCCAAAGCACTGAATTCTTGGCAAAAATAAGAATTCGCAATATGAAGCGGAAAATTGAAATCAATTAGTTCGGCGTATGCAGTGGCTACAATAATGTTATTTCGACATTATTTAATCAAAAACATAGAGTTTTACATCATAAAAGGAAATACCCCTTATATTCGCGCCTAAATTATATAACAGATTATATGATTGGCATAAAGAAACGCGTGGGCAATATGCTTTGATTTGGCAATTTACGATTGGCTTATATTCTTATGTATGAAAGAAAGAGTGTACTTGTTCATTTTACAACTGAAGAGTAATAAAATTGAAGAAAAGTTCTTGCTTCTCAAAATTATTTCAAAGTTGTGGAGGATTCGTTATGACAATGAAGATGCAAGGACCTTCAATACATAAAAATTATCTCATCACAAGTTCTCGATATGAATATATTATCAGATACATTAAACATATTATGATTTACAAGCATCAGTAACCTGTTCAGGTTGTTTCATATATTGCATCGTGCATTACGTGAGCTCATTTCATAGCTTGATTGGAATACTCTGAGCTGGAGCGAGCGGAGGCTCATTACAGTTGATTCCAATGTCACTTCTGTGCATGCATCACAATAACATAATACTGAATTGATCAACACCTTTTAATATGGTTCATAGATTGTTTAGCATTGGCGTTTCAAAATGTCGCCACCATTAATCAAATATGTTTGACTAGAGTTTAGTTCTGTTGGTGAATGACAGAGAAGTATGACTAGATGTTGGAAACAAGATGGGTCTGGGGGCAAAATTCCCAGAATTGACCTATATTCAACTTTGTCACTGCGTGCATGTCTAATAACCTAACACTTGTTCTCACATTCATCCCAGCTCAATTCAAAAGCAGCATTGCATCCAGAATGTGGTTTTCCTCAAACATTTTCATGTGCTATATTTTCCAAACGTGCAAATATGTGCCGGTTTTCTCTTTGCATACAGTAAGAACAATGTTTCTGTTACGACATTAAAAAATCACAGACATATTATGCCATATTTTCTAGTAAAATGCCATTCTATCGTTTGACCATACTTTATATGCTATCAGCACCACAGCATTTTCCAAATATGATATTAAGTAGGGGATTATCATAAGGATATGATAATGATATTAGCATCATTGCTAATATGATTATTGACTACACATCACATCAATATTCTAAATATACAAAACGATACATATATGTCGGTCTTGTCACCATGTTTACCAGTCACTGAATATCTACACGCAATGTAGAAATAGTCGCATTCAAAATCAATTTCCTATCTTCTCTCCGGCTTCAGCAGATAACCAAATTTACACGTCCCATGAGTTCATTGTAAGTTGCTATCACTTATTTTCCTGCACACTATCTTACGTGTACACTATTAAGGCTTCATTATAACAAATTATATCAAGTCAATCTTTTACTTCATTCTTCGAGTTTTTGCTAAGAATTGCCTGGTTCGGCCCCACTGTGCGACGGTGAGAATGAAGGTATGAAAGTGAGAAGAGTGAAGAGACACATTCAAGCTGCTGTTTGTGCGATAATATTAAAAATAAAGGTAAACGAGGGGAACAATAACATTTTCGAACTTCAAGCAGTTGTAGAATAGGGACTTAAGGGATCAGAACTTAGCCCAAAGAAGTTCAACTTTTTTAGATACTAATCACTACCAATGATTTATTTTTAAATTCCATTAACATATGAAATTCTTCCAGTTTGAAGGAATTTATTGGGGTAATTTTTTCATCAACTTTTTGTATTGTCAGCATATTGTCTGCATACGTGTCTAGTTGTGTGATGTTTTTATCTATCTACATACATACAAAACATAAGTAGGCACACTCTTAATATAAGTACGTGTTAGTGTATTTTAATATGTTAATTAATAATAAGTAGCTTAAATTCGGAACTTTCTTTCATTAAGAAATTAAGTAATTACTATACTTTCAGACATATTTAGTAGCCAAAGTATATTTTGGATTTTAAGTACAAACATTGAACATATTCTTCACCTCCATTGATCAATATTTAGAAATTCACAAAGAAGGCTCCTTCTGAATTTCCATTACATTTCACAAAATATTTTTTACCGTAAAAAGATCGAAATTAAAATGCTATTGATGTGGTCACATACAGAATAAAATTAAAAAGTTTACAATTATTATAGGAAATTAATACTGTCACCCATTTCGAACAATTTAGAAGCACATAGTTTTTAATGTATTGAAATATAATTTCTTATCGATAGTATTAAACGTTGTACATAGTAGTAATTTTCCTGAACTGTTCTCCTAGTGAATTTGTATACAACCAAACGTAGTTTTATCAATCTTAACAAAAAGCCCAAAATAAGACTCTTGAAAACAGCTCTTATTTGAAAAAGGATACATAATGATCGTTTTTAGTTGTTGCAATGGTCTTTCCAAGAAGATTTATAATGATTCCGCGTAGCATAACAACAAAAGCTGCTTTTCTTATATATATATACAATGATTGGTAAGATTGGTAAGATGAGTGTAGGGGCGCCGAATTCTACTTCGCCCCGGGCGCCGAAATCTCTAGCTACGGCTCTGCTTTGGAGATGAGAATTGAGACGAGACGAAAAGTATCGTAAACATTTCTCATTTTATCTCGATTCTCGGAATAGTGTTTGGCCATTCTTCAAGTAACAATAGCTTTTTAGACTGAATTTTATACGCTATTTTGTTACTTTGTTTTTCGGAGCTCATAGAATTTATTACGTTTGGTGCAGGTATTTTTGTAGCAAAGCTATTATAATTACTTCTGCATATACTAAAAGTTAGTTATTATATGCCTTTCTGTTCAGTCATATTCAGTTATTTTTATTGAAGTTATTTTCCTTAAAACGTACAGTAGAATACCTTCTACATGAAACTATAGTGGAACGCTTTCGTTCAAAATTTTCGTAGTTGCAGAGGTGTGTCCCGGAGGTCCGGACGAACTCCCGAAATCCAGACTTATCTGTAAGTTTTGTCTAATTTTAGGGCAACTTTAAAAATGTTAATACAAATATAGTAAGACGCTTTCTTTGGATAAAAGACTTTGGAATATGTATGCGTTATATTGATATTTTAACAAAATATATATACGAATATAAAAAAGAATAGTTCCTATTTACAAATTTTGGTTGAACGGATATATGGAACGTGTTTTAAAAGGAAACATAATGTTGTGCCGCGTGGAATAACAAAATTCGTGTCACAAATATACGTTGACAATTCAGAAGAAATAGAAACTTCGGCCATATCTTTCCAGTTAGAAGACAGGAATTCGATATACACAATAATTACAATTCCGATCAAAGTGGTTTTGAATGGAACTGCACTATAATCGTATGTTATCTATACAAGGTCAAAAAAGTAGAAGCTTCTGCACAATCCAAGAATGCCTTACCTCATAGCTATACAATAATACCCCTTATGTCTGCCAGTGAAAAATTAGTTGGGCCATTATATACTGTATTGCAAGAACCGATAGGACAATTTGAACCACAGGTCAAGAAAACTTTATTCCAGCCCCAAATGTGAAGCTTTCCTCATCAAAATCTGGAAAGATGGGTGAGCTGTATTTGGAGGAGTGGATCCGTGAAGTTTTTGTTCCTAACATAGGGGACAAAAGTGTCTTGATTCATGGTTATCTTTTAACCTAGAGATGCAGCAACACATTCCGGACAACAAAACGCTATATATCAAACGGATTCCACCGGGAATAACTTGGGCTGTACAACTATGGAATGTTTGGGGCTTTAGAAAATGGAAGAATTTTGTATGGAAAATAACAGATTTCAAAATTTTACACCAAATTGATATACATCTTCACCAACGTAACAACATTATAAAATTGCAATCGCTAGTTTATGAACAACTATCTTCGCCAAGATACCATGATACGTTCAAATGTAGTTGGTATGAATCTGGATACGTAGATGCGAGGCCGCCAGAATTTGTTAATCCAGTGAGTTTTTCATTTTCCTTAAACGATGAGTGCGAAGATATAACACTCCTGAAATGTAGTTGGTGCTTCAAAAGTCTTTGCGCGGAACACTTTTTCGAGCAGTTTCATTTCTATAAAACACAATCCACAAAGTAAGCACAGATTCTGCCAAACTCCTATTTCAAGCCCTTCAGTTCTCTTTCACCTTGTGATTCAGCACCCCAGAAACTACGTAGAGACCTGTGCCGCACATGTGCTCCACAAAGTACTTTTAATGACATATTTGTATTCAGCTCGTCAAAATGAAGGGGAAACATATATCACACTTGTGACGGGGACTCCCCCCCCACACACACTGGGATCCCCGACCTACAATCGAAGTATCTTTACGCAAATGAAGACAAATGACAACGATTCACGACAACAATAAGTCAATTTTCAAATCAAAAGGCCGATTTCTACTAAGAAAGCCGAAAATCGTAAATGGGGCACTGCCCCACCCAAATATGGGGTTTCGCCGAAATTTGTTGTGGCGATCTTTATTCCATGAACTCCCCTAAAGATCTGCACAAACATTTATGAAATCTGAGATTTACACTTCGGACACCCTCCTTGTAAGAGAAAAGATTGTTACTACATCATAACGTTCCCAAACATTAACAAAAACTGTGTAAACATTCTTGCTGCAATAAACAATAAAAAAAAAAAATAATGGCAATACAATACATGAGATAGAAAGATGTGCGTTTAAATTATTTATTTCAAATCAGCGAAGTGGGTAATATATGCTAATTGCTTATAGAATCTCATTTTCTCAGATCAAGATTATACACATAATTAGGATATGCATGCAACAGAAACACACAACACACACACACACACAGAAATATTCAATCTTTGTTGCGTCATCTTGGGTGATAAGATTTACTTTTTCTATGCGTTATATTTTACCTTGTATCTCCTTTCAAATTAAACAAATCGATAAAAACGCCATATAACCTAGAGAGTTTGAAAATTATTCTGATTATACGAGTACTCTACATACAGTAATTGTAACAGTTGACTAATGTAAAAGAGGAATAATAGAAATTACAATGTTTTAATACAAAAAAAGACCTTAAGTACGTGATCAATTATAAACCTTGAAACTATATTAAAGGCAGGGGTAAAAGTGAGGGGGAACGAGGGAGGACGCCGTCCCCCGACCTCGCACAAATATGAACGGCTTCCTAAAAAAATTACAATGGACAAAGGAAGGCAGAGGGACGGCGTGACGTCATGCCAAGACCTTAATTACGTGATCAATTAAATGTATTCCATTCTCGTACGCGTAAGTTTCACACTAATAGTTGTTGTTTATAGATGGTAAGAGGTAATAAGTCAAAAGAATAAATGAGTTCAATACAATTTGTTGGTTGATTTATTTCAAGTTTAACGTTCCTTCTCACCAAGATATATAAGACGGGACCTACTGTTTGAAGCATTTGAAGCTTAAATAAGTCTTATTTTATTCTTGCAGATAATCTGTTTTGCTGTGGTTTTTGCTGCCACAGAAGCTCAAGTACCTCTGGGATTTCCTTACACAGGAGTTGCACATCAATATAAATCACAAAATGACTTGGGACAAGTGAATTTTGGTTACTCTGACCCAGCCCAATCAAGAGCTGAATCCAGATCCATCGATGGAGCTGTCCAGGGTTCCTACAGCTACATTGATCCTAATGGAAAACTTAATGTAGTCAACTACAGAGCCGATGCCAATGGGTACAGAATCCTGGGATCGAATAATTTACCAGTTGGACCTTCACCTGCAGCATCAATACCAGCCGGTGTCTACGCAGCACCTTTTCCTAGTGTTTTCGGCTTGCCACAGCCTGTTCAGGATACTCCTGAGGTAAGTTTCTTGTCCAATATAATGAAGGTAGAATATGAGGGTGGGGCGGATGCAACTATGCTCCATTTTTTAGTCGCAAAACAAATTACAGTGAACTCACGAGGGAACCTATCCAAGTGTAACTCTGACTTCGTGTCGAGACTATGGCCGTTGGATATCTTGTCCCAAAAGAACATAACACGAAAAGGGATACATCCTCGATCGCAACCGTTGCGGAGATATAAGCGTGAAAAGTTAGAAATTGATTCCATACTATACATTACAAAGTCAGATTCCGGGTCAGATTTTTCGGAAACGGTCGAGTAAGGAAACTCAGCGAATACATATCAATTAGTGTGGGGCGCACAGCACCTTTTGAATGAAAAATTTGTGTCCGGGGCACTCGCAGGTTCCCAGGCTGAGTCCAACTCAAAATTTGCAAATGGAACCGGGGGTCAAGTAGCATATTGTATGAAAGCTATTGTTAAATAAAAGAAGATAGAACAACTCTCAACTCTCTACGATGACCCTGTGCAAACGGGCAACTGGTCAAAATGTCAATACAACCTACATCAGAATATCTATGGCCACGCTTCTAAATCCGTTAAGTTGCGACAAAAACAAAACAGAAAAACACGTTTGAAAGTGCAAGGTATTGAAGTAAAGCAAATTGCTACAGAGTCTCTCTCTCAAAAGCATCCTCCGATGTATTTGATTTCTGCACCATTATTCCAGTTTTCTCCAACCCTACTCCTCTCGAAGTTGTCTCATAATTTCAAGGTTACTCCGTTTCGTTTTTACCATCATGTTTCTCGTTCAGCAAATCCCCCGATAGAAATTTCACAGTGCAATCTGTGAATTCGGGGTCCCGATGCGCGAAGCACATACAACTCTCAACTCTCTACGATGACCCTGTGCAAACGGGCAACTGGTCAAAATGTCAATACAACCTACATCAGAAAATCTATGGCCACGCTTCTAAATCTGATAAGTTGCGACAATAACAAAACAGAAAAACACGTTTAAAGGTGCAAGGTATTGAAGTAAAGCAAATTGCTGTAGAGTCTCTCACAGAGTCGCACAACTGACTTTATCCAAGTATAAGTGTGACTTCGAATGACCAATGGACCATAGAATAACCATGACCATTGGATTTCGTGTCCTAGAAGAGAAAGGATACATTGTCAACCGCAATCGTCGTGGAGGGTGAAAAGGTCAAAAGGCAACGGTATGTGCTTCGCGCATCGGGACCCCGAATTCACAGATTGCACTGTGAAATTTCTATCGGGGGATTTGCTGAACGAGAAACATGATGGTAAAAACGAAACGGAGTAACCTTGAAATTATGAGACAACTTCGAGAGGAGTGGGGTTGGAGAAAACTGGAATAATGGTGCAGAAATCAAATACATCGGAGGATGCTTTTGAGAGAGAGACTCTGTAGCAATTTGCTTTACTTCAATACCTTGCACTTTCAAACGTGTTTTTCTGTTTTGTTTTTGTCGCAACTTAACGGATTTAGAAGCGTGGCCATAGATATTCTGATGTAGGTTGTATTGACATTTTGACCAGTTGCCCGTTTGCACAGGGTCATCGTAGAGAGTTGAGATTTGTTCTATCTTCTTTAATTTAACAATAGCTTTCATTCGATATGCTACTTGACCCCCGGTTCCATTTGCAAATTTTGAGTTGGACCCAGCCTGGGACGCTGCGAGTGCCCCGGGGACACAAATGTTTCATTCAAAAAGTGCTGTGCTCCCCACACTAATTGATATGTATTCGCTGAGTTTCCTTACTCGACCGTTTCCGAAAAATCTGACCCGGGATCTGACTTTGTAATGTATAGTATGGAATCAATTTCTAACTTTTCACGCTTATATCTCCGCAACGGTTGCGATCGAGGATGTATCCCTTTTCGTGTTATGTTCTTTTGGGACAAGGTATCCAACGGCCATAGTCTCGACACGAAGTCAGAGTTACACTTGGATAGGTTCACTCGTCAGTGTATTTGTTCTAAAAGCTTAATAATATAAGGTAATAGTACAGGCGAACAAAGCAATCAAATTAACCGTCATTATTACTATTGCCCAAAATTAATATTACTTTCTTATTCACTTACTCGTTCTGTTTTTTACCATTCTTCTGCGTTTGCCATCCGTCTTCTTCAGGTTAAACACACCATCATGAAAAGTTTTTTTTTTTCACCTATGGTATGTAACATGGTTTTGAAATGTATGTAACATGGCTCACGTATAGTGGCGTAAGCTCTGCAACATTAACATTGAGCGTAAGGCAAAGAGCTTCTATTTCTTAACATGGAATAGCACATTTGTACCTAAATCACTCGTATCTTCTTTGGCAAATGAATAGTGTAAGGTCGCCTTCACACTAGATCCTGTGAGCCGCTCATGTGAACCTATAGTGTGAAGACATTGAATACTTTTGAGCCACTCAAAAGATCGTGATACTAAAATGGCAGCCATGTTAGAGTCAGAAGAAGCTGCAGCTTAATCTTAACGATAAATTGCAAGAAGAAAAGGGAAAGAAGATAAAGAACAATGTGAATTCATCCTATAAATCGATCAAGACTGGAAGAATGTTCATTTTACAGTAGAACGAATGTTTTATTTTGCCTGAGTTCGGTTTTATTTTGTAGTATAACTCATATATAAATATATGGCTGCTACTTACTACGATAAGTATACATTGATTACACACTATTTACAATCATTTAAATGCACTACACTTGTTATTTGTTTCACATCGATTCAGTACACTTTTGCATAATAACATGGCGTCCTCTTGCATTATACTTCTAACAAGCATAGATAAACAAGTCTGGCAACGAAATTATTATCTAAGTATCGTAGCTGTAGAGTGTGAGTGGAAATCACTAACTCTCATTGGTATTGGAAATAACTAGTATTCTCGCCCCTAAATCATACTAAAGAGAGGAGTAGGGCTGCCAACTCTGGAAAATTAATAAACCAGCACCCTTTCGAAATTCCTTATGATATAGGTCGAAGTGTGAAGTATCTCTGCTCGGATCCATCCATGGGAAGAAAATGTAGTGGTGAACAAACGTGCATTAGCACCTGTATTTTGCATATCCTTAGTACATTCACTAATAAGCTTAATAGATACATTGTGCTATAAATGAGAAACTGAAATTGGCATTGATCATTTTATTGTATTTTCCAGTAACTGCCACTTCTTTCAAATAATTGAATCAAATGAACAAAAGCATATTAATCTTTACGTGACAATTTTGAATTTGGAAAATGAAATTTATTCTTTAAACTTATACTTCAACCACAGGAAATTGCTTTAAGAAGTCCTTTTTCACTTTCAATAAATGTATAAAATTCCTTACAAGTAAATTTTAAATTTTCCCTGTCATCTCTTTAAAATTATCTAAACAGATGATGAAATGGGTCAATGGATGGTCGACAAAACACAAACGCCCTTCGGAAGAACAAACAAATATGAACATGGTGGTAACGATTATAAATCCTGTTATTTTCACGGGAGCGAGGGAGTGTTGTTGGAAGTGTTTCAAGTCTGTTTCTAAATCCCTTGCAGAGAGCCAAGTACAGCTCAAAGATGACGAGAAGAACCCTAAAACAAGGGAAGCGGGGAAAGGTCAACGACACGGTCAAGTCCATTTTCGGTTTTTGAGGTGTGGTCTATACTTAGATGTCTTCTGCTACTCCGAGTAGTTATCTGTGTACTATTCCGTGGTGTCTTTTGAAACCCCCGTGCGAAAAGTGGGCGAGCCCATACCTACGTCACACTACTTCTGCTAGGGTTCTTCTCGTCATCTGTGAGCTGTACTGTACCTTGTTGTTTGCCTGAAGTAATATGTTTGTTTATAATTCCGTAAATGAAATGAAACATACATAATTATATTTCCGTCGCTTTTATTCCTAGCCTGGCCCATTCCAATTGTTTGCCCTCTCTGACCTGGAACCACGTAAAGTTAATGCTGTGTTGGAATTTAGCACACAGCCCTGAAACTCCCCAATTAGTTAGGGCTGTACGGCTCATATATATTTTTTTTTTTTTGGCGTAACATAGCAATAGCCGAGTACCATCAAGAACACGAAGTTATTAAGAGTAAACAAGCGCGGTGTCATCTGCTTTAGACGATTCTGCTTCGTGATTGGAGGACAGTTCCTATAGCGGTATGACTTTAATCAAATTCAAGTTTTGTAGTATTACGGTACAGCTTCGCGCAGTTCAGCATGCCCCATCATTAGACGGCTTCCGCAGAGTACGCACAATTCTTTACCTCCAAGTAATACAGCTTTGCACTATATTACTAGTAGGTTCAGAAGGCTCGTCCCTCCGTCAATCGTCCAATGATCCAGGAAGGCGCAGTTTACTTTACCGTAACGGTCCAGATTCGGACGGTTTCACCTGTGAGAACACCTAAGATGTAATAAAGAAAATAGGTGAGGGCATCACCCACTTTCACAAATCAATTACATGAAATATCACAGTTTCGTTTTACCTTAGTCATGCTTCCTGGAAAAGGAACTAACAAACTTAAATGTTTTCAGTGCCATTTATTAATAATAGTTAAACGTACCTGAAACACTGTATAAATTTACATAGTTACTTTGCCCCAATATCTCAGTCAGTTCGGAGTAACAGTTCGAAATTTCTTGCAAGAAAAAGTCTTAGTCCGTCGGAGCACGCGAACGTTCGTGGTTACACGGTGTGAGTCCTTTCATTTTCTAAATCTGATGAATCTTCTTACAATAATTGTTCTTTACGTCACTTCTGACGATTTATGAAGCGATTCGTCTCAAGAAATATGATAACTGTAGTATTCCACAATTAGGTCGAAGAAATTCAAATAATTTAGTGATTTTGACGGTGATTGGTGTATCATACACCTATTCTTCACACAGCATGTCCGCCGATTCCTTTGTTCACCTAAAACTATCTCATCCTCCACCACTTTTTGTCACGAAGTACGTTGTGGTATAAATTTACTTTAGTAATAGCTTATAAGGCACTTGCAAAAAGCACTGTTTTTATCACCACTTTTGTAAATTATTTGTAAAATATTAAATATAACTTTAGCTTTTCAAAGATATTACGTAGTTCACATTTTGAATAGGTTTTGTTGTCGAAATATTGTTATGTTCAGCAAAGCCTTGCTGAGTCATCGTACGCACCAACACAAAGAATTTTCAGTCTCCCTTAACTTCCCTCTTACGTTTCTTCTACTCATCTTTCTTTCAGTACTACCAGGTGGCAGTACAATTAGCGGAAGGCATACACAATACGAACCGTACGAATCCAAATGAACGTCACAAAGTACACTAACGCAGAATTTGCATTGAAGCGAAAAAACGTATCAAACAAAAATTTGGAGCAGATACAGTAGGACATAACTTTTAAATTTACCCTTTACCAGTACTCGTTCATTATATTTGAAAGTAGGTAATAACTGAAATTATGGTAAAAACTGCAAATATATATTCAAATCAGTAAATATGAAAACAGAAAATAATATTTTTTTTTTTTCGCTTGTGGTTATTAAACATCAGTTGAAGTGCTCCGTCTTCCAACAAGGAGAATAGGTTTATGGAAAGTATATAAGCGTCCTCCCGAATAGAATACACATTTCAATGAAAGTCTAACGATAAAAATCCGTAAGTCACCCTTTTGCAACACCCACCCTCCTGTCTCTGGCTTTGATGATAGCAAAGGAGTCAGTGAAATAAAGAAGAGCCACTCTATAAGCAAGATTAAACCTATACTCAGATAAAACTATTGAAGATTATCAGTGGGGATTTAGGCGAAATCGATCACCTATCGACCAGATATTTACCATTCGATAAATACTCGAAAAGAAATGGGAATACAATACCCCGGTACATCAATTACTTATTTGAGAAAGGATTACGAGAGAAATATTATACGACATTCTTACAGAATTTGGAATACCGAAAAAGCTAACTACCTTAATTAAGATGTATTTCAATAAATCCCGAACTAAAGTCCGAGTAGAAAAATTCTTGTCCACGAGCTTTCACATCGAGAATAGCATGAAAGAAGCATATGTGTTGCCGCCACTATTATTCAACTTTATTCTGGAGTACGCGTATAAGGAAAATCAAAGGTAGCAATCAGGGTCTAGAGCTGAAGTTCTTCACCAGATTAAGGTATATGCTGATGATATAAACCTGATAGAGGCTGATAGGAAAACAAAAGAAAGAAATGCTGAGGTTTTATTGCAGGATATGGGTTTAGAAGTAAGTGCGCAGAAAACTATACATGGAAATTCGCCGGGCTCATAATACTGCAAATTATGGATATGTCAAAATATCAAATAATACTGTCCAAAAAGTGGATATTTTCAAATAGCTAGGATCAATATGAACAGACCATAATCATTCCACGGGGAGAAATTAAATGTCGACTGAAAGCAGAGAATTCGTGTTATTATTCAGTTCAAAATGGTTTGTCGTCGCGAATTCTGTCGAGGAATTTGAAGCTTAAAATATAAAAACGATAATCATACCTGTTGTGCTATATGGTTGCGAAACATAATGGCTCATTCTGAGGGAAGAATGCAGACTAAGTGTATTTGAGAAGAAAATCCTAAGACGAATATTCGGATCCAAGGGAAACTGGAATGGAGAATGGCGGAAACTTACTAATGAGGACCTGCCCAATTCATACCGTTTACCAAATATTGTTAGAGTCATCAAGTGTAGGAGGCTCAGGTGGTCAGGGCATGTAGCGAGAATGGAAGAAAGTATGAACGCTTTCAAAGTTCTAACTGGAAATCCAATCGGAAAACGTCCATTAGGGATACGTAGGAGCAGATGGGAGGATAATATTAAGATGGATCTTACAGAAGTAGGAATATAAAGTAGAAACTGGATCCAGTTGGCTAAGGACAGAAGTCAATGGAGAGCTTTTGTGAACGCGATATTGAACCTCCGAATCCCATAGGCCATAGAGTTAGTTAACTAGTTAAAACTGCTATAGGAACTCGTATTACTGCGAAACGTGTTTTTACTACCTCTGCTTACTTGCATATCCACAGTCGCTGAAGCACGTAAACCTTTCGGACGCGCTACCGTGCGATCCCATTGGATTCACCTTGCCCCGACTCGAGAATTTTGCATTCGTGCTTCTAACTGGCACCTAGTACATGTTAGTTTGTGTTTTTTCACTGTATTTTTTACAGCGTATGTCCATACACCGTATTTATATGCTAATCGTGAAATAATTGTTATTTTTCAACAGCTTGTGGCAGCCTCCTTAAACTTCATCTATGCTAATTGGGGTATTATCATGTCATCCAGCGCAAATCCTTTTGAGGTTAATAAGAAGGAAATGAGAAGCAATTATAATTTTTTTAAAATTGTTTCGAGTGGTGTACGTAAATTTGAACTATAAGAATTCTGCTTCACACATAAATTGAGAACGAACATGGAACTACGAAGATGAAATGACTATTACATTCCCCAAAAGCTAAACAGATTTCAAACGCCTAAACAATGAAAGACATCTCAATAGGTTTAACAAATAAGAGAAAAGCAAAACGCATTTATTTGTGGCTCATGATTCATCAAGGATCCCGTTTACTGACATCATATATATGCTCGGTCAATAAGATTACAGGGTACCAATCTCGTATATCAAACGTTTGCGGGCGGGTGGGCGAGCGGTTCACATTCGATTTCATTTTTCGAGCACTATTGTGAATGCAACGTATGAACTTTCCAATAGTTCTTTTTTTTCGGATGTTAAATATACAAAACGACAAAATGAATTTTATCATTCTTTAATGGCACCTTATAACAGTTTAAAGTTTTATAGAGGGAGCTCTAAAGAGCAAACAATAATAGAATAAACAATAATAACAACAAGAAAGTAGCGGTGTTTCTGGCGCTTACACTAAATCTAGCTTAAACTAGACTGATAACCCTGTAATAGATAGAATGCCTAACATCTCTGAGGAGGTCTACACAGTGAGTATTTGTCCCTTTAAATATGCGCAGCTCGCTTCTATAGGTTGATTTAATACATATAAATCCAACACAGGGATAACGTTCAAGGTTCCGCTAGATGCTGGGCGATCTGTCTGCTTATATGGAAGCAGAGTCTAGAAAAGGATCTAGTTTCAATTTGAAAACAAAAGAAGAAAAATATATCAGGGAATTTTAGGTTAGGAAAATTCCTAAACTTAATTCACATAAAATTCTGAAGGGTAGACGCTATCTACCCTGTATCTCGTCAAGATTCGTTACTGATTATAACACGTAAGTTTTACACAGTATCTGAGCAATGCTTAACTCTTAATTCTGACGCTTTGTGTGCCTTCTGCTCCAGAAACTTTAGGCTTATGTAATTTACGTTTAATCTTCCACTTATTATCAAATAATATCAACAATATGAATTTTAGTTCAAGGTATCTAATAGAAAGACGTTTTCTGCTTTCCTTTGTAGGTGGCAGCAGCTAAAGCTAACTTCTTTGCCTTGTATAATCAAGCTGCCGCAGCTGCAGCAGCTGCTCCAGATATTGACCGTAAGTAAATGGACATCTCCACGTCAGAAGAAGAACAAACTGCAAGTGCAAAATCTGTTCATGTCTCAGGAGTAGGCTATATTTCTTGACTGCAACTCTTTATATAACGAATTCAATAGTACCAGACGTTCATTTTTATGTTCTTTCTCCAAGTCTTAATATTTTGCAATGTGCTCGTAAGAAGAGGCATATTACAATGATGAATTTATGAAGATATAGATAAAATTAGGCAAACTATTTGAGCAATTTCTAAATTCTTGGATGATTTCATACATTCAGTCATGTGCTATGAGACTGTCAATTTGTATATTGCTAAAGAAATCTGTTTTGAAAATATGATAAACAATGTGCACGATATATGAATTTGTTTCAGTGTAGTAAATGATATATTATGTATTATATTTTTTAATGTAATAATACATATTTTGAGCAAAATAAAGTTGATGTTGAACCAAAATGTGAATTGCTATTTCCTTAGATTTCAGAATACATTATAGCTTCAGCATTTGTAAATTTAGCTGACTAACCGTTTTTCGACTTTGGTATAAGTCCGGAATTTAAGGGACACTTATTTTCTTGAAACCACAGGACACCATGACTCAAAATGACTTTGTGAATACCAGAAAATACCACGTCATGCTTCATATCTATAAAGGTAATTGTAACAACATCGACGACACAAATGTTCTCTATAAGTGTGAATAGTCATGGGCAGGTGATACATGCAAGGCCAGAATGGTAGAGGAGTGTTACGTAGGGCATCTTTCGTTGGTAGGTACACAACAAGTGCATAGAAAACATAGAGGATGGCACAAAGAAGGCATCTAAATATCATTAAGTATAGGCATATCATATGAAAGCTAGAAATGGGGCAAAATCAACGAGCTGGGTGTGCGGAGTTGAATATATGTGTAGTGTAATTTCGCGACTGTGGAGATGATAGGAAGGCGAAAACATTCAAAGGTAGTATGGAATAGGTCGTCCATGTACCAAAGCCTAACGTGAGGACTACTATCTGGCATCTTATACCCTACCAGTCCAACCAGCATTGCATCTGCATTGCTTGAGACCTCGTAGCAGCCTCTAAAATCTGTGTGTACCGACGAACTATGTTGCAACGACTACGACGACCTTTCATGCAAAGTGCCGCGCTACACATTCCAATTACACCATGACACCGTCAGAACAGCTTAATATGATGTCTAGCCAACCATTAATGGACCAAGAACAGTGTTGTGATGTACTCTTCACTGATGAGTCCCGGTTCACTTTGGAGAGTGGTTCTCGACGTCTGTATCTAGTATATGCACCTGCCGATTTCAAGGAACCAGATTGTTATGGCGATACGTGCGTTATGGTCTGGATTGGCATCATATTAGGAGTACGAATACCTCTGCATGTATTTCCGCACAATACTGTAACAGATACAATTTATCGAGACGTTATTCTGCAATAATATGCAACTCTTCCATGGTGCAAATGACTATAAACAGGCGTTTTTGGCGGACGGAACTGAGGCCAACATGTAACAATATGGCCAGCTTTTACGCTGGTAATCAGAAATGCAGGATAATTACACTTACAGTACATGATGCACAAATAAGGTAAAAATAATGTAGGACAATTTGTCTCAATACGTACGGGAGACCGTGATCAATATTATTGTAACATAGACAATTATTTCTGAAAATGAGTTTCGGAAGATTGTTTGTAGAAGTCATTGATATCACTCGTGAAAGTGTATGTGGGAAGAAAAATATAAGATTGTCAGGAGCGAGTGGAAGACCGGAGGAGAGAAAAGTAATTTTGACGAAGGTAAGTAAATTTTTAACCGGTTTGTTTTTCTTTTACTTTTATTTTTATTTTTATTTTTATTTTTATTTTTATTTTTATTTTTATTTTTATTTTTATTTTTATTTTTATTTTTATTTTTATTTTTATTTTATCTTTGATTGATATATTTTTACTGTAAAGAAACACACTCTACGTGTGTAAACTACGTTCTTTACTCGACACCATGGATGTTGTGTTTGATGAGACTTATCATTGACTGTCTAGCGGGTTCAAGTGATGTATGGCGATCGGTCTCAGGAGCGTACTGAACCATGATGCAAGTAAATGAAATATGATCGAAGGTGATATAATTGATGTAACTAAACGAAACAATGAACAGACTAAGTACGCTAATCGCTGTTGTATCAGGATAGTTTATTCCAGTATGTTACTTTTCTGTGATTCAGTGGCGGATATTTTTGTTTTTAAATGTTAGTTTATAGACTGATTTTTCAAATAGCCTTCCTTTCTTAATTATCAAAAATAATCGACAACGAGTGTAATTTTCCATTTGTTGTTTTACTTTCTCTGTCTAGCACACTAACACACTGTCTATTCACGTCGTTGTTTGCGGCG
Source organism: Thermobia domestica (assembly GCF_964235325.1). Lineage (NCBI taxonomy): Eukaryota > Metazoa > Arthropoda > Insecta > Zygentoma > Lepismatidae > Thermobia > Thermobia domestica. The sequence continues at coordinate 151,813,322 of NC_137464.1, forward strand.
TGTGGGATACATGAGAATTACATTTGTACCGTGCGTGTATATGTTACCTTTCTCTCTCTTCCACTGTGTGCCTATTATACAGGGTGTCTGTAAAGTTGCGCAAACCAAAGTTTCCCAAAAGGTGTGTATCTTTTGAATCAAGAATGATAAAGACATGAGACTTGAAACAAATATAGCGTGTTCTATGTAAATATTTTTGAGATCATGACCAATGTTGGAATTTGTAACATTTTTGTCTAGTGACGAAAGAAAGTACCGAGAGTGTAAAATAAAAAATGTACAAAATGAAAAAAATCAATATTCAGTTGTAGAAAACTGATTTCCTGCTGGTGAATCCCTGTGTATATGTGCAGTATGCATCAACATTTATCCATTGGCGCAAACATGTGACAAACTTCATGCATTGTTGCCATGTAAAAGGCTATTTATTGCAATTCTGTAAAATGGGTGCTTTTTGACAGAAAGGCTGCCCTTGCCAACACTATTGTAAAATTACTGCAACAATTGTGTTTTAGGCTAATTAATGACATGCAATGAGAATTTGCACATAACACTAGTTAACAAACGTTTTGTTACATAAAAGGAAATACCTGTTCTTAAAGGTACTTTTTGCGCTGAATTCGAATATGCACTCGGTTTTTCTCCATCACGTACAATTTTCCCGTAACAGAGGGATTTTCGGGAAAATCCCTCAAAAATTTCCCTTTTCGTTTATTTTACACCCCAAGATCTTGTCCCCTTGCATATACTAACATAGATATTATACCTAAGTATACTTTGATTCATATTTAACAAACCCTCCAAGTTTCGTAATAATCGCTTTATTCTTTCTAGAGAAATAAATATGTTTGTATGTATACTGTGTGTACTGTTTATTGCACCTTATAGTAATGCTTTCAGATCTCTTAAGTTGAGGTAAAACGTTTTGCTTTATTACCACAAACACATATATAAAATATAATACAATATAATTTACAAGTGTGACAATTTACAATAAACAATAATACAAATGTACCAAAAGGTCATGAAAAGACAATCAAAACTATCACAATATATGAAACTTCCATTGGGTTACAAAAACGTACACTACTTCCTTCTTTTGTAAGAAATGTTGCATTCTCTAACAAGACCCCAACAATAGTCCCCCATCATTGAAGGATCCCATCGTCCCTGGTACCTTTTCTCCATTGCCATTATATCTTGGTGGAATCTTTCCCCCTGTTCGTCGCTGAGAGCACCTAGGTTAGCAGGAAAGAAGCTGAGGTGGGAGTGCAAAAAGTGGATTTTTAAAGACATCCTACAACCCAACTCTTTGTATTTCTGTATCATGTTCTGTACGATTTCTGCGTAACTCTCAGCTTTGTTATTGCCCAGAAAGTTGCGCACAACACACTTAAATGCTGTCCAGGCAGCTAGCTCAGCACTGTTTAACTTGCTGTCAAAGCTATCATCAAGCATTAATTTCCTAATTTGGGGATCAATAAACACTCCCGCTGAAATCTTAGCATCACTCAGGTTAGGGAACTTATCTCGCAAATACTTGAAACCTTCACCAGATGTGTCCATGGCTTTGACAAAGTTTTTCATAAGTCCTAACTTGATATGAAGTGGCGGTAGTAATATCTTATTAGGATCTACCAAAGGAGCGTATTTGACGTTGCATTCTCCAGGTACGTAATTCACTCTAGGTTCCCATTCCTTCACTTCATAATGTTTGTCATCAGCTCGGCTATCCCATAAACATAAAAAACATTGGTACTTCGTGTAACCGCACTGCAGTCCTAATAAAATACCAACTACCTTGAGATCACAACATATTTGCCAACAATGGTCCTTGTAATTTATAAGATTTAGCAAAGTTGACATGGTGTCATAGGATTCCTTAATCTTCACTGAGTGCGCAAGTGGTATAGAAGGTTTTTTATTTCCATTATGTAAAAGGACAGCTTTAAGGCTGACCTTTGACGCGTCGATAAATAACCTCCATTCTTCTGGAACGTAAGGAATTCCTAGCTCCGTCATCAACCCATTTATATCAGTACATACGCACACATTATCTTGCATTGAGAAATAGCTTGAAAATTGAACATCCCTTTTCCTGTACACTGATATGTTCGTTTCTGCATCCAATAAGTTCCACTGCTGGAGCCTTGATCCCAGAAGTTCCGCCTCTTGTTTTGTCAGGTGCAAATCACGGACTAGGTCATTAAGTTCACATTGCCGGATGAAATGTGGCTCGCGAACACAGTCAGGGATGAACGTTGGATCCTTGGATGTACATGTTGATGTCGATGGTTCATCAAGGTCATGATCATCATCAGAGTCTTTTGGCCATATCTCTTCCCAGTTGGTAGGGGGCTCGGGAAGTGGAAGTTCATCCCCGTGCGGAATAGGTCTAATTGCGGATTTAACGTTGGGATAACTTATTGTGTATTTGCTTTTTTTAGAATGTCCCTTAACTACTGTGAGACAAAAATAACAATCATCCAGATGGTTGGTGGGTTCTCTCCACATCATTGGTACAGCAAATTTCATGAACCTCCGTTTCCCTTTGGCCCATGCAAGTAAAGTGACGTAGCACGACGCACAAATTATGTTGGGTGCCCAAGTTTTGTCCTGATCTCCCACACGACATCCGAAATATATATAATATGCTAGTTTCACCGATGGCGTAATGGATCTACACTGTCCTTTAACTACAAACTGGCCACACACATAACAAAAACTATTTGGTGAGTTAACACACGAACGCCGTCCTCTTGACGCCATTGTACTGATCACAAACTAAACTTCTGGTCTTAGTTGGGTATAATGCCGTTAAGATCAAACATGAAAGCACTCTTAGCAGCAAAGACAACTTTGAAAGTGAAGTAGTGTTAAACCACACGTCAATATAAAAATGTACAAAACTCCCTCACCAGGTGTCAAGAACACAAGAAAGAAAGAAATGCGCGGGGGGAGGGGGGAAACGATACCGTAGTGGAAAATTCAGATTGCATTAGTTCATTGTTGTCAACAATGAGTCTGTATTCCATTCTTTCTTTCTTTTGCATTCTGTTACATTTGATAACAAATATTGATAACCATTTCATGAACAAAACGAAAAAACTTGGAGAATTGTATATATATGTATTAAGATATACATATACTGTACGTTTAAAAAAAATATACGTTGGAAGTACAATCTATTTTTATACACGTTTCTAATTTACAGAGAGCAATACAAGTGTGTTGTTGACTATTGTAAATATTCATTTTTATGTCTGCGTTTGTAGTAATAAAGCAAATCGTTTTTACCCCAACTCAGGAGATCTGAAAGCATTACTATCAGGTGCAATAAACAGTGCACACAGTATACATACAAATATATTTATTTGTCTAGAAAGAATAAAGCGATTTTTACGAAACTTTTAGGGTTTATTAAATATAAATCAAGGTATACTTAGGTATAATTTCTATGTTACTATATGTAAGGGGACAGGAGCTAGGGGAATAAAATATCTGAAAAAGGGAAATTTTTGAGGGAATTTCCCGAAAATCCCTCTGTTACGGGAAAACTGTACGTGATGGAGAGAAACCGAGTGCATATTCGAATTCAGCGCAAAAAGTTCCTTTAAGATCAGGTGATTTTTCTCATGTAACAAACAAAAAGTTTAAATTTTTTAACTAGTTGATGACCTGGGTTTTTATACCAGCTGCTAGTTAGGTATTTTTATAGCAATTTTTTGCGATAAAAACTCGGGTTATGTGCTAATTCTTATTGTTTGTCATTAATTAACCTAAAACACACCTGTTGCAGTAATTTTTACAACAACGGTGTTGGCAGGGGCTGCGTGTCTGTCAAAAAAACACCCATTTTACAGACTTGCATTAAATAGCCTTTTTACATGGCAACACTGCATGAACTTTGTCACATTTTACACCAATGGATAAATATTGATGAATACTGCACATATACACAGGAATTCACCCGCAGGAAATCAGTCTTCTGCAATTGAATATTGATTTTCTTCATTTTGTACATTTTTTTAATTTACACTTTCACTACACAAACATGTTACAAATTCCAAGACTGGTCATGATCTCAAAAATATCTACATAGAACTCGCTTATATTTGTTTCAAGTCTCATGTCTATATCGTTCTTGCCTCAAAAGATATACGCAATCAATCTTTGGGTTGCGCAACTTTACAAACACACTGTAGTATCATTAGGGCTTGAATTTATTGTCATATTTTTTTCTGAGTCACCTTGTGAATGTTTAAGCTAGGCCAAATAAAGAATATTTTGAGCCAATCTGGTACAATAGCAGTAACAAATAACGCGTAGAAATTATATATATATATATATTTTAATAGACCAATTTTTTAATTTAGGGAATGTAGTTTATGTGCTAAGTTGGTTATCCCCATCTTTTAGTGAACTATCAACATCACTTTCTTTCGCATTACGCCGAAAATAGAATTGCCATAATTTCTGTTGTTTCAGAATGTCAGGAACGAGGATTAGAATGACAAATCGAGAAGTCATGGAGACGGTGTCACTCGTTGTTCTCAAAAATAGTAAAACGATTTACTATAGTGCCAAGGAACATGGTGTTTATCAGTTTCAAAGTGTATCAATAGATGGTGCTGTAAGCAGCATACTATGCATATTAAGAGACACTGATGCACACGACACATTGCGTTGGTTATAAAAATGCGAGGTACGTGGCGTTCTTCTCATATTACTCCTGACCAGCTTGTCATGAGTCTCTCAATGAAGGATCACGCTCTGCTTATGAAACTCTTTTACAATAACAGCAACTTGAGCTGGCAGCTTTAAAGAAATTTCGAGCATTAAAGGGTATGAAAAAAGGCTGCAGTCCGATGGCTGCCAAGAGTCTGAAGAAAATGATTAAGAAATTCGAAGAGACCCGTTCTTTTGAAGTAAAATCTGACAGAAGGAGGAAATCAATTGCTTCGACATCGGCAAAAGAGGGGACCATATCATTACAGGAAGGGACGAGCAGGCTGTTTAAACGTGCAATGCACGGGGAATTGCCCGATCTTTAGACGTTCCTGTGAGGATGGTGCATAAAATTTTACGCAATATCCCGAATTGCTACCCATACAAAATTACCCATGTTCAGGAGTTGCTTCCTGCTGACCTCCCAGTAAAACAATTTGCTATAGAATTTCTGCTCGCATAGACGTGGATAATGAATGGCCATGAAACATTTTGTGGACAGATGAAGCCCATTTCCATCTTCAAGGCCTTGTCAACACTCAAAATTGCGGGATATGGGTATTCACCAGTAATGCTTCATTCTGCAAAGGTAGCTGTGTGGTGCGGGTTGACGGCATCGTTTACTGTAGGGCCATTTTTTCGAGGAGATGGGTCCTGCGGATCACGTTACCTGCACCATCAGTGGTAAACGCTGTGAGAGTCTTTTGCACAACCATGTAATGTACCATTACAGTTAATGGAATTTTTGCTTGGAGGGGTCCAATAATATTTGAACGCACTGTACTATATGATTTTTCAAACTATAACTTCGGTCCATGTAGTGTATTCACTCGTTCTTTATCCAAACCAAAATTAATATAGAAGCTTTGAATAATTTAGTAGGAATCATATTTTGGGGAATAATGTCTCTATATTTACATTATTTTGTTATGAGTCCCGTATATGGACATTTCAGATGGATGAGTATTGAAATTATGGATGAGTCTTAATGCTATGCAAAAACGTAGCAATTGGACAGAAATTCTTGAAATTATCCACCAATCTGATTTTTTGGCAGAATAATTTAGACCCCCTTCGTCCTTCCGAGATGCCCATATCCTACCAAGATACGGTTTTATCCATTTTTTGCTATTTTTCATTCGTTTTATAATTTTCCGCCGCCAAAACATTCTTTTCTGACGCTCTCATATCAAAGCGCGAGAATTCTCATTCTAGAACCGGACAAGATTCGAGCCAAAAGAACGTCAGTTTGCTGCAGATATATTTTGGGATTTCTCGATAAAAAAAAGTAGTAACAGCAGGTAACAGTAGTTCTAATTAATGGATAAATAGTGAGGAAGCAAGTTGAAAGTCCAAAATCATCCGAATTTCATCTAAAACAGACAGAAAATAGTACAATGGGAAGTTGAAGTCAGGGACGCCATGTTCGTGCATCTACAGATAGTTCTGGACAGGAGTCGTATAAAAGTGCTTCGATTCTAACTAACTAACTCTATGGCCTATGGAACCCGGAGGTTCAGTGCCGCGTTCACAAAAGCTCTCCACTGACTTCTATCCTTAGCTAACTGCATCCAGTATCTACTTTGGATTCCAATCTCTGCGAGATCCATCTTAATATTGTCCTCCCATCTGCGTCTAGGTCTTCCTAATGGTCGTTTTCCGATTGGTCTTCCAGTCAAGACTTTGAAAGCGTTTCTACTTTCTTCCATTCTAGTTACATGACCCGCCCACCTAAGCCTCCTAGACTTGACGATCCTAACAATGTTGGGTAGACCATATAAATTATGTAGTTCCTCGTTATGAAGTTTCCGCCATTCCCCATTCCCGTTCCTCTTGGGTCCGAATATTCGTCTCAGGATCTTGTTCTCAAATACTTTCAGTCTATGTTCTTCCTTCAGAGTAAGTGACCATGTTTCACAACCATACAGAACAACAGGCATAATTATCGTTTTGTATATTTTAAGCTTCGATTCTAGTGTTGAAAATCTTTAATTTTTTTTTCTTTTAAGTGTCAGTGATTTAAAACGTTTAAATCTCCTTTTCACCCCTCCCACAGTTCAGTTTAGGATTACGGCAGCCTGTCCATTTATATTTCTAGGTAGTGTATATATGTAGTATATGTGACTTTTTTTTTTAACATGGCGGTATATGATTTCGTTGTAGTTAGGGTGGTTATTATTATGGTAGTGGAAACGTAACAAAGGGGCTCTCATTTACTCCTGAATTGACTAAAGCTTCCAACCGAAATGGGTTTAACGATTTTTCATTAGGGTTCTTTTCCCTTCAGGAAAGGGACCCTCACAATTAGCAGTGTTGATATGTCTTTTCAGTGATATTAATAGTACCGTGGAAAACATGATTTAGTTTGCAGAAGGGCTACTTGGCTCTGATCATTTCGTCTCCCCTTTTCCAATTCATAGAGCCGATTGGTGAAAGTGAATAATCTTGTTTGGTTCATATATAGTTGAGTGGTATGATAATACATGTATCAGTATGTATAGTTATATGTATCAGTATTTACTTTCTTGGGTATGTGGAATGTAATTTGCATGTGTTTACGTGAGTAGTGTAGATTTTAGGAGTAAGGTGTGTGAGAGAGTATGACATATGTATTGATGAACAGTGTATTGTTGTTTGTGTATTTATCTTTGATCCGTCATAATAAGTACGTTACTCCATCATAAAGAATTTCGTAATAGTTCGTACCATAATTACCTAATACATGACTTAACAATAATAGTGCAAAACATGATTAACAGTGCAAAGATTATTCAGTTGTGCACGGGTTGTTTTCATATTACTAGCGCCACCGCGTCTGAATTTAGTATTGTCCATTGCTAATGTCCTGTTACTCAAATACTTAGTGATCTGGTCAATACGAAAATGACCTCTTTTTCGGTATCAATAATAACTAAATATTAGTTCAATCCCATAAGAATTGATTTCTAGATAACTCACATCACAAGCTACCTTTCTGGAAAAGCACGATCATTTATATAACTTAGTAATCAAAATATTATTAATAATGATAATATTCGCGTTTCCACTTAACTAGAAGTTTTGCCCATATGATATTGTTTTTGTTGCCAGGCTGCATTTGTGAATCCTCTTTACCTGTTGCTTGCTGCGAGCAATTGCATTGTTGACATTTTCTGATATATAGTTGCATGCTATTTAGAACATTGAACTTTCATTGCATACAAAATAAATTTCAGAGCCGTGAAGTGAATTATACTGTAGTTTGTTACGAAAGAAATTCATATTCAGTGCATATAGGATCACAGGTGTTAATTAATGGATCATGGTAATTGCTGATTTTAATAAAATTAATTAGACTGTTTTGAACAGTCTTGGACTTAACGAGAAAGTATAGGGTGTCTAAAAATAAATCGACGTAGTAGAGAAAAGTAAATAAATAAATGAATACGTGAGTACTGATAATATTATTAGTATATAAATGCATATAATAAAGAGTGTGATTAAATATCAAGATGCCCATGTGTATATGTGCCCAGTGGTAGAGTTTGCTACGAGGTATTGATTATATATATTAAATTCCGTAGTGCAATAATTATCACGTCAGATTTTTATATGAGGGTAGTGTGATATGTAGAAAACGATGGATGGTATTTTTCACTTAGTGGCTCGACTTTTCATAGTAAATACACCGGTTACTTGATCACCCAGCCTGACAATACAAATAATAGCCATATGGCAAATAATCCCGGATACCTAGCAGTTAATTACATAACAGAATAGCTGTTTGCAGAATTGATGAAGTCTAGATATATGCATTTGGCTTGTATTTATGATAATACCCACCAACTTTGAAAAAAATTTTTCCACGTCACCCGACCAAGCTAAGTTTATTATTGTGTGTAGAAGTGACGAAGTAGACAGGATTAAATAATCTAGTAAATCTATTATAGCAGACTCTAGTAATACCGTGCCAGGGCGTCTAAACCCCAATGTCCATGAATTTTCACTTCTTTTATTGTTAGTATGTAGGGTTTGAAATTAGTTGACGCCGCACGGTTGGCAACCTTGCGGACTGGTATCTACTAGTAAGATTTGGTGGACAACTTACTAGTACAAAATCTAATTTTTATTTATTCTTTTTTTATTTTGGCAAGTCACTGTTATAATTTCTTCTACTGTATCAATTTTACTCCAATTTCCCATACTCTCCTCGGAACTCTTCTCAGTTTCTGAGAGGTCGGATTTTTTTTGTAAAAATTCTAAATTAGGAAATCACACTGACTTCCCGGTAGTGCCGGAGTCTCCAAGGTATCAGCCTAATTACAGCAAGGAGGGGAATTTCCCTAAAGCTTTTGACTTTTTGAAAATTCCCTTGTAGGCACGGACTTGCTGTTGCTTTGGAGATACTTATTTTAGGCTACGCATTTTAGTAGGCCAACAATTTTCGACATATAAAAATATATTTGGCTGTGGATTGTTGGAATTCGACCACTTATCTTTATAGTTTTAGTGTCCTAGCTTATTTCTTTGGCGCCGCTTTTCCTCTCTCTCTCTCTCTCTCTATTCCTCTATTCTATTCTTCAAGATTTCATTTTAATTTTTAACCTCCCCCCGAGTTTTAACTTGACATATATAAATCATTCAAAATGTATCGTTTGAACCGGAATTACCAACTGGGACGTCGCGAGACACGATTCGTAGAGGTATTCATTGATGTGAAGTATGAAGTAAATGTTTTCCACCATATTGACAAACCGCAGTAGCGAGCAACTGTCCGGTCTACGATTAAATTTTACTTTCGTTTCCTTCTATCATTATCCGCTTAGGATCTTTTGTCAAGTTATTAGCTATTCCTACGTTTGTTTCCACGGGTAACCCTGAATGTGAAGGTTGATTGGGCCCAAAATTAGTGTTAACAATTTAGAACCATATACCTATACATATTATGTGTTTACGTGCCTGCCGTGCTATTTAAATGTCTCCTAGTTTAAACAATTTTTTTGAGAATTCTAATTTTATCATTATGCGCGGGAAATTAGTTGAAGATATAGTGGAGATATGAATATGTGTTGAATATGAATATAATATTGAAGTAAAATGTATAATATTGAATTGAGTAAATGAATATATGTGTAAAGGGTCTTGGTACCTCACTCCGAATAGTTCTTGGTTGCCACGGTCACAAAATATTCGATAAATATAAAAGTGTAAATGTTAAAAATACCGCCGCACGTTGTAGATTCTTTTCAAACTGTGTGATATTCTCTAATAAGAGATGTAAGAACTAACATTATTAGTACTATACTAACCGCATGTAGCATGGGTTTAAGGCAAGTCGGTGTAACTCTAATTTATTACTAAATCTATCCTCAGACCAGTAAACTGAAATCCTACTGTATGAATTACATTAGATTCCATCCCTTCTGTACAAATCCTAAATCTCAACCGGTGTTTTCACCTTTATAAACGTGTTCTCACCGACGAAGATCCTTCTGGACTTGGAAAATTCTCGTTCTTTCATAAGTTGTGCAAATTTAACAATAAATGTGATTATCTAAAAGTATAAGGCGATAGTGATTCAAACCTAGTCAAGGAACTAGTAAATCAATCGAAATGACCAAAGAGGTAAATAGTCGCCGTAATAGTAGAGACGAAACTTTGTTCTTGTTATCAAAAAGTGGGAGAAATGCACTCCTAAGTATATCTACAGACATAATATGTATCGGTTACAATTAGTAACCAAATTTCATGTGTGTATACGAAAAGTAAAGTTAAGTGAAATGTTTGGACACCGGAAAAGGGAGCTTTGATATTTAGTGTGATATTAATGCTCGTCGCTAACTACGAGACAGGACTCGTAAATTTACTTAAAATCTTCATATATGAAAAAAGACTAATTTAAATCTTCATATTAAGTTTTTTCTTTTTTTTCTTCTTTTTCTTCATTCAGCTATGATCTTGTCAAATATAAATATTTTTTTCGTACCATAGGTTCTAAAAATTTAAGTGAATATATATAAATACATAGATATCCAAATATAAAATGGCCTTTTAACCTTTCTGTTAATATATATATATATGTCATCAAAACGCTATTGTTCAAATTCATATGTAGATTAATACGTTCATATGTATGTTTATTGCATGTTCATAATAATTTGTGTCTAATTCTAGAATAGATGTAATAAATGTTCACCAAATTGTAATTAGATGGTTTCTTTTACATTATTTTCTTCCATGTCGATATGCTGTCCTGTATGTATGTGAGTGTGCGTGAATGAATGATGAACTTAGTTTATAAGTGGTAGTATGAATACTGATTTAGGATGATAATATTTGTACTATATGTGTAATAATATGTTATATGTATTAGTGCATTCGGAGGTCATGAAGGAATAACTAATTCAAAAGTACTCAAAAATCGACTCTGTGGGAAAAGCCAAAATAAAGGGATGAGCCAGAATAACGACAGTCTTCTCAGAAATCCCAAACCTTATACTTGTGAAGATATGTACGTGTAATTTTTTTTTCCTGGCCGATTCAAATGTGTGGTTGATCCCCACTTTAGGAATTTAGATACTGGATACGGGTTTTTATTTTTATTTATTTATTTATTTATTTTTTTTTTACATTTTAAAATGACAGATAAACTAACTAAATTAAACTTTCTCTTCACCTGGGCTGGGTTAGGGCAACTCTCACTTGTGCGGTTGCCTGGATCCAGGTCAGGGTCGTATGAGGGAACATGTGTCTCTTCCGGATCACTTCAGCATTGATCCTCAAGTAATAGCATTTGGATATGAATTACCTTTTAAAAACTATTCGAGTTCCTTCACCATATTCCCATATTCATCCAGTAATTCCTTCTCCTCTAATTTCCTCTACCTTTCTTTTTTCCCTCCTTTTCTCCTTCTTCTCTCCTACCTTCTTCTTCTTTCTCACTCTTTCTTTTCCTATTCCTAATAAAACTGAAGAGGGGTCGTGACTGGGAGTTGTCGCTGCTGACACGGTCACTAAATTGTTTTGATGTTTCTCTTCGGAAGTCCGATATGAATTAGTAAACCCTAAAACAAGGATCTGAATCTAGAATATTAAAGCTCATTTAGTTTAATTTTATATTTCGACTAAATTATCAAAATTACAATAGATTTCAATTCACAAGTATAGCGACTCCCCGGTCCCAATCATGATTTATTCTTATTTCAACCAGGTTATTCCAACACTCCAACAGCATGAATTTCTGAATAGAAACATTTTCATGCAAGATGGCGCTCCTCCGTACATTGCAAAACCAGTGATGCAACTGCTCAAGAGACATTTCGGAAAAAAATAGAATTATCAGCCGTCATTTTCCATCAACCTGGTCTTCAAGATTACCGGACCTCAATCCTTGTGACTTCTGCCTGTGAGGTTATCTTAAAAATGTTTTGTTCAGTGTCCCGATTGCAAATTTAGCTGAATTGAAGGCAGGATTACGCAATACATTCACAACGCGACCCCTGAGATACTCCAGTCTGTTGTGGAACATGCTGTTTATCGGTTTCAACTTGTGGCGGAAAATAGTGCACAGCATATTGAACATGTCTTGCGCAAGTCTAGCAATAATTAACTGGCGTTTTCATTGTTCCTTTTGTGTGATTTTTGGCCCAAGGACAATTAAAAATCGAATCATTATGTGCTTTTTTGGTCTAAAAATAATTAAAAACCGATTTTTCCCATCCAATGTGATAAACCTTACCGTGGTGGATGGGCTTTCCACTAACAGTGCCGCAGCTGTTGAATGACTTGGAAGTCATTTTTCTGTCACAAAACCGAAACAATCATGCACATTGAACAATACAGTTGGTTTAATGTGCAACTCATTGCAAAGCCATCGTATTTCGGTTCAAAATGTTACTTGCAGCCGAATCCACTTTCATTATGTCGCTTACAGCTCCATCTATTAATACATTTTTGAACTTTTTTCTTATGCCACACAGAGTTCGTAGTTTCAGGGAAATTTCCCTAATTACAGAAATTTCGTAGGTAAACTTAGCAAAAAGAGGATATTTCGATAAAATGTGAAAATCCAGGGAATTTCTCGCGCTGACTGATTGACGAATATAAATGCTTAAATATTTCTTTGTTCTTCAGAAATAAACCAACACAATAACATTAGTTTATGTGTCTGTCCTCAAAGTAGTATCATTTGCAGCCATCGTTGTGAATGTATTTCTATGTATATTTCTATGAAAAAAAAATGAATGTGAAAGTAGAAAAAAGAAAGAGGAAAATAGAAATAAATGAAGAAAACAATGTGATTGACATTTATTTAATATAGCTAAATTAATCTTATCACATAACTTCTGTGACAGGAATTGGACACACAAACTAGGGAAAATTTGAAAAGAAAAAGGAAACTTTTGTGCCAGTCAAGGGAAACTTTCTTAAGGAACCATACGAATACTGGTTGAAGTATATACTAATCAAGCTTTTCATTATGACATAAGCAAACACTTTTAGACAGTATGGTTAATGACATCATAGACCAAAATTATAATCTACTTTTAAATTTAATTAATATTTAACTATAATATTGTCTGAACATGAGTCATGTATCAATCTATAGATCACATGAAGCTGAACAAAATGATATGATTGAGGGTCAATTCTCATGCGTGGTTTCAGAGGAAATCGAATTTTTATGATGCTAAAACGTATGTTGTTCATTGCCAACAATAACAGACATTTTTTTATTCTACTGGAACATAAGGGTAAATGCATGTCGAAGATACCTCGCGATCGAGGTCGAGGTTTAAGTCGCGGTCGCTACTTCGATGTCTACATCGCGATGAATGAAGGGCTACATAGCGAGGAGGTAGCACCCTCGCTGTTAAGTTCTCAGTTTAAGGAGAAACATTGCTGTGACGCATGTGAAATTATTCCGTCAGTGCATAAAAATCACTGCGAAACCATATTTTGTAATTGAAAGGACCAAACAGTTTATAAATAGGGATGGACGCAAGACGAGATATGGGAAATGCCAAAGTCTCGTCTCTTGTTTCGCAAAAGTATTTAAGTCTCATTTCTTGTTCATCACTATCAATATTCTAAATCAAAGACTTTTACCTTTTATTCAATTTTCCGTGAAGAAATGCTCTCTTTCAGCACTCAGGCGAGAAATCGTTTCCTAGTAAAATTTAATAAATAAATAAATAAATAAATAAATCAGGTATGTCTTCAGGTTTCGAGGTGAAGAGGGTATTAACTGCAAAAAATGAAGTTTCGGCACTGCAATTTCATTATTCGACGTTTCTTCCCTGTGGATACGTGCCTGTCTTTACAGGCATTTCTTTACCTTATATCAATAACGAATTTAGAAGAAACCATTTTTATTAATCTCGGAATTGTGGGGAGCGGGGTGCAGTTTTTAAGCATAGATATGATTAACAGTAGCTTCTTTTTTTCTTTAAAAATTCTACAATTTACGGACTTCAGCCCGAAAGCGCCCTCCCTGTGACCGCCATTGCCTTATATAATAATAAGCTATAGTATAATTCTCAAATAAATAACTTATCTGACATTCCCATTTCAGTTACTATTTTCTTCCATTCTCTATTTAAAACGTGCCTATTATAATATTGTTTGTTTTTCTTATTTCATATTGATGGAACATTCCTCATTAGTTCTATTAATATGTCTTTCATAATCAAAAATATAATAGTGCAGCAAAACCTCTCGAACATAGACACACACAATCCTCTGCAGACGAAATTCTAAAGAAATGAAGACTTTATTAAGTGCAGTACTTCAGGGAGAGCCAATGAGAACACGAACCACAGTGATGCTTCCGCTGAACATCGATGTAAAAACAAATTCAGTTGTTCATCATCGCGACCACTGTCACCCTTGCGGTCGACCTCTAGGTCGCGATGTAGCGTACATTTTCGGCATGCGCTTACACATTTGAATCCATGTGTTTGTGCCAGTATCGAGGATGCGACCGTGACTTAAACCTCGACCTCGATCGCGAGGTATCTTCGGCATGTCCCTACCCTTGGTAATTCTTTGTGTACTGTTTGTATATTTATAAATATGCTGTTAAGTTACAGGTTGCTATTGTTGTGTCTTCTTTCGTTGGTACTCATATATATACTCATAACAGTCACAAAGCACTACTTCTAATAAGCTAATTATTCCAGCTTTTGATTTTTCGCCTTATAAATACACACTGAGTCTATTAAAAATAGAAGTTGATGGAAGACATAAATTGAATTAAACAAAATCATTTAGTGACTTAATAGAATGTATGTTAATAATTACATATTAAAATTATACTAACTGAAGTACGCAAATGTTGACAGTGCATGAAGATGACAACGGGTCATAATGCTGTAAAAAAGTTTAGCTACTTTGCTCCAAGTTTTGACTTAAAAGTATTATTATTATTATTATTATTATTATTATTATTATTATTATTATTATTATTATTATTATTATTCAACTGAAGACTAAACTTTTATAAATGTTTTCCCATATATTTTTTCACTATGTAAGATTACTATCTAGTTCAAGAAACAGCGTTTATAATTACTTTTTTCTTACATTTATTAATTATATAGGCATCTTTCGGGAATTTACCAGGCCTGAGAAGATGCCAATTGATTGTATAAAGGCCCTCAGTGCCCATGGCCTGCAAATTACAAAGGGGATAGTAACCTGAGGAAAATACCATTAAGGTAAAGAACCTTCGAAGCTTCCTTTTCATAGTGGGGTTTATTCCAGGGCGCTGTTATCCTTCCCTCTGTTGCCCCTAAGTAATCTCAACAGCCAAGTTATAAACTATCATATTACGAGCCCCTAGTTCCCATGTACAGAGGTACTCGTTCATTGCTAGTAACGTTTAAACCTCAACGCCACTAGAAAAAAAAGTGGGGACACTTACCTGTACACACTACGTTTAACCATACGGCACAAATAAAAGAAAACTTAATACTTAGCAACTGTTCGGTTGTTGGTTTTTCAAGCAAGGAATTTATAAATTAACAATGATCATAAACAATATTAAAAATTTTGAATAATGAAAATTTTCTTTTTAATGTTTAACTTTCAATCTTAATAAATTGGAAATGTCTTGGTCTGTCCGACACACTAATTCTAATAATAAACATTTATGCTAATAGATCTTGCTATCTGCGTTGTCAGATGTTAAATATTACTTAGGAAATTTGCTATTTTAAAACTAGTAGTTTTCATAAATGTCGTTGGTGTGGCAGGGGTCTTCAGCGCATGATCTTCGGTTCAAAAACAGTGTTCGTAGTTCGAGGGAAATTTCCATAATCTAGGGAAATTTGAAGGTAAATTTAGCAAAAATGGAAAAAGGGAATTTTTCGATAAAACATGAAAATTCAGGGAAATTTTTGGGCTGACTCATTGACTAATATAATTGCTTAAATTTTCTTTGTTCTTCAGAAACAAACCAAACAATAGCAATAGTTTGTGGTATGTGTGTTCAAAGTAGCATAATTGCACCTATTGTTATCTGAGTATATTCGTGTATGTCTTTTTGTAAAGAAAAAGTTAAGGATTTTTTTAAATAACAGCAAAAAGCAAATGAATAAAGTAAATGTGCTTAGCACTTTCTTGAATATAGCTAAATTAATCTTATTACATAACTTCTGTCATTGGAATTGGATGCTCTAGAAATTAGGGAAAATTTGATAGGAAAATTGAAAATTTTGAATCAGTTGAGGGACATTTTCTTCAGAAAACCTACGAACACTGATACCACACCGTTCCTCTCTTCTTCAAGTATATTCAGTTCAAATTTGAAGTCATCCTGGCTAGTAGTTCTTTTTTCACAGCATTATGAAAGTGGCATTTTAATTATAATCAGCCTGTACTATCAAGTTTCAATTTACGTATGAAAATTTTTGAACTAACTAATCTTGTGATATCATCCTGCAGTTCAATTGATAATATATTTACAGATCATCATGAAAATTATGAATTGTTACAGGGCGGAAATTATAAATAAGGCATTCAATAATCATGTAGGACAAGCATTGTATTTCACATGTTTCTCTGAATATAGTCAACAAAACAGAACTTCTTATCTCTCCTAATCAATATTTATTAATTATTATTATTATTATTATTATTATTATTATTATTATTATTATTATTATTATTATTATTATTATTATTATTATTATTATTATTATTATTAAAGAATTACATTTTCTTTCCTAACAATAATAAAAACTAGGGAATTTTTCCACTATTAAGGTAACGTATATAGACTGAAGTTATTTTTAAAATACCTCCCCTTATGTTGGATAAATGTTTAGGAACATGTTGTTTCATAACTCCCAACTTGATAGGTAAAGGTGGAGGAATGATTCTGTCCCTGGCAACCAACGGCTCGTTACAGATGTTTCCTGCACCTAATGACGTATTTTCTCTTAATGACCATGTGTCCTGCTCCCAATGCAGATGTTTAGCTCGACTATCCCACATGCAGATAAAGCAAGGGTATTTGGTGTACCCACTTTGCTGTCCTAATAGTAAATTTACCATTTTAAGGTCTACACAGATTACCACTGGTGTTAGTGAAAGCGTAGCATCTGTAAGATCTGCTTTGTTTGTATACTCTTCTTTAAGTTTTGTCGAGTACCCAACAGGAACAAATGCATAGCGGTTGCCATTGTGCAATAACACATATATAAAGCTTCTTGAGGAACTGTCTATGAAGAGCCGCTAATCTTCTGATCGATATTCTGATAATCGTAATCGAAGAAGAAGCTACGAAATGTTGTTACATTACACTACGTCTTCATCGTTCATGAATTTTAGTTTCAGGGCTCTGACTGTTCTTTATCTTCAGTCTAGACCAGTGGCGGACGGTGGATTGTGGTTTCAGGTGTTGCAGTATGAATGATCGGAGACAGAAGATATGAAGTTGACTCATTGACTAATCAGCATAACTTTAGATGCAAATGCTATGTGACATGTTAAATTAAATAAAATTCTGTTTTTAAAAAATAAAAAATGCAGAACATTTAATCCGATTAATCTCCTTATTTAATTAGTAAGTTCATTCTTCTCTCTTTGATTGGAACAAATCTGTCTAATACATGCTGGTTGAACTCTAGTATTCTTATTGTCAGGCCTTTTTCGATGGAAAGCTGAACCAATGGTGAGAACCTTTCTTGGGACATTCAATTTCTTGAAAGTGTCAATTCTTTTTGATGTGAAAAAAAAAACTTTTCTTCTTTTACTGACGCCATAGGTACAGTTAATATTAATTTCAGAAGCTTTGTAGATTCACTAAATATTTTTTCTAGATTATTGTGAACAATTCATTCTAGCAAACTCAGTCCCTGACAGTGATCCGCATTCCTCTTCAGTGTAGAACTGAAGAGAGTTCGTAGTAGAGATTAATGTTATAAAGAAATGTACATTGAACACGCTTTATTCACAATTTATCTAGGAACATTTAAAATAAATTGTGAAAATGTATCTAGTGCATACAATATTACTGCCATAAGATGACCTGTAAATTTAAACCGTTTTTTTTTTTTTTTTTCGAACACACTCCTGAATTGCACTTCGCTTGTTTTGTCTAAGCCTTAATTGTAAATTTTTCCTCAGTTGAAAGCTGGACAATTTTTTTTTTTTTTTGTAAGTTATTTACAGAAGTCATGGTATGCAATTCATTCAGAATTTGTAGGTTATGTATAGAATTAGAGCACACACAATAAAATTAAATCTAATAACTAATAACCAAAACAGCTGATAGAAAATAGATACTGGTATATATGTATTGCGAATGTCACATATTCATACATACGGCTGTCAACTGGCCGGCTTTTCATTGGCCTGGCCGGAAATATTGCTGTTATTTTGATTAAAGCCGGTGACGGGTACAAACTTCTCACCAACCCCTTTATAACTTTTTTTTTTTTTTTTTTTTTTTCAAATTTGTATCTAGTTCAAAGTATAGATATTGAAAAGTAGCTGTCATTCTGTAAACTCAAAACTGTTACCTTTCACCATCTATCAACGATTAATATATTTTGTTCACCTGTTTAGAAAATTTTAGAGAGATGACAGAGACTGTATCAGGGAAAATTTGAAATTTACTTTCAAGGAATTTTATACATTTATTAATTGGGGAAAAGGACTTCTTAAAGCAATTTCCTATAGTTAAAGTAGAGACTATGTTTAAAGAGTGAATTTCATTTTCCAAATCCAAAATTGTCGCGTAAAGATTATTATACTTTTGTTCATCTGTTTCGATAATTTTAAAGAAATGGTAGTTACTGGTAAATACAATAAATTGATCAATGCCGATTGATCAATTTCAGTTTCTCGTTTATAGCATAATGTATCTATTAAGCTTATTAGTGAATGTTCTAAGGACATACAGAATATGTGTGTTAATGCACTTTTGTTCACGATAGTACATTTCCTTTCCATGAATAGGTCCGAACAGAGATACTTCACGCTGAGACCTATATCATAGAGAATTTTGAGGAAGTGCCGTTTTTTTTTATTATTATTTTACACAGTTGGCAATCCTATTCATACATCAACACATACACACACACACACATGTGGGTAACAGAGAAAAACTACATTCCAAATCGTCCGTCTTGGTTGTTACGCAATGCACGAAGAACACAATATATTTCCACATGAGGGGAAACAATGTTTATCAATGTCACGTTGTGGAAAGCAACCTTGAAACCCGCCAGATATAGGAACAACATGTTAGCTGGGAGGGGTCCAAAGTATTTGAGGAAGGTCCAATACGTCTATGTAATAACGAACCTGTCTTATACTTACCCGAAAAGATAAGTATTTCTTAATTACTGTCACCTATATTTTTAGAAAAAATGATAGATAAAAATGATTATTTCTATAAGAAAAGAAAGAGTACATAATGAGGCGTAAAATAAAATATTTAGCTTACATCAATCATTTCTCTGTTAAACAAGTATAGTTCGTTAAGAAAGTCTACAAATGCTAGTTGAGTTTCGAAATTTTGGGGAGGTCAGGACCCAGTGCCCCCCCCCCCTCGTGACTACGCCTCTGAGGATTGCTAACTAGTCCCAAATTCAATGTGGCGTTCCCCACCATACAGTTTTATCAAGAGTATAAAATATACTTATTTAATAAAAAAATATGTATATACTAAAATACTATCCACAGAGGGAGGGGGGATTCTGCATATTGAGTTATTAATATTTGGTTCACAAATTACTGTAGAAGAAACCTTCATTATCTATATAAGCTAAGAATTAACTTGTAAATGCGGACCTACTTACATTTGATTTCTGCTATACTACACATTTTCTTTCTTATTTTGCAATTCTGCTATTACGTTTTTTTATTGTCATTATATTGATTTGCTTCAGTATAAGTACCGTAATTTAAAAATATGAAAATATAAAAACAAATTCCATTTGTTAATTGCTAGTGAAATAAAATTCAGAAAGCTCATTTAGCGCGAAAAGCCTTCTCATTCACTGGAAACCGTGCTGTGTTGCAGAAGCACTGCAACGACCAGACCCTTTAACTTCTGAGATAGGAGAAAGGAGACTTAACATTTGCTCCAATTCCCGCGCTGAAGGAATCTGGTCGTTGTATGCTCGCTGCAACACAATATAAATTAGAGACTCTGTGACGGATTATTTTTCGCTTTTTAAAACGGATTAACAAAACGGACAGTTACAGAAGTAAAAATAATATGTTATTTAAAGTATATATGGGAGTATTAGAAAGTATTTTTTCTGTTCTTTACTACTATTGCTCATAATATTTTTTTCTTGAAACACTTTGGTCGTTGCGCAACGCTGCAACACTAACATTAGCCGCCACTGGTCTAGATGCAAGAAGTTCTGATTACTGTTTTGATAAACTTAAGTTCTCGTATAAGATCACTTAGTTCATTTTGCGAGAACTGTTTATTTCGCATCTTTCTGTCGTCAAATTCACTTTCACTGGTGTCACTTACTGACTAACTTTCTTCAACATCGGACAAGGCAAGTGGAGGGAGGGAGGTAAACATCGGCACTGGAATTTCCTCACTGTGAGGCATTGGTCTTCTCGCTGATTCTAAGTCAGGATATTTCCATTTGAGCTTTTTTTGTAACGATTGAGGCCTTTCACGTTTGTGGCACATAAATAACAATCATCATGGCGATTCTTCTGTTCTCTCCATACCATAGGCACACCAATTTCAACCCTGTTCTTCCACCTTTTGTCCAATACCTTAAGCACTCGACACAGGTCTTACAACCATTATGGGGCGATCAATTTTGTCTTGATCTCCAACCTTTATACCGAAATATGCACAATATACTTGCTTAACGAAGTCAGTGATGTTCCACTTTGGTTTTATTTGAGAGTATTAGCCACAGATTTAGCAAAAAACATCTGGGTCGTTTCTACAGCCTCTTCGTGAAGAACTCATCTTTCACTGAAAGAAATGAAGAAACAAACATCATTTTAGTAATAGAAATAGAAGCATTTCCAAACTAAGGCAAATATTATTAATGACGAATCAATTCGGCACAAAATTATGTCTCCAATTTCATAACTTTTTCCGCATAGTAGCTACATACACGTCATATTTCAATCACGATACATCTATATTGATGCCTATTAACTCAACACCTAGTGCCAATTTGGAAAAACTAACGTTATTTTTGGATTCAGCGTGCACAATATATTACGGGCCGCTACTTTTTTTTTTTTTTTTTTTTGACCAGTGTATTAATAAGAGGTGGCCTTAGTAAGCTAAGTCTTCTATTCAATTGTTATAGGTTGCAATGGGTATTATATACTATTAAACAATGTTTCATTCATATTTTAATGATTTCTATTGTGTCAAGTAAAAATCCTAAGAAGACGTTAGTTAAAGTCTTGATTTGACGTCGCTAAATGGTAGCCATAATAGTTATGCTATTATTTTTTGCTCCTGATTTCTTTTTTCAAAATAATTTCCATATGTGGATTTACGGATTTGTCAGAGAAAATTATTTGTTTCTATGTATTTATATATATATAGAAGTTATGTCTTGTGGACTGTTTCCCTGACCCCTTTCGCTAAATATTTTATCAGAATATATATAATTGAACTTCGTTTAGTTATAAGAATTCTATGATTGATTGAATTATATCCCAATTGTTCGTTACTAATAAGTTTTTAGTTGAATAAGGTTCATATCTCAATTGCCTGTAAATGTATTTTCTTCCTTTTCCAGTTTTTTCACAGGCAAATATCATATCGCACACCCGTTGGAAGACTGTTACAAGGTAAAAATACACATATTTGGGAAAATGAATTTTAAAGTTTGGTATTCTCTCCCTGCAATGCAGGGGTCTCAATAAGCACTGTAGCTATTAAAATATATTCTAATATTAGTTGTTAGTCATGTTTAGGGCAAATAAGCATTTTCGTATTTTTTGTATACAATGGATTTGAGGGAGAAAAAAAATTGTAATTGTAATCCTATTCTTCCTTCATAATCAACGTAATTTAAAGTTATACCACACTTAAGTAGTAGCTTTATGTTACGCTTTCTCCGATTGAATTTTCTTTGCAATTTTACAAGCTCTCCATTCTTTAGAAATCAGTAATGTTCATAAATCTACAGGTCATTGGACACAAAGAAAGGAACATGACGGTAAATAAATGTGGCATTTGTTACAAGATTGAAATCTCCGTTACATTCATTATCACAAAGTAAAACTCTTTGTCATAGTCTTAGTAAAATCAAACGTTATTAGTAATTCTCTCAGTCTTGAAAAAAGCTGTGGCTACGAGTCCGGTAACTGGGTCCCGATTACGCTGTCTGCTAGTAACGTCACTTCCTTGCAGGAGATGCTTTTTTTGAGACATCGGCATATTGAAAAAATAAAACCAGTTTGCAAAAGTGGTCCGATCTTTGTCCCGTCACTGCCGGCCTTGATACATAAGGGCTCTTAAACTATCGGATGCCTCTTTTGTGTCAACTAAGTGGCTAAAAATGTAGGCTAGTCACAATGCAAAAACAGTAATTTAATTTGGAATGACTTGTTGGTCAAAAATAACACAAAAGAACTACAATCAAAATCATGCAAATGGAATAAAAATGAAGTAAAATCTTCCTAAAGAAGAAATAAAAATTTTGGATTTTGTTTTAATTTTCGTATACCCTTTCTTCTTTTACTATGTGTAGATTTACAATTATGTCAATTCTTTAACTCAGGTTTGATTTTCCGCTTTACTTCTCCCATTTGCGGGCATGCTTTAAATTATCTTCATCATCTTTATTATTATTATTATTATTATTATTATTATTATTATTATTATTATTATTATTATTATTATTATTATTATTATTATTATTATTATTATTTTGAAATGTGTGCGTTAAGAATAAATAAAACTTCATTTCGATAATAGTCATAGTCATTTTCTCTTGAACACGAAAATTCTGTGTTCAATTACGTCAGTGTTGCGAACGTCAAATAAACATTCGCTGTAAGGAAGTGACATCACTGCCGGACGCGGAATCGACGTTCGGTTACCGGATGCGTAACCGGTGTCTAAAGTGTAAGGCAAGTTACATTTACTTTAAATGTTTTACTGTAAAATACCAAGTAATTCTCTTATAGCTTATGACAGATAAGCATCAAGCCTATAATAAGAGAAGACATCATAATAGAATGAGTGAATTGAAGAAGGTAATATTACATCAAACGTTTTTTTAGAACCAAACAGGGAACTATTTTGTAGCTAAATTACAGTGCTTCACAACGATTTTGCTGTTTGGAATTATTAATTGTTCCAAAGCAGGAAAATTATTATAAAGCAGCGTAATTTAGCGTAAGCCACAAAACCATATTCTTTTTAGATTCTCACAAACAACGTCAGATGTAATATGTAACACTTCCATTTTAATTCAATTCTCTTCAGTCAACTATATAAAATGAAGTTGTGAGAACTACAACTTTTGAAATGAAGAAAAACTAAAATTGTATTACAATAACATCAAAAGAAAGTTTAATATTGCTATTTAACTTGTCGCCATTTATTTACCGACAAATTATCTAATTTACTGCTACTTACGTGCCGCCCACTTTCAAGTAGCTGCACATAACTCAAAATTGTCATTTTTTGAGTTGTAACTCTCTTCCACCGGGTGTGTGATATGATCTATTAATCCAATATCTTTCTTGCGCCACATAAATTTGTTTCAAATGTATTTATTTGATGTAATTTTTATGGCGTTAATGCACTATTGAGTAGCAAACAATAAAGTAGAATTGTTTTATGTCTAGACGATGTATATATAATACTCTACGGTTTAAATTTATTTATATCCATGATACTCCAGGGGCATGTTCCTGGTCCTATTCTGCTTTTTGATCTCCAATCTTATATCAACTTTGACTGTTTTAACTTAATTACTATTTTAAAAGTTAGATGACTAATTTTGATTAAAACTGATTGTCCTTGATCACATGCATTTTTTGCAGCCATGTCTGTAATCATGGAATTTTATGTTTGAGCGAGATTTCATATACAGAAATTTTATGTTATATCCTTTTCATGTAATTGTTTGTATAGAATTTTGATATTTAATAGGAGCCATGTAGTTTTAATTGTCCAATTTGTTTTTTTGCAAAGCATTGAGTACATTGAATGTGTCAGAGCATATACATGAATTATACAACTCCAGAGTTTTTATTAGTAGAAAAGCTTGCCTGATTGCAAAAGCTTCTCCTTCGAAGATTGTAAAAACTTTTGGAAGTTTAAATTTTTTCGTAGTGTTTAAATTAGGGATTAGGATTGCTGCACTACCATTTTTTTATGTGTGTGTGTGTGTGTGTTTAGATGCATCCGTGAAAACTAATGTACAATTTGTAGATAATCGATCCTAATGGGAGTTCTAAATATTTTTTATGATGTTTTGTAATATATCTGAATTTTTGGATGAAAAATATTTCGGCATAATGATCTTTATTTGTATTAAATTACTATTGTAATTAGTCATATAACAGGGCACAAATGGTGTGTTAAAGATCATTAGTGTGTTAAAGGTAATTTTAAGCAGATTCTTACCTATATCGTTTATATCAGTCAAATAAAATTTTCGAATAATTGACATCAGATGTTTGTTACCTAAATCTTCTGTATTTGATTTTACATAAATAATATATGGAGCAGAATAGTGGAATTTGTACAGATTTTTTTCCGATTGAACAAAGTGTGTATTCTGGTTACCATTTTTTTTTTTTAAGAAAAAGAATGAGCTTTCTTCTTTATCAGAATGACGTTCAGGTATTATTGTATGAAGGTCAGTATTCTTATTACTAACTGGTTCCGATTATATCTGTATTTCCATGGCAACAGAATTTTCTTATTCGTAGAAAACTGAAGTTACTTTATTTTCCTCCGCCATCTTGTAGTAATAAAGCTATTTTGCAAAACTAACTTTAAGAATAAGTAAACAATTGTTTTCCATAATGCTTGAACATAACATGCTTAAATGAATACTCGGAAGTAAAACTTTGTAAAGTGAAAACCAAATATATTAATAGAATGTTTTCACCCGATATCCGGAGAATATGATGTCCAGCCGGTGTGATTCTTTTTTTTCACCCGCAGGCACCACGGAATTAAAGATACGGTAATTCAAGACTTAACACCGTTTCTGTGACTTATCTTCACTCACAAAAACCTTCAGAATGTTTGCGTTCCTATTATATATATTTAATCACACAAAGTAACACATTTAATGTGATTAGAATTAAATGCGATATAGAATTAAGAAAGGTTTGAGTATAGGGTCTAAGATAAGCCCTGTGTTATCAGATATCATTATGAATGTATGGGAGAAGAAGGTGTTGGAGAAGAGAGAAGGGAAGATTAGGGATTTGTGTAGATATGTTAATGACTGTTTTGGGATTTGGGAAGGTTGGATTTTGTAAATAGCATTGAGGATAAGGAAAAAGGCATAGAGTTAGAGGTTGAGATAGAGCTGAGCTGATTTTGAGTTTAACGTCCCTTTTCAGCAGCGAGGCTATATGAGACGTGGACCCACTGATTAACGTGGGATCCGAACCACATGAGCTCCCGCCGGGAATCGAACCCGGGTCTCCCGCGCCAAAGGCGCGTACGCCAACCGCTTAGCCACGGAGGAGCTCGAGGTTGAGATAGAGAAGGGATGTAGTCATTGTTATCTGGATATTTTAATGAGTAAAGAAGGGAGTAGAATTAGAACACAATGGTACCAGAAAGAATGCAATGCGGGTATTTATTGTAATAAGAAAAGTAATGTGGACAAAAGCACAAAATCTAATTTTTATAAGAAATATGACAAAAATTACCAACATTAGTAACAAAAATGTAGAGGAGAACATTAAGAATTTTGAAAAACAGTTATATAAGAATGGGTATAATAGAAGGGATATTTTTAAAGCTTCTGTGGGTTCCAGGAAAGATGAAGAAGGGGAGAAAAGTAAAGAGGTAATGTGGAAAGGTATTATTGGGTTAGGGGAGGAAACAGAAGTTCTTAAAAAGATGTTAAGAAAGCAGGGTGTGAGAGTGTACAGGAAAGGCAGTAGGATGATGTTAGAGTGAGTAAGAAGTAAAGGAGGAGATAGAAAGAAAAAAGAGAAAAAAAAGGTATTATATATTGTATAAAATGTCTAGATTGTGAAATGAAATATATTGGAAAAACGGGAAATTGTTGAATGAAAGAATTAAACAACATAAAAGTGATGTAAAATATAGTAGAGAAAGTAATGCTATATTCAAACATGTCAAGGAAAAAGGAAATAAGGTGAACTGAGAGTTATTGTCTTAGAATATGAAGAAAGTATGTTGCCTAGAAAATGGAAGGAGGCATGGTGGATAGAAAAAGAAGGAGATAAGAACGTAATGAACTGGAGTAAAGGCTTGAGTGTTAATAAAGAATGGAAAAAGCTTATTGACAAACACAAGAAATTATTTGTTTATGCTGCTTCATGATGTTTTTCTTGTTATTTTGAGATGTTCTCTCATTAGTTGAGTCGTCATAGATTTGAGCGTCTATAATTGGCTTAGGCTATCTTCAACGGGCGTCGTTGATTGGCTAGTTGTTCCGACCAATGAGGGAGCAGATAGGTCTTTGGTACAAGTATGTTAGTATGGTTGTATTGTATACATATTTAGTGTACGTCTGATGAGGATCTTGGTTAGAAGATCGAAACGTAACATGTAAAATATTTATTTTTATGAATAGTACAGTCTTGTTCAGCAGTTCAGCGTTTTATTTCTGTTCTTATTTGCAAGACGTACAGCAATGTTGTGTTGTCAATGCGATTTAAAAGTCTTTTTTTTGTGCATTCACATAAGTTGTGGCACACTATCACAACAGTCACAGACTATCTCCCAAGACTAAAATTACTGTTTCAAATTTCTTTGTAAGATATTATCGTGATTCTATTTTTAATATATAATTTTCTTTCTTTTCATCCTCATCATGCACCAAATTTCAACCCTTTTCGCCAACTAGGAATTCTCTGTCCCAAATATTTATATGGAATCTATCTGCTAGGCTTACAATAGGGTGTACCTGTTAAAATTACTACAAAAATTGTCCATCTGATAGAAAACGAGTAAACTGTGTTTAAGAAGAGCTCAAGTTTTAGAAAATAAATTATTATACATATCATATATTGTATCAAACAAGTAACAAACTGGAATAAACGTAGTACCATTGCCACGGTACGGCAACAACAAGCCACCTAAAAATAACCTTGGGACACTACAGGAAAACATGAGCGCATGTTGTGATTAATATGTTTCATATATCTCTGGTAAAAATAGAATAATTATTATATGTATGTGATATTAATCAATTGAAGGGTTAATTCCGAATAGCGGTAAGATCAAAATTCACATTCAGAGAAAAGTTCTCTTTTTTTGTCTTTCTCTCCATTAGTAACTTTCGTAAATTCTTCGTTATCATAAATTTATTATTCAAAATATAATCTATTGCATTGATTTATAGTAATTGGCAATTTTAAATATCACATTTGTGACAAGAGTGGCAATTCATAATAAGTCATTCCCATGTCCCTTAGAGACTTTAACAGCAGAAGTGTTCAACACATTTCTTTCTGTTTCAACTTCCAGTTTCCGTAGAGTATTGTGAGTGGTGATGGTGTACTCTCTTGAGATGGTGAATCGATTGCAAAAACCGCGTGTCGCTATCTTTTGCCGTTTTCGTTCTACGGTGATAAAGGCGTTGAAACCGGAAACCGGAATTTCAACTACTTCCAGTTCGAATAAAGGGTTAACGTAAGAGATGGAACCTATTATTGGAACGCTATATCGATTGCGTAAAACCGTTTCCCGAATACGTTACCGTTTTTGCTCTGATACTTGTCGACAGACAGACGGACATAGTCCTTCCATAAGACTTCCGACGCATAACATAGTTTGGAAGTCTAATAGTTATAGCAGTATAGGTAATAAATAAGGCAGAAAACAGAGTAACACTAGAATGGGTCTCGAGGTGCAGGGAGCAATATATACTATCTAAAGTAAATATTTATACACATGATTAATACAATACTTTACACGCATGGTTTATAATGCATAAACGCTGTTATAATAACGCAAAATAACAGGAAAAGTTATTGTTGCAGGCTAACAACAAGTGCTGGATCAATACACTAACAACTAAGAACTAAGATAAATAATCAGTTCAAAAATCCTATTTTTATTATTTTTATTTTTATAAATTTATTTTAATTTTATTTATTTTAATTTTATTTATTTTTTTATTTTTATAAATTATTTTAATTTTTATAAATTCTTAAATATTTTTATAAAATATGTTTCCATGAATGATGTGCATAGAATGTTACAGTAATGCTAGCATGCTATTTTTAGTTAATTTAGTGCAGGGCGCAATATGTACTATCTAAGGTAAATATTTATACACATGATTAATACAATACTTTACACGCATGGTTTATACATGCATAAACGCTGTTATAATAACGCAAAATAACAGAAAAAGTTATTGTTGCAGGCTAACAACAAATGATGGATCAATACACTAACAGCTAAGAACTAAGATAAATAATCGGCTCAAAAAGCCTATTTTTATTATTTTAATTTTTATAAATTTAAAATCTTTACTTTTAAATTCTTAAATATATTTACAAAATATGTTTCTATGAATGATGTGCATAGAACGTTACAGTAATGCTAGCATGCTATTTTTAGTTAATTTAGTGTTTAAGTTTAAACCTTAATTGAAGTATTGTGTAATATAGTGCAAACTTTTTGTCTATTTCATTAACAAATTAATAATGATGTTAAATATTTTTACATATAGGTACATTACTTATTTTCTTCTCACTCTCCTCAACTATAGGTTGGTGAGCAGCATGGAAATTTCTTTCATTTGAGAGAACTGTTTTATTCTTCGATAAGGATTTTTCGTAACTGCACCTATATATTCTATCCTTGGTCTTCCTCTTCCTGGTTTTCCTTCTGCCTTTCCCTCCTATCAACACAATGATCCAATCGGAGTGCCAAATAAGATGCCAAACATGCTGTTTCTTCTTTTTCCTATTATCTTCATGATCTGTCGCCCTTCATTAGCTTCCTTTAGTATGTCTTCATTCCTTTTCCTTTCGGTTAATGATATGCGCAGCATTCTGTGCCAACATCACATTTCAAATGCTTCCAGCTTGGATATTTCAGCTTTTCTCAATGTTCACGTCTCTGATCCGTAAATCGCTATGCTCCATACCAGTCTTAATAAATCTTTTTCGAACGTCTAGCGACACATTTCTTGATGTTAGCAGTTCTCTTTTCCTATTGAATACTTGTTTAGCTTGTGCCTGTGAACGCACGTCGTTTTCACTTCATAAACTATTTAGTGTATGTACCGGTATAGCAAGGCGTTTAGTTATTTCTATTTGTATTTGCAACAATTGTGTTATTCATTAACTCCATTTTAGTTGAAAATATAGCACTAACATTTTTTTATATTGCATTAACAGCACACTGTTCAGAGAGCTAGATATATCATATACAATACACACTGTTATATAAATATTAGTTAATGCAAATGTACTGTATTTTAGTAAAACTTCAAATCAAATACAATGTTTAAAAATAAATCGAGTAATTATAGCCTGTTTCCGATTCTGTAATATACTTAGGTAGTAAAACGTTCCATCATTGAATCATTAAAAAAGAAAAGAAAAAAACAGCCAACACTAATAATCCTATATTTTACCATTATTAACACAACCCTCGTCTCCAATGATAGGTGACTAAACATTGTTAAGGATTACATGGATGACAAAATTAGTGAAAAACAAAAAATGCTGCAAATGATGGATAAATTAAAGAATGAAGAATATATGGATCTAAAACAAAAAGATTTTATGATCGATGTGTCCATTAAATGTGAATCGTAAATTGTGATAAGATGCTGCAAAGAATTACTATAGTACCTAGCAGTGCTTCGGATTTACGATATAATAAATGATTATTAATTGATAAAAGTGCTTTTCACCCTTGATTGTATCAAAAGTTCCAGGCTTCAAAATGTTTAAAGTAGTTCGTAGATTAAAAGAATAGTGTAATGTATATTATAAAATTGAAAGTGACTATGTTTGTGACTCCTAATCTCATCAACCACCAGACCGATCACGATAAAATTTTCAACATAGATGAGGTTCAAGATTGGGGTAGTTTTTATCATTTCACGTTGACGGAGCAACATAATGGAGGAGGAGGAGGAGGAGGGGAGATACAAAAAATCAATATAAATAAAAATGAAAATGATTAGGTTTATGACCTAATAACTCTTGAACCACCCGACTGATCTCAATAAAATTTTCAACATAGATTAGGCTCGAGATTAGAAAGATTTTTATAATTTCATTTTGACGGTAGAACAGGGGAGGGGGAGATGTATATAAAATTAAATAAAACTTAATAACTCTTGAATCACGCAACCGATCTGGATCAAATTTTCAGCATATATGACGTTCAGCCCTGGGACAATTTTTATCATTGTACTTTGACGGTACAAGGCTGAAAACAAAAGTAACTGTCTTCGTGACTTCATCATTCTTAAACCACCCGAACAATCTCAATCAATTTTCACATATAGATGATGTTCCGACCTGGGGTGGTTTTTATTATATCACTTTACGGTAGAATTTAGGGGTGGGGAAGAGGAGGGGGAGGGGGAGATATAAAATAAGTAAATAAAAATAACTCTTGAACTATCTGACCAACCTCGATTAAATTTTCAACATAACATATATATATTCCTAATTATGAATGTAATTATACAAGTCGCCTGTCGAAAACAAAAATTAACAATATAATTATCAATACTCCGATACCAACTAAAAAATAAAAAATATCCCAAAATTAAATTTCCAAAATAAACTACCTAAATACAAACTACAAGTCCCAAGTCTAACCGTCGAAACGTAGTCTATAGTCATAATAGTCCAAACGCTAAATACATTCATAAACGAACATCTAATAGAAATCAGAAATAATGATTGAAATCAAATTTTCTAAACTTATAAATGAATAAAGGTAACTTACAACCAAAATGTTGTTATAATATAATTTTCATAAGAAATGTCAAAATTCTAAACACTTACTTCACTTCTTTTACAAGAATTCTATCAACCGTGAATACAATCGCAATGAAACATTATGAATTACCACAGAAAACGATAATGTGAAAAGTACATCTAATCTCCCAATTCATGCTATTCCTTTCAATCCAATCCATCCATAATAAAAAACATTTGTCTTGAGCGATATCTAACCAGTAGACTGACAATTGCTCTATCTGAAAGGGATTTACACCCCTTTTACAAAAGTTTTTCCAGCCTGGAATTATAAAAACATGTTAAAATATCTAAAACAACAATCATCCAATTACAATGAGTTATAAAAACAAAAATGAAATATACATTGATTAATGGAAATTCACTATGCTCCATCACAAATTGAAGACAAGACTATTTATATATATATATTAATATAAACTTCTAAACGATCAAATTTCTTAATTTGACCTAGGTTCCCTAAAATTTTTAGTCATGGAGACATGCACTTTTCTAACATCATTATCATCTTCGACTGATTTAATCTGAACACAATTCGTGTTCAAGAATTTGATTATGACGTACGGTCCAAGCCACCTATAGCACAAGCTTTTAGTTACTTTATCGGCGAAATAGGACTGAAATTGTGACTTAATAAGAATTTTATCCCCAATACTATACGAAGTTCTAACTCTATTTTTATCACAAAGTCTCTTTCTACGCTGCCATGCTAATTCCATGTTATGTAAATCGTTTTTCCAAATGTCAGGTTTTCTCTTTCTAATCTCAGTAGAATCAATATTCCACAATGGATCACACACATTATAAGTATACATTATTTCCATTGGACTATGTTTGAGTTCCGAATGAATTGCTGAATTTAAAGAGAATTCAATCTCATGTATTCCTTTGTCCCACAAGTGTTGTTTGTTAGCAAAATATGATTTCAAACTATCTTTAACAGATCTAATGTACCTTTCACTCAAGTTACTAGCACTGTGGTAGGGAGAGATTCTAATATCTCTGATCCCATTGCTAAATATAAAATTCTGAAATCTAGATGAAACAAACACACTATGATTATCATGACTTAAAGCGTGCGGAAATCCGTGTCTGCACATTAATTTATACAATTTATTTATAAGTACCTGACTAGATAAGGTCCGAAAGTGTTCTAGATACAAAAATTTTGAAAAAGAGTCTACTACTATTAAATAATAACGTCCAGAGCTAGAGTTCACCATTGGTCCTATTACGTCACAAGCCCAATTACTATTTACAAATGTTTCGTAAGTAGAATCTAATTGAGCCATAACCTTCTTATTATTACTTTTGCTTTTCTGACAATGAATGCAAGAGGTTACATAATCTTTAATTTCGGGTATCATTCCATCCCATGAATAACGGACTGAAATTTTTGCTATGGTCCTAGAAACTCCTAAGCGCGAATCTGGCAAAATATAAGAATGGTAAAATTCTATGATATTTTTCGATAGACACTTAGACCTTCATAATCTTATAAGGATTATGAATAGTTCGAGTCTTCTTACACAAAATCCCTTTTACAATTTTAAACCAGGGTACATCTTTATTGTTTAATCTTTCAATGATACCTTTCAATTTAGGGTCTACTTTCTGATGTTCTGCTATTGACAATTGAGCATAAGGCATGTTCCAAATGTTTACCAAAAATAAATTTATCACCTCTTCATCCAAAGAAGGATCTTCACTAAATTCTTCAAAATCATTTGTATTATGCAAACGTGAAAGAAAATCTGCTGGGACATTTAAATTTGATGGAACAGATTTTACTGTAAAATTAAATTCAAATAGCCTGTACAATAAACCCCCTAACGCTTAATGCGTTTTAAATTGCGCAAAGCATACGCTAACTCTAAGTGATCAACTTGTAACTTAAAAGGAGCGTGTAAACATGAAACCATTCCATGCATTCGACAGCAGCTAATAATTCCAAAAGAAAAATCGGCTTATTCATATCGTATTTACGTAATTTTCTACTGAAAAACGCTATTGGTACTAGGTTACCTTCTGTATCATACTGTGACAACGTTCCTCCAAGAAAACGCATTGAAGAATCTGACATAATTCCAAACTTACCATTTAAATCTGGTAATTTAAGCACAATATAACTCTGAAACATTTCTTTTGCTTTGTTTAAAGATTCTTGTTGTTCTCTACCCCAATAAAAAGGAACCTTTGGAGACCTTAATCGAGAAATAGGCTCTATTATTTCCTGAAAATGAGGTATACACTTAATGTACGAGTAATATTGTGCAAAATAACAGAGAGCAATAACTCCACGTCTACTTTTTGAAGCTGGTAGTATACGGATTACCTCTAGTCTAGACGGATCCATATAAATATTTCCTAAGAATGATATTTTCTTTTCAAAAAAAGAACATTTATTCAAAGATAAAGTCAAACCATTTTCAGCTAATTTCTTTAATACAGCTTCTAAAGCTTGTTTATGAGTTTCTATATCAAATGATTTTACCACAGGATCAAAATACCACGTGACACCCTGATCTTTCATTGAATAAAATATGTTAGTCAATACCTTATTTAATACAAAAGATCCTGAAGCTAATCCAAATGCGATATGTCGAAATTCAAAAAGTCCTCTATGGGTAAGAAAGGCTGTATATTTATAAGAATCCGGACTCAATTTAAGGGTATAGCACGCTTTCTTTATATCTAATCTTGACATCACCACGCCACTTGATAATTCTGCAAGAACGTGCTCGATTCTAGGTGTATACTGAGGATTTAAAATCAAATTACGATTGAGATCGATATAATTAATTACTAGTCGTTTGGAACCATCATTGTTCCCCACCAGGAAACAAGGAGAGGAATAATTACTAGTACTAGGTTGAATTATCTTATTTTCCAATAACTCATCTTGTATAACATCAAGTTGGCTAACTTAGTTTTTTTTCATTGAAATTGTTAAAGGAGAGAGACATTTAAAAATGATCGAGAATAACCGGATATTAATCTCGAATCCATAGTTTTCGGGGTCGCTCAGTTGGACAGTGACATCTCCTATCTCTTTTACGTCTAAATTCAGCCCCACAACTTGGGGGAGGAACGATATATATACATACATACATACATACATACATACATACACACACACACACACACACACACACACACACACACACACACACATACACACACACACACACACACACACACACACACATAAATGATCGAAAATGACTGGTATCACAGAGCGGTATTTTATAACTTTAACTACAATATTAAAACCTAGCGAAGCGGGTAATTGATGCTAGTATTGTAATAAACACTTTAGTCATCTCTTGAGAACATTTCTGTGAAAAAAAATTAAGGAAACTTAAATTTTACTATATTCATTTCTTATTCTTACAATATGCACCACTCGTTTTGGTCCTTAAGAAGTTTGATACTACAGTTATGATAAAAAAAAATATCCGATATATTATTTAAATAATTGTATAGTTTTATTCACAAATATTCTTGTGATGAGAATGGGAAATTTTTTGGAGTAGTTCTTGCTCTCAAGAATAACGTAAGAATAGACTTAGTATAATGAGCATATAAATTAAAATAAAAATATGACTTAGGATTTTGAGGTGATTAGTTTATCTTAGTCAGAATTGAATTGATTACAGCAGCATCGTGGAAGTATGACGTATAGTAATTTTTTTTATCAACTATCGTTATCAATAAATTTGTGTTTAACGATAAACGAGTATATAAATTTCCTCTCCATTACATTAAATGTATCACACATAAAGAAAAGTAACGTAATGATATCTTTATTTAATTACATTTTATTTGTACTCGGACAAGTATTTAATATTTTACAACTTTTAGAGACAAAGTGGTATTATAAGCCCAAATTTTGATTTTAATTTAAAAAAATTAATTTATAATTTTTGGTTACATTTTATAACTTTAACTACAATATTGAAACTACTGTTAAAATAAAAACTATTTTGATCAATTTAAATGATATGGAAAAAGAAACAAATTCAAAGAAAATCGTTTTGTGACCAAAAAAAGTTTTGTGCTGGTAATATGACCCTCTAAGAAAAATAAATAAAATAATTGATTTAGAAAAGTGTGTGACAAGTTTATTCATACAAACATTTTATTCATTACGAAATCTGGAAAAATTATATAATGAGGTGAAAAGCTATCAAAAAGTTCATTAAGACACCACTGAAAAAGTAATTACAAAACCAACGAAAACGGCCATTAAAAATAAATTGAAAGAGTCACTAAGAGATCATTTTAAAAGTTTTCTGAGGTTTCTGTATAACGTCTATTTGCAAAAATTCATACACGTATACATCCTCGTATTCACTGTGGTCGTTCTGTGCCCATATTTCGCAGATAACATATTACAATTCCAGGTTATATGTCGTAAATATACCCTCCGATTGGTGTTTCTAAGATAGATTCTCCAGAACGAATCTCACTTACATGATTCCTCTTTTGAATCTTGAAGGAGGTTCATTTTCACTACTTACTTTCTTTCGGTTTGTTTTCTTAACAACCTGTTGACTATTTTTTTAAAAATTCAGATTTCTTTTCCCTTCAGTTAAGCCTGGCTCAACTATTATTATTATTATTATTATTATTATTATTATTATTATTATTATTATTATTATTATTATTATTATTATTATTATTATTATTATTATTTCAGCAGCCAACAGAGCATCTTTGTACAAAGAGGATGTAATCAAAGTTGCTTTGGAGGATTTAGAACCCTTTTTAGTCACTTCCCGCTTTAGTTCGGGAACAGATCATATATTTTTGTGAAGATACAGTGTATCCGAGAATCTTCTTCCCCTCATCTTTACACAGACCAGAAGGTTGGGCTAATGCTAAATTTTCAGCAGATGGTTGAGAAATTGTTATTTGCACAATCTTCAAAACTGACGATCTTTAGTTTCAGTGCAGTTTGATTCTGCACTTGTCGCAGATGGGTTTTGATTATCTTTTTGTGAAGTTTCAGCTCCAACGTTTAATTCTCTTACAACAGTATGTGAAAGTTTTAAGTCTTTTTCCTTTGTCTTTTTGCAAGGTTTCAAAATTTAATGTCTCATGAGGAAAAAGTGCAAGGTCTATAGCAGGAAAAAAGATCCTTGATATATAGATATAATCATGAAATATCAAACCTTTCACATCAATAGATCCCATCTGACAGGTCAAATAAGACTGTCTCAAAAGTTTTACAATCTCATAGATCTCAACAGGTCTTTCATTGTAATGCATCCACTGGTGTATAAATCCAGTGTAGTAATGTTTCAAAACGCAAAGAAGCGCAAGAAGTTTCTTTTAAGAGAGTTCACTTCGTGCAATGGATATGATGGTAAACTTACTATGAACATTCCATTTTCTAGAGGTAGATTCACAATGTTTTTGGTGTAGAAGTTGTGGCCATCTAAAATAAGGAGCATATGGTCTTCTTTTGAGAGCTGTTTCCTCAATGATGCGCTTTAGTCAGTCTGTAAAAATATTTCTTTGTATCTATTCAGATGAGTGACATACTCTGCCTCCGATGGAGTATCTTTTGTGTAAAACTCAAGATATATTTTTCCTGAGGAAAATCAATACAAAAGTTTATTTGCACTCATGCAGTAGATTACTGTCCCGTGTGGCCACGGTTCAGTAAAACATAGGACTCCCACTTGTTTTCTTCCTCTCAACTAGAAATGACCAATTTCGGAATTTTTACTTTCCGGAAGGTAAAATCGGAAAAATTCCGGATTTCGTAAAAATTCCGATGTCGGAAAAATCCGGAATTCAGAAGATTCCGATTTCGGAAAAATTCTGCAATTCGAAAAAATTATTTTCCTTTTGGAATCCTATCCTTTTTGGAATCCTAAGAATGTTGTTCTAACGCAAAGGAACAAGTTTCCCTTCTGCAATCCTAAGAATATATGATGCAAGTTAAGCTGAAACTTACATCCTGAAGTATACACTACTCAATCTTTTCATGGTTAATGAGATGTAGCCCAAAAGTATGATGTACTACTCTTAATATTTAATTTTTGTTTTACTGTGATATTGTCCAGGGATAAGATATATATATCACAATGAGATAAATAAAATGACATAATGAAGGTAAGTTATCATCAGTAGTTTCCGAAAAGTCGAGAGAAACGAATTTTTATGAAGTTAAAATATGCGTCGCTCGTTGCCAATGTGATGCAACTGATAACTTTAAGCTGGAATCATATTATTATTATTATTATTATTATTATTATTATTATTATTATTATTATTA
Source organism: Thermobia domestica (assembly GCF_964235325.1). Taxonomy (NCBI): domain Eukaryota; kingdom Metazoa; phylum Arthropoda; class Insecta; order Zygentoma; family Lepismatidae; genus Thermobia; species Thermobia domestica. The sequence continues at coordinate 151,850,967 of NC_137464.1, forward strand.
TTATTATTATTATTATTATTATTATTATTACTTTATGTACTGTAAAAGAAAAATATGAACCGTTATGTAGCAGATTTTATCTATTGTTTTTGATATCTTCTAACAGTAATGCACACACTACTTGTAAATACGCAATGACTATCAAGGACAACATCATATTAATGTAAGGAATACCTTACAGACTAGAAATAAATAATAGATTAAAAAATAGTTGCAAAAAAGTAACTAAATTTGGCACGTTAGGCAGCACATCCACATTGCGCATTTTGTTCGCGAGAATTGTGGACGCATTGAGACAAAGACCGTGGTGTTATCATGTTCGTTTGGCTAATTTTAATAAGGTGAGCGTAAGTCATATTATTACTCCAAGAGCTGTACGATAGAGGCATTAACGTTAATATTAATGGCACTAATGAGCACTTACATTGCTCTAACGGTTAATCTCATTTTTGAGATGATTCTTACACGTGGGCCTGTTGGTATGCAGTTAGAAGACCCATACTCATTATTAAAAAAGTACATGTTATCTGTGGAGTACTAACTATTTGCGTCGCAATCGAACACTAACGTAGCACTAGTGGCGTGTAAAGTCTAAATATGGGTCTGACGTAAGTGGCTTGTCAACTTCATGGACATTATATTTTTCTTATTCATACAAGGTTTATGTCACCCGGGGCAAACACGAAATTCGGCGTCCTTTAGTTTATGTGTACTTTATCTATTGCCCTTTTAGGCGTCCCTCCAACCACGCGCCCGGGACGCTTAAAAGAGCCCTTTAGTAATAGTAAAAAATGACTGACTAACGGAATATATTAGGGCGGGTGTGCCATATACGGAATACGTTCCTAATATGAAACACCAGATTATTTTGTCTACTATGTGCTGTTACCGAGAACACTTTACGTAAATTCGTACACGATGACAACCTCAGTCTGCGCATGAGTGGTTGGCTGCCGAAAGAAAACATATTTTATTTTGCTGCAGAATTATTTATTGAAGAACTTGAGTTTTCTGGTGTATTTTAAGGCTCCTGAACGCACACAAAAAGGCATGTATTATTATTGAGTTTGTGATGTTTAGGTTACATATATAGTGTACCATGAGAGAATAAAGATTCAGTACACAGAGAATCACGTAAGTGTGTGTACGAAGAGAACTATCCAAAATGGTGATTTTCCTAATATGGAATACTAGCAGGATCCTAATATGGAATATTCCTAAATAGGTTCAAACGTATGTGAACTAGAAGTGAAGAAGAATAACTGAATTGTAAGTTATACTATAATCCCGTCACTCGATTTGGCGTATAGCCTCAACCAATAAGCTTGCAGTGCGCTGTTGCCAAACCTTCAGTGAGGTTTCTAATCATTCGTAAATGACCATAAATGTAGACAAAATCAATTACGAAAGATTAAATTCTTCACTTACGTCACACGCCAATTTAGGTGACGCGGACTAGATCTCACATATTATTTTAGATCGAGCGTTAGCGAACGTCTCCTGGTCGAGACATTTGGAATTTGTGTTGTCCGTCTGTATGTCTCGCGATAACTCCTCAACGAGAGAACAGATTCGAATGAAATTTTCACAGATTATTTATTGGTTCAAATGTCTCAAATGCCGTTATAACGATATTGTATATCTATACAATAAATTACTTCCATTTTCGTATCTTGATTTTGGACAACGGTGCGTAAAAGTACACAATCTGTTGAGTAGAAGAAAAAGAAGAAAAGAGATAATATGCTGTTGATTCTAAATATTTTTTAAAAAATAAGAGTTAATCGTAGTAGCTGGAAAATCTATGTTGGTTTTAAATGTATAAAATTGTACTCTTAGTTACCGCAATAGCAAATAATTGTTTAAAGGTTGCTATGACGACCGGAAAAGAAGATTATTATTAATGAAGTTGTGAAAGAATAATGAAAGGTAATAGAGATATAAGTGACCTGTCTGATTTAAAGTAAATTGATCGTGTTGACATATTGTTAAAATTTTACGAACTGTGGGCTAAATGTCACGTGAAAAAATAAGTTAATAATCGTTACATTTTAGATGGTGGTTCCTATATACGTTACATTTTAGATGGTGATTTACCGACCAGGACCTTGAGATTAGTTTGAAGTATAGTAAAGCAGTCTCAGCATAGTGTTCAACACGGAGTGTACTTTACTCAGAAGTGGGAAAAGAATTTATAGAAACATAAAAATGAGTGTTTCTGGAAATGAAAATATGCATGAAGAAGGTGGTGATGTAGAGCTACCAGGTACGAATTCATCAACGAACGTGGCTGATCTTATAAGACAGCTTTTTCAGCAAATATCGCAACAGCTTGGTCAGCAAATATCGCAGCAACAGAAAAGAATGGATACTCAGCTAGAGCAAATGTCCCACCAAATATCGCAGCAACAACAAAAAATAGATACTCAGCTAAAGCAAATGTCCCACCAAATAACTCAATCCATAACACATCAACTAACACAACAGGTGGATGCTAAATTTGAACAAATAAATCAAGAAATACATTCCAAATTAGGACAAACAGATCATAAGATAGAACAGATTTTACATCGGTTTGCTGATGTACAAAGTTCGGTGGAAGTTGTGGAAACTGTAGTTAATGAGTATACCAATCAGATCCGGGAATTGCAAGAAGAAGTAAATGCGATCAGAGAAAAATTTAATACTCCAAATATTGATCGAGTTCCGGCTACCAACGGTGAACCTATTCCATATGAATCTAGAGTAGTAGTGGAAGATAGTAATTCATCGGAAGGATATTCAGAACAAGACGATAATGAAGCTGCTATAGAGAGAAATGGGAGAAGAAATCATCCATCTCAGCGACGGGAACACATTCCCATAAATCCCAAGCATTGTAAGCATTATAGTAAAGGTAATCATTTTCGATTCAATGAAATTAGATCACAAACAAAATTTAGTGGAAAGACAGATGACATCCCGGCCAGTACATTCCTAGAAAAATTCGAGGAAAAATGTGATCTAATTGGAGTAGACCGATCTAAATTTTTGAAAATTCTGCCTCATTTTTTATTATCACCGTGTTCCATATGGTTTAAAGCAGTCAGAAGTAATTTACGTAATTATTTAGATTTTAAAAATGCCTTACTTTCCAACTTTGAAAATGATTTCTTATTGGCCAATAGAGACGCCTTAGTTCGAAATAGACATTATAGCCCAAAATTGGATAAGAGTCTCACTGATTTTGTAATATCCGTATATAATGAATTGAAGTTAATTAATCCATAACAACAGGAATCAAGAGTAATAGCATCTATCCGAACCATGTTACATTTTAAGTTGCAAAAAATGTTGATTTCTGCACAATGCGTTAATTTCAATCACCTTATTATGATTGTGCAAAATTTTGAGTCAATCTATGTTGCAAGCTAATAGTAATCGAAATCAAGCCTATGCTAATCGTAATCAAGTTAGTTATATACCTCTTCGCAACATCAATGTCAGAGAAAAAGGTGTTCTTAATGCAAGAAATAAGATTCTATTGTAATGAGAATAGAACTGAACCCAACGTTACCGGTAATAGCACCGAATCTAATTTTAGGAGAAACAGAAATAATAATCGTAATACATTTAGGAACCAAGCGAATAATAAGTTTAATTTTATACGAAATGTATTTCGTCATAGATTCATAGGTGGCTGAAATACTTAAAATAGGAATCCAAACACAGTTGAAGTACACAATAGGCAGGACGGTACATAAGATTGTAGCGTACAATGCAACTTAACCGAACCCTTTGGCAATGTAACTTAAGCTAATGTTGTGGCGTCCAACAAAACATTTTCAATTGATTTTTGTTTTATTTCACTTTGGATACAGTTATGATTTCATTTATAATTCGTACTTTGTTTGAATTCTACACAGAAATGAACTAATCCATATCAACAAGAATCATAATTTATGAAAAAAAAATCGTTGTGCCATGAATACGAATATTGCATATCAAGGTTATGCTAATTATGCCCGAATAAATAAAACATGTTATACTGCATTCTAACCCATATAAACTTTGCTGATTCTTAATATAATAATTTCTTTATTTGTATTATTCTTTGATATGATATTGATCAAGTCTTGTTTTGTTTCATTTTGTGTATCGTTATAATTTATTTGTAATAATTCGTACTTCTGAATTCTATGCTATTTACATCTATACATCGATACAAATATTGTTTATCAAAGCTATGTTAATTATGCACAAATGGAAGAAATAAGTTATATAGTATGTCAGCATATACTGAGTTGATTCGTCAATGAGCTCCCATAATATTGATTTAAAGAATCTATTTTAGGACCTAAATAATTAATAATATGATCAAATTTTTTGAATAAGTCCTCTTCGACGACAAATATAGAATTAAAATATAAAATTGATTGTTAAATGAATATAAGAATGAGATAAAATGAAATTAATATATATATGTATTGTAATTTATATATATATTAAATATATATATATATATATATATATATTAAATATATATATATATATATATATATATATATATATATATATATACGAGGGCTATTCGGAAAGTAATGTAACCTTGTATGTAAAGATAGGTAACGGTCCCAGATTCTTTCTTAAATTGTAACCAATTCAAGAAGTCATCGTCGGGAGCCATATATACAACGATATTGTATATATATAATAAATTACTTCCGTTTTCGTAACTTGATTTTGGGCAACGGTGCGTAAAAATACACAATCTGTTGAGTAGAAGAAAAAGAAGAAAAGAGATAATATGTTGTTGATTCTAAATATAAAAAATAAGAGTCAATCGTAGTAGCTGGAAAATCTGTTGGTTTTAAATGTATAAAATTGTACTCTTAGTTACCGTAATAGCAAATAATTGTTTAAAGGTTGCTATGACGACCGAAAAAGAATATTATTAATGAAGTTGTGAAAGAATAATAAAAGGTAATAGAGATATAAGTGACCTGTCTGATTTAAAGTAAATTGATCGTGTTGACATATAGTTAAAAAAATTACGAACTGTGGGCTAAATGTCACGTAAAAAAGATAAGTTAATAATCGTTACATTTTAGATGGTGGTTCCTATATACGTTACACTGTGTCGTCTACAGTGCAAAGTGAAGAGAACAGCACGACAGTACCGACTAATGTAGTGAGTCCGCTACCGCAACTACAGCCACAGCATTGCAACACTTGCAACACACGTGGTCGAAAGCCAGAATGAGGCGAAAGTAGTTACGAGCATTCCTCACAAAAACGATTTAGAAGCTGCCTCTACGTTATTTCAACGGGACTTTACCTCTGCAGGAAGTTAAAAATCGTTTAAATTTCCAAGACCTGCCCCAAAAAATCCAATCGAAACAGCCAAAGAAAAGGACATCACGCGGCTACAAGTTAGAAAGTTAATCTGAAGAGTCAGTGAGTGACTTGAACAAAGATCGTGACAGTTTGAGTGATCCTACTGATGATGACGATGATGAGGAATATGGGCATTGTAGTAAACTGTGGTCGCTCAGTGCTGGGGAGAGAGATTGGTTAAAATGCCCAGTTTGTAAAAGATGGTCCCATGAAATGTGTCTCATGAAAGGTGGTGAAAAATATGTTTGTGGCCAGTGTTTTGCAAAGTAAAACTGGAATTAAAACACACTAGTCCAGTATGTTTGAAGTAGTTTCTTTTATAGAGAGTATTTTTATACTTTATTTGTCGCCCGTAGCTTGCTTCCCCATATATTTCGTTTTATTATTGATTGTATCTAATAAAAATGCTTATTGCAAGGTAAAAAATATTAGTCTATAGCTACTCCAAAAGTTAAAATAAGTAGCAGTTACAGCCTATTACAGCAATTTACAAACATAGGCCTAATAATGAATAAGTCCAGTCAAGTTCGATAATTATCTTTGTACTACCTAGAATTCTGGTATTTCTGCTGTTTTATGTTTGAATTATTTTAAGAATATTATGTAATTTTTATTTGCTTGTGTTATAGAACTACCAAATATGATATGGGCGGTGTTATGCAACAACCATTCTACCCACAACGAGTCAGTTTTGGGGAAATCGCAATTATAGGTTTCTCGACCCCATAAGATATTACCGTATGTGGGTTGAATTTTCTCTTCATAGATGGCAGACCGATTGCAAAGGCGTTACCAGAATTTTTTTAAGGGTGTTCCTTACATATGTTCGAACCCTCCAGCAGGGTTAACTCATTTTTTTTTAATTTTGTAGGTTGATTGGTTGTTGTATAACATCGCCCATATATGAGCCACAATGCGTATTGGATAATTCGAGCATGGGCACGATCCCTGCTCAGAACGCCCATCTTGAGTGCGATTCCCCTGGTTTTCCTCAGTATCATTAGGCGTATGTGGAGATGGTACTTTTCCGGAGGCCACGACCGAGTCTTTTCCAATTCGTAGACTACTCTTAAGGGCCGATGTGATCTCGGAGTTTGAGGTTCGAACACTTCCTTTGGTCCTTTCCTTAAACTAATAAATAAATTCATTCCTTAAATAAAGAAATAAATTGCTCGAATGCATTGCTCATGCTCGAATTGTCCAGATGTCGCATTGTAGGCAGACGAACATATTTGTTCTTGTATTCCATTTTAAGAACAGGTAGTGTTCTATATTAGGAGCGGGGTGTGCCTTATATAGGAAATTGAGTTTCTTTCAATTTTATAATATTGTAAAAAATCAATAATGTAGAACAAACTTTCATACTTGTATTTTGTTTTGCAAAGGTATCGCAAGCATTATGATGTATAATATTTTTATTCTGGACTACACATTTCTGAGAAATAAAGAATAAACAAAAAGTATTCCTATTCGGAGTCTTTCCCTACTATTTTTTTAAAATTTAACCCAGCGAAGCGTGTAATTAATGCTAGTATGATATAATTTTAATGCAGCGTAATTAAAATGCAGCGTAACTATTTAAATTCGGTCACAGAAGACCTAAAACAAATTGAAACATTAATAAAAGTGAGATATAAATTATGGTAATGTAAGTGAACATACAATAGAAGGTTGGTTCTAAAAATTCTGTCGTGGTGACTTACTCTTGGAGGATAAGGAAGATCACACACGTCGTTCGGTTGCTGGACACTACGAATTGAAGCTGATCCCCGAAGCAGTTCTGCGAAAACGGCAACACGAGAAGCCACAAAGAAACTACGAGTTGATCATTCGATTGTAGTATGGTATTTTGAGAAACTAGAAAAGGTGAAAGATGAAGGAATTGACCGAGAACCAAAGAAATCGATGATTTATATCTGCTTTACATTGCTGCTACTTATAAGCGATGAAAGGGATACATTTTTCGAACATATTCACACAGGAAAGGAAACCTAAATATAGTACGGTAAGCGACATCTCCTCTCCATGTTTGGAGTTATATGACTAGTCAACCTTCGCCTCGGTGTTGTCAAAATTCAGCATATATCGATAGATATAATAAGTCACCGCTAAGCTTAAACAATGCATACGCATCAAACCTACACTACTTGACTCATAACAGATCCATCAATTGTAGTCTCTTTCGCCGCTCCCTGTTTCTCCTGCCACCATATGTACTAGCACGTTGTTCATTATGCAGTTCCTTTCAAGGTAATGTTCCAACCAGTTTCTCTTCCTCGTTTCTATTACACCTAAAATTGTTCTTTTCTTTTCTACTATTTCTAACACTTTTTCATTTGTTTCCTGTTTGGCCCAGCGACAATTCTTTTCACCCGAGATTTTAGCGATTCCCGACTCAAAAATTTTCAGGGAGCTCCAAAAGCTGTCAAATACAGACATTTTCCTATTTCATGCTTTGTACGATACGGATATGACACGAATCCAAAAATACAAACAGTCCGTGCAAAATGCGGACATATGGCAACCCTACCTAAATACTTAAGCTCACTATTTTCAGGAGATGCACAAATTGGGTACCATGAATATTATATATGTCGATTACAGGAAACCGCTTTTCGCTATCTATTACCATATTTACCGTACAGTGATTAACGTTAAAACCGGAAATGGTTTGATTTGTACCGCTTCCGGTTTGAATATTACATTTATCAGGGAACTCGATTCTTAACTATTAACTCTGTACATCGTGGTCAAAATTGATGGTAATCCGTCAAATAGTTCTTGAGACTGTTTGTTTCCCTGACGGCCAGAATGAATATAGGGCTATAGAGTTTTGGTAAACTAAATTCATTAATGAGTGATGATGGAAGAAATACAAGAAAGGGAACCAAGAGAACCACGGGAAAATTCGCAAACAATATTAGCCATCGAAAACCCAAATGACCTGGGTTAGAATATCATAGATAGAAACTCTACCACTGAGCCATCAATCACCCGTTTATTAGTTCTATTAATTATTATATTAATATAAATTAATGAGTGCCTACTTATGTTAATTATTGAACAATTACATTCTACACTTCGTAAAGTCAAAAATTATAAATTTGTATTTACTGTACGTAGGTATGTTGACAATAAGCGAATGCTATCAGAATGGTTGTTGAAATTTTGCTTGGAGATATTTTTCCTTCATTGCCTTTCGTCTGGTTAAAAAATAGTTTGCAGTGCTTTGGAGCAGCTGCAGGTGGGAAAATGATAATATTTCAGACATACTGGCGACTTCTTTTGTGTGTGAAAATAACATCTTCCTAATAAAGCAGTAAATAACTGCAGTAGCAATTCTCTACCTACGTGATAAGACATCTCCAACTACAAGAAACTAAACAAGTTACAGTATATATTCATTATGGTATTTATTATTATTATTATTATTATTATTATTATTATTATTATTATTATTATTATTATTATTATTATTATTATTATTATTATTATTATTATTATTATTATTTTAACAGCTACTAGCTAGGGATGACCAACTCCAGAATTTTTACTTTCCGGAATCCAGAAAGTAAAATCGAAAAAATCCGGAATTTTTCCGAATTCCGGATTGTTTCCAAAATCCGGAAAATAAAATTTCCGATTCCGGAAAATAAATTTCCCGGAATCCGGATTCCGGAAAATTTTGGCCATCCCTACTCTCAACCCAATAGCTCGAAGGATTTTCCTTTGCATGAATGATATTCCTATCTTGTCAACAGATCTCTATCTGCAGGATAGCTGTGTTTGGCATATTTACTTCCAAGATATACTTAAAAAAAAAAAAAAACATGAAGAATGCCTTTTTGTTAAAGTAGTTTGCTCTTAAACACGAGGTCGTAGCAGGGTTCGGAATAGACAAAACATTATTGTGAAAATTTATGAAGTGATCGAACGTTGGATCGTCATATTGATTGAGACGTTGAATCGGTAGTTTCTCTGGTGAAGAAAGATTTAACATAACTGGGTTATATGAGTAGAATATATGAATTGAACCAGCCGTCTCGAGCGAAAACATATTGGCGAAATGCTACCAGAGACATAAGGGAATCGAACCACTTAAAACAGAACCGTATAATGTTTTAAAATCAACGTCCTTCAGAACAGAAACGCAAAGGAATAGAATCTTCATGTTATAAAATTGACATCCCGAACAGGAATTGAACCTGTGAATGTTATAAAATGTCGAAGATAATGTGACAAACATTATGGACTATTCTTAGATAAATTAAGCAATGGTTTGTACCAAAATAACCTTCAGGGAAATGCAAAGTATTGCAAGTTAGCAAAAATATTCTTCCTTATATGCTGAAACAAGTTTCTTGAATAGATACGTGACATTTCACCTTGAAATACATATTTTGAATTCGATTTTCGACAGAATTTAAATATGTTAAGAATTTTAAGCTTTGAGGAACTCAACACAAGTTTGACGTCCCATGGCTAAAATATTGTTACAAACTAAGTACTGATAAGTCCAGAAAGTGTCTCACTGAACTGCAGACTCTTCTCCGATTTGTTAATAAATCAATGTAACTAATTACATTATTATTACATGTCGGATTGTAGGTTAAAACCTATTTCCGTTTGCATATATTTCTAAAAGAATAAGTAATGTCAACGTTTCATTAGCAAATGTATCAACTGGTTGAATTTAATAAATGCTGAAACAGCTTACTTTGCTTATTAGAACCTATTTTTGATAGAAGTCCCTACATCAAACTTTTAGAAGGTTTTTTAATCTTTTTGAAGATTTTATAGAATTTTTGTTGTTACACATACGCGTTTGTTCTACTTGGTACGAGAAAAAACACTATGAAGAAAATGGTCTACATTGCCCCTTCTAGAATATCCGTTTTTATTTTTTTGTTGTAGTTGATTTGAATTTAGCATACCGTTCAGAAGCGAGGCTATATGAGACGTGAACCTATAGCTTAATGTGTAATCCGAACCACATGAGCTTCCACCGGGAAATGAACTCCGCTTTTAGAAAAATATATCTGACCGCAGTCAGTTCTTACCCATTAGGATTGGAAGCAGCGTTGTATTATCTTGATGTTGGAAAGTAGTGATGAAACTGGTAACGAGTTCCGTGACCTAGAAGCAGTCAGGCCTGGAGATAACGAAAAATAGTCATACATACATATAATTTGTATGGGGTTATTAACGAAGTTCTAGCCCTTTCCTCTGGTCTAGTGGCTAACACGTGTGCTTGGGTGTATGTAGTCCCGGATTCGATTCCCGCTGAAAATCACTAAAATTTCACTTTCATTAATTATCCGTCTTCTTTAGCCTAAACGGCATAAGTGTGGGACGTTAAACTATTTTTCATTAACGTTTATTTCATTTTAAAATATAATTCTAACAATCACGATTCTGCCCTCTCTCCTCTATTCTCATTAAATCTGTAATTTTCCTTCTCTCTTGATAAGTGTCAAAATATTGCACTGAAAGATAACTACAGGGTCTTTAAGAGTATAAATGTCTGATAATTACAGAAAAGATAAAGCTATTAACTTTTGTTACAAAAGAGATATTCAAAAGTTATTTCAGTGAGCCCGTAAAACTTGTCGTGCACAACATAAGAGATATCACTGAGCCCAAGCAGGTTCTATTAAATATTTAGCGTAATCTGTGTTCAAAATCATTGCATTATTTTTCGATATGAGAGACGAGTGAACATGAAATTATATTTGAAATAATCAATACATGGTAGATTAATTAATTTACCGTTCAGTTTAACGTGTCACGATTGTGTTCTTTAGGTTAAGGGAGACGAATGATTAAGGCAAGTTAATAATGATGGAAGAATTGGTGGAATAATAATGTGGTAAGAAACGGGAGTACCTCGAGAAAATCCACGGACAAGGTGCTGTTCATCAAAAATTTATTTGTTCGGGGACCAGACCAGGTGCCCACCCACCAGAGGTAAGAATCTACCACTGAGTCATCGTGCCCCACCCCCTAATGAGAATCAAACATGTGAGTAGTCGAGCTCGAATAGTGGAAATCAGGCACGTACACAGGAATTTATTTCGGTGGGTCCAAAGCTTTTCCAGGGTACTCAAATTGAGTATGAGGATAAGTTATATTAACATTTGAAGAATCACCCCTAAAATTACACTAAACTTCTCTTTTGAAAACAATAAGACCAAACTGAGGGAGAACGCCCTGGAAATGGCAAAAGACTCTTGTTACTCGAAAACTCTTTCATCTGAGCCGCTTTTACGCACGGAACCTACGCCAAAAATTAAAGTCAACCAGACTTTTTCAGTGTATAAAAGTTCAGCACGTAAAATCACGACAGGTCGATATACTAACGTATTGATAGATGCTAAAAATACTAGCGTATAAAATTTGATGGTTACGTCGTAGAAATACGGTAGTGTATACTTGCCTTTAAGATTTTGTTTTTGGTAAGCGCGATCTGAATGGAGAAAATGTACGTAATATGAAGAGAAATACCAGTCGTCGACTAAAGCCGTCTTATCTATTATGTTTAGAAATAAATAAAATGTAGAGTACATGAAATTAGATTGCATTATTAACAAAGTAGAACTTGGTTTCACTAAAATAAATTTGGAGGAAAACTACCTTTTTCTGATATTTTTGAAAGCGATCATTAAGTTTTAAATTTCTGAGTGTCTGCACCTGATTTAAGCTGAGGAAACAGGTTCCTTAAATAGGATCTAATAATATACGTAGACATGAAATGGAAAAATCAAATTATATGGACGTCCAATGGGCATCCTTTGTAGTTATAGGTCACTTAATAAAATCACAGAATAGGATTTTTATGTCTGTGACAAACTAAGAATATTTGATCCGTAATTGTTGTTTTCAAGAAGTTAACATCATTCAGAATTTTATCTCCAATAAAAGGTTGCAACATCCTCCCTTCTCTTTTCAAAAACAAATGCGTCACGCTTTGACACAATATGTAAGATAATAAAGGATTGTACATAATATTTAAAAAAAGTATTTGAAAACCTTTTATCTTACTACGCTAAAAGACAATAATCTTACAAACAATAGTTAACGTACTTCATGGGAATCATTTTGCTTTGCGAACTTTATCGCAGAAGATAAGAGAATACAATACTCATAATTCTCTTTGTACAAGACATTTTTGTAGCATTATTTAAAAATGAAGAATTGAAATTTCCTTCATAGATGTATAGGTAATATGACATACTCTTCCAATGTTACACTGTAAATTTCATTACTCTTTATTAATAGTTTCTGAAACGCCTTGTTTCCCTCTTTTCCTTTACACGCAGTTCGTTATTTGACTAGTTGGAATGAAGTTTTATTTTCAATTTTTTACTTCTAAGTGAACTCACACTCAAAAATGTCACAATGGCATTCACAGTGGTTTCTTATGGTTTAATTTATTCCGCTCTTATCGACAGTCTATACATAAACTGTATATAAACAGTCTATACAGTCTATACAGTCTGTAACTGTATATAAAAATGATACAGCACAATTTTCCTAATTCGTAATTAGATAAACATTAAAACTATTTTGAAAACGTTTGTTCTCTATTCTGACTGCCTTCTGCTGCATAACTTTTCAGTTCCTACCTTTTACTATAATAATAATAATAATAATAATAATAATAATAATAATAATAATAATAATAATAATAATAATAATAATAATAATAATAATAATACATTTAAGAAAGCAGGTACATGATAGTCTAAGAAGACAAACACAGCAAAAAATAATCACTAATATTATGTGCGTGATCAAAAAAAGATAAAGAAAAAAAATGAATGAAATTAAAAAATGTACGAAGTCGAAAAATAACATTATGGTCACCGCCACCAAAATTATCCTAAATCCAGTATGCAACCTTTTCTTGCTCCACAGTAGTTTAAATAAAAAGATGAAGCATAAAACATGACATCAGCAAGTAAAATTGACTGAACCGGATGTATACTCGTAAAATAAAATAATAACATAGATAAGAAAAATTATATATATATATATATATATATATATATATATATATATATATATATATATATATATATATATATATATATATATATATATATATATATATATATATATCTTTATCCTGAAGTAACTTTACAGTTATTTTGTAATTATTCCGTTGACAAAATGTACATCAACTCCGAAGTATTGTTACCTGTTGTAAATACAAGGCTTCAAGGAGCCCGGTGCGAGGCCACAAATTTACAATGTTTTCCATCATATTCAAAAAGTATCTTATGGTCTACCATAATGGAAACCTTAGACAAAATTTAAAAAAACATATCTTTTTTGTACATATTGTAATAATGTATTAACCACAGTATGGCATTACTTTCTGTTACAAAACCCATGTCAGTGATTTATAAGCATCTTGGTGTTTCAGTAAGCTAACAAAGTGATCCTAAAAATTTCATTCATTATTCAAAAAAATATGTATATCGCTATTATATGGATATAGCTATATATTTAATATCTTTTCGGTATCTCTCATTTACATTTAGCTCCCTGAATATATCTTCCTTACTTCTTTTAGTTGAGCAATATATTTGTTCTTTAAGAATTTATTTTTCAGAAATTTAAACAAAAATTGCAATAATTATCTTACGCAATAGTGCTTATAGATTGGTATAAAACAAATTATGACTGTAACTTTCGTATGTTCAGGTATGTACGAACAGTATTTGAAACCTACTAAACACAAACAATGGTAGAATATTGAAAGTATGCTATTTTTAACTCATTGATTCTTCTGCTTGAATTAAAAATAGCAAAAGATTTGCGATTTCGAACTTAAATAGAATCTAAATCTATAAATGCAAACATAATTAACAAATCAATTAATTATTTTCAGCCTTGAACCTCTCTGTTCTTCTTATATATAATTTCTAAGTTCCTTGTTCACTGAACCTTTCGCCAAAACAAAATCAGTTAACAAATCGTTTCTTCTTTTATTTTCTCATTCATAACCAACAAGAGTACCCTACGCTTTTAACGAAAGTACAAGATGTCCGAAGTCACAAGGCGGAAAGGTTTTTAACATCATCAACTGTTCAGCTGAAATGGAGAGAAGTTTATAATAAGAAAACACATACTATGACACAAACACGCAAAATTACAATTTTCTTGGTAACTTGGCGTAAAAGAAAATGGCTTGGCACGTGAAGTACTACTGATTTCTTGCATTCGTACGTTATGATATATAATTCTTCATTCCGTACTTTGTTTTTCTACTTCAGTCATAATTGCGATTTATCATCTTCAAACTTTTACATTGAGCATGAAATTGAATTAGTCGTTACAGATTACAGTATTCTACATTTTAAACTGGACTTCATGGCATGGTCTCGCACCTCTTAAACCCACAATTATACCGAATTTCAAATTTCTTTTCCTATTTCAACTATCTAAAAGATAAGACTTTTTCCCAAGAAAACGCCCATTAAATAACATGAGAATTTCTTCATTCCCTCTTTAGACCCCTTAAAAATTTAAAAAAAATCACTTTTGGCAATTTTCCTGTGGGTTAGTTTCGGAAGGCTACAATCATGCCAAATTTCACCATTCTAATCCTGCCGGAAGTGCCTACCCTATAAAATCATTCTAAATTTGGAAATCTTTATTTTTACTGATTTAGTTAGGTACCGCTAATGAAAATGTAGAAGCATACCGAATTTTGAGTTTGTATTCCAATTCCAAGTACCTAAAATATGAGATTATAGGTCCCAAAAAAGGCCCATTTAAATAACATTTGGAATTTCTTCATCTTCCCTTCTAGCCCCCTAAAAATTAAAAATATTCACCTTTCGCAATTTTTCTGTCGGTTAGTCTCAAAACGCTACATACATATGAAATTTAATCATTGTAGCCCTACAGAAAGTGCCCAATAATTTGGGGGTGTAAATCGTGTCCCATATCAATAACATGGGAAAGATTTTTTAGTTCCCCATAAAACCACTCTAAAGTTGGAAATTTTCATTTTTACTGATTTACGCTAACGAAAACGTACAAGCAAGAAGTTTTTATTCCAATTTCAAGTACCTGAAACATGAGATTATAGGTCCAAAAAAGACCCATTTAAATAACATGGGAAAATTCTTAATCCCTCCTTTAGACCTCTTAAAGATTAAAAATATTCACTTTTGAAAATGTTCCTGTCGGTTAGTCTCGGGGAGCTACAATTGTGCCAAATTTCAACTTTCCACGTCAACTGAAAGTACCCGTTTAATTTATGTCAGTTCATGTAGTTTTATATATAGTTAAGATAAGATAAGATATATATGAGTGTGTGTGTGTTTGCTGCGTAAAAATTGTTAAGTTCAAAATGATCTCTACAATCTATGAAAATACTCAACACTTCGCCAGCAGTGTAAAGCGCTAAATAAACTTTGTTTTTTAAGACTTCACACAAGCAGATTGTCAAATGACTACGATTTATGATGTTTGGACTTAACATCTTTTACGCAGCAAGCACAGATACGGTATATAGTGCGTTGTGAAACATATTCCATGTCTCTCTTAAACGTTGTGAAACATATTCCTGTCCTTCATGCCATTAATTCGAACTAAATTATCAACTTAATAGACTATGACAATGACGCTACCTTCTTAGTACTTTGCTGAAGGTAATACACGGTCCGGCTGAAAGCACTTTTCGGGACAAGAGCCACAAATTTCTATATAGCATTGAAATGCAAGAAGTTGCAATTTGAATTCGTCGATCCAGAGTACCTTCTTCAAATGTTCGTCGTTCCGGACTATTTTATTTTATTATTTATTTATTTATTTTGGCCCAGAAGTGTCTTTTTGCAATGTTTCCTGCTTGAAGGGGTAGTTTCTTTACCGGAATCCACTTTCAAAATCGTAGGTTTGAAGGCGCTGGGCCATCTGTTTGATACCGATTGGAAACAGCTCTACCATAGATCCATTCATTCTTTCGGAGTGGTTAATCTATTCCGTTTGCTTGTTTTTCCAGTGAACTTGTTCGTAAGAGACGTTCACTGAACTATCAGTGCGTTTCCGTGTAATATTTAATTTGTGACTATCTTTTGAGAGCCCGACGCACTGCTCCACCCGATACTGAGCAATTTTTCGCAAAGAATGACACTCTTTGCTTAAAATAACCACTTAAACACGTGCTTCGACTCTTAAGTAACAGTTTGCCCTCCGCATTTTATAGTATTTGCATGTTCTTTGCACCATTCAACTTGTTCATGCGAATGAAAACAATAAAATCGCATGTCGCAGATTTGTATTTAATTTTGCCCATTTTACGACACAATTGAATAGCACATATCCTACACTATAATTGGTTGAAGTAATGAGATTATTTCTGACAAGGGTTCATAAACACACCACTAGGTGTTGTGCAAACGATGCATCATCAAACAAGGCGTGACGTTAGTTGTCCGTTCATTGGTATATGTTTATTGCCAAGCAGCTTTCCTCAATAAATTTGTCTCGATGTCAACAAGACCATGAATTTTCCTATCGTTACATCAAGAACGTTGTTTATTTTTAAAAACGAATCCAATAAACATGGTTTTGTATGGACATAGTGTTTTTTATTTGAAAAATTCTAAAAAAACAATAGTGTTCTCAGACTTTTGACAATGACTGTACATTTTCAAATATCAGTTATGTTCACAGAATCGAAAATATAGTTCGGTGTTTCGAGAAAACTGAAATATATTTTGACATCATTTCCAAGTATTGTTAGTCCAAGATCGTTGAGCTGAAAACGATGTTGAACTGTGATATGTAGATTTCGGATTTTATGGCAAATGCCTTTTTTTTTTTTTTTGGTGTCTTTTCACAGTACGGCAATAAAACTTTGGATCTTTACGAATTATGAAAATTTAAGCCTATTGGAACAACGTTTTAGTAACCTAAAAGGTCCTAAAAGAGGTGTTAGCACCTATGTTTGCCTCTTTTTGTCCTTTAAAAGCCTAAAATAACCTAAAATAAGCAAATAGCATTTTTTGGATCAAAAGAGCAAAATATATTTCAGGCAAAAATTTTCTTGTAGGCCTTATATCTGGAGAACTACATACAGTGTAACCAAACCCAAACTATCATTTAACTCACAAGGGACATCACCGAATTGTCCGGCTCCGATTTCAATTAAATTTCTTTTGCTGATAGAGGACATGTATTCATTATTTGTGATGACAGAAATTTTTGCCATGCCAGAAATTTTTCTATTATTAAGAGTTAGAGTTGTGATGGCGTTATTAGAGATTACTGCAGAAGTCCCTTACTACCCTTTGTAAACGGAGTGTTAATGAAAGAACAACTATGTAGATACATATAAGGCCTAGGGGGAAGTCGTATGGTAGGTATGACCTTGATTGCAGCCATCTTGAAATCCGCCATTTTGAATTAAGGTCAATGGGAATAGGGTAATATGATACATAATTCGGACTAGAATTTAATCAGGAAGACAATGTTGAAGTTAGTTTTAAGATACGCCCATTTGGGGAAAAGTTAAAGGCATATTAATTGTTTATACTTACTACGTTCGTAAGTCCCTTACCTCAGCTTCTAACCAGGGGCGTCATTTAGGGAGGGTAGGAGGGGGCAATTGCCCCCAAAGAGTTTGAGGAATACATATACTTTAATCGATTGTCTACTAATATACTAGTACAAAACGTGAAAGTCTTATCTCGGTCGTACTCTTGCGCCCCCCCCCCTCCCGAGCGAAGTCTGAAATGACGCCCCTGCTTCTAACCCGCGTATTAATGATAATAAGTGGATGAAAGCTTCGGTAATACATATTATGCCAAGAGGGAAGTGATACGGTAAGGGTATCCTTGACGGCAGCCATTTTAAAATCTTCCATTTTGAATTAGAGTGAAGTTTTGAAAAATGAAAACCATAGCATGTGACACTTCATTTTAATAGCAAATTTTCCCTAAAGTACCATGGTATGCTTAGTTTTGTTCTACAGTTAACCAGTATGAATTTAGACCTGCTTCTATTGTGCACCAAACATCCATTATTCAATCTTTCAAATTGGCAACACTCTTAATTTCCACCGCATATTTTAAAATTCCAACTGGTGCTTTGCAATTGATGAAATGGCTCATGTTTTCTAAATTTATTACATTTTTAAGAGTTGCAATTTGTCAGTTCGTGAATAGTGTTGGAATAAGCATCCAGCATTTTTTCTGAATTTTGAAGACTTCCAATTTAATTATTTATTTTAAATCAGAATACATGAGGAACCTATGGACCTATGTACGTAAAGAAATACAAATGAAATTATAACAAATTGGTGTTATACGAACACAAAATTATCAGGAAATATAGCTTACATGTTGCGCAAACGACAAACAATAAAACACTTTTAATAAATACAACTTTAAAGGAACAGCAGCATTGATAGAAAATATCAAGTAGGTATGATATGACTGATCCCAACACGCTGTTTGTACCATGAACATAATATGAAAACAGGTAACTTGTTTATGTATAAAGAGGAACTTAATCGAGTTCCCGATCAATACTGATTATAAATCTTACAAACATGAACCATAGACAACAATAGCTAGAAAACGAATGACTTTTTTGTCTGACTAGCTAAATAATTGCCATAGTAAATAAATATACAATAAAGAAATAAATATACCGTAAATCAAAACGAAAGCCCATTGATTTATGCAACAATCGTATTTAGTTTTTCTTTTTGAAGTGAATTTTCATTTGATATCTCGTCTCATCTACTATCCATTACAAGCTACGTCTATTCGGTATTACCTGAATGCAAAGTTGGAGTTGTTTCGTTGTGAGATGATTTATGTCAGTAAACGAGCTTTTGAAGGGCAGGTATAGGAAATAAATAATTACATGGCAAGTCTTCAAAATTGAGAAAGATTGCTGGATGCTTATCCCAACACTATTCAAATTCTGACTTATCGCAACTCTGAAAAAATGTAATAAATTAAGAAAACATGAGCCATGGCATCAATTGCAAAGGGCCAGTTGGAATCTTAAAACATGAGGTGAAAATTAGGAGTGTTGAAAATTTGAAAGATTGAATAATGGACGTTTGGTGCACAATAGAAGCAGTTCTAAATTCATACTGGTTAACTATAGAACAAAAATAAGCATATCATAGGATTTTTGGGAAAATTTGCTATTAAAATGATGTGTCACATGCTATGGCTTTCATTTTTCAAAACCTCACTTTAATTCAAAATGGCAGATTTCAAGATGGCTGCCGTCAAGGATACCCATACCGTATCACTTCCCTCTAGGCATAATATGTACTATCGAAGCTTTTATCCACTTATTATCATTAATACGCGTGTTAGAAACAGAGGTAAGGGACTTACGCACGTAGTAAGTATAAACAATTAATATGCCTGTAACTTTTCTCCAAATGGGCGTATCTAACTTCACCATTGTCTTCTTGATTAAATTCTAGTCCGAAATTATGTATCATATTACCCTATTCCCATTTTAAAAACTTGACCTTAATTCAAAATGGTGGATTTCAAGATGGCTGCCGTCAAGGTCATACCTATCATACGACTTCCTCCTAGGCCTTACATGCATCTACATGGCTGTTCTTTCATTAACACTCCGCTTACAAAGGGTAGTAAAGGACTTCTGCAGCAATCTCTAATAACGTCATTACAACTCTTAAAAGTTATATATATATAAAATAGAAAACAAGCACCATGGCAACAATTTCTGTCATCACAAATAATGAATACATGTCCTCTATCAGCCAAAAAAAAAAAAATCATTGAAATCGGAGCCGGACAATTGGGTGATGTCCCTTGTCATTATGATGTAGTTATTCTGTAAAAAAAAAAAAAAAAAAAAAACGAAAACTCGATTTAGGGGTCGTTCAAAAATTTTCTGGCCCCTGATCCAAAAACTAATTATTGGACAAGATCGCAATCTTTTGACCCATTTTTTGTATCATTCCTAAAATTCTTGTTCACGTATTTTCTTCATAATTAAAAAATAAACAAATATTTTATTTAGAGAATAGCTTTTGTGAAAGCTTTGTAGCAAATGCAACATAAAATGATTCATCTCATCTCTCTTCAATACTCCGTCAGAAAGGTGTCAGAGCAGAAGATAAACTTATTCTAGCTACTCTGAGGAAGTAGAAAGGTGTTGGTTGCTGCATGATTTCCCATGGGCTATTTTTGTTCAAGATCAACATGCATGTAGGTGAGGAGTGGATCACCCTCTTCTACATCTTGAACTACGAATACATTTAATGCAGAACTTCCAAAGCTTTAAGTTGCTACCAACGTCCCATGGAATGTCCTTCAAAATAATGTGTTTCAACAATTTCTAGAAGTGGTGCAAGCAGCCGATTCCGTCTGAAGCAACGCTCAGAAAGACATATTTAGAGGCCGAATACAACAGTGCACTCGTTAAGATTAGGGAGGACATTGGCCTTTCCTGCATTTGGGTAGGCGTCGACGAAACATCATATGCATGCAACAGGTAAGTAGCAATGTCGTTGTAGAAAAACTCAATGAAGATGGACCTTCACCTCCCCACTTGATCAGTAGTAAGGAAATTCAGAAAGTAAATGCCCAGTTAATTGCTTACGTTGTAAACAAAAGTTTGCAACTTTTATATCTCGGTGGTGTAGATGGTTCCAAAGTTCTCCTCTGTACCGACGCTGCCTCCTACATGATTGCTGCCTCTAAACATCTGAAAACCTTCTACTTCAACTTAATTCATGTTACCTGCACGGCACATGCTTTTCACAGGATATTCTCTGAAGGAAATAACCTCATTTCAAACATGAAGGAGACTTTCTGTAAAGCTCCATCTAGAATTACCTTTTTCAGGGAAAAACTTCCCCACACCTCTCTTCCTCCACAAAATGTTTTAACACGCTGAGGAACATGGATTGAGGCAACTCTGTACTACGCTGAAAACTTGGAAGCTATTCGGCCTGTTGTTGAAGAACTTCCTGGTGATGGAGTAGTCCGTGTCTTACAGCTTTGACCGTTTCCTTTAGCCTAACCGGCATAACCGTGGGACATAAAACTCAAAATTTTCATTTCATTTCTTACAGCTTTGAAGCAGCTTGTGAAGGACGCAGTAGTAAAGGGAGATCTTGTGTGCATTAAGGCAAATTTTTCATTTTTGCCTGTAACAATTGCCAAATTGTAAGGTAAGAAAAGAACACTTGTTAGCAGGTGACAGTGATAAAGGAAGCAGAAAGAAAACTTCAAAGTGCTACGGGAAAAGTTTGGGAAAATGTGGAGTGTAAATGGGAAATTATGATTGAGAAAAACCGAGGATTTGATGTGTTGGATCGCACGGCAAGTCTTGACGGGCGAGAACGACATGCTTCCGGAAGAAGTACTTTTATCAAATGCAAGCAAATTCAAATATGCACCTAAAATATCGGCTCCAGTTAAGAGATCATTCTCTGGAGCGAAAATGATTTTAGCAGACAAAAGACAGATTGACTGTAGAAAACTTGGAAAGACTTTTGGTCATTTATTGTTTCGTGAACTATAAATAAAATCGTACTATTGTGATATGTATATGTATTGTGGAAAGACACAAATCAAGATGTTTGGGGAATTTACAGTTGAAATTTTAGAGCCTTTTTTTTTTAATTTTTAGCACCTATTTTCGTACTTTGAAGGTCTATTTTAGGCACCTAAAACGTAAGTTTTTCGTGCCTAAATTTCCGAAGTCTAGTGATATGGTAACCCGAGGGGACCATCTATAGCAATGAAAGTTCGGTTTTGTTACAAAACCTATTTCTCTTCTCTCTGAGATTTCGATTTCACTTAAGGAACGATTTGGGTTCTGGAATCAGAGCCAATATTCTCAGAAAATCAATTTCGGGTCCGTGAGTGGAATTGATATATCCGGAAAATTGATTTCGCTATCAAATCTAAAATCGTTTTAATAAGAAAATCTCGTTCGTTTCAGCGCTCTGAATGATATTGGGGGGAGGGAGAAACTCAGTAGAAGCCGTTTATGCCCATCAGTTACATTGTCATTAAGAACCCTGACTAAAAAATACAAGTGGGCTTCGTTTCAGAGCGTGAAACTACGGTTCACTTCAAATCTATAGGAATACAATACTTAAACCTGTTAAGTGATTACACCTAAAACTTACGGTTTTAAAAGAGGGATAAGTGTCGAGATAACATCTAGTCTTAGGACATTGAATCTATATTAATAACCCATTTGTCACTCTCTCTTACCATTTCTACTCTATGTAGATTCACTATTGAAATCGAAAGTAGTTAAATCTACTACTTGCGGTTTTAATAGACGGATAATGGTGGAGATAGAACCTGTTCTTATAGCTGATTTCTAGGTACCTCTTATTGCTATTCTCCGATATCTGTCCACAGATAGACGAGCAGGTGGAGAGAATTGTTCTTAAAAAGAAAAGAAAAAAGAAACTTCACAATAATGTGCTTGCAGGGAAGTCTAAAATCATGAGTACATCATTTTATTACTTTATCTTTAGTGTTTTGAGAAATGTTAAATACGTTTCTAATATCGTCGAAACACGAAAGCCGTAATTATATGTAATTTGTTTTTAAGTTCAACATCAGTGTTGATTTTTCTCTTTCTTTCTTCCATTCTTTTTCTTTTCATTTTACAAATATAACTTTAAAATCCATTTCAGTAATATAAGCTCAGGAAGTGGGTCTATAATTAAGATAATAGCCACCTTCTCTGTCAAATGCATCTTCGTCTATATACTGTATATATATATATATATATATATATATATATATATATATATATATATATATATATATATATATATATATATATATATATATATATATATGAAACAAATACCAGTGTCACGTGCATACTATACAGGGTGAACCTGATATATGTGCACAAACTGCGGGAGTTGATTCGTGACATCAAAAGAAAACAAAAGTACTATTGCATATTGTTGAATTCCACGTCGTGTAAGAGTGACAGGGGCGCAAACTTGGAATCGAAAATCGAATTGTGACATTTGGAACGGAATACAAAGATGTGCACACACTTCGTGAGCTGATTCGTAACATCAAAAGAAGACAAAATGTCCTGCTGCATGTTGTCGAATTCCGCGTCGTGTACGCTGTGCACATCTTTCTGTTTCGTTCCAATTGTCACGATTCGATTTTCAATTCCAAGTTTGCACCTCTGTTACTCTTACACGACGCGGAATTCGACAATATGCAATAGGACTTTTTGTCTTCTTTTGATGTCACGAATCACCTCCCAGAGTTTGTGCACACCTTTCAGGTTCACCCTGTATAAAGGAGTTTGGTTTCTATGGTGTGATATTTTCTTAATTAATGTTGAAACCGGAAGTAGTAGTATATGTCTACTCCTTCCGGTTTATAGAGAGATTGGATTGAAGATGGAGTGGGATGGATTGTTGGGACGCTTAATTGATTACAGAAAACTACTCGCCATCCATTACGGTTTTTATTCTATAACAATCAACCTTAAGACGGCAAGTGTTTAATTTTTGCCACTTCTGGTTCAGAGGGAAAATAATACCAACTCTTAGAGCGCTAAATCGATTTCAGAGAGCCGCTTCTCGCTATTTCACAGTTTTTCCTCTATGTAGATTATTGAAACCGGAAGTTGCAGTACATTTCTTCCACTTGTGGTTTTAGTAGAGAGTTAAGAATGGATATAAAATGTATCCTTGGGACGCTTAGCCAATTCCACAAAACCGCTTCTCCCTCTTATTATTTTTTCTATATAGTGACCACCCTTAAAACCTCAAGTGGTTGATTTTTGCCTATACATGTTTGGATGGGAAAGGAGTGACATGTAAAAATATTCGAGAAAGACCCATATTAGTGTTGAACAGGTAGGTTTCGTTGAGATGAATAGTGACACACTCGGTACACTTTAATCCAGGGTGGAAAAAAATCATGATTTTTTTAAAAAAAAAATCATTTTTGTTGATTTTTTTGATTTAAATCGATGTTTTTGATTTAAATCAAATCTTTTTCTTCGTATAATACAAGTCGCGAACTGAAGAAAAAATATTAGGAATTAGTATTAAATGTTAATTATGCCATTTAAGTGAAAGTGTTGGGTTTTAATTTTGAATTAATTCCCAATCAACCTATTTCAATCCCAAACAATGTTCCTTAAGCATTAAGGAAAAAGTACAGCATTGTATATCAACATGGCACTTTTCTTTTCACGAAAGTTACTGATATTTGGCAGGGGCATACTTTTAAACAATTGGAACTAGCTAGCGGCACGAAATACATATAAAGTACATAAATTTCGCCTAAAATTAACTAACTCACCCTATGACCTATGGAACCCGGAGGTTCAATTGCATGTTCACAAAAGCTCTCCTGACTTCTATCCTTAGTCAACTGAATCCAGTTTCTATTTTGTATTCTTATTTCTGCGAGATCCATCTTAATATTGTCCTCCCATCTGTGCCTAGGTCTTCCTAATGGTCGTTTTCCGATTGGACTTCCAGTTAAAACTTGGAAAGGGGTCCTACTTTCTTTCATTCTCGCTACATGTCCTGCCCACCTGAGCCTCCAAGATTTGATGACCCTAACAATATTTGGTGAATGGTATAAATTATGCAGTTCATCATCATAAAGTTTTCGCCATTCATTTCCGTTCCTTTGGGTTCCGAATATTCGTTTCAGAATTTTATTCTCAAATACTTTCAGTCTGCGTTCTTCCCTCAGCGTAAGCGACCATGTTTCACAACCATATAGCACAACAGGCATAATTATCGTTTTATGTATTTTAAAGCTTCAAATTCCTCGACACAATTCGCGACGATAAGAGATTTTTAACTGAATAATAACACGAATTCCCTGCTTTTAGTCGATATTTAATTACTTTGTGAATATCGTTTTCTGATCCTATACATTAGCCGATGGCAGAACTTTCTTTGTCTTTATGCGATGAGCTTTTGTAAGTCAAAAATTTTCTGCAGGAATTCCAAAATAAAAAAGAAATCAAGATCAGTTCCAGCAGAAGAAACACTTGTGATTATTAAAAATATGCTTTATGTGACGTGAAAAACAGTTCAAATGCGAGTTGTACGTGCATTTAAGACATCTATACATAGCAGGCACGTTTTTATACTTTTCTGTTGGCTATTTTATTTCCTCTGACAATTTTTCCTGCTCAGGCGCGGCAAATTTTCTGCGATCACATCGCAGATCGCGGCATGTTCTGCAATGGGGTCAAGTATCCACTTTATCAAAAGTATTATTCGATATTTTAACGCATCCAAAATTTGTCGTATTACTATCCCGAGGAACGTCTATGTATTTAGTACATAAATTTCGCCCAAAATTTTAAAATTTATTTATTTTTTTTTTGTTTAGGAGAGGGGATCGGACCCCTCTAAAAACGCCCCTATTATCTGGAAACAAACAAATAGACGTGGACACAAAAGAGTTTTCATCTTAAATGTCCATGGTGATTTCCCCGTTGGAATAGAAATTTCAAAACCCTGTGTTACAAAGAGAAGAAAGCAGGGTTCACCCGTAACCCGTTCAAACGGGATTTTCCCTGATCGTTCCCTACATAATACTCGTTTTCACACTGTGCTTACATACATTTGAGTCTCATTGTATTATGTTTATTATCTTCCATAATCGAAATAACAGAAGGGAAACGGAATTTTACTTAGTTTCACTTTAAATTAATTCATTTCGGAATTTGATTTAAATCAACGATTTTTATTTAAAAAATCAAGCGATTTAAATCTTGATTAAAATCGTGATTTAAATCAGACTGATTTAAATCAATCCACCCTGCTTTAATCCCAATTCAGCCCCATCGGCATGGATGGTAAGCAGGTAAAAAATATCGAAAATGACCGAGATAAGTGTCGATTAGGGTCACTAAACTGGTGGCAGTTCAGATGACATTTAAGCTCTGTGACCAACTATGTCATCGTTTCCGAAAATTCTACCTCTAGGGTAAGGAAAATATAATTTCTAAAATGTCTTGCTTTTCGTGTTTGTTCATAAAAGGAAACGTTTCAACCGTTAGAAATGAACTTTTGGACATAGCACTTGGGTTGACCTGGCCTTTTAAAATTCCATTTTGATTAAAATGTGTATCTTGAGAAAGGATTGGATCAAATTTTTTGCAAATAAAAATTCTATATATACATTTGCGGCGAACGGGCTTTTCAGTTAGTATTATATTAAACAATTGAACATACGTTGTTATAGTCTTTAATATTTTATTTAACACAAAGAAGGATTTTCTTAATTTTGCTGTTTTCTTTTACAATAGTGGTTGTAAATTCTAATGATTGTGAGGTATTGAAAACTTTTTTTTTTTTCAGTTTTGTTTTTATGTGAAATAAAACGGTGACAACACTGAGTGGTGTAATAGCCATACAGAAGCAAATTGTAATTATATTCATTTTAAACATTCTTATCAACAGCAACACTACCTTAATTTTTACAACTATGATAACGATTGTTTTTGTCCTTTTCATTTAGTTAAAACTTTTATTGCGCCATTGAAACCATTAATATAAATGTACGAATTGCACAAAAAGAGCTAATTTAATCACTCGATTCTTTTGAATACTTTTCAATAAAAATTCTACTTTCACTAGAAGAGAGGAAAGACAAAACAATACTGTATCACACCAATCTTCTGCTACACAATATTGGTTTGCATGCAATGCGAGTGATGTTTCGACAACCACACAACAGGCCCAGTTTCCTCTCCTCTAATGT
Organism: Thermobia domestica; assembly: GCF_964235325.1. NCBI lineage: Eukaryota > Metazoa > Arthropoda > Insecta > Zygentoma > Lepismatidae > Thermobia > Thermobia domestica. The sequence goes on from NC_137464.1 coordinate 151,878,107, forward strand.
CTCCGCCATCCAACTTACCTGCTGCACTTTCTCCCTGTAGCGTTTTAAATTACAAGATTGCCATCTCTATATTTAATTAGCGTCTAAACTAATTTATAAAATTTGTTGTTTACTATGGAGTTTCTAATATTAAATTGGTTGGTTTGAAATTTAGCACCCCTTTCAGCAGCGAGGCTGCATGAGAGTGGACCTACAGCTTAACGTGGATCCGAAGAACGAAAGCTCCCACTGGGAATCGAACCGGGGTTTCCTACCCCAAAGGCGCTTACTCTAGTTGTATAGGCACGGAGGAGCTTTTTCTATCATTCATTCGAGAGTTCGTATTAGTCACGTGCTTTTTTTTTTTTTTTTAATTCTAACCGACTTATTTGTACATGTATTTGTTTATGTTTGCATAAACAGACAGACATTTCTACATTATAATCGCGAGAGTTAGTCATAAGTTAAAACTTTTCGAGCTACAACCTCTTATAAGTTACAACACAAGATTATTCTCGAAGTACACTCCATTCATTCCGATACTTTTCCTAGTTACAACAGAAGGCTATTCTCAAAATAAACTCCATTATGTTCCACCAGTGGACTGGAATTTTTTCATAGTGCTGCAAAACATGCGGCAGCTTCTGAAACCAAAAAAAAAAAAAAAAAAGCGAACGAAACAGGAAAAAATCCAATCGCGGAAAATGCAATCTGAAGGCCAACGCTGCAGAATTTCTAAGACATCCAAGTTCTGAAATTTCTGAGGAGTCATGCATGAAATGTTATGGAATTATAAGAAAACCTTACTATGGTTCATTATATTATATACTCCCTGTTATACCATATAATATAGGGATGGCCAATTCTGGAATTTGGAAAAAGTTAAGGAATTCGGAAAACTTTCGGAATTCGGAAAATCTGGATTTCGGAAAAAATCCAGTTTTGGAAAATTCCGGATTTCTAAAAAATTCCGATGTCGAAAAAATTCCGGAATTCGGAAAAATCCAGAATTTAAAATACTCCGATTTCGGAAAAATTCCGGAATTTTTCTGAGTTCCAGAATATTCTAAATTCCGGATTTTTCCGAATTCCGGATTTTTTCCGACATCTGAATTTTTCTGAATTCTGGAAAATAAGTTTCCCGGAATTCGGGATATTTTGGCCAATCCTAATATAGTACAAGTTCCAAAGGATCACATGCTCATGTAACATCCACTGAAAAGGAGAAAGAGTCTCCTTTATGATGATAACGAAGCAAGATCCAATCTTTCGTTACGATACTCTTCTATAATACTCATATCTCATTATGTGGATTATGCAGCATCAATAAACACAACATGATACAAACGATGCTTAACTTATGGTTAAGGATACGCAGACAAGAGTTGAGACTGTCTTGTCTCGAAAATGTATCGTAAAAGTGATATCACATCTCGAAAATTTATCTGCTTCTACTGGGAGAACTCTGTCTAGTCTCGAATCTCTATACAAAAAATTACGTTTGGTCTCATCTCGTGTGTAAATCTACTTATGGCGTCAAGTGTTAACTGTGGAGTTGCATTCCAGATCGCCTGAAAGAGAATACTTGTACTTCTGGGTAGCACGATTAAATGTTCAAGCCTAGAAACCAGGAATAAACACATTCACGATGCAAAATTGAGCTGACATGGCGACTTCGCTTAACCGCTGTGTAAAGTTTGTGAAGTGTACCTCAAACCGTCCCTTAGTCGAGTAAAGAGGAGCTTTGCCCCAATTAAGTAACAGGTACTTAATTGAGTAACAGATCAGTAGAAGGAAGTACTAACTTCCGGCACAGCACAACAACAGCTATGGCCGGCTAGATGGTGCTCGTTCAATTGGGTGGTGCGCAATCAGCGCATTATTACCCAAATCTCATTATTTCTGACTTTCTGGACTGTAGTTCTATACATCTTAATTTAGGTTGCTTCCCAATTCTTTCATGATGCTGGATCAACACCGGAAACTTTTAGTCCTCCCACACACACATACCTAAGTTGCGCGCGCTAATAATCTGGCTAACCAGAAGTAATGTATTTAAAAAAGTAAAAAAAAAAAAAAAAAAACTTAAACATCTATTTTCTCTTTTTAATCTTTTCTATTCGCACCCATGTATAGTAAATTTTAAATCACATGTTAACGAGAAAGAACGCAAAAAATAAATACAGAATATAACTAATTTGCTGAAATAAGTATTGTTACATACAGGTTTTCTGCAAAGCAAGCATTGAGCATGAGTGTATGATATATATCTATCGTATCATCAGGATTGCAAATGGAACATGTTACATATAAGTGGTTCGGTATAAAACAATGGTAAGCGTTACTTCTGCTGAAATTGAGTTATTGGGTAAAATGGATTGGGATTAGACCATAGAACAGTATGTAGGTAGTTTAATTTTGGAAACTTACCTTGAGATGGCAGGGGAAGCTTGTTTGCTATGTCATTATATTGAGTTGCAAGAAACGTCGAACTTTATTTTCCAGTTTATTTGAAAGTTAAAATATGTAACTACCATTGTCTTCCCCAGAGTAACTCATATAAGCAGAATCACTGTATTAAAGATGGGGGCTTGAGCCACATCAATCCCAGTCTTTCAATATTTTACACCCACTAACATCATGTTCAAATGAGCTCCTGAGGAATGCTATAGAATCGGAACCTCGGCAAGACGTTCGTGAATTCCAGACAAGTTAGGCATATACAAGGGCGCCCATCAAAGGGGGCAAGATGGGGCGCTCGCTCCCCTCTAGAAGAAATTGTACTTCGGAAGATCGAAAACTCAATAGACTTTTTAGAACAATTTTGAGACTACATTTGAAATGTCGCTTATACTTCTACCCCCCCTTGAAAACACAACATGGGCGCCCTTCGGCGTATACCATATCACTGTCGATCGGCGGCTCCGTGCAGTCATTAAGTGAAAAAGTTGGACTCATGGATACCAAATGAGTTCACTGATACCAGCCAACAATAGCATACAGAATAACTGGGCAAGTTTCCTGCATCGGATTGTCACTTGTGATTAAAGTGGATTTGCTCTGACAATCGTAAATAGTCAGGACAGTGGTGGAAACTTGATCAAATTCCAGGACGGTTTCCAAACCTCCCAGATGTTGCTGGTACGGTGATCATTGCTGATTTATCATGTCTTTCTCCATTGAGAGGAAACTATTACTGCATATCGATACAGTGCTGAACTCCATGAAATACACTATAACTTTGCCTGCAGCATTCAGAAATATTCAATAGACAAAGTATCTTCATATTGCGCAACAATAAACCCACAAATGCCGCTCAAAGCACATTGCAGATTTTCCATGAGTTTTAGTATGAAACCTTTCCTCATCCACCGTTTTCTCCTGACGTCTTTCCCACTGATTACTATTTCTTCCAACATCTCGAGCACTTTTTTGGTAAGGAAGATCTTCTTTGCATCAGAGACTCCAGATTCCTATCATCACGGAATCCAATCATTGGCTGAGCGAGAAAAGTGTGTGATTGTAGACTGCGACTATTTAGATTAACCAAGTATTCTAGTTTTCATTTATTTCACCTTCGGAAATGAAGTATCCATACTTGGGACGGACATTCCATTCGCACCAACCTAATACAAACGATAAATAACACATATAAATGTATGGATGGTAATACTGTATAAGTTGAGTCGAGTATTAGCTTGTGATAGACGATATTAACTACAATTGAAAAATAGGAAGATGATGGTTCAATGATAGAGCGCTCACTTCTAGTGTGAGGAATCACGACTTCAATCCCGGATCATGTGAGCTGGAGTGAACAACACCGTGTTCGCGAGGGTTTTCAGAGTTCTCTTGTGTCCTTCTACATTCTCATTCCATCAATTCATTTCATAATCATATATATAAGATTTCCCATATCAGTGTTTAGTTTATAAAGCTTTTATTTTCATTTTAAATTTGTTTATTATCTAAATTTTTGTTATGAACAAATTCAGTTTGAACTCTATAAATTAACCTCAAACAATGTGATTTTGTATATTGAGGATGTTTCGCGGAATCAATTCCTGCGTTATGCATTGTATTCTTCTTCAAACAGTATGTCTCACGTTTTAAAAAAAAGAGAAAAGAAAAGAAGAAGAAGAGAGTGGACTCAATACTTAAACAAGACTTTTTGACTTCAGTTAATAACAGTCATCTACAGCCAACTCTCCCAGAAAAATAATTTCGTTATTGGTGTACTTATTACATGGGCAACAACACTGTAATACTTACCTGATTTTGCCACTTGAGGCGCTGGCGTCATTTCAAAAGGTTTTCTTTCCACATCAACTCAACAAAAAATATATCGTGCTGCCAGGTGACTGACTTCGTGTACACAAACCGAGCGCTAGAGCGTTGTGCAAGTTTGCAAGTTTGGAAAGTTTTTTTTAAAAGTTAGTTTCACCTTCTATGATAAATCAAAACGTGTATCAAAATGTTTACTTTGTGAATTTTATGTTCAATTGTGTGTCAACAATAATGATCGAGTGTTTTAGTAGTGTTTATTGGTGACCAAAGAGTTGAATTTTTAAAGTGAATTACGGAGTTCGTTGAAGCTTTTCATCATGACGATGGATCGCTTTCATAAGTAAGTATGGTACAAAATTATTCTTTCGGCATCCAAATTTTGGAATAGATATTTTATTCATAAACGTTTTTACAATCAATTAATTTGCGTCTAACTGCATTAATGTGTATTTCTCTATCGGCGTTTCTTTCTCTTTATATATTTATTTATTAATTTATGTATTCTATTTATTTTAAGCGTATAGAATTGAAATATTAGAATTGTATACACTGTAGCATTGCAAATTACTGAATGTCGTAAAAATTATCTCGATTTTCTGTTTTATAATGAACACTAACAAATTATGTAAGATTCGTAGGCCACCTTTTCTACTTCGATTTTTACTACTGACAAGGAAAATTTTCAAAACAGTCTCCTTACAGTTTACCATTGTCTCTTTTAATGTAAATATTTCGAAAGGAGTCAAAAATGACTATAAGAACTGCTTCAAACATCTAAGAGATCACAAATTTCGTGTTCATGTTTTCATGATATAAGGAAAGTAGAGCAGGGTGCAAACTCGACGGGAGAGGGATGGAATTATCCCATTTCAATATTTCTTCGATAAATCTTCCAATAATTTACTGATGGAAATGGATAAAGGGACATTATTGTCAAAAGTTTCCAAAATAATTACTCTAATTCGTTTTTAATTAATGTAGAATATAGTTCATATGTAATTAATGGGTGAACTAGTAATTAGCAGTATCCCTAATCTTACATAGTTTAGTAGTTATGGATGTTCTTATATGAGAACCCTCTATGTTGAAACACTCCAGTGCGACAATGTTTTTGTTCTTGTCTCCCCCTCCCAACACACACCATCAGTAACGACGCCAGCTTTAATTTCTATGGGGAGGGGGCAAGTGGAGGAGCAGAGGCATTTTGGGGAGTAGTGTTTTTTTTTTTATGTACCGAAAGTGTACGTATTATATTACTTGATATACATTACAATGCGCCATATCTGGGAAGGTCTTGCAATACGCTCTGCCCCCTTGCCACCCTCTCTAGCGTCGTCACTACACCCCATATAGTCCACACTTCGAATACTCTACCTCTGAAATGAAAAATGAGTTGATTTTGGGTTTAACGTCCCGTTCAGCAGCGAGGCTATATGAGACGTGGACCTACTGATTAACGTGGAATCCGAACCACATGAGCTCCCGCCGGGAATCGAACCCGGGTCAATCTCCCACGCCAAAGGCGCGTACGCTAACCGCTTAGCCACGGAGGAGCTCAATATTCTACCTCTGAGGTAGGATGGAAAGAAGAAAACCTAAAATATTTGTGGAACTTCCGTGCGTGTCATTAAAACAACAAGCTACTGAACAAGGTGTGAGAAGTCTGGGTATGGTCACAACTTGACGTGGTTTGAACCATGAAGCGTTTATAGTGATATAGAACTAAGGTTTTCCTGTTCAACGGACTCATGACATTATATTGGTGATTATTATCATAGATAAAGGAACGTTCCTTAATCTATGTTATTTTCCAAGTAAACAGTATAACTGCAAGCAGTGGAAAATTTTTGGAGACGCAGTGGATCAAGTCCCTCGCAGATTTTTCTTCCTGATAAATTAGCCTATTTGAAGAGTTAAATGAATAATAACATTGTTTCTAATTGGTTATTATCTTTTAAATAGCTTCAATCACTAAATTTTGCGTGAAGTTTTAATGTTCGATAAAAGTATGATATCCCATATTAACCTACGCTTGAATTATTTCAGTATACCTTCTTCCAGTAGATTGATTGAATGATACAGGAAAATAGGGACTTCGACAGCATGACCATTTGTCTCCCTCACAGTACAGACGACTGACCAAAATCTTCCCTTCAAGTAAGCAATATAGATCCCCCTTATGCTGGGAACAGATTATCCCAGTGGCACTTCGTGGGATACTAATTTTACTAATAGAAAAACAACAACAACAACAAAAAGTTTAGAAGTTTCCAAAATGTGGATGTAGAGAAGAGCAGATAAAATTAGCTGGGTTAGGATTATTAGATTACCCGTTTTTACCGGTTACCATCTGTTTTTAGGACCCATTTTTTTGTTTAATTATTATTGAAACGCTAACAATCACCCGCAATTATTTCACGGGATAGTCCACCAAATTCCCTCAGGGATCATATTTTCTATCGTTCTGAATGTTGATTCTCAGTATTTTCGTAATATTAGTTTCCATCACGAATGTATGGAATATTAGACGAGTTTAACGTAGCACTATTACTTTAAATGGAGTTATTATTTGATTACGTGAGACAATATTGTTATGTTAGTATATCCGTTACGCCACAGGATATTTAATTGGTAGCGAATGTTTAAAATTATTTTTGCAATAGGAAGCTAAAGCGATTATCTCGACTGAGTTCGTTAAGGGAGTTACTCCTTTAATGACTTAATGGGTACCGGTGGCTTAAGTCCATTCGTGACTTAACACAATAACTTTTGAACAAAAGCGAATTTTTGAACAGGGTATACTGTTTCGGGAAGCAGGATGGCTCAGTGGTAGAGCACTTCTTTTTTGGTACTTGAGGTCCCTGTTTCGATCCTTGGCCAAGTAAGTGTGTGGTGGACAGCATAATGTCCATGGATTCTCTAGGGGTAGTCCCGTTTCGTCCCCCATTCTCAGTCTACCAATTATTCCATCAGTCTCCCTTTGCCTAAAGGGCATAATCATGATATGTTAAACGGAAGGATTTCATTTTTGAATTCTGTTTCTTGCAATAAATGGCCAGAACGATTATCTCGGTTGAGGCCATTCTTGGAGTTAATCCGTTAATATCTTAACGGGTAACAGTGACTTGCGTTCATCCTTTGCTTCACGCGATAAACCTTGAACGAATTTTTGAACTTTTTTTAAAACAATAGATAGAGCAATAATCACTGGCGAGTTTCTAATTGAGTTGATTTTGAGTTTAACGTCAGCAGCGGGGCTATATGAGATGGGACCTACTGATTAACATGGAATTCAAACCACATGAGCTCCCGCCGGGTTTCCTAATGGAGTCAATCCATTAACATCTTAGCGGGTAGCGGTGACTTTAACTATACCGTAGCTATTTATATCACAACTATTGAAAGTTAGTAGAAGTTATGCATTTTGCCTTTAAGTGGCGCCAAACATCTATCAGACGTAATAGAAAAACTTTTAGTGCGTGATCCTTTCTACAGTCTACCAGAATTTATTTACCGATTAAAGCAGTGGTTCTCAAATTGTTGTACGCGGACCCCTGAGGGTCCTTGGGACGTAGCCAGGGATCCGCGATGCCTAAAAATTGAAATGTGTTATAATAAAATGGAACTCATAGCTGTTATGCAAGAAGTTTTTTTTTCAGTTACTAAAAGGAAAGCAATTAGAAATTATACTTACGTTTGTAAATTTAAATGTTTTCCTCCTTTTCTAAATTTCTGCCCTTTGAATATGAAGATTTGTCTAAAAAAGGCATTGCAACATTTGATGCCTTTCCTACCACTTACTTATGTGAACAGACCTTTTCTGTTCTTTGGAGTATTAAAGCCTGGAAGCGAAATCGTCTTAATGTGGAATCGGACCTAAGATTAATGGTGACAAATCTTATTCCAGATTTCAGTGCAATTACGGAAAAATAGAAAGAATTTCATTCCTCATATTAGTGATCCGACATTTGAGATAATTGTTTATCAAGTGGATTTTTTTTTTTTTTTTTTTTTAAAGAGTACATTGATTTTCAGTCTTGAAAGTTACTGTATTTTCAATTGAAATTTCGTTTACTAGGAAACAATCATGTATCTTTAGAATAAATTACTTATTGCAATATTTTTCTTGAACTTCTTGTCAGTGGTAATTCTAATTAGTATAGTTTTCAATACCACGTGAAATTTCAGATAGCACTGCAAAGGGGTCCGCGGATCACTTTTCGAATGAACAGGGGGGAAAGTTTGAGAACCATTGGATTAAAGTATTGCAATAGCATTTTGTGATCTATGGATGGTTCAATAGCGGAAATCTAAACATTAGTTTTAAAAAGATTAGTTAATTCGTCTTCATCTATATGAAAACTATATATATATATATATATATATATATATATATATATATATATATATATATATATATATATATATATATATATATATATATATATATATATATATATATATTAAATTACTACTCGTGATTGAATGCAGATAAGTGCATGCATAACTTTAACCTACCACAACCGTACTCTAATCTTTTGGTTAATGGAATATCTCTTCTCAGAGCAAATTATTAAGGTATACTTTAAAAAAAAAGAAAACAAAGAAGAAGCCGAACTCTTAGACTGCTAAACTCAATCAATTACGCATATAATACCTATTCAAAAGTCACTATTCAATATCGTTTGTTGCTTTTCCTCCCCATCCTCCTATAGTCTTATTAGTGAAGTGCTCGCTTTTAGTGCTTCTGTTAATCGTTTTCGGGAAATACAATTGTTTGGATACAAACTATCAAATAGTGTTTCGGAAACCGCCCTTCATACGCCCGTGTAGCGTAAGAACGTAAATCAAATGATACCACATTATTAATAATTTCTTCTCGTACTGAATAATATTGATGAAAGGTAACACTTCTGCAGGACCTACTTCCAGTTTAATTTCTTCTATAATTTGTTTTCCTATTCTATCTCTTTTTGGTCATATGTAAGTTACTTATAAATCTTTAATTCTATCATTCCATGTCGGCCTTCTTTAGCACTCCTATCAACACTATATATTCCAATTTCATCAGTTGAAAGTTTTTAAATCATAGTGAACATGCTCTTTCTTTTGTCTGTAAACTTTTCAACATTTATCCTGAGTACACCAATAGTGCCTGTCGAGCCCTTTCGTTCCTATGCTCGATCTGTTTTATTGTTTTGCCTAAATTTTGTTGCAAATTATATTAAAACTAGTCCCTAATTGGGGACATCATATTTTTTTAAAGTCATGTAGTCATTTATCTGTTCTATTTCTTTCTGCTTTCGGTGTTGTTTATGATCCAATGGTTAACATGTCTGTTTTTTGTGTGATTATGATTCTGAGTTTGATCCCAGAGAGTATACAAAACCTGGATAGAAGTCGATACTTTTCTGACCCTACTTGAAGCAACAATTTTCATATCATATGACCTTAATACTCAGAATAGGCCTTAAAATCCACTTCATCTATCAATTTATTTATTATTTTTGTCTTTCAAATTTTTAATTAAATGTATTATCTGTCAGTAGTTGTTTTCCTGTCTCATGTGGAAAGTCAATCTTCAGTATGGTATAAATCTTTGTCTAGTCTTCACATACTTCTTTTCTTTTTCATCCTCAGTACGAATGTAGACTGCGCGGTAGGTCGTTAATATATTTATTTCATCTGCTTAACATTTTCCTTCAATATACGATGTATATGGGCTACAAAAGATCGAGGCTTACTCGATGGGAAGATCTCTTTCAATAGAGGATTGAAGCAAATTTGAATGTATGTTCTATACCCTTGAAATATTTTAAAATGAAAGTGGATTTTCATGTTTATAGATGATTGAGTATATTATTAATGGATAACGTTCTAAATGTAAGTGTGGAGAAGATCGGAGGTGCTTATCTGGGTGAACGAGACACAAGTAGGAAGTATTACCTAGGGTTAGAAAGAGGTAAACAGTACTTTAGGTGGAAAGAGGAAATGAAAGTGACTAATGCAGTGCATGGTTTCTCCTGAATTTGCATGAAATCTGTCAGTGATGTTAGGATACTGGTGAGGGTGATGGGTTTTGAAAATATTCTATTAATACTTAACTCGAAGAACTGAAATTCCTTGTAGAATTAATAGGGTAATGATGGTGAAGAGTTTTAAAGATACTGGCTCTAAGAGCTAAACTTTCTTGTAGGTTTAATAGAGAAGTGATGACGATGGGTTTTAAAGCTATTGTATTAATACTTTGCTCGAAGAGCTAAAACTTCTTAGAATCAATAGAGGAGTGATGACCATGGATTTTAAGAATATTCTATTAATAGTTTGCTGCTCGAAAACTAAAATTAGTTATAGAATGAATAGGAAAGAGATATCATAGAAGTTCAAGTACGCGAAAGAGAAATGCAGGTATGCAAGTAATTGAATAATAATTACCGTTTTGCAGTGTTTTGAAACAACTTGAAGATTCTGTGAATCATTAACATACTTTCAACATGAAATCATTAGTTTTGTCTTAAGGTTTGTGTGGTGTAATTTTAATACATTTCAAATGTTTTCATATTTACGTATAACAATCCTAACATAGTATCTCGTAATATTTATTACAAATAATAGCTTGCGTCACTATTAGGAGTTTATGTGTCACCTTAGGAGAAGACAAACAACAGTAGATACACTGCGCTACTTTTTTTTTTTTTTTTTTTACATGCATAGTACCGAAATAAATAAACAATAAGTGTCATTAGAATAAATCCTATCCGTTATTATTACCAACGTACGACTTACTTTTAGGGCCATTAAAATTTACTTTTAGGGTCATTAAAATTTATTTTTGGTGATTTTCTCGAAAATAACGCTTGAGAATTTGTCTTGAAGCATCTCATTTTATTCAGCTCGATGTGATCTATCCAGAGTCGAATTTAGGTTTAGTGGGGCCCTAAGCTATTGAAGGTAATGCGACCCTTTATGTGCCCACATGAACTTACTTACCCTATGTGCAGAAATGAAGACATTAATGATATTTTAGGAAGCAGGCTAGCAGAAGGAGCCCGATTATTTACATCATATAAGTAGGGATGCGCACTAGACAAGATTTGAGACTGTCTCGTCTCGAAAATGTGCTGTGAAAGTGATGTCTCGACTCGAAAAATGTATATTTCTCTGTTGGAAGAGCTGTGTCTCGACTCGAATTTTGTCAGGAAAATTCTGTCTCGTCTCGTCTCGTGCGCATCCCTACATAAGCCTACGCAACATGATGCACTGTTCTATTTATTTTACTTATTATATTATATTTTGGATATAAGTTATACATCCAGTTTTTTTCTTTAATATTTTGGGGCCCTTACAGCTTGTTTAGCGTATACGTAAATCCGGCACTGGATCTATTGATGGATGTACATGCAATTTTTTGACAACACTAAAATTAAAGTTTTAAGAGTTGATTATAATTTTCGCTATATCTCATTAGACGTACTATGTGTTATTATGTTAGTGTCATATGAAAAACTTGATAAGAGTATATTTCAGTATAAGTTTCATCCTAATACAGTAAAACCTGTCTTCCACGGACCTCCTATTAAGCGGAAACTTGCATTAAAAGGAAATATTTCACAGTCCCATACATTTACTGCCTCGAAACGTGTTAAATTCCCGTCATTAAACGGAAAATGTTTTACGCGGACAACGGAAATCAAAATAAGCCTTTAACGAAAAGTGTCAAGTTTCTGAGTGCAGCATTTAGAAAGTCTTCAGACATCCTATGAGAGGTTAGATATGTTTTTAGCAAAATAGACAGTGATGTGCAGACCAAAGCAGACACGACAGATATACATGCTTTAATTGAGATTATATGGAAAGTATGAAGGGAGAAGAGAAGGTGGAGGAAGAAGAAAAATAAGGCATTGAGGTGAAACAGGTGTCTACCTAGTTTCTTCACAAGTTGAAAGAGAACTGAAGGGCTTGAAATAGGAGTTTGGCAGAATCAGTGCTTACTTTATGGATTGTATGTAGGGATGCATTCGAGTCGAGTCGAGTCGAGATTTAAGCCTGTCTCGACTCGTCTCGAGAAAATGTTGTCTCGACTCGTGTCTCGACTCGAAAATATGTTTCTGTCTCGACTCGACAGTCTTTGTCTCGACTCGACTCGAATTCGAGTCGAGACGTCTCGAAATTCGAGTCGAGACAAAATATACGAGTTAAAATATACGCACACATCAACCAGACCATCATGACTACCTACCTAATTGTTAGTATGTCGACTTTTGGCATGGATAAAAACGGCGACACGTCTTGGCATACACGCAATGATCCTTGATAGGTCGCTGGAGAGAGCTGGCACCACATGTGCTCACTCAGGTCACCTAATTCCCGTAAATTCCGGGAAGGGGGGCGATGTGTTCTGACGTCACGTTCAATCACATCCCACAAGGGACATCACTCAAATGTCCGGCTCCAATTTCAATGAAACTTTTTTTGCTGATAGAAAGCATGTATGCATCATTACTTGTGATGACAATTTTTTGCCATGGTGCATGTTTTCTATTTTTTAAAATAACTTTTAAGAGTTGTGATGTGGTTATTAGAGATTACTACAGAAGTCCCTTACTACCCTTTGTAAACGGAGCGTTAATGAAGAAAAGTTAAGAAAAACCATGTCGATACATATAAGTCCTGGGGGGAAGTCGTATGGTAGATATGACCTTGATGGCAGTCATCTTGAAATCCGCCATTTTGAATTAAGGTCAAGTTTTCAAAATGGGAATAGGGTAATATGATACATAATTTCGGGCTAGAATTTAATTAGAAAAATAATGGTGAGGTTAGTTTTAAGATACACCCATTTGGGGGAAAGTTACAGGCATATTAATTGTTTTTACTTACTGTGTGCGTAAGTCCCTTCTTACTTTCGTCTCAAGACCTGTAAATCGATCGCAACGGCAGAGCCCGGTTTCGCACTAGTGTTTAGAAATCTTTAAACTCACTTGAGGCAATATTTGTGGATTATTGTATTGTATTTTGCCTTTAATTAAATTTGAACCCACTTCATGATCTTGTGTAAAGTATCACTAAAAGAGAATTTCTGTTTTTATGGAGAACGTAAGCATAGCAATTATAAAAGGTGAGTAAGGTGCGTATGTATTTATAAGAAAGTTTATTTTACGAGTCTTTTGTGGTTCCGCCAACCTATTCTTTAGTTGTTTTTTTTTTTCAAAATACTCATATCTCATAAATAAAAGAGCTATTATAAAATCTCTTACCACTATTCTTTAATACTTATAAAATTTTATTTATTGTAAAAGCACTGGCGAGATATTTCTTATCGCTCACTAAAATTATGGGGGAGCTCCTTCGTGGCTAACGGTTAGCATACTTGCCTTTGGCGTGGGAAACCTGGGCTTGATTCCCGGTGGGAGTTCATGTGGTTCGGATTCTACGTTAATCAGTAGGTCCACGTCTCACATAGCCTCGCTGCTGAACGGGACGTTAAACTCAGAATCAATTCCTGAAATTATGGTTTTGACTTTATTATGATGTCATTAGTTTAAACGCCCAACTGCCCAGTAATTATAAACATTGACTACATTATAAAATTGTAATTTGTGACGACTAAAATATCAGAAATTAAAGATTATTCTTTGGGTTTTGTAACATTTTGAAAAACGTGAAAAACTGGTACTGCACCGATACAACACACCTTTTGGATTTGTCATTGTGTAAAGTGATACAAACTAATGAAGAATTACAACTTTATGAAATTGTATTAGGACTTATTATTTAGAAATAAACACCAAATAAGTGTAATTGAATTGTTTACAAAACTAATCATGACGAGAAAACTCTTGAATACTATTATATAAACAATTATTCTCTTTTGTTTAACACTTTAATGTAAAGACCCAATAGTCAGAGAAATAAATATAATAATAATTGTGTTTGAACATTATTCACGGTCATTTTCTACAATCCTAAAACACGACTGTCTAGTTTGTTCAGCATTGTTTATTAAAAGAATACTTAAGAGCCTGACCCTAAACTATGTCCGTCCGACCAAATCTTCAAGCCTGATTACGGCCATGGGTGTCAATATGTTTCCCATCCTAAAAGAATAAACCTTCAATTTAATTATGATTTAATTGTTTTTTTAAAAAATGAAATGAAATCTTCGAGTTTAACCTCCCAGGATTATACCTGTTACGCTAAGGGAGATAATGATTAAAGTAAGTGAATGATGATGGAAGAATTGTTGGAATGAAATTGTGGGAGGAAACGGGAGTACCCTGAGAAAACCCACGAGTACGATGTTGTCCACTACAAAACTACTTTGCCGGGAATCGAACCACAGCCCCACGCACCAGAGGTAAGCGCTCTACCACTGAGCCATAGTGCCCAATCTAATTTGTTTAGATGATAAACTAAGTAGTAACAAAGACTATTTCAAAACCACTGGTTATTTACTAAGTAGTATTTTGTGTTCCCTGAGTATCACACAAATACAATTTCTAAACTATATTGAAAAAATGGGGGTAAGACTGACAAACATCTAAAGGTAGAATAAATATCTCACAAGTTGCTACAAAGATACTAATATTAGATTATTTTATGCGAGTTCAAATAAGTTAAATCGACTCGAATATACTTCTTATGACTTCACAATTCGGTATATTGTTAAATATATACTCGATGTCAACATAGAGCTTCTCATATGTATAGCATACGGATTCGATTCCAATAGGATCACATATGAGTTAAGCTTCGGTGTTGAAAGCGACATTAAAAGCATCAAATCATCAAAACCGAAAGAAAGGAAAGAAAAACATTCTTTCCCACAGCTTAGTGATCAAATTCAGGATCATTAGTAAGATGAACATTTTACTTTGTTTTCCTTATGTACAGTTTGAGAGGCTTGTTCCGTTCCTTCCGGAGCCACAAAGCAGCAGTCAAATAACAACAAAAAACAACTCTCCTCCGTCAATCTGTTCTATGACGTTGGTGTGTCTTTTCATATTGTCAGCCAGAATATATATTGCATTGAAAGAGATCTGATGGTCAGTGACTCTTTTCCCTTTAGCTTTATCGATATGCTTTTCTTGTCCGTTCCGCAACAACCTTTTATCTCTCCTCAATATATACGGAAAACTTTCACGAGGCAATTCTTGGTTGACGGTGTGTATAACTTTATGGCGACTGAGAAACCCCTTATATAAAAAATATACCCGTTTTATATATGGAAGTCACATAATTTTGATAACTCATTTGGCGTAGTATGAATGTGAAAAAGGTATCAGTGTTTACTCTTTTAGCTCACTAAAGTTTCAGGTTGTAAAATTAAGTACCTTCTTTTCTTTCACTTTCCTTAGTGTTATATTTTTATTTTCACTTTCGCCCACTAAGAATGAAAACAATATAATTCACAAACATCACAAAGATTTAGACAATCCTACATACAACCAACAGAACCTAAGCTGATTTGGGGCTAGTCGTTATAGTACTAGCACGAGATAGATTGCTAATTTTTACTATTTTTCTAAAAAAAATCATCACTGCTTTTATAAGTCAAATTTCACTGTGATCTTCAGTATGTGTAGACCGTGGGAACAAGGCCAAAATTTCAATGTTGACTCGAAAAAAAAGTCCTTAACACGATTCTTATTGCTACACACTGTATGTTCCTAGCCACAGAAAAGATGCAGCGATAGGTAGGCTATTTTTCAATTGCTTCACATTAGCTTGATGTTTCAAGTCTTTTGTGTGTTTCTGAAGTTCACTTTTACCACAAAAGAGCTCAATATTAACATGTCTTACATACCTTTGGTTCGATTCTCAACACGGACTGCAACTACCCGTTAAATTGTGCATACGAAAGGCACTCTTTGTTAAACCTCGCTTATCACCGCTCATCTTAATAATATATATAACTTCACCGCGAAGCAAATGTTGCATTTCTCTCTTTCATCCTAACACAAAACAAAACTAACCACAGCTGTGACACGAATGAGCTATTTCGAAAAGAAACAAGCTGTGCTTCATAGAGATGTGTACCAAATGATAGAAGTATAAAGTATTGTTTAATATCCTGTTTATTGATATCAGTTGGTGTTCTTAATGAGTTTACTCATTAGTTTAGAAAGAGTATATATGGAATTTGGACATATGTTGTACGCATTCTCCTGAGAAATTGATGAGACCAGACATATTATAAGGACAGATGGAATAGGTTTAAGCGCATCTACGTGACTTTATCAAATATTTATTCTCCATAATAGTACCACGCGGAAAACTTGGTATAGGCCTACTTTTATCTTTGCCTCCCTCTGTTAGCTGTGTCGTATCATATATATTGGATGGTTTGATATTTCTTCTGATCATTAAAACAACAATGGTACCTGTGTGCGTGCAGAAATGCAAAAGCACAAGGTAACTTCCTATTTGTTTTGGAAACAACAAACCCATTTCACGTGTGCGAGAGAAATTGAGCACAGCGAGATCGGGTGTTTACTCACGGTCAGTTCGCAGCAGGAGTCCATGGTAAAAGATTTGGCTATCTCGAAAACACTTGCAAAACCTTACAAATACAAAAGACTGCGCTTCAAAGAAAGTTTAGACACAGATGTTTCAATTTTCTTTTAGCATCTTTCTTCAGCAAAAGAGTCGGTTCATTGTATTCGAAAAAGGGAAGGGAGAATGGGCGAATTTATATTTTATGTGGGGGGTAACGTTGTAAGTAGTATAAACAATACATACCGCTTCCGACTCTGTACTGAAGCACTTCCTTTAGCGGCATATCACTAGATCTATCCTGACCCTCATCCCACCTCAAGTTGTAAAGTAGAAAGGGACAGAAGTATTCAACATGACTGCGCACTTGAGTTTCAGTTCACAATACTAAAACCAGTGAGCAAGTAAACAGTCTTTTGTAGGATCGTGTTTCACTTCTTGAATTTATTTTTGAACATTTCTGTGAATTCAACAACAGAACGCAGTAGAAATACGGACTAGTTTTTACTCCAACCATTACTTTCGCTCCAAACCAGGGATGCCACATTTATGATTTCGTATAATACTAGATTTAGTGATTTTACTATTGAACTAGTGATCTAGTACGTACTTGGGTAAATAGGCACATTCTAGTGATTTTTTTGCATTTTTTTCTGATGCAGACAAATGAGAAGGAAATGGTTCTTAAAATAAAAGGAAGAAGTATATTGCAGTTCAAAACAAATGTAGAAACCTTAAATTATTTTTTCTTTTCCCTCTGACTGAATGAAACCCCTGCTGTGTAACGACCTTAGGTAAACAACGGCTATCTTTGGTCCGCTACCTCCTTTTGTTAGCCGACATGAGATGGGTTACTTTTTTTTGGGAAGAAAGTGAAGAAATAATTATCCAGTACATTTACGTTTTGTCAGGCACACAGGCGCAGTCTGTACTTGTTTCCTAACGAATTTTAGCAACATAACATAAATGAAACATACGTACCAGAAAATAGAGGCAGTACAAACGGAAATTTTCATCTGTGACACGTTTGATGAGAAATATAGTTAGATGTCACGTGCAAGCACTCTAAACATGTCCTATCCTGTAATTCTATTCGTATGTTTATGTAGGTGAGACTGAGAAATCAAGAAACAATAATAACTGGTTTTCTTCCAGGGGAAAAATCTAAGTGTGAAGGGATGTTACACTGGGACTTTAATTGCGTCCTTTGTACAAGATTAACAAGTAATAGCAATTTTTTACTTTATCTTAGTTCTTGGGGAGAGGAAAATGGAAGCGAACCTTCGTTAGGACCTCTGCAAGGAAATATGAATACTATCCGCCACTGTTTGTTACATTACACAAAATAGTTTTATATATATATATATATATATATATATATATATATATATATATATATATATATATATATATATATTGAGTTTTAGTCAGGGTTTTCATTCTGCAGGAGTGGGGGGAATAGTAATACCTGACGAACATTTTCTATTCTCAGAGTGTTGCAATGATAGCATTTCCTCCATTATAACTTGGCCAAGCTAGTTGCACTATATGTAAGGATTAAGTTAGCCTAAAAAGCTTAAATTTCTATGGCTGTTTTACTCTGTACCCATGTTTCTCATTTTCGGTCTACGGAGCTCTGTGTCCGGAAATTTTCGATGGCTTCCAAGTCGGAAAATAAGTGTATCAAAGGCATATATATTATATCTATGGTTATATGAGGCATGGATCTACAGTTTAAAGTGGGATACCGGTAACAACTTCATGAGCTTCCACCGTAAATCGAACCAGAGTCTCCCGCGATCAAGGCGTATGTGTTAACCATACAGCCACGAGGAAATTCACATAAGCACACACACATATATATTGTTGAGTTGATTTTGACTTTACCGTCTCTTTCAGCAGCGAGGATATATGAAATGTAGACCTACTGATTAATGTGGAATCCGAACTACATGAGCTCGCGCCGGGAATTGAACCCGAGTCTTCCACGGCAAAGACGCGTACACTAGCCGCGGAGTTCACACACACACACAGAATCAGAGTCCTCACACACCAAGGGTGAGAGCTGTGCCACTGAATCACAGCGGCCACGGGGCTAGGTCGAGTCCACTTTACGTTCATAGTTTCTTAGCACATAAATGTTACGATTATGAAATAGATTTTCCTTAATGAGCTGCATAAAAACAAAAGCTTTCGAAATGCATTAAACAATTAGCTCGATTTGAGTGTGAACTTAAAGTTATATCAGAGTGTAAATACGGATACGCACCAAAGCTCGAAAACTTAATACACTATTTCTCCTATATAGTCAGCATGTATCAAGCAATCGTTCAGCTTTCATTTGAGAGGATGGAAATCGAAGGCCCCTGAACAACTATGTTACTAATGTGCGGAATGTATTTATCTTACAGTGAACTGCTTTGATGCCAAGTGGCCTAACTCCAAAATTGAAATTTTCCAGGAGTGAAAGTTGAAGTTCAATATCTCATGAACAATCCATATTTCTTTTATGTTGGGAACCAAAACCATAACTACTGTATGTAGTTCATTGTTTTATAACTTAGTGTTTACAAAAATCCTTTTAAAAAATACCTATTCATAGAAGTGAATGGTAGTACTAGTTCTTGGCATTCAAGCAGTCCATTTATTGTAATACTAGCTTAATATACCCATTCTTCGCATGGGGGCTGTATTTGGAAGTCAACACCTGTGGAAGTATCACCATTCATTTCAGTGACCGCGAAAACTATGGATTTGACACTAGTATCAATCAATATGGGCTGTTTATACATGTCTCGGTATTCCTCACCCGCTGACACCCGGCCCGCATACAGTAGTAGCTGAATTTGCAAGTCATCGCTGATGGAAGTGTCACCATTGATCTCAGCGACCGTGAATACTATGGATTTGACACTAATGTCGATCAATTTGGATTACTTTTACTACATGTCTCGCTAAACGCCCACCTGAGACCTCCTGGTTCCAATTTTGACAAAAACGCTTCGCCTTAGACTGGGACCTGGACCAAGGTATCCGTGTCCAAAATTTGGTAACTCTCGGTCAACTTGTCTGGTCCCAGGTCGGTCCCAGTAAACGTCCCCCCCCCCGAGACCCCTCTGGTTCGAAATTAAAAAAAACGCTTCGTCTTGATCTGGGGCCTGGACTAAGGTACCCGTGACCAAATTTTGGGAACTCTCGGTCCACTCGTCTGGTCCCCAGGTCGCACACAGACAGACAGACAAACACACAAACAAACTCTTTATTTTATTTATATTAGATAAGATATACTATGTAAAATAGTCTCGTATCATATGTGATGTACAACAAATGTTACATTATATATTATCCGTAGCTCGTGATATGCTGCAACATATTAAAGCCTCAGAATAGTTGGGCAAGCGAATAATCCAGAAGTTACGTAACCCTATTGCGTTCATGGGAACGAAAACACAATAATTATAACTATGCTAAATTACTATAGACTACCAACTGCTCATTCAGAGAATTTATGAAGTTCACTTTATCGCAATAGTTTTATACAAACTAGATTTAGACTACGGATAATAGTTTTATACAAACTAGATAATCAATTATTATTATTATTATCATTATATTTGCAGTACAACCAAATACAACGACATTAACTATTAGTTCTAATTAACTGAATTGAGCTGAAAATTAAATCTTGATCTTTAAAGATTAACTATTAATTTTATGCGTTCTGTACCTTTCTGAAGGAATAAAAGCTGGAATTGGTTTCAAGGCTGTTTCTGAGTGAATACTTTCTTCAAAATAATATTAAAAATTATAGAAAGTTTTTCGAGACATTCGAGTCGAGTCGAGATTTTTAAGAGCCGTCTCGACTCGACTCGTGTCTCGACTCGAAAATTCGAGTCGAGAAATACGTTTGTCTCGACTCGTCTCGAATTTTACAAAGTGTGTCTCGACTCGAATCTCGACTCGAATTCGAGTCGAGTCGAGTCGAGATTCGAGACATGTCTCGACTCGAGCGCATCCCTAATTGTATGTTTTACAGAAATGAAACACTCATCTGGAATTAGTAACAACAACGATACTACAATGTAGGTGATGTCATATTCACTTTAAATTTTGTTAGATATTTTGTAATTAACGATTAGCAAGTATGTACAGTCATGTCCAGAATGATTGTCGCATATCTATAACTGCTTCTTGTACGAATAAAATTTAATAATGATTTTCCAAGGTACTTTTAATACTGATACTATGTGTATAATCGAGAAATGTATATTTGTGGTAAATTTCATAAGAAAAGAATTAGAAATACGAAAATTAGAATGAGTAAAACAAAATGTTGCTAAATAGACAAGAAAGTGTTATTTTCGTTTTATTGTTCTTATTTACTGCTCTTTTGACATGAAATTTGTCACATACATTTCTTTGCCGATTATACACTAACATTATAAGAAATACCGGGCGAATTCCTTATCAAGTTATATTCCTACAACAACATATTTATAGACATGCGACAATAATTTTGGTCATGAGTGTACCTACAGAACCTTTGGATACGTATACTAGAAAACCCGTTAATCTCTTCGTGACTAATATAAATAGTATTGGGAACATAACAAAGAAACAAAATGCGAAAGAAAACTGCATAGATGTCAGCTAATCCAATGACTTTGGATTACCCAGGGTGTGGGAGCTTAGACCCCTCTCTACTTGCTTACTCAATTGCTGCTTCAACGAAGCCTCGTTGACCATAAGCAACGCATAAACTAATTTAGACATGGACAAACTTTGTGCATGGATTTATTTAGTACTTATGAGTATTTTAAAATTATAAAATTAGTATTCAAAAAAGAACAATCAATTCTATATTGTTGTGCAAACAAAATTAAAAAGTACCCCAGGCGGGGTAAACAGCGTGCACAACGTTAAATACACTAACAGTTCATTTGACGCTGTTTAAACCATGCGTGACAAACCTCTTTACTCCATTCGCGAAGTTCATGCGTCCTTGGACAGACGTTGTTTCGAGTTATCGTTTTATATAGCGACTAGCCTTTGGGTAGCTGGGGGCTCCGTCCCCAGACCCCCGTCTTTGCTTGGCCTACGGCCTCGCACTTCTGGAAACCACAATTCTATCGTTTCTTTTCCTATTTCAACTATCTAAAAGATAAGATTTCCTATCCAAAGAAAACGCTCATTTAAATAACATGAGAATTTCTTCGTCACCATTTAACCCCTAAAAAATTAAAAATATTCACATTTGGCAATTTTTCTGTCGGTTAGACCTGGAAGGCTACAATCATGCTAAATTTCGTGATTCTAATCCTACCGGAAGTGCCTAATCATTTTGGGGTGTAGTACACGTCCCATATAAATAACATGAGAAAGATTTTTCAGTTCCCTATAAAACCACTCTACAGTTGGAATTTTTATTTTTACTGATTTACTTAGGTGCTAACGAAAACGTACAGAATACCGAATTTCAAGTTTTTATTCCAATTCTAAGTACCTAAAAGATGAGATTATAGGTCATGAAAGGCCAATAACATGGGGAAATTCTTCATCCCCTCTTTAGACCCCCTGAAAGTTAAGAATATTCACTTTTGGCAATTTTCCTGTCAGTTAGTTCCGGAAAGCTACAATCATGCCAAATTTAATCATTGTAGCCCTAAAGGAAGTGCTCAATAATTTATGTCAGCTCATGTAGTTTTATATATAGTTAAGATTGCATGTCTGTCATTAGGAAGCCAGTGTTTTATGGCGCGTTATGGATTGCGTTTTCGCTGGCGTTTAGCTTCAATGTGTTTACATACGTGTTAGTAAGTAGGATGCGTTTTGAATACGTGAAGCCTCATAATGAATCCTGTAAATATCATTTCACTTTTACAAACTGCATTTCCTGCTAAAAAATATGTAGCAACAATTATTACAGATAAGGAAAAAGAATTAGCTTATCTTTCATTGATATTTTAGAATGTGGTGTGAAAGATCCCATATTTGTTCTCGAAAAGACGGCAGAACTCGACATCGATAAATGTTTAACTGTGTCCATAGCCGTAGACGATCCGGAATGCGAAGTTGTTGAAGATGACATCCCTAAAGGCAATACAGTACCAATGGAGTACAAGAAGAAAAGTAATCGATTTTTGGAAATCTACATCAAGTCCTGGAAGTAAAAGAAAGTTTTCAAGTGTACAAACTAAATTTGAAAAAGCAAAACATTTGTCGCCACTTTATATGTGGGAAGCTCAAATTGAGATTCAAGTAATACGCAATGACGAATATTAATCTATTTCCAATTTTGTTTATGCAGCCAAAAGAGATTTCATGGATCTTCGGAAATGGGCGATTGAAAAAGTGAAAGAAATTAATCTTGACAACTTTAAGGGTTCCAAAAGTTGGTGCGCCCGTTTTAAACGGAAACAATATTGTGTCGCGAGGAATAACAAAATTCGTGTTGCGAGCAGACGTTGACAATTCAGAACAAATAGAACTTCAGTCATATCTTTCCAGCTAGAAGTCAGGGACACGTTACCGGAATTCGATTTAGACAATACTTACAATTCCGATCAAAGTGGTTTTGAATGAAACTGCACTATAATCGTATGTTATCTATACAAGGTCAAAAAAGTAGAAGCTTCTGCACAATCCAAGAATGCCTTATCTCATAGCTATACAATAATGCCCCTTATTTCTGCCAGTGGAAAATTAGTTGGGCCATTATATGTTGTATTGCAAGAACCGACAGGACAATTTGGACCACAGGTTAAGAAACCTTTATTCCAGCCCCAAATGTTAAGCTTTCCTCATCAAAATCTGGAAAGATGGGTGAGCTGTATTTGGAGGAGTGGATCCGTGAAGTTTTTGTTCCTAACATAGGGGACAAAAGTGTCTTGATCGTAGATTCATGGTCATCTTTTAACGAGGAAGAGATGCAGCAACACATTCCGAACAACAAAACGCTATATATCAAACAGATTCCACCGGGAATAACTTGGGCTGTACAACTATGAAATGTTTGGGGCTTTAGAAAATGGAAGAATTTTGTATGGAAAATAACAGATTTCATAATTTTACACCAAATTGATATACAGTTTCACCAACGTAACAACATTATAAAATTGCAATCGCTAGTTTATGAACAACTATCATCGCCAAAATACCATGATACGTTCAAATGTAGTTGGTGTGAATCTGGATATGTAGATGCGAGGCCGCCAGAATTTGTTAATCCAAGTGTTATTTGTACTTTCTCATTTTCCTTAAACGACACTATCATATGCGATGATTGCGAAAATACAACACTCCTGAAATGTAGTTGGTGCTGCAAAAGTCTTTGTGCGGAACACTTTTTCGAGCAGTTTCATTTCTGTAAAACATACAATCCATAAAGGAAGTACGGATTCTGCCAAACTCCTATTTCAAGCCCTTCAGTTCTCTTTCAACTTGTGAAGAAACTAGGTAGACACCTGTGCCGCACATGTGCTCCACAAAGTACTTTTAATGACATATTTGAATTCAGCTCGTCAAAATGAAGGGTGATCATGTATCACGCTTATGAGGGGGAACCCCCACACACAGGCATCCCTGACCCACAATTGAAATATCTTTACATAAATGAAGACGAATGACAGCGATTGTCGACAACAATAAATCGATTTTCAAATCAAAAGGCCGATTTTTGTTACGAAAGCCGAAAATCGAAAATGGGGCACTGCCGCACCCAAATATAGAGTTCTGCCAAAATTTGTTGTGTCGATCTTTATTCCATGAACCCCCCTAACAATCTGCACAAACATTTTTGAAATCTGAGATTACACTTCGGACACCCTCCTTGTAAGAGCACTGTTGCCGGAAACCCACATTATTGGGTGTAATTTGCATTTTAATCAGTGCTTGTAAAGGAAGGTTCAGGAATTAGAACCCACAAATGACTATAAATCAGTTCCAGAGGTGAGGCTGTCCTCATAATGTGTTCTGCTTTAGCATTTCTCCCTGTAGATGATATCCACGTTGGGTGGCTTTCCATTATGGAAGAAGTGGTTAAAGAATCTCGGTATTGATTCTCCATATGGAACTGCTCGAACCGACAGCACAGAACGAATAATGCTGATGAAGGATTGAACCATAGACTCAAATCATTAATAGGTAAGTCAATTACTATTTGGTGAAGTATCTAAAAAATGGGACTGTGTACAACGACTACCAATATGCAAGAAGTTTAAACACTGAAGGGAAACGTAGATGACGTCAGTATATAAGATTGGACGAAAAAAGTGATTGAATATGTAGCCTCAAAAGATGTCAAGAAATTCTTGAGGAAAATGGCACACATTCTAAAGTTGGAGTAATTTTGGCTTCTTCCAGAAGAGAAGCTATCTACTAATGTACTAATTAAACTCTATTATAAAACATCAAAATAAATTACTAATTCATTGAACGTTAATTTTGACTTTGTTTCTTATACTTATTTCGAGCTTGATCTGACCAAAAGTCCCTAAATATGCTCATAACAATGACATAACAGTGATTGTGACAAGTCACTCCGCTAGTAAGTTGCTCTTTGGATAATCCCGTAATGGTTACATACAGATATCTCAGTATAAGCAAACAGTGATGTCCGTTTTTCTGCAAGATGGTGTAACGTCCGCAAGAGTAGGGCGAAGTAGAGCACGTGCCATAACTACAGGGCGTTTATCCCTTTGGGGATCCTATGGTACAATTTGTACCATACGCGTTTTTCATGGTACATTGCGTTATTTCTCTTCTATTTGAGCTTTTTCGTCCGGTCTTTTTTTTTTTTTTTTTTTTTTTTTTTTGTTTTCCAAGTCCAGAGGCCTTGTAGAAGACATTACGTATGGTTTCAGACCGTCCTGCGTCCAGACATAGGAGGTGATGACGTCATAAGTCAAAAATTTCTTTTCTCATTTTCTAAGCCTATGTTCAATATTTTTTGGCGGCCTTATTTTTCTACGTAGAAGATTGAAATTTTGCACAAACATTCAGTCCATCGAGTAGTATTTACCAGATTTTTTGTTCCGATGTCAGTGCTAAAACAGGGGGGGAACCAGAGGGGCAAAGGGGTAAAAAAAATGGATTTTTTTACCCCCAAAATTCCGTTTTTCATTTTCCCGCCTTACATACATGATAGGACCACGTGAGTCATACCGTCTGAAAGGCAGTTCCATTCTGAAGAGAACGACGGTCGAATTATTATTCTAGGGTAATTAGGGCCGTCTCAGTGAATATTTATCCAAATATACTTCTGTATAGGGTAAAAGTGGGGCATGGTAGGGAAATTTTTTCTGGCGGGCCTATTTTTTCACGTAGAAGATTGAAATTTTGCACAAACATTCAGTCCACCGAGTAGTATTTACCAGAAGTTTTTTCCGATTTCTGCATAAAAACAGGGGGAGTCCAGAGGGGCAAAAGTTGAAAAAAGGGAAATTTTGCCCCCAAAAATCCCTTTTTCAGGAATTTCCCGCCTTAGATACATGATGTAGACATGTGAATGGTACCGCCTGAAAGACAGTTCTATTCTGAAGATAATGATTGGCGGATTATAGTCCTAGGGTAATTAGGGATGTCTCAGGAATTTTTTTCCCTGAGATCATAGTGTTTTATGGTAATTTGGGGCATTGTGGGAATTTTTGATAAAAATTCTCCCGCCCTTACTATTCAAGATAGAAACTTGAAATTTGCCACACACATTCAGTATACCAAGTACTATTTATCAGATTTTTTTTTAGATGACTACGATCACACAGGGGGGTCCAGGGGGGGCCAAAGTTCGAGAAAAAACTTTTCCCTCCGAAATTTTCACTTTGACATTTTTTCCCGTTTCTGGTATATGGTATGAGCATGCAAGTGGTACCATTTGAAAGCCAGTTCTATTCTGAAGAGAATGAGGTATGAACCATGATCCTAGGATAAATAGTGACGATACAGTAGCAGCTTGACTGAAAGTCGAAAAAATAGCCCAAAAAGCCAGGATCCTTTAAGGGTTATAGACTCCGAGCCATTTTGCGGAAACGATTGTGTGGGTGGAAAGATCGGCGTACACGTATCCCATTATTTTTAGGGGCACACATTTTGTATGAAAAATTTGTGTCCCATAGATCCCATAGGGCCCTAGACAGGGTCAAACCAAAATTGTGAAATGGTAAGGGGTCAAGTAGTATATCGTTGAAAAGGTATTGTAAAGCAAATGACGACGTTCGTTTGTCTGCAAGATGTTGAAAACCTCCACGAGCAGTGGCGAAGGGTCGTAAGAGGCCCTGAGGCCCGGCCTACCTATTTAATTCAGAAATTATAATTTATAATTAATTCATTTTCCTTGCACAGAATGTATGATAGTTTTCTGTTGGAAAAAAAAATATTACTCGATAACGAAATCGTGGTTAGCACCACTGCTGGGAGGCTCACCGAGAAGTGTCTCAGGCGGCAGTAGAACTTCCGTCAAGCTACTCAGAAAATCCCGCGAGAGAATGTGTTGGTAATAACCTGCGAAAGAGACCGGCCTCAGCTCTTATCGACTTTCTTTTCTACATAAAGCGTTTCTCTCGAGACCTTCGATTTCGATTCGATATGTCAAACAAATAAAGAGCAAGAGAACGTAGGGACTCATTCCGTACCAACTTTGCTTAATTTTGCGGACTCTAACGCAACGCAAAAGCTGGAACAAGCAATTCTAAAGGTGCCGCGCCAATTTTTGCGAACTAATGCCCCTTTGTTCCATTACGTTGGCACAAACCTGTACGAAATCAGACTCTGAGTTCATTAGAATTGAGTAGAGTGTGTGTATTTTTTGAGATATTGTGAGTGACATTTTTTTCTTGCATTTGCAAAAGCGAATAAGAGAAAATGTCAGTAAGTGGAGAATATGAACATAGAATCTTCTATGTCAGTGGTCTGTTGAAAATTAATGTATTATTAAGGAACGAAGATCAACGCCTATGTTGAAAATAGAACAGACAGAGAGCAAGTAGAGAGTTCTGCATACATTGGTACAATAAAATTATTTGTAGTTGAAATAAAGAGCATCGTATGAAAAAATATTTAAGTCTGATTCTGTTTTTAAAGGGGAATTAAGTGACACAAAATTACTTGATTGAATTTTGTCATGTGTTTTGAACAATATAATTAAAGCCGAAATTTTATAAGTAGAGTTTGTTTTAGTACAAGTAGACTAAAAACATATGTTTCTTGTGAAGCGCAGATAATGTGATAGTTCATTTTCCCCACCCGATCACGCCCAATTAAAACAATTAAACTGCATTACGGCGAATTAAGATCAGCTATGAGTCACATACTTGAATTTCATTATGAAAATTGAGATCCGAATCCAATAAGTGCTGTCGATGGACTAGAATTACGTTAAATTTATGTGAATTTGTCTTCGTGTGTTTCTGTAGTAAAATATTTACGTCTAATCTGTTTCATTTTATTATTATTATTATTATTATTATTATTAGTAGTAGTAGTAGTAGTAGTAGTAGTAGTAGTAGTAGTAGTAGTAGTAGTGGTAGTGCTAGTAGTAGTAATAGTAGAACATTGGGCCTACCTTCTTGAAAATATCACCCTTCGCCACTGTCCACGAGATGTTACAGTAGGAGGCGCACGTAGATAACGTAACTTGACTATAAGTGCACATGAGGATTCTCAATAAGATGATCAAAGCCAGGGCTAAAGTGACGGGGAACGCAGGGTAACGCCGTCTCCCACTTCGAAAAATACGTACGGTGTCCCCGAGTTCCTAAAAAATTACAATGGGCAAAGATAGGCAGGGGGAACGACGTGTCGTCATGCCGCTACCTACCGTCCCCCCACCTTTTCAGATCTACTTTTACCCCTGATCAAAGCAGTATGGAACACTACTGAACGCACAGGTAACAAAAGAACAATTGTTATGTCAACACCACATTCTGTGATGTCTGTATGGAAAGCCACGTCGATTACATTTTTGAAAGCTTGCACAGGTTCACCATTGTCATAACCAGCTTTCTGCCATGCGTAACGAAGCATTGGTCGATAGATATCCTCCGAAGCTGATTATAAATGACCGAATATAATTTCAGGTGAAGGACCTGATCATGGAAATTCGGCTGCTACACACGGGAATGTAACTGGAGGTAGTCAGTAATTCGCTTAGTGTACAATTTGTATTTCCGAAAGGAATATACGTCCACAGGTTGAGCATATTTTGTAGTTTTTGGTCGGATTAGTTTCATATCGATACGTTTTCTTGCACAGGTATCCCGGAGGCATCCTTGTGTCCCGACCAAGAGTCACAGTACGAGTGATGTATCATTGTCGGATAAATGCGGATTTAATACCGAAAAAAAATGGTAAGATGTTCTTTTGTCATCTTCCTGCCCACTCTTGCGTCAATTACTACATTAGGAAGGCGTCTTTCTTTCCCTTCCCGTGCAACACGGGGTCCGAATTTACCACTGGATTCTTGAAAGCATATACTGTATACAATTTGACTGCTAGACTTCCATCCAACGAGATTGCAACATCAATATGGTAGCTGTATGTTGCACTATGGATCGACAGCAACGTCGAGATAGTATCTTTCTCTCCCTTTCTTGACAATATACAACCGTTTTTCTGCAAGCTGGTGTAAACGTCCGCAAGAGAACATGCCATACCGACAAGGCGTCTATAAAGTCTTACCCCTTGCATTTTTCTTTTTCTTTTCTTTTTCTTTTTCTTTTTTTTTTTTGAAACGGTTGGATGAATGGAAACATCGGTGCACACATATCCCATTATTTTTGGGGGTACACATGTTGAATGACAACGTATTGTCCCAGGGTCCCTCGGAGGGTGCTAGCCAGGGTCCACCTCACAATTTTCAAATGGTAAGGAGGGTCAAATAGTATATCGTTTAAAAGACATTGTGAAAAGAAACAAGCTGCAACAAATTCCGAGTCTGTATGCGCACCCAATGCAAATTGCTGGTCACAGACTCTTTCATGACAACTGTGTTGACATTTTGACTGCCTACCATTTTGAACAGGGTAAGCGTAGAGACTCGGGATATGCTTCATCTTATTTCTTTTCACAATACCTTTCCAACGATATACTACTTGACCCCTTATCATTTGAAAAAGTTTTGTTGGACCTTGTTTGGGACCCTCCGGGGACTATGGGACACAACTTTTTCATTCAAAATGTGTGCCCTTAAAAATAATAGGATACGTGTACGCCGATTTTTCCATCCACCCAACCCTTTTCCGCAAAAATAGCTCGGTGTCATACTTTATACACGCTCTGAAGTTATGGCACGTGCTCTACTTTGCCCTGCTCTTGCGGACGTATACACCAACTTGCAGAAAAAACAGGGTGCTAATGTTACACATGCTTTCCTTTTTGTGCGTATTCAGAAGTTCGAGCCCAAGTACTTTCCTTGTATGTAATTGCTGGCAAATAGTTATTCGAAAACTGTTAAGAAAATCTAGAAAAGAAAAGAAAACAAAAAAAATCTAAATATTTCTAGAAGTTCCCTTTAAATATCATGGTCTGGCGTTTTACCAAGCAGAGATAAGGATTTGTTTACATTTTCCAGTTCTAAAAGATTTTTAATCTGCTTTTAGTATGCAAAAAGCCAGAGTTCCGTGAAAAAATCATGTTATTCCACAACTTGCTGGCTACAGCAATGTAATAAAACTTGGTCTTCGTGTAGCAGTTGATACTGTATGTCCATCCTCTAACTAAACACCCGAAAATATCATCTCTTAGCTTGGAGAATAAGAAGTCATAGTACCACAAATGTCGATACTCGAAGTACCGCAAATGTCGCGCTTTCCTCATGAGAGTTTACGGTGGAATAAAGTTTTACCAAAGTTCTTCTACTTCCTCCCACATTCTGATTCCACCAATTCTTTCATATTCACTTTATTAATAATCATTTTACGAGTAATCGTTGGACGTTAAATGTTCCGTTTCATTTGTTTATTTTATCATTGTTTATTCTGAAGTGTGGAAAAGTTAAACAAGAACTTTTTTTTTCTTATCTTTTTCTAAGATTTACGTTCACAGCCATCAACAAATTTCAATGATGCAGAAACATAGGAATTTAACTAGTTAGCGTCTTTCTAAAACAAATGTTAAACATACACACAATCTTGCAACATTGGTAGTTTCACTTGGTAAAACTACACAATGCCGCTAAAGTAAATGTGCAGTTAAAGGAAGGTTTCTGGGTTTTTTAATTTTTTTTTAAAATTTAAAAATATCTTAGTATTAGACAATTCTTCAAATTTTTTTGTAATTATTCGTACGTAAGTCCTATATGAAACATAAAGTCATGACTTCAGTTCATATTTGAAGTGCCTTGCATTGATAACATTGGGAACTAGTTTCTTGGGTGGCGTGTGAGTCAGCCATTTGGTCAAAATATAGGGGGAGTTACCAATGTTACCAGATACATTGTTCTTACGTAAAGTTTCATCGCTGTTAAGTCATTTTTTCAAGAAAACAAAAGGATGAACTGAACTTCATGAAACCATCATTCCTGTACCGCAAACGATGTTCATGTAAGTGCATTGTAACTAACGAGGTGTCGTGTACATACTTTTAAGTCAATTTTGCGCTGATCGTGTGAAACTACTTAACGTGGAATAAGTACGAAACTCACTTAAGTGGCTCCTAATTTTTAATTTTTTTTTTTTTAAACTGTAAATATGAAATACTATTTTAAAATATTAAATCAACAGTAAGTTTATCCATGTATTCTTCACAGTAGCTATGCTTGATAAAATATATTGATCGTAATGAAAGCGTTGTTTAAAGCCGTTGAATATAGAGGGTAGTCTCTCAATTTCAGCAGGTAATTCCTCTAAGGACAGGCAACAAAAGTCTATATCAATAATGCATGATAACTCACTGTTTCGGAGGTCCACAGTATACAGGATAAACCAAAAGATATAACACGTTTAAATGCTGGAAACAGTGGAAAAAAGCGTATCGTAGTTAAGAGGATATGTGAATAATGACAAAGACCACTATAAGTTTCATTTAATTCATGTAATCTTGGGAAGGCATGCGTTCTCGGGAGAAGACATGAACATGGTTTCACACTGGGCCCAGCGTTATTAGAAGAGGTGTTCAAAATGACACGATCTGCGCAGAGACGTACACGACGTATCATGAATATATGCAAACGTTCAGAAACACCTAGTGTCGCTTGAATAGTATTGCACCCTCGAAAAATGCGTTTCTCCAAATAGTGAACATTCTCGACAGCCGATGAATAGATAATAATTAAGAATTTCCCAAAGATTGGAATTTCGTCGTGATTTTTATACAATGGCTGTCCAGCCATCTAGTGAGCATATTCCTGAACACCCTCTAAAAGATGCTGAAATTTTGTACGATGCAAATATTCACAGAGGGACATTGTTTGATATCCTCTGCAATATCACCAGATTAAACAGTTGCCATAAAGCTTTTTTTTTTAATTGTATTACATCAGATTATTACTTCAAACCTACATGTTGAACGAAAACTCAACTTACAACTAAGTATGTATACCAGAGATTCTTCTACTAGAGCAAATCTGATCGCTGTGTTCTGCAAAATTCTTTAGATCACACTTTAATGCTGTTTCTCTACTTGTTCTGGACAATTCGAAATCGATGTGCAATTTCCAAAATGTCCAAGAGGAATACTATTGCCGGAATACCAATAACATTCAATATCATAGCAGAATTATTCAATTTAGTGGCTTCATGATCATATCCTAATATTTAAAAAAAAAAAAAAAAAAAAAAAAAAAAATTGACAACTGTATTTGCTCTAGAATCATTATATTGCAGCTTTTCGAGGCGCAGTATTCTGGTAAAAGGCGCTCTTTGTATTCCACTCAGTTTTGTTATAAGACTCTATACGTAATATATCATTACTTAAAAAATAGGCAGTTACTTCTAAAGTAGTTGTGCTCTGAACTCGCACTCTACTTTTGCTGTCTCTAACCGAACTTTTCCGGTGACACGTGTTTTCATTAGGCGATTCAGCCGATTGTACTGGTCGATCAGATCGAATCGATCCCAGAAAACACAACACTTTTCAACTAAGTTGACAGTCAATTCGTCGCTCTCGATCAGTAAGCAATTCAATCGAAGTTCTATTACAAAGTCTACTGAGCCGAAAGATACATCATTCAATTAAGTCGACTCATAGGGAGAGGGGGATACAGGATCATACGAACTTCCTCATTGTATGCAATAAATAATTATTCCAGATACAAATTGTGAAGTTGCTGAATTTAAGAGTGTCTTAACGACTATTCTGTTAATCATATCGTGTTATTCTGTACATAAAATTTGTTACATTATTGAAGTATGGCTATTTTAATTCGTATTCAAGTATAGTTTAATATTAATTTAACACGATTAATGTATCTTTAATATCAAGATTCTCGTAAATAGTGTATCCGATACAGTATATTGGAAGGTAAATGCTGCGTATTGCCAATCCAAAGACCTGTGATAGAATACTGAGAGAGCAGAGGGAGCGCCTTTGAATGAGTTCCGTAAAGCGTGGAGAAAATTAGATGAAATCAGCTCCGCATCAACTGGTCATTGACTCCGTGCCTATTATGTTGTTGACTCTAAAGCATCCGGAAATACCATGTACATACAATTTTAGGAACTATACAAAGAAGATAACTACAACAATAATATTTTTGGTGTAAACTAAAATTATTTCACTCTTCTGACCCCAATATAAAGCATTAATGTTTTGGAGTGAGTGCACAGATGTAACCTGATTTTACTTTCCTACCTCGTGCAGCAGTAACTTCATAATGCTGAAGTGCTTGTTACGACTAGAATTCTACAGTGGCTGAAATAATTGGATCAAAATTTATCAAATTATAGTGCTACATAATAATAATAATAATAATAATAATAATAATAATAATAATAATAATAATAATAATTGTGTTCTTTTCGTAACCGTGGCTGCTTCAAAGCAGACATACTGTACATCCGTAAAGTTACACTATCATTCCTACTCCAGTCTTCACACTAGCTCCTTTGTGTATGCAACAATAACAGAAACTACTCATTTTGAATTCTAGGGTAATTAACTTTACTTTATAAAATATAGACAATATGATTTAAACAGTTGGGGCGGCAGTGGCTCAGTGATAGAGCTTTCACCTCTGTTGCACGGAGTGCTGGGTTCGATCCCAGTTCGCGCCAAGTGAACTTTATGGTGGACAAACACCATGTGCGTGGATTTTCTCGGAGTTTCCCTTTTCCTCCTGTAGTGGCGTAACGTGGGACGTAAAATTTTAAGATTTCATTTATTTTTATTCGAACATTGTTCATACATTATTCATAACACTTCATCCCTTCCAGTAAATATCCTTTCTTGGTTTCGATCCATAGTCATTCGATCTCATTCACGCCATTCCGAATTCGCACTCACACAACCTTATGAGGTTAAAGTCGAGTGCGCGTGAATTCCGATCTCATAAACGTCTACCTAACAAGTTCGGACACCATATTTTGTGTTTCTCGTTAGTAGCAACTGAACATTGTTTAAAAATGCTTTGTTAATTGCAGAAACGAAGTGAATTTCAGTACGGGTTTTATAAAGGGAAATCGATTGTTACAAATCTTGTACACTTTAGGGGTCGCGGTGGCTTAGTGGTAGAGCGTTCACCTCTGGTGCATGGGGTCTCGGGTTCAATCCTAGCTCTCGCCAAGTGAACCTTGTGGTGGACAAACACCTTGTGCGTGGGTTTCCTCGGGGTTTTCCCGTTTCCTCCCACTTTCTTCATTCCACCATTTCATTCATTTGTCATCATCACCGTCTCCTTTACCCTAGCCGGCATAATCGTGGGATGTAAAACCCAAAGATTTCATTTCATTTCATTTTCATTTTCTTGTACATTTTACTGATTTTGCGTACCTAACATTTAAGAATAGATTACAGGTAGATACTAATGCATATTGACATGTCAAAGGCTTATAGTTCCATACAATAAGGACTTCTAGTTGATAAATTAACAAGCGTACGTCTATCTCCATTATATATTCACTGGATGGAAAGTATCTTTCAAACGGAAAATATAGAATAAAAATTAGTCAAGTGACTTCTACTCATGACTGCTTAAAGCAGGGTTTGCCCAAGTGGACCCAGTCCGAAAAAATCCGGCGGGTTTTTTCGGGTTGGACCCACCTAAAAAAACTCACCTGGGTTTTTCAGTGTTTTGGTGTTATATTATTGGTACAACTAAGGTGATCACGTTGCTGGTGATTTTTATCAGATTTTGGACTTTTGTGGGCGAATTAGATGCTTTCGTGTTAAGGTATACAACATTCAACATTAAGACCTTTATAAAGATCTGAATGAATTAAAGAAAAAAATTAGCCCCATTAAAGGTATTTTTACCATTAGTTTGAGATAATTATAAGAAACATTAATGTATAGATTATGCTTATAGCCTATTTGAAATGAAATATGGAATTTTATATTTTAGAAAATACTTTCCGTGAATAGTGTGCTCGCCGACTCAGCGAAGCCGAGGGACGTTATTCTTCATACGTTTGACGAATTTAAGGCCAGAGGCCGCGGTGGCTCAGTGGTAGAGCGTTCACCTCTGGTGCTTAGGGTCCCGGGTTCGATCCCAGCCCCCGCCAAGTGAACTTTGTGGTGGACAAACACCGTGTGCGTCGGTTTCCTCGGGGTTCTCCCGTTTCCTCCCACTTTCTTCATTCCACCATTTCATTCATTACTCATCATTACCGTCTCCTTTGCCTAACCGTCATAAACGTGGGATGTAAAACTCAAAGATTCCATTTCATTTTTCATTTTGAATTTAAGGCCATAGGTAGCGGTACTACTAGTAAATATGTAAATACATTAGCAAAACTATTAGTATTATTTCTTATCTTTGATAATAACACAAGTATTCTTCAGTAAAATTTGGTTTTCCAAAAATAATAGTTTAGTTCAGTAATTTGTTGCTACTCTTCAAATAATCACTCTGTAGGATCAACACCAGCAATAGAGTAAAAATTCTTGTCAAATTTAAGAAGCTTAATGCTCGGAGTTTCGAAGACTACATAACGCTTATTATTTCAAGAGCTAAATTCAAACTTCCATACTAGTAGAAGTTTCGATGTAAAGTAAAGAAAGCTGCATTTTCGGGAAAACCCCGTCGTGAAAGAGGTGCTCGGAAAATTTCCGCAATTGAACGCGCAAAGTATTAGAAATGAATACTTCAACAATAAGACTATTTATTTTAAGCTGGAAGATATTTAATTTCATTTTAAGACATTTTGAAACATTTATTTTATATAAAAAATTATATCTTTGTTTGAAATTAATATAGCTATTTGGTATTCATATATGGCAAACGTCACATCTACATTTGTTCATTTGTCTGCCTGTACCACACACACTACAGGGTACAACTTTCTGTCTTTTACTTTTAAATTTTCAGAGTACAAGCACGAGACACTCTAAACTTCCTGTGTAGATTTTGGCGGCATACCAACACAAAATTTCAAAATGGCGGCAATTTTTTCAAAATAGTGGGTAAAAAGCGCAATTTTTGGACTTTTAAGTTGATATTTTCGGAGTTGAAGCACGAGACACACTATAAATTAGTATATATTTTGGCGGCGATCGAATGTAAAATTTCAAAATGGCATCCATTTTTCAAAACAGCAGTGAATAGAAAATTGTTGCGAGTTGTGACAATGATAATCTTGAAATATAAATCACATTTTACCACTTTTACTCCAAAGACATTGAAATATTATAAGAAAAAACAACAATTAAACCTGAAAATACCCATATGGGCCCAGGTTGGTTGGGTTTTTTAAAACCTTGGCTTAAAGAATGGCATACCTCAGCGATCTCCTTTGGGACCACTTCTTTTCCCCCTATTTGTTAATGATCTGCCTGAAAAATTCAAATACTCAAATATTCTGTTATATGCTGATAACTAGGGCAACCCAAAAGCATAAAAAGCATAATAGCAATTTATACATATGGTTGGTACCTTGAACGTGGTTGTGGTTGCTTAAGGGTCCAGAAGAAACTAATTTTAAAAGCATAATAAAGCATAATCTTATTTAGGCAAGATACTTTCAAGACTAAGACGTAAGAGTTTGGTGCCGTTGCTTGAAATAACATATGATAAACAAAATGAAATCAGTTCAAAAATATTTCATTAGGCTTTAATATCGTAAAATGAATAGACTACTACTCACCTACTTACGAGTATTGGAGTCAATTTGGGAGAATACAGATTAAGCAACAGAAGAAAAATTATTGAAAAAGATTTTATTCAGAAAATACTTGATAGTAGATATAGTGAATATTGCCTACATAATATAAGGATACCAATGTATAATATGAGAAATGGATCAGTAATTGTAATTTGAGTCCTAAGTCTAATTTTAAGAAGAATGACCAACTCTTTTAATCTCAGACCCCTATTTTAATCAGCACATTAGCATAAATCTTAAATATTGATGTACATTATGCAGTAGTTTTGATGATGTCTCTCTTTTGAGGCTATAAAATATTTTGTAATAATATAACAAGAAATAATTGTTTAATCCGAAAGTATTATAATTTTTTATTGTTTGAATAGGTAATATATATTGTAGGCTACATGCAATGTTTGTTTCTATTTCAATGATGAAATGTTGTATTTTTTACCATTAGGCTGTTCATGGCACAAATTATTATTATTATTATTATTATTATTATTATTATTATTATTATTATTATTATTATTATTATTATTATTATTATTATTATTATTATTATATTAACCTTGCCTGGCATTTTGCTTTGAATTATACCACGTACTTAAGCTTATTTTCCATTCATTTTAAAGTTTTCCCAATTTAACCAACGGAACTTCTTTGCATTTAAATGTTTTTCTCATCTTTCCTTCAGAAGACTTGGACTCCTATTTCCGATAGGAATACGTACAGTTCGGACAAAATGTTTAATGTGTAAGTAAAAGTGTCATGTGTTGTCGGTGCTGAAAAGAAACTCGAAACAAACAAAAAGATTTCCATTTAATATAAGGGGACCATAGTAGCTCAGTGGTACAGCGTTCACTTCTGGTGCATGGGATCCTTGGTGCAATCTCAGCTCGTGCAGCGTAAGTTTTGTATTGGACAAACACTGTGTGTGGGGCTTTTCTCCCGTTTTCTTTCAGTTTATTCATTCCACCATTTGCTTCATTTCTCATCTTCACCCTCTCCTTTATCCTAGCCAGCATATTCGTGGGACGTAAAACTTAATGATTTCATTCCATTTCATTTCCATTTAATATAAATTTCAGGTAGCCCTATAGGTAGTTTGAGAAGAATGACTTGATCTTAGAATCAGTTAAAATTATGGCTAAAAATACTGTAACAAATCGTCACATAGCGAAATAAGGAAAGTAAATAGCTCCTTTTCGATTAACTTTTGTGAATAGATGTCAATAGAACGTTGTGTTAGTTTATAATTTGCTTCAATTTCAGCACCTCAGAGTTCAAGTTATTGCTGTCGAGCATACACTGGTCTCAAATTATCATAAATCCCGTTCTTTAAAATTAAAGAAAATATATTTTCAAGAATTAAGAAAGGGCAAACCATCATAGCAAAGCAAAAACGAATGCTTTAATTCCTAATTTTAGAACAATAAATAAGTTACATAGAATACGGAGTTTCGGTATTTAGTCTATGATTTACAGGAAATTATATTTTTTTATGAAAAGTTAGTGTTATAAGTAAATGTGTTCCTCCACTAAGATTTTGTTTTTGTTGAATACAGCGTACTTGAAAAGAATTTACTTGATTCATTTGAAAGTGTTTACCGAATTTTTTTTTTCAGTTCGTTTGTAAAATCGTTCCTCTCTCAGAAAAGTAAACAAAACATGATAAGAGGAAAAGAAAGCTGAAATTAAGCATATGTTGATACTATTAGGGAAGTTGCTCGCTTCTCAATTACAAATAAAGGCATTTGCATACTTATGTATTCTCATGAAAAACAGGGAGAGGAAACTTACTGAACCAGTTACATGGAGTATGATATGGCTTCCTTATTATCCAGATAGAATTTCTCAAAACATGTTGAGTTGAGAATTTTGCGTAATATGATGCGTACATTAGTTTTATAGAAGACAATTGTGTTTACAGGTGAGCGACTTTCGTTTTAAACAATGTATGCTAACAAAGATGCAAAAGATGAAAATAATCTCGTTTGCATTTTTTCTGTGACTTTGCCTCTGGGAACTTAGTTTATTTACAAAATTGTTACTAATGAAACCGTTAATTGCTTGAGTAAGAGCAAAGTCGAGGGAGTGACATAATTAATGAAACTTTAAGAGTCATATTATCGGATTAAAAAGATAAATAATTTTGTATTACATATAGAAAATTGCTGTAGGATATTCGTTGAAATGTATATCTGTAATATTTAAATCTGTTGTCTTCTGCATGTATATCTGATTGTAGTGTTGAACAGATCTAATTATGGTTTTGCCCTTTTTCGATTTATTATTTGCGGTTTGGAACCGAGTGCTGACAATTGCATATTTAATTGCCACTACATTCACGGCGTGTATTTAGTAGGATAATATCTTGACAAACAAGAATGGATTTTTTATCCTTCGGCATTCATAATTATTAATCCATAAATTGATTTATGGATTAGCCCGGGATTAGCATGGGTTGCGCCCTTTTAGTGTGACGGAGATTATGAAAAATAAATGATGATGATGAAATAATATGGTGAAAAGAAAATTAATAACTTTCGTGTCCTGGGCAGAATTCGAATTTGCTACAGGCAAATGTTGCGATCGCTACAATAATACCTTGTTTAAACCAATCAACCATATCACCTAGCAGAAAGAAATTCACAGAATTAGCAGTGATCAATATTAGCAAATACTTAAGTTACAAACTTAAGAACAGGTTTCGAAGCTAAACTAGAATGTGGGATTTATTAAGTTCATTTGATAATATTGATCAGTGCTAATATTACAACATAACAGAGAATGTCCTAATGGTAAAGTAAAGAATTACATGAAATTAATCCTTTTAGAAAATTGAAAAATTACGTAACTGGGCACGTAACTGGGATCGTACGTATCTTAGCAGGGCATCTTAATTTTGGAGCGATGGATCCTAATTTTAAATGTCTTAAAAGGGAGAGCTTCTGGAAAATAGGGATTCAAGAGCGTTCCATATTTTAGAAGAAGACTTGGACTCATGCAAATTATAACTTAGTTTTAAATCATAGTTAATCTTTCTGCTTATTATAAAACTTCTTCAATAAGCAGGACTGAAGAACAGATTTAGCACGAATAAACACGTATTAAGCAATAGAGTACTTTATAATGAATGAGTAATGCAACACTAAATGTTCACCAAGAGTAATTGCAAAGCATATTTGATTCCTCACAGTTTAATATGTGCTTTCTCCAGAAAGCAAATCGTTTCTGTTGTTGGAAGTTATTGTTTCAAGTTGTTGTCAGGTAGTTGAACCTGACTTCGTGTCGTTCCACCTTCGCACCGGACGTGCGCTGTCATTCTATATCCGGAAATTGCTGCAACAAACAAGATGAAATAAATTCCACAGTCTTAAACTTTAATTTATCCAACCATAAACAACTGCTCAAAGTACATGGGTTTTCCCCAACTGATATAGAGTAAATTATTATCCTTAATTAAGTTTCTATATCGCAACTTAAAGTATGCAACTCTTGTTCCAAGTTGTTCATTTTAAAACTTATTTTAAGAACGCAAATGTACACTAGAAATTAAATTAAATTTAAATAAGAGACTATATTATTTTACTTGTTTTGAAAATTTTTGTAGGTTCAATCTCCTCCGTTAACTCTCTATTCATTCTGGAATTGCTTCAAATTAGTCATTTCCTCTTTCAACGTGTATCGCTATAAAACGAAAACGATAACAGATAGCGAAAAACTTTTTTTCCAAAAGATTCAGCATCACAAAGGAACGTACCATTGAGATGCCGAACACACTACCAAAACCGGAAGTGGTTGTAATTTGCTTCTACTTCCTTTTTCAATACTGATTTTCATGGAACGAAAACGGTAAGAGATATCGAGATGCGGTTTTTTGCAATCGATTCAGCGTCCCAAGAATAGATTCCGTCTCCTCCGTTAAATCTCTAATTCATGCCGGAAGTGGTTCAAATTTGCCATTTCCGCTTGCAACGTTTATCGCCATGAAACGAAAACGGGAACAGATAACGATGACTTTTGCAAACAATTCAGCATCTCGAAGCAACGTACTATGAGAATGCCGAACACACTAAAAAAGCCGGAAGTGGTTGTAATTTTTTACTACTTCCTTTCCTAATACTGATTTCCATGGAGCAAACACTGTAAGAGGTATCAAGATCAGTGGCGGCTAATGTTAGTGTTGCAGCGTTGCGCATCGACCAAAGTATTTCAAGAAAAAAAAATGTAAGCAGTAGTGGTAAAGAACAGGAAAAAATACTTTCTAATACTCCCATATATACTTTAAATAACATATTTTTTACTTCTGTAACTGTCCGTTCCGTTATTCCATTTTAAAAAGCGAAAAAACAATCCGTCACAGACTCTCTCATTTACATTGTGTTGCAGCGAGCATACAACGACCAGATTCCTTCAGCGCGGGAATTTGAGCGAATGTTAAATCTTCTTTCCCCTATCTCAGAAGTTAAAGGGTCTGGTCGTTGCAGTGTTTCTGCAACGCAGCACGGTTTCCAGTGAACGAGAAGGTTTTTCGCGCTAAATAAGATTTCAGAATTTTATTTCACTACCAGTTAACAAATGGAATTTGCATTTATGCATTCATATTTTTAAATTACGGTACTATACTGAAGGAAACAAATATAATGATTACTAAAAAGATGTAGTAGAGCAGAAAACAAATGAAAGTAAACACGCATTTACAAGTTAATTCTTAGCTTATATAGATAATGAAGGTTTCTTGTACAGTAATTTGTGAAACAAATATTAATAAGTCAATCTATAGAATCCCCCTCTGTGGATAGTATTTTAGTAATACTTATTTCTTTTATAAAATAAGTGTATTTTATACTCTTGATAACTTTCCACATTAAACTGTTTGATGGGAAACGCCACTGCTCAGGGGCGCAGCTACGAGGGGGTCTACAGGGTCCGGACCTGCCCAAAATTACGAAATTCGACTAACATTTGTAGACTTTCCTAACGAACTATACTTGTTTAACAGAGAAATGATTGATGTAGGCTAAATATTTTATTTTACACCCCTTTCTTTTCTTATAAAAACAATCGTTCTATCATTTTTTCTTAAAATATAGGCGGCAGTAATTAAGAATTACTTACTTATCGTCTTTTCGGGTGCAGAATAAGACAGGTTCGATATTACATTGACGTATATGACACCCTCAAATACTTTGGACCCTTCCCAGCAAAATATTTCTGGGTGTAAAATTGGCAATGCATTTGTTTTGATGTTCTTTGACTTTGGCTTCTGTTAATGCTGATCCTACATCTGGCGGGTTTCAAAGTTTACCTTCCAGAACGTATGACATTCATAAGCGTTGTTTCACCTCATGTGGAAGCATATTGTGTTCATCGTACATTGCTTAACAACCAACACGGATGATTTGGAATGTAGTTTTTCTTTTACGTACGTGTGTGTGTGTGTGTTGATGTATGTATATGTGACATTCGCAATTCTTCTACTAATACCGGTACTTCTTTGTATCAGCTGTTTTAGTTTTTAGTTATTAG
Source organism: Thermobia domestica (assembly GCF_964235325.1). Lineage (NCBI taxonomy): Eukaryota > Metazoa > Arthropoda > Insecta > Zygentoma > Lepismatidae > Thermobia > Thermobia domestica. Next base: position 151,920,634 of record NC_137464.1, read on the forward strand.
ATTTAATTGTATTGTGTGTGCTCTAATTCTGTAAATAGCTTACAAATTCTCACGACTTCTGTAAATAACTTTAAAAAATTAAAAAGAAATGCCCAGCTTTCAACTGAGGAAAAATATGCAATTAAGGTTTAGACAAAACAAGCAAAGGGTACTTCAGGAGAATGTTCGAAAAAAAAAATCCCGTTTAAATTCACAGGATATCTTATGGTAGTAATGTTGTTTGCACTAGATATATTTCCACATTTTTTTACTTTTTCTAGATAAACTGAGAATAAAGTGTGTTCAATTTACATTTTTTATAACACTATTCTGCCACGAACTGTCTTCAGTCTACGCTGCAGAGGAATTCGGATCACTATCAGGGACTGTTTGCTAGAATGAATTGTTCGTAATAATCTAGAAAAAATATTCAGTGAATCTACAAAGCCTCTGAAACTAATATTAGCTGTACCTATGACGTCAGCAAAAGAAGAAAGGCTTTTTTCCACATCAAAGAGAATTTACACTTTCAGGAAAATGAATGTCAAAGAAAGGTTATACTTTCCATCGAAAATAACCTGACAATAAGAATACCAGAGTTCAATCAGCATGTATTAGGCAGATTTGCTCCAATCAAAGAGAGGAAAATAAACTTACTAATTAAATAAGGTGACTAATCGGATAAAATGTTCCGCATCATTTTTTTAAAATTTTTTTAAAACAGAATGTTACTTAATTTCACATGTTACGTAGCATTTGCATCTAAAGTTATGCTGATTAGTCAATGAGTCCACTTTATATTTTGTCTCCGCTCGTTCGTACTGCAACACCCGAAACCACAATCCACCAGCCGCCAATGATCGAGATGCAGGTTTTTCCAAGCCACTAAGCTTCCCAAGAGTATGTCGTATCTCCTCCCTTAATCATCTATTTAATCTGGAAATGGTTCAAATTAACGATTTCCGGTTACAATCTTTATTGTCATAGAACAACAGCAGTAAGGTTAGCGAGTAATGGTTTTCTGACATGGATTGAGCGTCCTAGAAACAAGTTCTTATCTTTGATCCTATTATTCTCTTGCAACTAGTTATATATATACTAATTCAAGTTTGAGTATTGAATTCCCATAGTTTGGAAGTCTATCATAGTTTCACACTGTGGATCGAAACTCACTCACTATATAAATGAAACTTCCGAAAAACCAACACAATCTTTTAAAAAAAATCTCTTCTTTTAAAAATACGCAGTAAAAAGTTAATTCTAAAAAAGTGTTCAAGGCTTTTCAAGATAACATTCTTCTCATATGATTTACTGTTTACGATATAAAGTAAAAAGAGAAGATAAGATAACGAGGAGTTTCGGAATGCCTCAGTATCAAGCTTGAAATGTGAAATTTTCTACCAAACTTAATCTAAACCTCATACGATACGTTTTCATTCGTTTCATTTTTTCCACTTTGAAGGTAAGAGTACCTGAGTATCAAAGATTCGAACCCAGTTGTCATCGGCCATATCCAATAGCCTGAATGAAATTGTTCTTTTCTGTATCTTGGTCGTGCAATTAAAAATAAAAAAAAATAAAATAAAATAGAGCTGAAAATTTATTCGATATATGGATAATAATTCCAGGACCACCTATAAAGATATTCAAAATATCTAGCATAGATGGTCCTGGCTTCTGTTCTTAGTTGAGGTTATTTCGATTACTTTAATGGTGTAAAGTATTAGTGTAAAATGTTAACTCGTTAAAAACTGGAAATATTTTGAGTGGAATGGGTTTACAGTTTTTATTAACTGAGAAATGATGACTGGAAGACTTAGCGATGCTTACGTCTCTTTACTTACTTTTAAACTTTAAATCTATTGCTCAAAAGTTTCCCATAAGAGAAATATTTATTCTGTTAGAAGTCCTGGTTGTGAAATACACCGAAGTAAGTGTGAAATATGTGAAAGTGAAAGTTTTCTCTATGAGTGCACAAGGTATCCCTACGTCTTTATTCGTCTTTTTTCTCATTCTTTCTTTTGTTTAGTAATCATTTGCAGTGTATATCGAAGTTTGGAAAGTGCGTGTTATAAGACAGACATAAATGTGTGGCCATTGTCCAGATAAAGTATAAGTGACGTAATTTGTGGGAGAGTAGATACACGCGATGGATCACACTAACAAAACATTTTATTTGGAAATGAAAAGATTGTATTTTCAATTTGTTTTGTAATTATCTTTTATTTATTGAATCGTTATAAATCATAAGGGTTAGTAAATTATACATTTAGAGTAACTAGTGATGCAGAAACTATCATAGTTGTGTAAGAATTAAATTCGAGGTCTGACGTTTCATGACTTAACATGCAAGAAAGAAGTCCAACTGGACAATGCGTAGTTTCAGTAATATATTCCACCACCATTATTTCTTGCTTTCTAGATCAGAATTTATTAGAAGTTGTAAATTCTACTAGTGACTACAGCCTGGTTGCTACATGATGCTTAATCAACAATGAAAATTTTGTACTCTAACTAGAATAAAGTTCGTAATTCCTTCCAATGCCAAGGTTGAACATTCTTTATATTCCTGTAATTCATCTTGGAATAGTTTAGTCGTCACCATCATCATAGTTATTCTGCCATTATTGGCAGGTCACTTGCCGCAGCTGCGAAGCTTCCATGCTTCACGTCTTTCGCTAACCTCTTCGTCTTCACGTACGATTTTTCTGTTTTGGTATCGTTCATGAATTGTAGCGTCCTTAGCCTTCGCCTTCTTCTTCTCTTTCCCGCCACCATACTCATTTTCACACCCATAATACAATTCATTTTTAGCCAATGTTTATGTAAAAATAAAAATCCTTGAGTAATGATGGAATCATGTAAATTATTATCCATGTATTTAAGATGAAAATGAATTGCGATTAAATAGACTGAAACGTGTGTTTTGGTGAACATAAAACCATGAAAATGACAGTAAAATAGAGGGCATTAAAAGGAAGCTTAATGTAAGACTATAAAGTAGTAATTTTCTATTGTTAAAATCGCAGTGAGGATAGTTGTATCGTATTTTAAAGTGCAAAGAAGAAAGGTATACAGAACGAATGAAAACATAAGGTAGATAGAAGTAAGGAAAATCGAAAAAGATAAATTGCTACATATCTAGAGCTGTGAAGACAACCATTGACACAACTGCATTACCATTGCTTATTGTACTGTAAAGACGACATAAAAGCGAACACTTAATTTCTGTGAAAGAACATCATTTCCTCTTTTGCCGCAAACAACAACGTAACTTTTATTGCGGAGATTTTATGGTTTCTGAAAGGCGAGCGATGTCCTATGTAGTCTTATTACACAAGATTGTCACGAAATGGTTGTTCATCTCGGACGACCGACCAACCACGCGCGAATGAGTTACTGTCTTCTCATTTCCTTTTGACTGTGTACGTTATGCTATAGGATGTTTTTATTATGTTCTTCACGAGCATTATATTGCCTACCTCTTCTCGGAAACATAAAAATTGAATCTGTTATTCAACGATTTTATTTTCCCAATAGGTTGAGCTGAATATAGTAATTACATTTGCACATTATATGGAAACCAAACGAGGGGTTGAAACATTGATGTTAATACAAGTTTCCTCTAAAATGTGTGATCCAGAAATATGATAAATTAATTGAAGGAAATCTTTTCTTTACGCAGGGTTAATTCAGTATGTTATATCATCCGTATATTATTATACAACCTACAAAGCTGCAGCATATACATCCTCTTTACCGGCCGAACTTGGCTCTACTCAACTTCATATAATTTCATTTTGACTGAAATGCGTATCATAAGAGGTGGTTCAAACTGTTTTCCAAACTGGAATATCTCACGAGCCTCTGAAGTTAAAAAAAAAAAAAAAAAAAAATATAAAATAAAATAAAATCGAACGAGTCATATAAACTTCTCATTAAAAATAAGTGGGAACGTGTTCCAACGTTTTTGAACATCCGTTTCTCCAGGAGAGGAATTAGGCCAATTTTGAAAATATTTTAACTTCGATTTTGCTTTCGTAGATATGCGTAACGATTTACATGAATGTGTGAATTAATTTGAGATGTTTATATATATAGTAGTTATTGCCAGTAGCGGCTTATAACGGAAGTCACATGGGTAAATATTACAATTTTGGTACTATAAACTAGACAAACCGTATCTAATCTAATTTTTGTAAACATTACGTTAAGTTTTCTTCCTTTCGTTTATGGTGATAAAATTGTAAGTTTTACCATTCTGATTTCTCTCACGAGTGCCACTAATTTAGCACTTGGGTGAAGCTGTATTTTTATCATTTCACTTTGACTGAAATAGTATTCTAAGGATGGAGGAAGGTAGGAAGGTTAGTTTTTCTATTTAAGAAAAAAAAAATCTCACGATCCACTGAAGACGGGTATATAAAACAGCATTCAAATTACTCATTAAAAATAAGCGAACGCATTTCAGCATTTTCGAAAATTCAATTTCGAAAGGGAGACAGGGTAATTTCTGTAACCTAATATATAAAATTGAAAGTCACTACTTTTGTGACTTCGGGCCTCTTGAACCACCCGACCGATCTCGATCAAATTTTCAACATAAATGAGGTTCGAGCCTGAGATGGTATTTATCGTTTTACTTTGGCGGTGCAATGGAGGAGTGAGCAGCAGGAGGAGGCAGATATTTAAAAATAATCGAAAATCACTGATATTCGTGCCGAATCCATACTTTTCGGGGTCAATGAGATGAATAGTGAAACTTCCGATACCGTTTACAACCAAATTCAGCCCCAGAACTTAAGGGAGTGGGAGATATATAAAAATGATCGAAAATGACCGATATTAATGTCGATTACATAGTTTTCAGGGGTTTGCCGTTTAGATTCAAATTCAGCCTCCATTGCCCTTTATATCCGAAATGAAACGTATTCTCCCCGTGCGAAGAACTGGTATTCTGCTAGTATCAATTCTGATTTTGTATTTCCATGAAATAGCTGAATCACTCTTTGAGATATGAGAAAACTGTTTGATTCAATTTCGTCATTATGAAAAGTTATTTGGGGACAATTGTGTAAGGATTTACACAACTGCAGGAAAATCAAACTTGCATCAACTGAAAAAAATAAACGTAACCTTTCAAATATTTGCCATAAACCTTATTCTTCCCGTGCGAAGAGTAAACATCGTGCTAGCGTATGCATAAAATGAATCGCCATATAAACTAAATGATGTTTATAAACAATTTATTCATTAAATGTATTTTAAAGTTACATCACTAGTATCACGAAATTCACCATCTATCTCAGTGTTTCCCAACCTTTTTCAACTTACGGCACACTACATGTGTAACTTGAATTCTTGCGGCACACTCATATATATATATATATATATATATATATATATATATATATATATATATATATATATATATATATATATATATATATATATATATATATATATATATATATATATTATTTGTAAATATAAAATACAGTGGTATTTTTTTTCTCTGTGATTACTGATCTACTCACAGAGAAGAAAGCTCGATCACTGGTTATCCGCCGTGGTAAATCATTATGCTTATTTTTCATTCTAATTTAAAAATAGAGAACAATTGCAATGAAATATAGGACTCAGGTTTCTAAAAATACAATTCCTTTTCGAAAACTGTATCCAACTTTTCACAAAGAAGGGAGATCACTAAATAATGAACGAACAAACAAATCTTTTTTTAGTTTTAAAACACAAATGTAGGTAATTTATATGCACGTTTGCTTTGTAGAAAGGATTGAATGATATTTTTAAATTTCAAGTTACAAAATTGTCTGCAACAATAAAGAAGCAACAATAGTCATAAAAATGATAACAAATGTTTTTTTAATTAAAAATGTATAGAAGAAAAGTAACTTAAAACTGTAGTATGAAACTTAAAATTGTAGAGTGATAGTAGAGGTTCATAGTAATGTGCAATACAAATATATGTTTTTCCTATGTCTTGCAATTTGATTGCTATAGAATTAATAATTTTGTTTCAATTTCCTCGCGGCACACCAGCGGCCCACTCGCGACACACCAATGTGCCGCGGCACACCGGTTGGGAAACGCTGATCTATCTCATACAATTCGCTACAACATATTGCGCAAAATATTTTTAATTAAGGAAAACGGAAAGAAAATTTAACAGTGTGCTATCAATCCTTTATCAATATAAATATTCTGAACATAATTTTTGTTTTGCATATTGTATATCGTCGCATGAGAACGAGAGGAACGTAACTTCATTTTCGTAGGTTTACAGGCAAGAGGACAAAAATATTATTTTCTTAGAAAGATGTATTTTTAATAAGATGGTAATTGAGGTAAATTACAATAGATGATCGGCAAGGAGAAGAGATGGTGTAACATTCCATTTACACCAAGTGGGACTTTCAAAATTATGTCCAAACATGAAGAAAACGAAAACAGCATTTTTTGAGTTACGTTGCTCTGGTTCTCATGCGACGATATATACCCTATTATAAATATTTCAGAACCACTCGCTAATATACAATACTCTACCAAAGTTTTCTTCAAATGATCTCACTTTCCAATTGATATCCACTGTTATCAACAAATCATTAGCATGTATAAACTTATACTATATATACACAAATTTACATATGAAATATGTTCAAGAACTTTGATACATTATTGATATGTGCAATAGGCCTACTAAAATAGCTTGTATGTGTGTTAATAAACAAGAAATACTTGTGTGTCGTGACTAAGATTTGGAGAGTGAATAATAATTTTGTCTGCAACGCATCCTTGACCATTTATTATGTGAGCGAGCAGGGAGAAAGGAAGGAATGCGCTGCTGGCTGCACAATTCAAAGGTCATTCTTTACTTCATTTCGTAATTGGCTTCCTTTTCTAATTTTTTCCTTTCTTTCTCAATTCTTCTATAGTTTTTTTTTTAATTATCAAAACTGTTCAATGCGTCGTTCATTCTAGTCATATAAGAAGGAAATACTCGTATGCAGGGGTGCCCACAAAGGGGGGCTATGACGCAAACTGTGTCATTGAAATATTTGGGGGGTTAAAAGTCTACATAAATATGTTTGAGGGGGTGTAAAAATTAATCGAAAAGATTTTTTTCATGGAAGAACACCTACGGATAGATAATTGGGAGGGGTGCGTCATGGACATAAGGGGGGGGGGCACCACTGTCGTATGATAATATTTTTGTTAGGTTACTTCTCTATCTGCTTGTCCAATCTACATAAATCTTGCAACTAATGTTTCAGGCACTTTGATACCAACTATAGAATCTGATATTTTGTACAGATACATAAACCTCATTGCAGTACAACATTTTTCACATAATTCTCGCTGCAACTTATCATTTTACCGTAAAATTAAGTTTTTAGAAGTAATTATCGACCACTTGCTGCATACACAACCCAAACCTTCACAGAAGTATAGTTGGTTACAGACAACCAGGAGTTTTTGTTGACTTCATATTGTGACAAGTTTGAGCATTCACATTTTAATATTCTTTTGCAAAATTTTGAATAAAATGTTGTTAATCTTGTAAGGTAAATAAAACAAATAAATAAGATAAATACAATATTGGAAAATAAAATATAGTGCTCTCCGCTGTCTAATAGCTAGTAAGGCACCTTGGCCCACATAGTGCCGGGTTTGATTCCTGGTCGGAGAGCATTGAAATTTGAACGGTTGCAGTGTGATTCGGATTTCACTTTAAACTGTACGTTCAAAGTCTCGTATAGCCTCGGTGTTGAAAACATAAGCTGAACTTAAACAACAAATAAATAAAATAAAATATGTAAGCTTGTACATTAACATTATGTAGTCTAGTATGTTGAAGTACATAAAAGAAATAATCGAACAAAGACTAAAAATAGAAACTTTTACAATCAATGTTTTTATGACATGCCCTAAGAAGGAAAATTTATAAAATGCACTAAGAAGGGTCCTTTACTATATGAGTTCTTTTACTTTTTGTTCGACTTTCTCTTGTAAAGCTGAATGTATGATTTTGGACTTCTTTCCCGTTTGAATATTTGATTCGGGTACAAACCTAACAGATTAAAAAACACTATATCCATAACGCAGTTTTTATATTTAAAAAAATAAAAAAAGAGTTTATTTTAGATTTTAAACACATGTTAAGGTGCTTAATTTAAGTAAAAATATAACCATATATTGCACCCGCTTTAAGCCTACCTAATTTATTTCAAAAGGTGTGTTTATCTCAGTTGTTTATCGGTTATTATGTATTGTCACTTACTGATGTAACAAGATTCATTCAATATATTTTTGAGGATTTAATATTAGGAGGGTCTCAGTAAAGCAAGTTTAACGAGATCATGAAATTTGACCGACTGCTGTCACACGCCATTTTGTGCGTTGCTTGTTATAGTTGCTTTCTGTATAGGTATGTATCGAATGCTGGCTGAAAGGATGTTTTATAATATTAGAAATACACACACACACACACACACACATATATATATATATATGTGTGTGTGTGTGTGTGTGTGTGAGAGAGAGAGAGTGAGTGATTCTCATACCTAGGTACATACCTAAATAGTAGAATCGGGATTACTTATTTTGAGATATGGATCGAACAGTACAATTTAGAATGTACTGTAAAATGAAAGTTTCTGATCGATGATAGTATAAATTTAACACCTATTAAGTTACATTTCTTTGTTCTTTTTCTCTATTATGTTAGACACCTGCGCACATCGAAACCGTTATTCGATTGCCTTGAGAAATTATATACGTCTGTAGCGACTTGGTGTCTCTTCTCCTTTTTTTCATTAAAGTTATCTTATCAGTCTCCATATTATGCAGTCTCTCATGAAAACCAGATAACAGGCGCCAGAACAAATATGCTTGTGTGCCTTACGCTTTTATAATAATCTCTCTCTTACCTGAAGATATTTAATATAAATCTATAAATAGCTATACTATGTGTGCATTCCCGCTTTGCTAAGCAACAGACTTTTAAAAATATGTGTATGCTAGTACGTACCTCTCTTATCCGTCGGAGCGCAATATAACAATGTCAGTCCGTCTGACTGTATCTGAAACGAAACACATACTGAATGTATATCGTTTTCAATGTTGGTCGTGCAGTTTGTTACCTGAAAAGTTCGTTACTGAATTCTCTATATCTGTGTGTGTGTGTGTGGAATTTCTGAATTTTTCAATTTTGAGCTCTCCATTCCATAGAACATCAACTATCTGAAAGAAGTGATGGAAATTTTTCGCATCACTCGTACCGTTCCCGAAATATTGGCTCAAAAAGTTCCGATTTCGGGAGATTTAAGGAGCCATATCCCAGGAACCGTACGTCATAGAGAGATGATATTGGTGTTATCAATACCTAAGAGGATGGTGAACATATTGGTACCAAATAGTAATCGGTGGCCACTGATTATATCTGCATTTTCAGTATATATATATATATATATATATATATATATATATATATATATATATATATATATAATATGGTTATAAAAAGTGACAGTTCAATATAGCTAATTCAATAGATCCCCTAATACGCAGGTACCAAATATGTATTATCTACTGAATTTAATCAAATAAGTTTAATATACTACAATTTCGTATAAATTTCGAAAAAGATAATCCTTTTCCTTCGTTCTGGTATTTTCATATTCTCTTGTGACTAGTCAGTGTATTTTTGTTATATTGCTTTCTTATGTTTATATTTCATTTTTTTAAACGCTTACATTGATTTTCTTATTTTTACAAGTTAGAATTTTAATTTCAGACTTGTCGCTAAGCTCATGTCACTTTTGTAAGTTTAGTGAATAACTTAGACAGTGACAAATATTAAAAATATGGAAAGCGAGTCAGATAATATCTAAAAAATGCTATTAAATAAACAAATACGTAATTGTTTCAAACATTTTTTATAGACCAAAAATTTTGGTTCCCATTTTTTGAAGTCATAATTGTTAAACATTCAAATTTTTCCAGCATACAGAAGATCTAGAAAATTATTAGTTTATTTAAAAGCATTTTTTTAAGGTACTGCCTAGCTCCCTCCCTAAGTTTTTGATTTTCTTCATTATCTTTGTCATTCATTAAAATAAAAATAAAAACAGTTGAGAATGCTCGAAGAGCATTGCAAGAACGAACTTAAAAAGAATTATTTTTTTCGAAATTTATATGAAATTGTATTAAATTTATTTGATTAAATTCAATAGTTAATACACTTACATATTTGGAACCTGCTTATTAGGAGATCTAATGAATTAGCCATATTGAGCTGTCACTTTTTATCACCGTATATATACTGAAAATGTAGATATAACCAGTGGCCATCGGTTACTATTTAGTACAAAAATGTTTACCATTCTCTTAGGCATTGATCAACGCTAATATCATCTCTCTCTATGACTTACGGTTTCCGAGGTATGGCTACTTAAATCTTCCGAAATCGGAATTTTTTTTTACCAATATCTCGGGAATGGTAAGAGTGACGCGAAAATTCCATCACTTTTTCAGATAGTTTTTGATGCGCTATCGAATGAAGGACGGAAAATTGAAAAATCCGCAAATAACAGACACAGACAGAGACAGAAACAGACATAGATAATTAAGTAACGAACTTAAGTTCTTTGAAAAGTGGAGGTTAACGTAGCTTAATATAAGAATAAATTTTATTTATTTTTAAGCAAATGACAACCGTACTTTGGATGTCACGGACTAAGTTGTTACATCACTTCTCGTTTTGTACTCCCTCTGATTCTATAAGTTATATTTCAGGTTATTTTTTCAAGTTTTATACTTCTCTTATAATCGTGTTTTATGCTGCTTCTATTTTCACATGATGGACATTTTTCTCTCCTTTTTAATGTGCGCTCAATTATTTTATTCTGACGATCAACAGCGCGTGTAAGAAATGAGTTTCCGTATTGTTTTCATTCATTTTCTTAAGAAATAAAGCAAAACGTTGAATTGTTGTCTATTCTTTCTTCTGTGCAACAAAAACAAAATAATGACGTGGAAACGTATTCAGGAAAGATTACTTATCTTTATCGTTGTAGATTTTAGCCATGTTCAAGCAGAAAACAAAAAGCAGTTATTGTTACAGCAGAAGTTCTTTGAGTAAGATGACACAAGACCATTAAGAAGTGTACTTTTGTTATATAATGTTAACATGATTTAAAACTATTTTGTCATAATAAAATATTTTTGAAACAAGGCATCAAACAATAAATAATAAAAAATGTAGGTTTTGTATTTTCCCCAAATTTCGTCTTAAATACAAGTGAAATCTACCAAAATACACATGGTCATTTCAAAAGTCTTGAAGAATTGTTTTAAATAAAAACCTGAGATATCTCTTTTCCCCTTTCATTTCCTTTCTTTCTGAGTTAATATGATTGTTATATTGTTTCTAGGTATAGGAACACGGAGTGATCCAGTGTTAGGAAGAAGTGACCTTATTTCGGATAATTTTTCAAATCTGCCTTTTCTAAGGCATTCGTAAAGCTAATTTGAAAGTAGTAAGACTAGTGAATATATGATACTACATTTTACTTCCTTTTATCTCTCGGCGTAAGCACACTGGAGCTTATAGTTTCACTCCAGGTGTCTGCGTGTTTCTGTATGTATGTGGTACTTTGTCTCAGTAACTACTGGCCGGATCTTAACCAAATTTGGTGGCTTAGCTTAGACAAGGACAGTCTCGGCTTGACTTGTATGTGATAGTTTATTTCTCGATAATTAGTGAGCCTGGCAGACCGAAACTAAATTTGGTAGACAAGTAGCCCGGCAACAGACGCAGTGTTCCACAGCTTTGCACGCCGGAAGCTTCTGACTTCGGTTCAATGATCGTGTTCTACTTGGTTTATAAATAGTACCTGTCGTAATTTCAGAAAATATTTCGGCTTAAACGAAAAATGTTTCGCCTTAATTGTGAATAGTCGATCAAAGAAAATCAAAATGGCATATCCTTTAGCGTTCTGTAATTACATCCTGCAGGCTAGAGGAGATGGATGAGAAATACAAATAATAGAGAGTTAGTGGGACAAAATAGTGGGAGGAAACCGAAACAATATTCTTTTGAAGAAGAAGACTAATATTGAAGGTTCCTGATTGTGGATGACAAATGGATCAACAACTTACACAAAAGACAATTATCTAAATATTGAATTTAATATTTATTGAAAAGAGAAGAATGATCTTGGGCAACTCACCTGATATCAAATAAATTTGGATATATTATGCTGTAGGCCTATATGTATGCACTCTATTGTATAGTTATTTTTATAAATAAGTATTAGACAGGTTTATTGTCAACTAGACAACAGCCCAGCAGAGTAACTGAATCAGAAATTAATAAAGTCGGGCGCTCGAACTCAGTAATTGAACACGAGCCACATAAGTTGATAGTGAATTAGAGTCCGAATGGGGTTGAGTCTTAATGTGATTGGTAAGTGCAACCACAAACAAATGTAAACTTTATTGAAGATAGAAAACTTAACGCGAGAGCCCTTAAGTGAGTGCACATCCATTGAGGTTAATGAGGCGAGACCGAACTAGTGTGAACCTTATTCAGGGTAGAGTCTGAAATAGTAAGTGCCAACCTGATTGAGAGTAGTGAGCGTGAACCTCATTAAGGAGACTGAGCCTAAGTCCGCGCGCCCGAGTGAATCCTAATTGCAAAATGACCTCTCTGGACAGGACTTGACTTCATTTCAATAGAATGACGAAACTTCCATATAGGTTTGTGTATTAAAAAAAGAAAGAAAAAAACTATTTAAAGTAGATATTCCTTGTCGTATACTAGAAATTCAATTGCTAGAGAAATAGCAGCTGTTCATTGATTTGATTGTGTGTCAAACCAATTCAGTCTTGATTATTGCTACTCACACACCTGAGACCCTACTTTTCTGTACTCAAAACTTTTTGTCTTATAGGTTACTGAACTAATACTTTTTACAGTCTATGCTTATTTTTCATGTTACCAATGTGTCCCGCCGACTTTAGACATCTCAGTCTCGACATCAGTGATTAACAGACATGATGCATGAAAATGCTCACCCACATGTCGCGCAAAGGGAAGTACAGACTTTTCATACGTTTCAGTATAAAATCTTTCTCACCCACGGTATTCCCCTGATATCTCTCCAACCAACTACTTACCTAATAATTGGTCGATGCAACGTGGGATTGAGGATTTCTTCGCATCTCAGACTCCAGAATTCTATCGTCACGGAATCCAATCGTTGCTTAAGCAATGACAAAAGTGTGTGATTTCAGACGACGACTATTTTGAATAATCAGCTATTGTAGTTACTTTGGCCTTTAGAAATAACAGATCCGGGGCGAAGATTTCATTTGCACGAATCCAGTAATTGATTTTGTTCTTTTAGTATCTTCACATCTAATTTTTTTCATTGTCTTTATATCATTATTGATTGTATTTTCTTGAATATGTTTACTGCAAACTACGCAATATTATTAATGCTTTCTTTCATGTTTGTCATTTTTTTCTGTATTTACTCTTATTTTAACTGTGTAAATGTAAAATAAAGTCCACGGGCCCTATGCAGAGTCGTTTTGACGTATGATTAGCGTCATACTAAAGGCCTGACTACTGCAGGAAAGATATGTTAATCGAACTCTTTCGTATGGCACTAATCACGCGTCAGAACGACTGCATAAGGCCTCTTAAATTTTAATTCCTTGAAGTCGTTGCAAACTATTCTTCAGCAAACAGCTTAATGAATGTTCGGATGTTCCAGATAATTGTAGGTATTTGTACAGTAGTAATTCCTTGCACCTGTACAGTTTGTGTGTGCTCTATAGGTAACGAATACGTAATTTATTATGGCATATGCGGTTGTTGCGACTACTAACCGTGAAAAACGAAGACCTGATCGTCACTTTTTTTTTTTTTTTTTTTTTTGTGATAGTTACCACTCAGATTTTTTTCTGTTACTGAGGTAAAGACGTCACTGGGAAGCTTCGTGTTGAAGTTGGGATTAAAATTTTTTGAGAAATAGGTGAATCTATCGTTTCTGGGTGCAAGGAAGAATTTAATTAAGTCTCATAGTTGGGAGAACTAATTTAAGAATGATTTAGAGGTGTCCAAAACTGCATATCGAAAGTAAGGCTGATAATTTTTGGATATTTTTTTTTTTCTCATTCCGTGGTTCACCTACCCATCCTCTGTTAAGTGGAGAGTAAAGCGACCGGAGCGTGGTTCATCTCATTTAATGCCGAAATTGCGAATGTGTGGAACATGTCCCAAATCGGGACGATCTTTTTTTTAAACCTTTTTCGTTCTTTTTTATTTACTTTGCATTTAAATTTTCGAGTTACATAAGATAAAACGTGGTTAATGAATACAATCTTGATTTTACATTTGATATGTTACGTATCTCACTTAATAAAATTTGAAATATAAATTGAAGCAATTTACGCTCTAGTGCTCGTACATCACGAGAAAAAATCAATAAAATTGTAATGAAAGCGTTGTTTATAGACAAGTTTATTTGATTAAAATTTTACTTTTCGTCTTGAGTGGCTTGTCAGCAACCAATAGAGTAAACTTATGACATTATTGGCAATTCCATAATGCCATAAGTTTACTTTATGGTTCATTTGATTCACGGCAAAATATACCAATCAGCATACAATCAAAAGATGTCATCCTGAAGCATCAGGTTTGCTTCGACCAGTGGTGACGTAATCCTGTACCCCAGCTCTCTTGGAGGTGGGGTATTATGGTGGTAAAAGACCTATATTGTGATGATTGATTTTACTTGGTGATCCAGTGTCAATCTTAGTTCGAAGTCCATCTTAATAGTAGGTCATTTCCTTCATAACCTCGGAGTTGCATAAGGACATAAAACAAAAACTCATCACATACAGATTTGACTGACTAAGCTTGTTTCCAAGATGTTCCTGTAACATAACCGTCACGCCATTTTGCTCGTCCGCTGCGAACTGTGGAAACACTTTCTCCCATATCGGTCAGTCACTTAGTTACGAAGGCATGACGACGGTGACTCTTGAGAAGATACTTGAATTCAATAGAATCATTATTCTTGTATTTATTTGTGTGGCCTGAGTAAAGGAAGACAAAGACGCATGTGCATTTCAGTGTTTCGAAATGGGAAATTTATAAACACGCTATGTCAGAAAATACTTAATCAGGCATTAGAAGGAAACATCAAACATGGCCTTAAGAAATTCTTTGTAGAAGAATCTGCCCACTTCGTGACTGCATTTGTTTCACAATTTATCATACAATATGAATCCTTTCTCGTGTCATTTTCCCTTCTCCATTCTTGTGAGGGCGTATATGTGAACACACTAATATACGGAAAGTAGTATACAAATGGAATATAAATGAAGATATTTTCACTCATATCTATAATATTCAAGGGTTGTTCTGTTGATTCTTCCGCAGTGAGTTTACATCGTTTTGTTCTTTTTTTATTCTAGAGGGCCGCAGTGGCTCAGTGTAGAGCCTTCACCTCTGGTGCTTGGGGTCCCGGGCAGTGCTTAAAGTGACATCAAATGAGGTGACGGTATGGAACAAATATGACTACTTAGAGCAGTAATTTTGACAGAACCCTAAGGTGCAGCTGTACTCCTGACATTTGTGCACTATTTTGAAGTGAAAAATCGAGAAAGAAAGAGAGAGAGAGGACTAATATTTTTACTCCCCACTATCACTATCCTAACAGAAGTCAATAGGCTACTCATAAAATGATTTTGCTTAAGCATATTCGGCGAACTAAATGTGGAAGAACACAGATGGTACGTTTACTTAAACATCGCATTTACAATAATATAGTGATACAAAGCTTCCTTTAAGTGGATGAAAACAAGAAAGAAAAAAACAGCCTATAAACCCATATGCTTTTTTGTCTTGTTTACAAGGCTTTGTAGGCACTCTCGTCTTGTCTCTAGTATCTAGTATTTAATAATTCTTTCCAATTTCATTTCCATTTTCAAAAGCTTCTTTCGGTCTCGTCTCGTCTCGTGGTCAAAACTAATTTTCTCATAATTGTAAACACAGAAGTCCAGACAATGTAAAAAGAATAATTTTGATTTTAAAAAAAAGATTCCTATCAATGTCAGTGACGGATCCAGGTTAAACATTTTAGGCGGGAGATACAGTAGTTAGAAATTTTTTGAAGGAGTGGAATTCCTCACACAAATGTTGAAATAAATCAAGAGCACAAATTCTATTACTGAACAGAGTGATATGCAACTGTTATTTATTTCGAAGCAGCAGTAACGAAATCTTTAATAGTACAAACATATTAGTTACTCAATGCTAACGCCGTACTTGTTTCTGTGTAAAATCTTTTTTTCTTTCTACTGCAAATTTCAATTTAAATTAGTTATTTTTACCGGTATGCCATACCGGCCGATTTTCTAACTTTCGGATGCATAACCGGCTCATACCGGCTCACTTTAAGCACTGGTCCCGGGTTCGATCCTAGCTCCCGCCAAGTGAACTTTGTGGTGGATAAACACCGTGTGTGTGGGTTTCCTCGGGGTTCTCCCGTTTCTTCCCACTCTTCATTCCACCATTTTATTCATTACTCATCATCACCCTCTCCTTTAGCCTAACCGGCATAACCATGGGACGTAAAACGCAAAGATTTCATTTAATTTCATTTTTGTTTTTTATACTATGGATTCCAAGTATCAGATAAACATTACCAGACTGAAATTTTATATCAGCGTTATAGCCCCAGCATTGAAAAGGGACGTCCAACTTCACACTATCCATCCTAGTCATAATAGTACACTGGAGACAATTTTCACTCTGTAAAAATTTCAACATTAACAAAGACAGTGGAATGAAATTTACACCACAGATTCGTTGCTTGTCTAAGAAGGAATGGTTAAATTTCAGAACTGTATAACAGCTCTAGTATTATTATTATTATTATTATTTTTAATGTATGACGTGAAGTCTCCACGTGCTGTAATCAGAGTCTCTGTGTGACGTTAAATCAAATCAAACAGGCATTTAATGTGTTTCTGAAAAATTGCCCGCCACGTTACCTGAATGCAACAGACGCCATCGAATCGTCGATACACACAAGTCCATAACAGCTACCGTGCGTTAGTGTCGTGCTAACACAGCGGATGAAGCTGTTCGGTCCGTCACGGAGATGCGATCAAAATGGTGAGATCACATTGCACGGCCTGATCACCGCTGCATACGGCTCTCTTTTGCTCATCGCATGCGCATATACATCACTATTGTGGTGCCATACATTGTACGCAAATCAATTTTATTATATGAGAATATATTTTCACATAGGCCTACCATTCTGAAGAAGGTAGTTGCCTGTTTATACTGCGGGCGTTTGCTATACATTCCTTGTTTACTCGTCGGCACTCCACTACCAGAGTGGTGCGTAAAGAGATCCTTCACAGAATGGTTTCTTGCGTGCACATTTCACTAAAACCGTAATTGTTTCTACGTCACACCCAACTGTATAAATCCTGAGAATTTGGTACATTCCACTATAGATCAATCTTGCAGATTTTTTTTTTCCGAAGAATTCGGACTTGGATTCATTCGGTACAGAAACACAGCTCTTTCAACATGTTTGGCCCTTTAAGGCTATACTCGACCAGAGCTGCCATACCACTACCCTGTCCTCTAGGACAGCTATTCCTATCGTGATAATTAAATTATAATTGGTTATACCCAAAAAAGATAATAATGATAGCATTATGAAATTCAGTCCACTACTACTTCAACATATCTTAACATAATACAGAAACAACTGTTGATCTAAATTAATAAATATAGAAGTTATAGCAATCAGAATATCGCAGAAGACCTATGTAATACTCGACTTATAGGAGGTAGTCTGCCTTCTCTCATTGGCTAGGACTTTGTGGTGGACAAACACTGTGTGCGTGGGTTTTCTCGGGGTTCTCCCGTTTCCTCCCACTTTCTTCATTCCACCATTTCATTCATTACTCATCATCACCGTCTCTTTTAGCCTCACCGGCATAATCGTGGGACGTAAAACTCAAAGAATTCATTTCATTTTTTTCATTGGCTAGAACCGGTTCGAATTGCTCTGATTCCACGGACCATGAATTGAACTACCTGGATTTTGGCAGGGGTTCGAAGTTGAAAACTCGGGGAAATGTCTAGTTTTTCCTGCTTTTCTGTATTCAAACAGGTTTTGGTCATATTTGTTTTCCTTTTGTGTGTGTGTGTGTGTGTGTGTGTGTGTGTGTGTGTACGTGTGTAGATGAGAGAGAGAGATGTGTAGTAAACAGACCGATGACCTGCATCTGGTGCAGAATAAGGCCGACGGCACGACCATAGCACAGCCTGGGCATATCCGATATCAAGTTCGACCATAGAGCCATAGAACCAATCAGCGTCAAGAAGTAGCTGTTTGAATCAACCAATCAGAAGAAAAATAATTTTAAAAAGCAGCCAATGGGAGAAAACTTCAATTTTAACGGAGAGTAAAAGTAATTCACTCATACACCAGGAAACATTTGCCACTCTGAATTTCAAGTAGGGTCTAACAATATTTGTCCATATTGGAGTCTCTCACTACTGGCAAAAGTAGCTAGCCGCTATAAGCTCCTTTTCTTCCTCCACGGAGGAAATAAATCAGCTGTGATGATGATGAAAGCATCTCCATCATTTGTGTAGTGTGTGTCTGTTGTAGTTCACAAACAGCAATGTGAGAAAAAATATATGGTACTACATCTATTTAATACAATATTCGCCTATAAGTATTGAATTAATATAGTCATTTCCAAAATTGAGTCTACTATTTTTTGATTACAAGGTTATCACACATCTTCGCATGTACAGTCATGTCAAAAATGATTGTCGCATATCTGAGTTGAGTTGATTTTTAGTTTAACGTCCCTTTCAGCAGCGAGGCTATATGAGACGTGGACCTACTGATTAACGTGGAATCCTAACCACATGAGCTCCCCCCGGGAATCGAACCCGGGTCTCCCACGCCAAAGGCTGTCGCATATCTATAACTGTCTTCTTGTAAGAATATAATTCGATAATGATTTTGCAGTATACTTTTAATACTGATACTACGTGTGTAATCGGGAAATGTATATTTGTGGTAAATTTCATAGGAAAAGAATTATAAATACGAAAATTAGAGTGAGTAAAACAAAATGTTGCTAAATGGACTAGAAAGTTTTATTTTCGTTTTATTGTTCTTATTTACTGCTCTTTTGACATGAAATTTGCTACATACATGTCTTGGCCGATTATACATATAGTAACATTATAAGAAATACCGGGCGAATTCGTTATCAAATTATATTCCTAAAACAACATATTTATAGACATGCGACAATAATTTTGGACATGAGTGTACTTTAGTTTTGCAACTTCAACGATGTCACAATCATTCTATTCTATGGACTCATTCAGATCAACTTTGGACAACTGTCTCTCTTGGGGTTCACCCGTTTACTCCCACATTTATATTCTACCAGTTTCATAATCTCTCACTGTCATTAACCTTCGTCCCTTATAGCCTACAAAACATAACCGTTGTACCAGCCAATCACTTTTCATTCAGATACATCCAAGAACCAACGTTTAATTTCAATTTAAGATTACACTTGAGCAAACTTTCGTCGAAACAATATAAATAAATGGCCACAAAATTACAATGTGGTTTGCTAAGCACTGAACACAACAATGAGAAATCATCTTTACTTCTGAGTTTGTCAACAACAGGTAACTAGCTGAATATCTCTATGAGAAACAGCGAATTTCTTTTCTAAAATGATCAGATAAGCATAATTACCGTAAAGTTATTTCTTTCGTAAGAAAAGCTGGGAAGCAAAGATAACCATGCTACCGCTAAAGGACCATTGACATACGTTTTATCTTCACGTTCTCTAGAACTGATAAGGATAGAAGCTTCCATAGCTGTTTTTGAAGTCTAAAAGCACTGTCTGAAACAGTGCATATATATCTGGACAAACGCGCTCTTTGCTTGTATTGATTGAGGTCATTTAAGTGTGAATGAAGTCCTGTAGGACGAATTTGAATATCGTTGAACAAGTATGGTAAGTGATTCATGCTTCAAAATTTTTAAAACAGAATCTCAATCTGAAGTTGCGAAATGAAATTAGTTTTTAACTAAAACTGGAACTTAAACACATTCCTTCCAATATTTCTTTTTTAAAAAGATGAAAGTAACATTAAGATTTTCGTGGTGTTTAATGACCCACGCTTCTAGCTCGCAGTTTATCGAGAACTTAAGTATCTCGGAACATCACACATCAAAAATTGCTGCTATGCTGTTTTGATTCATACTCGACGGGTGCTTCTGCTCTTATTCCCGGATTAGATCTGAACGAGTGCATTAATGTAGTTTACAATACAGAAAGAACACATTACAAATAAGAAACGAATAGAGAAATGTTTTAAGGAAAATTCTCATTCAAAAAAAGAAGTACGAAAATTTGTATGACCAACTTTAGAATGCCGCACCCTTCACACAGTACGCTGCATGCTGGGAAATCTCTCATTGTTGATATCGAAGTTTGTTTTCTTGCTTTGGTGTTCATTATGTTGACCCCACAGCGGAAAGTGCACTCTATATTTTGGCTAGGCGGAATTTAAGTCCGTTAGGGGGAATAGAATGTGGAACCTATGTCATCTACAATCGGGACAAACCTCTTACTTAGAAAAATCGGCAGTTTGTTGTCTTACTATTGTCTTGTTAAGACAGATAAACATCCAAAGAAGCGTGACTCAACAGATTGTTGATTGTGTGCAGGAAGTGTTCTCCAGGAGTCCACAGAAATCTATCAGACAAGCTAGTAGAGAATTAGAATTCCCCGTACATGTCTTACCAACTTCCATGGACTTTTGGAGAATGCTTCCAGTATACAGTCAACAGTCTGTTGGATCACATGCTTCTTTCGGAAGGAAACTGCTTGTTTCTCTTAGTTTTGTCCCCCTCGTATATTCCTTTCCGTGTGAAAGGTTCCACATTCCATTTCACCATTGTATGCCGCTGAACATGTATAACATATTTAAATTTTGTTAACCAAAGCACACAGTGCACTTTCCGCTGTGGAATCCACATCATGAAGACCAAAGCAAAGAAGCACATTTCGATACCAACGACGAGAGATTTGCCGACATGCAATACACAGCGTTGTGATTGTGGCGTTGTCAAGCTAGTTATACAAACTTGAAGGTATTTTCTTTCGAATGAACATTGGAAAATATCTAACTATTCGTATTTTTTATTTGCAGTGTGTTCTTTTTGCATACCTATAGTCCAGACATCCTGTACTACGTAACAGTACAGGTCTATATCTCGTATACTTCGCTGAAAAAAAAAAAAAAAAAAAAAAAAACTAATGATAACAGCAATAATATTGTACATACAAGTAACTCTTGAACATAACTGCCTATAAAACTGTTGTTCTCAAATTTAAGCAATTAATACTTATGCAGGTAACCTTTTTCTTTATTAAAATAAATAATTTATCACCAAGCCCGAAAAAATGAAAATATAGAAAACCTAAGGCAAAGTAAATTTATTACTATAATTTTGATGGCATTTGTCCTTAAAGAAAGCAATGTATTGTTAGAAGGCGAAAGCATATGTCGTAAATAGCTCATTGGCTTTTGATGACTATATATCACATAATTAACTTTTTTTTTCCCGTGTGCATAACACGTTCATATGTTTATTAATTTGGAAGAAAATAATTAACAGTAGCATACAAATAATATTCTATGTGGGGAAGACAGCATAAATAAAAGTAACTGCATACAATGTTATTAGAAAATCATATTTAAAAAAAAAAAAAAAAAACAATAACAAGGTTTGTATACATTACTTTCTCTTTTCTCATTGTGGCTTAGGTTTTTCATTACTTATACAACTGTACATTCTTTTGAGAAGTTGAATGCGCGTAGGAAGTTTTATGATTCTCGGAACTAATAAAATTTGAGTTTATTATGGAATATGTGACATTCACACTAAGAGGAAATAAAGCTACATATCTTTGTGATTTATAAGCTGAATTTACTATTTTTATTTTTCATAATAAATATTGTATTCTTCTCTTGAAATATTTGTAATAAGGCCTATACAAGGTAGAAGATGGGTACTGTACCATACGCATTGGATTCCAGAAATTATTATTATTAGCTAGACCTGCGCGCTCTACACAGTGCATCATTCACATATGAGCATGAATCTCCTTGTCATTCCTCACATCTGTACATGTCCCTTTAGAGACACAAGTGAAAGACGTCTTGATAAAAATCGTTCGGAGTTTCTAATTTATGTATGATCAGTCTTTTTTTTCTTGCATGCAGTATGTAATAAGTGAATACATTATACACTCAATTAATTATAATGCCAAATATATGGTGTTCATTGGGCAAAACACTCCAAACAATAAAGATTCATCTTAGACTGGAGAAATGGTTATCCTTCGTTTCTCATTATCATTTGGCCAAGAAACAAACGCCGCAGAGATGTACTACTCCTGTATACAACTGTGTGGTGTTGGAATGTTCTCACTATATCTGTGCAAGTCCCTTTACGGACACAAGTAAAGGACAGGAAGACGCTCAAAGGGAGTAAATTACTATAGACAGATATATAAATGTATTGTTTTAATATATGGAATGTTGGGGTGAGTTTCTGGCAAACTTGGATAAATGATAGATGATACCAACTGCAGTTCCATATCAGAGTACGCCTCAATTTTGGTCCGTAATGGGGCGTTTACACTTGGTCGATTTAGTCGCACGGCTAAATCGACTCGCTGCATTTGCGACTAAATCGAAGCAACTAGACCGAATGAGATCGATGGATGTGTTCAATTGTTTCAACCGAAATTGAATGCTCCTTATCGACTCGCTCTCCTCTGGTCGATTCGAAATCGATTGGCAATTTTAAAGATGTCCAAGCAAAAAGTAATTGGTACAATTTGCGGTGTTATAGCAGAAGAAAATAGAATCGACCACAGAAAATAGAACGTCTTTCAATTTAGTTGCTAGTCGATTAGTCGCTTTCGATCAACAAGCGATTAAGTTGAAGTACTGTTTACACGGTCGATTAAGTTGAAAGTGACGTCAATTCAACTGAATCGAACGCAAATCGACTAAGTGTAAACGCCCCATAAGTCTTCGAAGTTGCCAGCTTGCAATAGGTTTTGTCATTCAGATTAAAACAAAGTGCCTGAAATGTCCAGCTACCCGCTATACGTAGCTCCTCTACTGGTTGTCTTTCACAAGGGTATCAACCTAACGTCCTAGTAGCAATATTAAACTATCAAAACATCTAAAATGTGGAATAGAAAAATACAGACATTTTTTAAAAATTTGAATGAGAATTGGCAAATCTACACAATATTTGGAATTCTATCACTTGTGGTTTTCGAGATCTCATTGTCAAAATGATTGGCGACAAACGTAATAAACTTTTCTTGACTACAAACATATAAACCTAGCATTTTAATATATGGATTATTAGGTCGTATTTCCGATAGTGGCAGTAGTAGTAGGAGAAGCAATAAGCAGTAGTATATTTGTTCTGAAGTTATTGACAAGTTTTCTTTTTCTTTCTTTCTTTTTTTTTTTTAAATCATGTTGCATGTAGAATTGAAAATTCTAAGTGAAGAACATTGTATAGACGCCTTCATCAAATTCATTTATGGTATCAAATGTAGCTATTTCAAATTCGAAGATAATACTTTGGGATGAGCAATATTATTTCATCCCCAGATAGCACCCAGATGAATTCACTTTGATATCAATTAGGGAAGTTTAAATTTCGCTACACACGTCAATAGTCTATTTACGTTGAATTTCTAAACCATTTCCGTTACTTGCATTTCAAATTGCCGTTTTCAGAGGCAGGGATAAAAGGAATTCCTATGCAGTATTAACTCAAGTCCATAGAAGAAAACAAAACAAAGTTGAAGGTAAAGGTTCTACAAACGGCGGCTGAAATCCATAACAGTAATGAATGAACATTGTTCGAAACAAATTAGTAATGGCTATGCAATGCAAAAAGATAAACCAATAACGTAAGATCTAAGTGAAGTGGAAGAAGAAACACATTGCATTATTTATGGTAAATATTTTCGAGAAGATTGGATATTTTGTCACATCTACCGTTATGAACACCGTGAAAATATTGAACATTATCTTTCATTCTACGTTTGAATCGTCTGTTAAGAATGATCATAGGAATTTGGAAACTGTACAAATGCTATTTAAAATATTGTATTCTTTGATGATTAATTACAGAATGAATTTTGTTTTTAAACAAAGCATTCATTTTATCTCTGTTGTGAAAAACATATACATTAATTTTAAAATGGAACTCCTTCGTGGCTAAGCGGTTAGCGTCCGTGGGAGACCCGGGTTCGATTCCCGGCGGAAGCTCATGTGGTCTGGATTCCACATTAATCAATAGGTCCACGTTTCATATAGCCTCGTTGCTGAACGGGACGTTAAACTCAAAATCAACTCAACTCAATTTTAAAATATGTTTAAATTGTTAATATCCTTCATTTAGAGTGATTATTTTTCTTATATTATTTTGTCCTTTATACCTGTTAATTTTCATGTTTGGCAGAAAGTTTCATGATTACATTTCTTAATCGTCAAATTATAAACGTTTCATTTGATCTATATACCTCTCATGATGTAACAACTTTAAACTACCCTTTGATAGCATATGCATATAAACTAGTTTTATGTAAAAGTTATGGTCAAATACACTTTTGCAATTAGGGTATTACATGTAGGTATGTGATTTTATTTTTAAAAAAATTAGTGCATTTCTCCTATGTTGTTCCTACAAACAACATATGAATGTATCCATTTAGATTATTTGGTGATGTTTTGACCCCCCCCCCAATTATTAACCACTTATGGTATGCATATACACTTAAGAACACTGAAAATTCTTAAATTATTGACTTTTATATTTTTAGATCATACTTCAAGAAGCTTTCACATGATAGCAGCTTTTTTTGCTCAAATCTTTTTAATTTTGTTTTTACAATGAAATTTATAGTGAAGTGTATTGGATATTTTGATGAAATCGAAGACTTTAAAAGCCTTTTTCTTAAGACGTGTTTTCGCTTGGAAGACAATGACTTTTGTAAATTTTTAAAACAATATTTGTATTTTTTAAAAAAAATATTTATAGACTACGATTGTTAGTATGCTATCTACTAAAATCTAGCATGTAAATTTAAATTTAGGTATTTTTATTTGCCTATAAGTGGGATGAAAATATGACATTTTTTGCTTTTACTTTCAATAGAAAAATTCTATATAAAAAATTATTAATCTCAGTTACACAGGGTGAGGCAAAAGTCTAGACCAGGGATTCCGCCAGGGATTCCCCAATTCAATGTCACCCTCCGAAACTTGCTGTAACATCTCTCTAAACTTCTGCTTTCATCCGAGCCAGAGCAGGGAATTTTTCGTGTATTTAATGTTTTGTGCGAAGAAATCCAATTTGAATATAGAACTCACAAACGATTGAAAGAAGAACTTTTCTGTGAAGAAAATAAATACATTATGTTTACTAATTTGTCAGCTCTGGCAACAAAACTGCTTCCAATTTGGTACCACTTCAGTGGAGAGATCATTTTCAACAATGAATAGAATTTTAACTTTCGAATAGTACCGGCTCACTCCAGAACGCGTTAAAGATTTGATGGTGACCTTGGAGAGACCTTGTTTACCTGATGTTCCAAGTGAAAATAAAAGTGTTGAAACTGATATTGAAAATTTTATATGTTGTGCATTCGAGGAATGGTTGAGAAGTTCTATACGAGTGGCTTCGGTACAGTTGCGCTACGGGTGAATTAAAATACATTAATTATCATTTCAAAGAACATTAAGGAACTTGGAACAGTAATTTTCAAGTTTTTTAAGACTGCGCCGCGGTTCACAAGCATGCTTGTAAATATATTTCCAATATTTGTTTTTTCATTAAGAACACAAGAAGCATTTAATTTGACTATTAAACGAACCCGCATAAGGCATGTAGGCTATAGGTTATAAAGTGGTGTTACAATGTGTGAAAATGTGAAGAGACTGTTCAGAGGAGAGTTTGTCGTACTATGCATAATCATCAAGACTATTAATATATTCGTGGATATGAGCTCCTTCGTGGCTAAGCGGTTAGCGTACTCGCCTTTGGCGTGGAAGACCCGGGTCCAGGGATGTAATGGGGGGTATACGGGAGTATACGGCGTATACCCACCTAAAATTTTTATAGTCCAGCGTATATTCACCTTAAATTTACGAAAAAAATGCGCAAATATTGGGGTATGTATACGCCAAGTAGTCTTGCATATACGCTATAGGTTTGAAAACGATTGAGCGTATACCTACCAAAAATTCTAGCATTACACCACTGCCCGGGTCGATTTCCGGCGGGAGCTCATGTGATTCGGGTACCATGTTAATCAGTAGGTCCCGTCTCATATAGCCTCGCTGCTGAAAGGGACGTCCAAGAACGGCCACCAACGAGGAGACTGCAACAGCAATTGTGGCATCAGTTGTGAAAAGTACACATCGCAGTACGCGCCGGTTATCAGGGTGTTTTCCCATCTTTCTTCCAACAGGACGGTGCACCTCCCCACTGTGCTACTGAGGTCAAACATTTTCTGGATGAACAGTTTCAAAGTCACTGGATAAGAAAGAGGGGTCCTATGGAATGGCCACCACAGTCCCCTGATCTCACATCTCTTGACTTTCATCTGTGGGGTCGTTTGGAATCAATTGTGTATGAGGTAAAAATCAACAATGTAACCCATCTCTGCCGGTGTATTGAGGAGGCGTGTGCCTCTGTTGACCCACAGAACCTGCGACGTGTGTAGCAGGACTGGCAAAAAGACTCCGATTGTGTATCCAGCACAATGAAGGTCATATTGAGCATGTGCTATAATGCCGACTCCCACAAGTGTCCCAAAATTTAACAGGTCATAACTCCTACACAAATAAAGTTATCGCAAAACGGTTTGTAAAGGTGTATTCCCCAGAAAAAAGCAGTGTAAAATGACATGCGACATGATCCCCTTGCCATTTGAAAAACGTAAACCAAATCCAAGATGGCGGATTTCAAGACGGCCATCGCTGTCGCCATAGCCCCTATAAGTTGCGCCCCACCTATAGACACCACCTAATCAAGCAACATTATGATTTCTCACATCGTTCACCTTTTCATAGGGGTGTGTCCAGACTTTTGCTTCACCCTGTTTAACTTAGTGGACGACATTAAGCTATATTTTATCTTTCATTTAAGGAACTAAAATCGTGACGAAAATTTTGTAATAGAAGGCATTTTACTATAGGGTATATATCTTTCTACATGGGTTCATAAGAAGTTATCTAATATATATATATATATATATATATATATATATATATATATATATATATATATATATATATATATATATATATATATATATTGGTCGCTTGATATTATACTCGCAGTTTTATTTTTTATATACTACCACCATATATTGCCAGCACAAAACTATTTTTTTTTTTTTTTTTAGATTTTAATCTCAGCTCGTTTGTGAATGGCGACTTTTTTTTTTAGCAGCACGTGCCAATATGTGACTTTGCAGATGGCGTAATTTTGTATATCTTAGGACTGAATTATTCAAAAACATTTCAACGAACACCATTTTTTCTGTACTTCTTTTTCTTTAATTTTGTTTCTTAGCTTGAAAAGCCTTAATTGAAACTTAATAAGTGAAAATTACTCCCTAAGTTTAATGTCGAAATTTAACAGATCCCATTTTTTAGAGCTGAAGTTTACATTAAAAGGATGAAATATCAAAGTTGATTTTTTAAAATTATAATTACATATAGCACTGTACTTGCCATAATTAGAGTAACAACTTAAGGGGAGGGAACATGAGTTCCCAACAAAAGAATAATAATAATAATTAAATTAAACTTTACTAACATGAATCATGGAACACTCCGTTGTAATTTGTTATTTCTATTATAATGTTGGTTGACTTATAACTTAGAATAATCTTACAACACTTAAATAAAAAAAGTTAATTTTGAAAACTAAATAAAATTGATAACCAGTCATAAAAAGTAAAGCATTTAAAAACATAAAATTGATTAAATAACATATCTGCGCGTTTTCCGTATTTAATAGGATTATAATTTCAGCTCCTACTTACGGTAGAATTTTTGTCAAGTCAGTTTCCCAAATGGTTTTATTAGCCAACTTCGTGTAATCCAGCTGCCATCATATAACATACAAAGTGCATAATGTGATGGCAGCTGGAAGGACAAAAATCCAAGCGGCACAGGAATGTCAGAATGCTCTCAATGATGTTCTGTCTTCAAGATAATTAATTTTCCATAATTCCTTTTATCTTCTCCATGATTGAGAAAACGAAAGAAGCGAAGCACATCCTCATTGGTATAGAGTCGAAATCTTGTTTCGAGGTTAAATCTTGCAGTATGCTACTCATGAGCTACGCTTCAGGCACTTTTTTCACCTTTTCTAAGTTCTGGTTAGTTTGGTGTTGATGAAATTGTAAGAACTACTCTTAGAGGTGGTTCTTTTTCCATACTTTTACACACTTCTGCCTTTATTCCAACTTATGCTAATAAGTTGTTAACTTTACCTTTTATATTGTCAGTGTCTGTTTTGAATAGAAAACTACTTTTGAGGTTGACGGGGTCAAAACATGATCTATAGACCTGAAAATTTGCAAGCGATTATGTTTCAGTAAGGATTATATGACAGGAGTGCACATAAAACGTTCGAAGAAAATGTTTTTGCAATGTCGTATGTCTATCCTAATTCTCCTGCAATTTAAGTTATAAGTAAGTTGCGGGGAAATCTTATAGACTTAAGCAGTGGATGAACTATTAAACATCAGTTAACTTGAAAAACGTGTATTTTGATATTGCCTAATTTTTTGAGTTTTTGCGACTGACACCAAGAGATGCAGCAATATTCAATTCCTCAATGATACCTCTTTCTGCTTCTCAATCGTTTACGAGTGTAGTTTGTTTCATAAGTAGCAGTCATGAAGTCACATCGAATACTAGAAATGCTCGTCACCCACAGCTTCACACATGTGTATGCCTCGAATACCACTGTTACCTGCACATCCATTAGTTTAAGTTTGAGAATGAGTCAAGCATAAAGGAAATTGAAGATGTTCATAAGAAAAAATAACAGGAAAAAATATAATAAATGACAAGTAGCAGACTCACGTGTACACTACTAAATGAGTTTGGTTAGCATATTGAAAGTAATTGAGTGGTATGCAACCAACATTTCTTTTAGGTACAGTTGGGTTGCATACTGCCAAGAGACAACACATATTTTGAGATCATCTGGAGGGATCATCTAACCTTGAACTGTTCTGTTGGGGTCTCACAGATCCCCAGCCGTCATATGTTCCTTTCTAAATTTAAAGCTACTCAAGAGATGATGCTGGTTTCTTGTCTAATCTAATAGTTTGGCTTGAACTAACATTGTATTAATAGAGACGAAAACAAGTGCTGTGAATTTTTGCAATGATTTATCTAGGGTCTTAGATAAGATACTCACTAGACTATAAATGTTAGTATTTTTTTAATTGAACGACGTGAATGGTAAATTCAATTTATATATATATCATTGTTTTTGGATTTTGCTTTTTGTAAATTTTGTGTTATATGCAGGCCCGTATTTATATATTGTGAGCTCCGTGCTCTAAATAATTTGCCGCCCCCCCCCCCGTAAAATATTTGCCCCTCCCCAAAAACGACCAATATTAGAGTTGAATTCATAGTTTTTGGGGTTGCTGAGATGAATAGTGACAGTTTTAATCCAATTCAACTTCAAGGTCATACTCCACTCCCCAAGGAGGGGACGAGATTTTGAAAGTAATCGAAAACTACAGATATTAGTGTTGAATTCATACTTCTCAAGGTCGCTGAGTTTAATGGTATCAGTTTAAATAGTGTTCAAGTTCATCCTTACCTCTTGGGGTGGGGTGGGAGAGGATATCTTTTCAAAAATGATCAGATAAGCTAGCTAGTTAGGAACTACTGCAATTAGAGCGAATTAAACACACTAACATATTTTCTCGCGCTTGCACGGGACTCTGCGGGTTGCTACTTTCAAATATTACTTTATTGTGAATGTTAAAAAAATCCAAAATTTTGCCGCCCCGTGCTCGAGCACAGAATAGCACTTACCTAAACACGGTCCTGTAATATAAATAAAACTCTCAAAACGACACAACAGAGGCCTCTGGCCCTAGAGAAAGCATTATCTTCTGCGGATAACTTATTTTCAATGGAAATGAAATTGCATTATTTTATAAAATGCATGACACGGTACGAATGTCTATTGGAATATGTATGCGGGGTTACGATTTACTTAGAAACACCAGAACAAGAACTAAATATCAAGGAGATTGTTCAGAGCATTGGAGAGAATTGAAAAACGAAACAGACAAAAAAAAAAAAGAAAGAAAGAAAGAAAGAAAGAAAGAAAAGAAAAGAAAAGAAATAAAATAGAAAGCGATCTAAGTGATCAGTTGGGTCAGATTGGTATATAAGAACGAATCTTGTCTCGAAGATATAAATGACGGTGCCAATGTGTATAAATGAAGTGACTTATTTTCAGTGCAGTATTTACATTGCTTATCTGAAGGTGAAAATAGTTTAAACAAATTTTTAAGAAATAAAAAAAAAAGTTGGAAGAAAATACATTCATTGTCTTCGTGAAAAAAAAATCATCCATCCTCATATTTATCAACGTGAAACTAGTGATTTCTCAGCATATATGCGTTTAACCGTTTAGTGAATTCATACATAACTTTAAATTACTACAAATAAACTTAACAATATCACCACAAATAAACGACCAGCACTCTATCAAATACTTTTTTTTCCCCACACAAAGTGCCCAATTTCTCGTATCATACAGTATCTTTACCTAATAATCTGTACTTAAATCACATTTAAACTCTTATGCTTGTAGCATTTTATCAGCCACAAAGACTCAAATACCGGTACCATGCTCAGGCCCATATAACCGTATTGCATACAAAATATTGCCAGCCAGTCAGGCTCCACTACGATTCTCAGGCCACATTTAAACTTTTTTTTTTTATTTTTATTTACAGCTCCACTTCTAACCTATATTGATCACAAAACATTAGAGTATCCAGTTAATGGTTGGTCCCTAATCTCAGGCTTGTATCTTTTCTAATGATGCTACTGGCACACCACTAACAACATTAATCTTGCCTATAAACTGACTCTCAATTAAATTTCGAGAAAAGTTTTCTTATAGACTAAAAGCCTTTCATCTGGGAGACCCAGGTTAAATTTCAACTGAGACCTCACGTTTTTCGGATCTCCCGTTAAACTATAGGTCAACATTTCGTATAGTCTTCGTGATGAAAGTGAAGTTGAGCTCCGAACAAACATGTTGCATTAGTATTTAATAATATAGAAGTGATTTAAAACTGACTTTTGGAAATAGTATTGTAATAGGCTTTCAAAATTAACATTATCAAATACTTTGCGAAACGAGTTCATTACTCTTAATGATCAGAAGAGATTTAAAACATGATTCTATGGATTAAAAGGGGAACAAATGTCGAAATACAAACGATATGTTGTAATGAATTCCCTAATGGATGGTTTCATGTGCAATGATGAAATAAAAGTAATGTAACTGAGATAAAAATATAAACATCGCAAATGACAGATATAGTATTGGCACATGTCCAATAGTTTCTTATATATATATATATATATATATATATATATATATATATATATATAACGAGTACATGTTAGCCCTTGCCCAATGCTTGTTTCTCCATTAGAGAGAGAGAAAAACGAATTGAATTGTTGCTATTACGATACTAATACCTAAACGGAAATTCTTTGTTACTTCGTGACAGTCAAACTGGGAAGCCGATATTCTGATTGCATCGCTACTTCCTGGTCATGGATGACGGCAGCAGTCAGTCAGTCAATTCCACCCCTCTTCACCTCGCTCAATCTCTTTCCTCTTCTTTGTGTGATCTCTGGGTTCACCACCCATCAATGGTGGAAGTAACAGTTTTTAGCAGGGCGCGGTACGTGCATCCACAACAGAGAATCTGTACTGTTCATAGAAATTGTCCCATCAAAACCAGTAAAAGGAAATACTAAAAGTTTGTGTTAAGGATGTGACTCGAAAATAATCCCCGACCTAACTGAACAATTCAATTATACGGCGTAATTAAGTAAAACTACTTCCCCTTTTCCTTGTTAGCTTGCAAACTAACCTTTCAGTGACGACTTTTCGCACTTCTGGCACAATAATGTAACATTTCTCTCATTTTTTGTAGCTCTTATCATAGACACAATGGTATGGCAGTCACCTCTGAAGCATGGAGTAGTAATGTTTGATCTTGTTGAGTGGTTGCTTGATTTGGAGTAAGGGTGTAGCAACCCTCCGGCACAACTTTTGAGCGAGGAGCAGGGGCGCACCCATGGGGGTTCACTGGATTCGGACCCTCTTCCCCCAAAAAACCTAACAACATACATTTGTACACTTTCTCAATAAAAATATAGTTGTTTAACAGGGAAATGATTGATGTAGCATTCTTTCTGAAAATATAGGTGGAAGTATTTTAGAATTACTTATCGTCTTTTCGGGTGCAGAATAATATCCGTTCAATACTACATAGAGGTAGTGGCTTGTATTATTTATTAGAACCACTCCATAAAGATTGGATCCCTCCGAACAAAAATTTCTGAATGCGCGCCTGGGGAGGAGGGGGCGTTCCAGTACAGAATCAGGAAAGAATACTTTTTTTTTAAAGGGAAGATTAAGTAAAAAATAAACAATATACTTTTAACTTACAACAGAGGTGTTCAACATTATGTTATAAATACTTGTTCAGAGGTAAACAGAAAGTTGATCAGTTTGACTATAATTTCTTCGTGTGTAGGCCTATTACACTAATTGTTTTCCCTTCTTCATTTTACTTTCTTCTGGAGAAGCAATTATTGACCTTCTTCCCTTATCGGAAAGCGCAAAAGGTTTTCTTTCATGAAAAACAACCAGTGCACACTCCAGTTGGTGAACATGGATAAAAACACATGCATGTACTAAGTAGTTCTCCATAACAAAAGTGAAACTGGTAAATAATAATAAAAATGAGTTAGAAAAATTACGCTATGGTTGTTTATGTATTGTTTCAATATACAATATTAAAATAAAATAATTATTATACTTATGCTTAAATTGTGTTTTGGTTGTTGTCTTACCTCCGATCAGCTCTCCGGCACAGATGAATTTGGCACTACAATCTGATCTGGAGTTAAATGTCCCTTTTGAGTGCGGAGGCTATGTTCTAAAAGTTAAAGTTGGATTTGAAACCCACGAACTCACTGGTGATCGAACTTGCGTCTCCTGCGCCAAGTTCGTTCCTTGGTTGTGCAGTAAGGAATTGATGAGTGGAAAAATATGGTATTATGATAGTTTTATTGGTATATTCTTCTATTTCATTCCTTCACTTATTGCATTCTTATCATTCGTTGAAATTTCTTTCTTCGTTACAACTTAGAGTTAAGTGTGAGAGCAAAAGAGAAATATGTATTCCGCCAGAAACAGCCGCAGGATTTCTTTTCCAAGGGGTAGAGAAAGACACTGATGCACAAGCGAGGTCACGAATATACACTTGTTGCACATAATACTTTACGTAAAACAATTATTATTGACGTACATTGCATAACTTTATTAATTACAGTAAATATATTACACACTGCAGTAGTTATAAAAGCAAATTTGATATGTTTTGACATGTATTTCGAAGAAACGAACTCCTTTCAAAAACCCAGGGATTACAATTGCTCCCGCTTGACCCCCTGCTGCTTACATTCTATATTACGTCTCGTCTCAGTCATACAAAGCTTACCTAGTACAATATGCAAAAGAACCAGAGATAGGTACTTTGCTCGTTTTGTCCTCACGAGGGATGCTCTTATCCTCATTCATGTTCATTTCGGTACGTGATGGTGAGAGCGAATGAGGATAAAGACATCCATATTGTTTGAGAGTGAGTTGAGTGAGTGTGAAGGAAAATATTCGTCTCAGAGAAGAACACATTAAACAGGATTTTCGACATTTTACCATTTAATCACAGGATTATTGTGCAAGTAGTAACTTGCTTACCAATAAAGTGACTAGCTACCTTAGGATTAGATATGTTTACTCCTGAGATTCCTGGACACATATGAAGATATATGAGGAATGAAAATAAAAGCAAGCAGTATCTGTATCTTTCTTTCTTTCTCGTGCTTTGATTTCGTCGTGTTGTATGTGTTTATATCCGTTGTGCAAGATGTAAATAAGAAAATTTGCCTTGAACGGAATTGCACGGTACTATGTCTGTTATCTTTCGCACCTGCTTTCGCTTAATACGTAGCATTTTCATTAATGTACCCTTTCATGTTAACGAGCATGGTCCCGAGTTTGATTCCCGATGGGACTATTGGCCTCGGATGCAAACCCAAGTAGTGGTTCAGATTTCACTTTAGAACAGTAGATTCCTTCTCACATAAACACTAAAAAAGAATTAAACTCAGTACTCTCAGTTGGTGAGGAATCTCCCGGAAAATGAGGAATTCTACAGATTGACGGGAATGTGGGGAATTTTTCTATAAAATAGATTGAAAACTGGAAATCTGACAATTCTAACTTTTGTAGATTTTGTTTTTCATTCATTAGTTCTTTCACTCATTCTAAGGCACACACGAAACATATTCATCCACCTGAAGATTGAAGGACTTTGTATCCATCTAAATTTTCATAGATGGTAACCTCGTGAAGAAGGAAGAAACATCAGATCAAAGTCGAAAAAGATTTAGGAAAGAATAGACTGATATAATGAACTGCTGAAAAATACCCGTGGGTGAACACAGATACACATATTCGCTCTGCTACTCCTTCGCATATGTGGGATGGGATAGCAGTTTCTGAAGCAAATTTGCATATTAGCATGCACGGCATGCAGGTTAAGTTTCAATAGCCAAAATAAAGATCTATTGCAGTTGATCGGAAAATGAGCATCTAATCGAGAAATTTGATGGCATCAGACGGAAAGTTTGCTTTACAAAACTAGTTAAACTCTAATAATAAACGAACTTCCGTTAGGCATAGATTTCAGTGCATTTCTCTGCGAATGTATACATACTAGCTGAACCTGCGCTCTCTACACAGCGCATCATTCACATATGAGCATAAATCTCCTCATTCCTCACAACATCTATACATGTTCCTTTACAGACACAAGTGAAAGGCGTCTTGATTTAAAAAAAAATCGGCAAGTGGTATCATAAAGGGGAGATTTTTTCGATTATTTTTTTCTCAATATCTCGCACCGTTTGCAAGATTTGAGCCTACTTCCGGTTGAAGTTTCTAATTCATGTATGACCAGTATTTTCTTTCTTCTTGCATGCAGTATGTAATAAGCAAATACATTACATATACAATTATTTATAATGTCAATTATATGTGTTCATTGGGCAAAATACTGAAAAAAATAAATAAAGATCTATCTTAGACTCGAGAAATGGTTATCCTTCCTTTTTCATTATTATTTGGCCATGAAACAAACGCCTGAGACATACACAACCACAATATACAACAATGTGCTGTTGGAATGTATAACGCATAGGATATGATGCTTTAGTTTTTTTTTTAATTTCAACGCTTCCAGTGTAAACTAAAAAATGTGATAAAGAAATAATGGCCATGCTTTTTCAAATATTCAATTAGAACTGGACAATCTACGCAGAATTTTCAATTGATCATTGAAAACGTCATCTTTCTAGAGCCTGTGGTTTCCAAGATCTCATTCTCGAAAGGATTGACCACAAACATATAAATACAGTTTAAAAGAACTCGGAAGATGGAAGCACAATTCACATGCATTGATTTTAGAGAAGGCTTATTAAAATACAAAGGCTTTGAACAATAATTTTATATCATAAACTTTATGAAAAAGATATAGTTAACTAATTTAGACTATTTAAAGTACAAATATTCAAAATGTTTCTCTCTGTTAAACGTGAAATCACACATAACCGTAAATGAAAGATTTGAAAGCCAAAGTTATAGGTTGGAGCTCAGGCGCTTTTAATTGCTATTGTAGCATTTTAATAGATAGATGAGTACGTGGGAATAACAATGAAAGTTACATTTCCCTACTTCTTGGATATCATCTATTGAATGTTTCAAACGCGTATTGGAAATACATAGGTGACATATATTTAAAACATTAGCTTCGAACTCTGATTTTCTGTAACGAATGAGTATACGTCCAGAACCTCACGCTGCCCTTTACTTGTTAGTCATAACTAAAAAATCGTTACAAATAGACTTTCATCGTTCTTCCCACGGAGATATTATATTTACATATATTCTTGCATGATGATTTGGGTTGGATATTATTAATATTATCGTATGACATTTCCAAAATACAGTGCAATATGTCAGTGATAGACATATCCTCGATCAATGGAAAAAGTTAACTTTTCTTGTTAGGATTGGTCAGGATTGTTCATCGAGTTAATCATTAAACTACTTGAACATAGGTGTCGTTAACAGAGTGAAAACTAGGAGAAAATCCTCTAAATGAATTAATTTTACATTCTCTCTCTCATTTTTTTAAAATCTAATATCTGCACAGAAATTTTGTTATCACTCTTGAACTAAATACTCCTGTCGAAAGTAGATTCAACCTTACTGTATATAGTAGCGATAATAGGCTGTGGAAAAAGTACGTGTGAAACTATAGTATGGTAGTATAACAAACTATGCATTCGTAATTTGTAGTGATAAAAATTAATCTATTTCAAATCATGATCGTCATTTTATCACCACGAGCAAAGCATGAGTCATTAAGTATTAAGTTTAGAACTGAAGCTATTTATTACATCTAACACGTATAGTTACATGATCAACTGACTAGATGAAGAATTAATCTGTTAATGTCACTTATTTACTGTAACGATGTCGCAGTTTATCATCTACGAAAAAGTTTCTTTTAGGTTGGTGCGATGAGTAATAGCTTTATTAATCATCTGCTCAGATGATAAAGACTTTTCCTCTGTAAAAGGCGACATTTTGACATTTGATCTACGAGTACACAAAACACAAAGTCATCAAACTAAATGGAGTGATTTTCCACTTCTGATTTTGAGAGTGGTGTCGTGGTTCGTTAATATGAAACCAAAAAGTAACATAGTAATAATAAATGAAAGTGAACTAAATAGATATCGTTCTAATCAATCAAATAAAGAACTTCATACATTGTGTACATCATCAATTATAAAAGCATTAGTGAGTATCTATTAAACTTTCTAGTTAATTAATTTTCGTGGTAATTTTAATGTATTTTCATGTGCTGTGAACCTTCAATGCATGATTTCTTGATTTCAGGTAGATTAACGTGTTCAGATGATTATCTGTATGTGATGTTGCTGGGTTTACTTTTGTTTCGGTTCCAGTGCCTCAGGACCTCACAAATTATCTAGCTTTACTGCTTTGTATGGTCCCACTGAATACATATTGTACTGGAAGATTTTCGAAATTTAAATAATGTCATTCCTAGTGCTCATTAGACTCGACATGCGGCTGAAATCTATTGTTCGTCTTACAATATGGATTGGAGCTGTGATTTATATACGGTATCAATTGGTTTAATCTTGAACTTACTAGCAGTGTGTAACAAAAATGCGAAAATATCTTATTTAGAAGATATAAACTAAAAAAGTCTTCTTAGGAATATATTATAGATTAGGTCAAAGCATAATACACTTATTCACAAAACTGTAGGAATACTTCTGGTTTAAATCTCGTGTTAAACCTTAAGTCCACGTTTCATATAACACTAGGAATGCAATGGATATACCCGATTGCAATGAAATGAGCTGAGCGAGCTTAAATTACGTAATCAGGAAGCGTTTTTCGGTGATTATTCCTCGATGGTACATCGGATTTTTGATTTCGACCTATGTTGTCACTCAGCACGACATACTCTATCAGCGTGCTAAGTTTGGTTCAGATCGGCCAAACGGTCTAGGAGGAAGCGTTTTTCGGTGATTATTCCTCGATGGTACATCGGATTTTTGATTTCGACCTATGTTGTCACTCAGCACGACATACTCTATCAGGGTGCTAAGTTTGGTTGAGATCGGCCAAACGGTCTAGGAGGAGTTCGCGGACAACCAAACGGCTAACCCGAGTATAAGAGCTTCGCTTCGCTCAGCTCAATTAGTACAGAAAAGGAACTGTAAACGTCAGACACACACACAAAACATCAATTCGCAACAACTTGGACATTCACCTTGTCAATATCACCTTTTTGTGTACAGTATCCGTCTTCGCTCATCTTAAACTGTCCTTCCCTTTTCTTTCAAATAGTCTTGTCACGCTGACTGCCCCATCAATTCCTTCAATTAGTGAACCAATTTAAATTTCAACCTGTTTTGGCAGTTTTAACATATTACTACTATGTCATATTTCTTTTACACACCAAAAATAAGTAAATCAATAAATAGGAGCAAGACAACATAGAAAATGAATCTAATTTCTTCCTTATTATAAAAGTAATTTGTGAAAATATCTTTCACATACTGTGTTGTTTCTTACAAATAAACATTGAAAGTTCTTAATTTAATAAGCCCAGGACACTGTCAGAAATGAAGAAACACACGATCAAGTTTTTTATAATTGTAATAAATAAGTAAATAATTATACGTGCGAATAATATAGAGTGAATTAAAAGCCAAATGACATAGGAATTTACAACATATGTTAGTGTGTTCAGCTTTGAGATTACTGCATATGTGTAAGCTGTATAAGCAGCATTCTCAGTCTCAAGAGCCTTTGACACATTCCCAGTCACTATTGGACACATTATTATTAGAAGGCCGTGTAACGTGGGTTCCTGTCACCACGGCATGGCGCGTCCTCAGGTTGCGGATCGAGGAGAAGGCCTCTAGATATAGAGGTTAGCTGCGAATATACTGAATAAGCAGTCGCGGACAGACGACTAGGAGTGGTCCTCCAGCTTGGGGGTTTGGGTAAGGCTAACACCCTCATCCTGTAAAAAAAAGGTACTTGTTCAGAAACATTCACAAAAGCCTCGGACAAGGACTGATAACTTGGCACGACATCAGCAAAAGAAAATGGACATGAGATTTGGAACATGGAATATTAGAAGTCTTTATAGGGCAGGCGCGTTAAAATCTGTAACGAGTGAGTTAGAGAAATACAGGATAGACTTAGTAGGAGTTCAGGAAGTTAGGTGGGAAGGAAATGGATCTGAGAATTCCGGAAATTTTACGTTCTTTTACGGGGAAGGAAATAAAAATCACCAGTTAGGAACAGGGTTTTTCGTTCACAAACGAATATTACCAGCAATTAAACGGGTTGAATTTGTTACTGACAGACTTTCTTTTATTACTCTTAAGGGACGGTGGTGTGATATTATTGTTTTAAATGTACATGCTCCAACTGAAGATAAGGGTGACGATATAAAAGATATTTTTTACGAAGAAGTGGAACGGATATTTGACCAACTCCCGCGATACCATATGAAAATTCTATTAGGGGATTTCAATGCGAAGGAAGGACGAGAGGATATTTTCAAACCGATTATAGGGAACGAAAGTTTGCATAAGGAAAGTAATGACAACGGTGTTAGACTCGTGAACTTTGCAACATCCAAAAACCTAATCGTGAAGAGTACAAAATTCCCACATCGCGACGTTCATAAATACACTTGGACATCACCAGACGGAAAAACACATAATCAAATTGATCACGTTTTAGTAGATAAAAGAAGACAATCTAGCATAATTGACGTCCGGTCGTTTAGAGGGGCTGATTGTGACACTGATCACTACCTGGTAGCAGCGATAATACGGGAGAGATTATCGTTGAATAAATGTAATACTCAATGTCTGAAAACGGAGAGATTTAATTTAAAGAAATTAGAAGAGAGCCAGGTAAGTGAGGAATACCAGATTGAAGTTTCGAATAGATTCTCGGTTTTAGAAGATTCGGAGTGCACTAGTGTTGAGGATACTTGGATTGAAATTAGAGATAGCATTAAAAGTTCAGCAATAGAAAAATTGGGACACGCGGAAATACGTAGGAACAAACCATGGTTCGACCAAGAATGCATTAAACTAGTAGAGAAGAGAAAACAGGCAAAATTACGGTGGCTACAATATCCGAATGAAATAACTACACAAAATTCCGCAGATATCAGGCGGGAAACTTCCAAAACTTTTAGAACAAAGAAACGGGATTTTTTGAAAGGTAAAATTAAGGAACTTGAAGATAATAGTAAAAATAAAAATATTCGGGACATGTATAAGGGGATCAGCGAATTTAAGAAAGGCTATCAACCTCGTGCTTATATATTAAAGAAATCTGACGGAACAGTTCTCACTGATACGGATAGCCTCTTAAATAGATGGAAAGATTTATTTGACGATTTGCTGAACACGCAGCCAAAAACTAATGTGCGTGGAGAAAAGGAGATACACACCGCAGAACCGTATATTCCAGAACCCAATCGAATAGAAGTGGAAGCCGCTATAAAG
Organism: Thermobia domestica; assembly: GCF_964235325.1. Taxonomy (NCBI): domain Eukaryota; kingdom Metazoa; phylum Arthropoda; class Insecta; order Zygentoma; family Lepismatidae; genus Thermobia; species Thermobia domestica. Next base: position 151,961,339 of record NC_137464.1, read on the forward strand.
AAATTAAAGAAACACAAATCTCCGGGTGTAGATGAAATTCCGGCTGAGTTAATTTTAGCTGGAGGCGAAAAATTGTGGAACAAGATACACAAACTCATTCTCCTTATCTGGAACAAGGAAGAATTGCCACAAGAGTGGAAAGAGTCAATCATTGTTCCAATTCACAAGAAAGGCGACAAAACTGACTGTAATAATTATCGAGGCATTTCTCTTCTGTCAACATGCTATAAAATCCTTTCAAATATTCTGTTAGCAAGATTGACCCCATACGCAGATGAAATTATTGGAGATTATCAGTGCGGATTTAGACGAAATCGATCAACTATCGACCAAATATTTACCATTCGCCAAATACTCGAAAAGAAGTGGGAATACAATACCCCGGTACATCAACTATTTATTGATTTTAGAAAGGCTTACGACTCGGTTAGGAGAGAAACATTATACAACGTTCTTACAGAACGTGGAATACCGAGAAAGCTAAATTAGATTAATTAAGCTATGCTTAAGTGAATCCCAAAGTAAAGTCCGGGTAGGAAAATTTTTGTCCACGAGCTTCCACGTTGAAAATGGCCTGAAACAAGGAGATGCGTTGTCGCCATTATTATTTAACTTTGTGCTGGAATACGCCATAAGGAAAATCAAAGATAGCAACCAGGGCCTAGAGTTGAACGGCATTCACCAGGTTATGGCATATGCTGATGATGTAAATTTAATAGGGGATGATAGGAGAACAGTAGAAATAAATGCAGAGATATTATTAAACGCTTGTAGGGACATGGGTTTAGAAGTAAATGCAGAGAAAACTAAATACATGGAAGTGCGTCGGGACCGTAATACGGCAAATTGTGGAGGCGTTAAAATATTAAATAATACTTTTGATAAAGTGGATACTTTCAAATATTTAGGATCAATATTAACAGACGAAAATCATATTCACGAAGAAATTAAATGTCGACTAAAAGCAGGGAATTCGTGTTACTATTCGGTTCAAAATCTCTTGTCGTCGCGAGTTCTGTCGAGGAATTTGAAGCTTAAAATATATAAAACGATAATCATGCCTGTTGTTCTGTATGGTTGCGAAACATGGTCGCTTACTCTGAGGGAAGAACATAGTCTGAAAGTATTTGAGAACAGGATCCTGAGAAGAATATTCGGACCCAAGAGGAACGAGAATGGGGAATGGCGGAAGCTTCATAACGAGGAACTACATATTTTATACGGTTTACCCAACATTGTTAGGGTCGTCAAGTCTAGGAGGCTTAGGTGGGCAGGTCATGTAGCTAGAATGGAAGAAAGTAGAAACGCTTTCAAAGTCTTGACTGGTAGACCCATAGGAAAACGACCATTAGGAAGACCTAGGCGCAGATGGGAAAATAATATTAAGATGGATCTCGCAGAGATAGGAATACAAAGTAGAAACTGGATCCAATTAGCTAAGGATAGAAGTCAGTGGAGAGCTTTTGTGAACGCGGCACTGAACCTCCGGGTTCCATAGGCCATAGAGTTAGTTAGTTATTATTAGAAGAAGTGTTTAAAATGACCATCATCTGAACCTGTCATATCGTGACCACATTATCGAAAACCCTGCATATCTCCGGAATGTTGTGGTATCACTTATATATTCACATAGACTTTTTTCTTGTCTGTTCGTAGAGGGATCATCTGCTGAAGTTTGAGCATTTTTTAGCGTTCCACCCTGTTTAATGGTATATTAGAAAAGATATATTTATCACTTTATTACACATGAATATGGTTCACTTTCATATGGGCCTGTGGGGGAGTGCAGAAGTTTCGTGACTCCAAATACCGTCGGATGATTTAATAGCTATTTACATCAAAAAGTTGCTAATCCTGATCTATAAAGACAGAAATAATGATATTGAAAGCAGATGCACTGACTGTATCTGTTCGTGGTCTGAGTACCTGGAAATTTAGTTTAGTGGCTCTGTTTATGAAGTTTTTCCAAGAAGATTGGGTTAACAGTAATACGCACGTTAAACAGAAAAGTGTGCATGAATAAAAGCCCAAGAAAAATGACTTCCTTGTGAGTTCACTGACAAAATTGGGCATTTGGGATTGTGGGACATCATAGTTTAAAACCAGAATCTGTATGAACCAAAACTTACATAATGAAACCGAATTCCTTTTTAGTAATCAATTTCCTTGAAAACTATTTTCAAAAGTGAATTTACCTATACGCACTTGCAAAGTTCTTCTACTCATGCATACATATTCCTCAACATTTAGTGCGTGCAATTTAACATTCAAATCACTTTATTAGCTTTAATTGATTTTTTCGGTTTACTTTAAACTTGAAAACAATATAAAAAAACTGTTCTGAAACTAATAATCTGTAACGCAGTTACTAAGGAAAAATAATACAAACCATTCTGCACAAAGAAAACACAAAAATACTAAATGAACATAAAATTTTACATTAAATAAGTTTTAGAAGAGTAAATGCATTGAATTTTTAGTGTTAAAAGCGAGCTGGAAATAACTAAAGCTTCACTACTTAACCACCCTCGGTTCCACAGAAAACATTAAACTTTATCAACTTACATTTTTTTTTCATTCGTGACTATTCTATCCATGGCAAAATAGTTCTTAAAGCTATTTTTATCTATTTTCATAGATATCTCAAAATTATGCATTGTATTCTACAATACCTTAGGGACTGTAAATTAACTAGCTCGTTTTTAATGATTAGCTTTTTTTTTTTTTTTTTTTTTTTTCATTGGTGTAACTCCGTAATATGAGTTCCTGCTGTCATTTCACCAACTGTTATATCTCGAAGGATCGCAGTAGTTGATTTTATGTACAAAATGACATGAATTTGCTTTGGGCTTTCGTGAATTGTAGCTGAAGTGTGTCGCTTGCACCTATCCTTTCAGCTCATCTGCTGTGATGACCCAGTTGTTATGAATAAATGAAAAAGAAGTTTGCTGGTTTTCGATCCACAAAATTTCACTTTGCTTTCTGTCATCCGGTGTGACGTCATTTCATTCCCACCTTTTGGTTACGTTTCCCATCCTCTCCCTTCCTTCAGTATGCTTCTCTATATTATTTTTCAACCGTTAGTTTCCACTTCCCTGCCTACCTTATTCTTCGAACGCCCTTGTCCTCAGCCTTGAGAAGGGACTCAAGGCGTTTCCCAGTCACGCGTTTACATCTGCATTTCTCTATATTAATCGAGAAGATGATTCTAGTTAGTTCCCAGTTTATAAACAACTTAAACCTCACTGTAGCTATAGGAAACGCACATCCTTTGAGGAGGGCGTATCTGTATTATTTACTTATTATATGGCTGTTCGATACCACTAATCACTGTAACACAGTGGTTTCCAACTTTGTTAACCTGGCACCCCCTCTTCACGCTTCCTGCATACTTGACACTCCCCACTCTTTGCTGCTCGTTGGTCTGACCTCGTTTGGGATTTTAGATACAGCAGTGAATTATTAGATCTTCAATAATAATAATAATAATAATAATAATAATAATAATAATAATAATAATAATAATAATAATAATAATAATAATAATAATAATACTCACCAATTTATATTTATTTCCAACAGACTTCTGCATCTGCATACCATTGTAGTTCAGTATCATTTTTATGAGCTTTGATCTTAATGGGACCACAGTTCTTAACTCAATAATTATTTTGTGTATGTACGTTATTTAAATCAAGTACTGTTTGTTACAATATTCGTAATATTTGTAATTTCGAATGTAATTTATTTCTGTTAGTAGCTTCGCCTCTTTTGCAACTTTTTCACACCCTCACCAGGTTAGGAACTACTTCTTTAAACATCTGAAGAAGGAGACCCTTGCATTTATATTTAGCCGGGGAAGAGAAATTAGAACATAAACATTTGTCAAATTTATGATCTGTCTATTCTTACAGCCTGCTTCCACTTTTTCATTCTTAGAATAGGTGGATTTTCAAAATATTAAGGATATCAGTATATACATTATTATACGTATTACAATTTCTATGCATAAGTTTCTACTTTTTCCTTATTTAGTAAAAGCTCTCCCCGCTACTCTAGTGCCTAGCACATGTACAATTAGTGCATTAGGTTCTGGATTCAATTCCCGGTGGGAGAGTATTGAACGCGCTACAGTGGTTCGGATTCAGGGGCCTCATTTGGGGCTTAAGGTGGTCAATTGCCCTCCCCCTAAGTTCGACATTTATATATATTTTAATCCATAAGATGATCATATACCAATGAAAAGACTGAAAATCTACTGACTTTTAGGGTTCCCTCCAAAGCTAAATCTGAAATGACACTGTTGTTCGGATTCCATTTTAAACTGTAGGTCCACGTGTCATACAGCCTCGCTGCTGGAAAGGGATGCTAAACTTCAATAAAGAAACAATCTTTAATTAGTAAAAGTTATTTTTGATTAATGGACCAGAGCTGACTTCAAATCAATTAAAACTTCGTAAGTTTAGACTGTTGAGCGGAATACCTAGAACTGAACAACGAGATAGACATTTTCGTGTAGTTTTACATCTCGATCCTCGGTCAAGTAAGCTTGTCGTAGACAACATCGTGTTCACCGGTTTTCTCAGGGTACTCTCCTTTCCTTCCACATTCTCATTCCACTATTTATTCCATCATCATTCACTTGCTTTAATCATCTGTGTTCCTTATCCTAAAGGGCCAAAAGTGGGACGTTAAACTGAAATATTTAATTTTATTTCGTGTAGTTCTACAAAAAAAGTGACGAATAGTAAAATGGGGTGCGACTCTACTATATCCTTTACAATGACATGAAACAAATCAGTCATCCAGTACATCTTGTTCATAATATATAAATATACAGTATCCCGTAAACTTCAAATAGATTCATTTACGAAATATCGTAACTGCCAACAGAAAGTGATTGTAAATTGTAATACATACTGTATCAACCCCGTATATTACGTAGAAAACATTAGTAATAGTTTTGGTGAATGTTAGTAAATGTGACATAACAAAGAACGAAGGTCTGTTACATTTATACAAAATTAAACATAGATCATACTTGCATTTACTCTACAAATCGAAAGTATTTTGATTGATTGGTGTGAAGAAAGCTATTGATTTCTTGTAAATGCTCAAATCTTTTATTTCCGGTTAGTTGGGAATACCGAAAACATGAGGTGTGACAAGTTCTGAGAAGATATGCTTGCAACATATATAATATAGTATCAATTACTTTCTCAACTAAAATATTTGAGTAATTTCTGATATACAGGTACATATTGATAGAATGTTCTTATAAAGTTGTACTAAATGTTTTCAGGCACATTGAAAGATAAATTATATCTTCGATGAATAAATTTATTTAATAAAGAATTATACTGACACCCGAACATACGAAAGAAGATACAAACTTGAGACAAATAAGTTGTGTGTTACCACCTAATGCACAGTGTACTGTGTGAAACAATGTTAGGTAAACAGAGAAGATAATGGAGAATTAAACCCCAACATTTTACTTGGTGGGCGAATGCTTTACCACTGAGATACCAGCAATACAGTTTTCTCCGTTATACGTTTCTGATGTATAGTTTCGGAGGCGTAGCGATAATATATTTGGAGACATAATATATGATAATTTTAAGTGCCTAATCACAGTCTATTAAGCTTTCCAGCATTAACTCACTCAACGCTACTAATGTGCGGAAAGGATATATTTTGACATTTTACTGAATTAATTTCTTTCATCATGAAGTTTGTTTTCCACTTCAACTGTAAAACTGTAATTATAATGTTGTAATACATTAATACTTGAAATCTATTTCTTAAATGCTACAGCATCCACTACTTCCTTTTCTTATTTAGGATGAAGGAAGGCAAAGAGTAGCAGGCTGTGAATATTTGTCTTCCGTTAGACGAGTAGCTATCTTTATAATTGAAGGCCACTAGCTTTCTTCTGGTCTTGCTGTCCCCAATTAACAGTTTTCTTTGGCCTCAAAATTTCGTGACTTTTCGTTACATCACCTACAGTTTTGCCATCGGTGAGCACGTGGTGCTCAGAGCGGAAATCATTCCTCTTTCACTGATGAGAAGGAATTATCTGTATCACTTAGCATCATGTGGTGCATCTCTTTCAAGCCAGCGTACGGAAACTTCCACAGAATGATTAAAGTTGTTATTCACTACTGAAAGACATACTGAGAAGATGCAATCGCATAGTTATCTAATATTTAAGAACTTGCGTATTCAGCGGATTGGATCGCACACAACGTTTCATAATAGAGCACACTTCTTTTGTGTGCACAGGCGAGGTTAGTAGTGGTGAGAAATCTTATGTCATTTTATTGCTCCCATTGATGATTTGGATATGTGAATTGTGACTCCTACATGTGGCAGGGGTTGTGGAAGATGTGCTGTAAACGTTCACGTAGTGAGAGTAGTGAAATATATCCTATGTCATAAAAGTATTATAGTACAAGCCATAGACCATCAGAATTCGTCCGAGAGAGCAGGCTTTTAAATACAGCTTAGTCTGGTAGATGGTCAGAATACCATTTGAGAAATACAAATGAACTTTGGGATTATATTTTGATGTATTGGGTCTTTTAAACAAGTACCTAGTATTAGTTAATTTCCTTCGCTGTGTAGAAGTAAAACAAAGCAGTTTATTTCAACGAGTACTCTGAAGAAATCAGTTAGTGCTTATTGGGAATTGATGGTAGTCTAATAGTAAGATAGATGCGGTAAAATGCATAGAAAGTATACAAGCAGTTAAATGCAAGTCATTCACTCCGAACTTTATTTACCCTCCCTTGGAAAGATTTGTACTTTTCAACAGGAGACAACTACATGTATGTACATGTAGAAAACATTAAATTTCAGAAACTAATTCAATAATCAGAGGTAATTTATTCAACTTACCATTCCAACAGATATGATAAATATGAAGAACAGAGGGCTTAGAAGTGGATTATCTCCTTCATAACTAAATGTTTTGTGTGTCTGTTTGGTTTCGGTTCCCGATAAAGGTGTGTATATATAATACATTATACTCAATCCAAGTTTTGTATTTTTGTACTGAAAAAATAATTCATTAAACTTCAAATAAAGAATAATCAGGAGGCGTCGATAAATTGTTTTCAGTTCGCTGCAATCGAGAAGTTCCAAATGGTAATCCTGGGTAAGCCATACTATCTTAAGGTTTTAAGGATTTTTCCTCTTTATGGCCAGGCAAATGCCGAGATGGTATCTTTAAATGCAGGCCGTAACTGACTTCCTTCCAAAATTCTTTCACGTGTTTCATTGTTCCTAGTGTAAAATGACTTTACATTTGTATCTTGAGCTATTTTAATAAATAAATAAATAAATAAATAGGCTACTTGTAACAGCAAAATGACCAAAAAAAAAAAAAAAGAAAGAAAGAAAAAGAAAAAAGGAAAGAAAAAAAGAACTCTTCGGCGATACTTCTTTAAACTGTAGGAAGTCTAATTCATGATGATCGTTAATCATTCGTGACAGGAACCTTTTCCTAAATTAAAAATAAAATATGACTGAAGCAAATGACTTTTAATGAATGATAGTGGTATAGTTTCGTAATGCATTATTGCCTTCAACAGACAAATTATACAAAACTGTAACACTATTATTTATTAAAAGATATTTGCTTTTGTCAGATTTTATTTTCAATTAAGGCAAAGTAGTTCCACAGCTAACTAGGAACGTATCCAAGTGTAACTCTGACTTCGAATCGAGACTATGGCCGTTGGATACCATGCCCCAAAAGAACATAACACGAAAAGCGATATATTCTTGATCTCAACCGTTGCGGAGATATAAGCGTGAAACATTAGAAACTGAGCTCCATATTATACTTTACAAAGTGAGATTCCGGGTCAGATTTTTCGGAAACGGTCGGGTAAGGAAACTCTGCGAATACATATCAAATTAGTGTGGGGAGCCCAGCAGCTTTTGAATGAAATAATTGTCCCCCCGGGGCACTCACAGGGTCCCAGGCGGGGTCCAACTCAAAATTTGCAAATGGAACCGGGGGTGAAGTAGCATATTGTATGAAAGCTATTGTTAAATAAAAGAAGATAGAACAAATGTCAACTCTCTATGATAACCCTGTGCAAATGGACAACTGGTTAAAATAATATAACCTACATCAGAAAATTTATGGCCCCGCTTCTAAATCTGTTAAGTTGGGACAATAACAAAACAGACAACACGTTTAAAAGTGCAAGGTATTGAAGTAAAGCAAATTGCTGCAGTCTCTCTCACAGAGTCACACAACAACGAACATTGTCCAAGTATAAGTGTGACTTCGAATGACCTACGGACCATAGAATGACCATGACCATTGGATTTCGTGTCCTAAAAGAGAAAGGATACATTGTCAATCGCAACCGTCGTGGAGGGTGATAAGGTCAAAAGGCAACGGTATATGCCTCGCGAATCGGGACCGCGAATTCGCAGATTGCACCGTGAAATTTCTCTCGGGGGATTTGCTGAACGAGAAACATGATGGTAAAGACGAAAAGTAGTGACCTTGAAACTGTGAGGCAAATTGGAGAGGAGTGGGGTTGGAGAAAACTGGAATAATGGTGTAGAAGTAAAATATATCGGAGGGTGCTTTTCTAGGATTATAGGGAATATTCAAGAATGATATTTCCTTATAATATAAAGTTGGAAACCAGTTTGATAATTGTAAACTCGGGAAAGAAACCGATAACCAAGTGGGGTGGGAGACGAGCCAAAACATAGTGAACGTCCCAGAAGGTAGTGTTTCATAGAATATTGGCACACAAAATACCCTGTGACAATACAATATTGATTTGCAGCAATATGCAATTTATTGGAAGAATATGTGGATGAAATATAAGTAAACAAAACTGTCCAAAGAAAATATATATACTGTACAACTTCGCATATACGTGTTGGTATATTTACAGAATGTTACTTTAATAAAGAAAACATATATTGCGCTAGACAAAATGAAAACAAATATCGTAAAATTCAATGGAAACAGACCCGTTGCCTTTTGAACTTCTCACTCTCCACGACGGTTGCGATTGACAATGTATTCTTTCTCTTCTAGGACACGCAATCCAATGCTCATGGTCATTCCATGGTCCACTGGTAATTCGACGTCACACTTATACTTTGATAAGGTCCATTGTGCGACTCTATGAGAGACTCTGCAGCAATTTGCTGTACTTCAATACCTTGCACCTTTAAACGAGTTTTTTTCTGTTTTGTTATTGTCGCAACTTAACGGATTTAGAAGAGCCATAGATTTTCTGATGTATATTGTATTGACATTTTGACCAGTTGCCCGTTTGCACAGGATTATCGTAGAGAGTTGAAATTTGTTTTATCTTCTTTTATTTAACAGTAGCTTTCATACCATATGCTACTTGACCCTCGGTTCCATTTGCAAATTTTGAGTTGGACCCCACCTGGGACCCTGCGAGTGCCCCAGAGACACAAATTTTTCATTCAAAAGGTGCTGGGCTCCCCACACTAATTTGATATGTATTCGCTGAGTTTCCTTACCCGACCGTTTCCGAAAAATCTGACCCGGAATCTGACTTTGTAATGTATAGTATGGAGCTCAATTTCTAACTTTTCACGCTTATATCTCCGCAACGGTTGAAATTGAGGATATATCGCTTTTCGTGTTATGTTCTTTTGGGACAAGGTATCCAACAGCCATAGTCTCGACTCGAAGTCAGAGTTACATTTGGATAGGTTCCCTCGTAAGATGAATGGCATTCAGGAATCTTTTGATTACAAAGCAAGGCCTTATAAGGAAGAAAGCAATCTCAAGCATTTGCTTGTTTTTGAGCCACAGTCAACTCATGTGGGATCTGAATATTCTTCATACCTTACAGCATGGCTTCCACTGGTGTGTCACGCAGTCCCATAGGATGTGTTGCGAAATTTTAGAATTTATCAAGTGGCATTTAATTTGAGTTATGATCAGTTTTGGGGCAGACTGTAGCAATCAATGCCTTCAGCGGGCATTTTCGCGGATCCTAAGAATTTCAGATATCCTCTGATCTTATTGGCCGATACAGATAAGACATCAAGATTCATGACCTACATATAGCGGAAAGTAAATGTCAACTGTCGGCCCTCGTAGCCGAGCGTGCTAGCGCAATATGCTAGTAATGAAAATCGTTTTGGGAGTAGGTTCAATCCCTGCCCAAGGAAAGCTTTTTATTTTTTTTAATTTTCGTAATTTTTTTCATTAAAATAAAATTGAAAATAATAAAAGTGATTTACCGATTATTTTTTAAATTTTCATAACACTTTTTTTCATTAAAATAAGCTTGCAGTTTTACTATACGGACCCATAGTAAAAGTAGTAGTAATAGTAATAGGAACGGGTTAGAAGCAGAAATCCCGCGGGGTTGGTTAGGTTCTGTTGTCTTGCTGAAAATTTTCTGTACATTTTACATAACCAACTTTAAACAGCTGGCTAGGGTAGCGCGCGAAAAATAGTAGGTTTAGTAAGATTGATGTAAATGTTTTGTATAGAGAAAAGAATACCTTTAAATTAAAGAGTAATTGTTCACTAACTATGTTCCAAAGTCAATAATGCAGAATATTATAGTAATAGTAGCAGGGGCGGACTGGCAGCCATAGGGCCCACCCTGCTAAACTGAAATGAGGGCCCACTGTATAAAAATGTAAAAAATGTACTTGGCATTCTTCATATGTATTACATATAAAAGTCCATCTTCGAACTCATAAATAGTATCCCATATATTCATACAAAAGCAAAACATTAATTACAAAAAATCTGAAGTAGGAACATTTTAATAGTAACTCATACAGTGTGTAATTGGCGTTATCATTTTTTATTGTAAACACACACAATACCGGAATTGGTGCTTTCAGTTATTTAAATAGTGCTATTGTTTTATATGTAATGAATTTGAACCATTTATTTAAACAAATGAGTGTCATGTTTTAGAAAACCCAAAATATATACATGTGCAATAAGTAAAAATTAATTTCAAGTCAATTTTGAAACACTAAATAATTAAAGCACTGACAGAAATAATGTAAGTTTCTTTCCTCATAAATCAGTTCTAATATCAAATTGGATATAGATATTTGGGAAACGTTAATTAATTTTGAGGCAATTTTTATTGCGTTTTCATGTAAAATAACATATCTGAAACTTTTTTTTAAGTAACCAAATCTGCAACCACCCTACTTAACGAAGGTCCGTATTTTGTCATAGCTGATCTGGGGCTCCCCTCCCTCTTGATACGTAAAAAATACCACCTACTTCAGTCGGGAGTCTGCTCGCGAATGTGCCGCAATCTCTCTCTGTACCTGTCTTTTTGGCGAGAAGAAAATGTAACCCACATACACAAATTCGTCTAAATATTGCTGTATAATCTCGAGGAAGTACGCCCCGCTCTTAGCAGACAACTGCTCCCCCCCCCCCACCACCAAAGCGTGTCAGGTGAGACAACAGACATGGCGTCAGTGTTGGAAACTTGAAAAAGCTGTAACTTTGTGGCCTCAATGCAACACAAAGAATGCGATTGGAGGTAAATTTGCGATAGATTTCGAAACTCAAGATTTTCCTTGACATAAGTAAGTCATAATATCACATCTTCATGTCGCAGAAAGATTAGATATCGTCTATCGTCTAGTGTAGTCCGCCCATTCCTCCGCTGGCCTCAGGCATGTGTTTACGTGTATGGGCCGAATACCTACTTTGCACATCACAAATAATTTTTACATTTTACTACATTTTTATTTTAAATTAACTTTAAATAACTAAAGGGAAGTTAACATTTACACGATATACACACTGATTTGACTGACAGCATAAGTGTTCAGCACTTTTAGAAGTTACACTAACGCTTACTGAGCCCAGTGCCGGCAGCTAGTGCTCTCAAACGGGTCAGGTCAGGCTTAATCGGGTCAGGGCTCGAGTCGAACCTCCTTGGGTCACAGGTCGGGTCAGGGCTGCTCTAGCCTCGGGTCAACTTTCTTATGCGTCGTTTCGGCTAAAACCTATTCGGGTCATGAGTCGGGTCGGGTCGACGTTCAACTCGACCGGACCCTGTCGACCGAGAAGGATGTAGCCGAAACGGCACATAAGGAAGTTGACCCGAGCCTACCCGTGGCTAGAGCAGCCCTCACCCTAGCGTAGGTAACCTGACCTGATCCGTGTCTGAAGCATTCTTGACTCGACCCCTGACCCATGAAAGCCTGATCTGACCCGTTTGAAAGCACTACGCGGCAGCAAACAGTTCAGTTAATATACAAAAATAAGCTACAATTGACTGAAATCACCCAAAGACGTGGTGTATACAAACACCTTAGACAGACAGACAAAAAAACAAAAAAAAAAAAAAAAAAAAAAAAAAAAAAAAACTGGCACCTGTCCTGCAGTACTCGAATGAGTCACATCACGCTCATTTTGTTTCTTGGGGCTTCACAGATTCAAATAGCCTACGTTGTTTTGGGTCAGATGCAACTTTTTGTAAATCACATCTTCGTTTGTGTTCTCGCTTTTTAGCACCACTTTTATATTTTTCTTTACAGTAATCTTACAATCACTCCTACCATCCATACTGACACAACCACATCTGTCTTCCACGACAAACGAAACATAACTGGTGTTCCAATAATTGAATTGCTGCTATCGGATTTGCTCTTCGATGTAATATACAAATAAAACACGAGCCGAGGGCAGCAACTTCATAGTAATTGTTTGAGGTTTGTATAAAACAATCGTTGATAGTGGCGACTAATTTGTTTTCGATTTACCGCACTGAAAAAAAAAAAAAAACAACGAAGCCTGATCCGATTTCTTTCTTCGAAGCTTGGTCTGAGGACAATGCAGTTCAAAAGCGTTCCGGCTCCACCTCCACTTTCCACAATAACAATATCTATGAAACTATTGTTTCTTTAAAACATCGCCGCTTGCCGGCTTGTAAAAGGACCGGAGTAGGCAATGTTATCCAAATCCAATAACAGCCTGAAATCTATTGTGTTTCTTATATTTAAAAAAGTAGTAGTTAACGTGTTCGTTTTTAACAGCTGCTGTATCACAAACCTTGCAATGTTTTAGGGCCTGATTGTCTCATAGACGGAACCTTTTCAAGTCGATAAACGTGAAGAAGAATAAGGTTTGTTCATGAAGGTTTAACTTTACGTCTTTTTTATTCAAAACACAAGTTTGCGGGAGTTACCTTGCCATATTTTTAATGCTGGTAGGTTCAATTGAGCACATCTTTTTAAAATTGGTGGAGGGGGCCCACCTGTACGGGGGGGCCCACCCTGCATTTGCAGGGTAGCAGGGTGGGCCAGTCCGCCCCTGAATAGTAGGGAATAAAAAATTTAAAATTACATTTTATTCCTTTTAAAAATATATATTGAAGTAACAATCGAGAGCAGGGAGCACGTCTGTGTGCACCCACACGGCTTTAATATTGCAACCAGACACTCTTATAGAAAATTTTGTCGTTGGGGAGAGGAGGAGAAATCATGATATGAGGTGTCTTTGCTAAGATCTATTTGCTAAAAGACGTGTTCTGTACAAGTATGACATAGCTCCGGGGAGACAAAGTCCCTCGGAAATTTGCTTGGAAGAAAGACTGATTGCAACCGCTACCTTTATAGTTCACCATTCTACAGGGTGTTTCAAAACAACACCGACGTTTGGGAGGTGATTCCTGACACCAAGATAAGAAAAAAAAGTATAGACAAACCTGGATGCACAAATGCTTCCTTTCGGAGTTATAAGCTGCCGAAAATATGAAAAAATGAATTTTAAAGGTCCATATCTCCAAAGCTACGGAAGCTACTGTAGTCGTGTCAAGACTTCACTTAGGAACTGATATGTGCACTATCTAAAAATACGTTTCAGAATCCTGTGGTACTTCAGCACCAATTTTTATAGAGGAAGTTTGGTTACGGGCATATGATTTGAAGTACTCACCAACTACCTCTATAAAATTTGTTGCGGAAGTACCACAGGATTCTGAAACGTATTTTTAGATAGTGCACATATCAGTTCCTAAGTGAAGTCTTGACCCGACTACGGTAGCTCCCGTAGCTTCAAAGATATGGACTTTTAAAGTTATTTTTTTCATGTTTTCAGCAGCTAATAACTCCGAAAGGAAGTATTTGTGCAACCAAGTTTGTCTATACTTTTTTTTTTATCTTGGTGTTAGGAATCACCTCTCAAACATTGTCAGTATTGTTTTGAAACACCCTGTATACTAGTCTGTATAGGGGTTCTGGTCTTTTAAGTCTGAAGATTTGGATACCTCCCTTTCCTCCCAGTGGATCTGTTTAATAGTATTATACGTACTTGTTTCTGTGAATACTATCAATTATGAAAGAAACTGTTAAAAATAAGAGGCAGACGTACAACAAAAGCAGAAGCAGTGCTAAGAAAAATGTTTGATCTGTTTTTGTCCGGACCAGGAACCGTAAGCAGAGTCTCTAAATCTAATATTCAGGAGAGAGACTACACTCTAAAAAATTTCCTTGCTCAGAAATGAGAGAAAAGCATGTTCAAAACAAAATAAGTAATGTTTACTCATATTTGAGGAAAAATGTCTCATTATTTCCAAATGTGTTTTCATTTGTGAGCTTGAGGCAAATTTTCAGGTTCCCATTTATGAGATTTTCTCACTTCTTAAAAATGAGAATGGAATAGTGCGTTATTTGCAATATCATAGATGATTAAAAAGTAACGATAACAATCTTACCGAAATAATATTACTATTATTTGCTAGGAAGTAATATTGCTAGGGCTTAATTACTATTCAGGAAACAAGATAAAGAATTTCAGTTGTAGCAGAGTACGAATGGGTATGAGTACGCAGTAGGTGATGCAGCTGAGGTGGCGTATGGATACATGTCATGTGACAGTGGCGAGAAGCAGCATACACATCAACTTTCGAACGTAAGTTTGGGTGAATTGTAAACATACTACCATAGACTAAAAGTTACTGTAGTAGGGTGTACATTCGTTAGGGTGTAGAACGCTGACCCCCCTGATACAGGTTATATAGACTATAGTAGTCAGGTTGGCTCCTTTATGAATCAAAACCCAGTACTCAATTAACATAATAACGACTGCAGCAATAACAAGTGAAGGCGGGTTAGAGTCCTGTAGTGCACGTCTTTTTTCTATATTACAATAAAACGGGGAAGCATGTCAATGTTTTACAAACTTCGCTATTCGCTATAATGTGCAAAAAAGCTTATGTACGGAAACGAAGAATATATAAGTCATCTGTGTAGTTAGAAACAGCGTTACAAAAGTGTGATTTATTATAATAGAATTATAATACAAAGGTACTTTGTACTGATCACCTAGCATAGATTGGCGCCTCCTCTTTTTCACCACCAGTAATCGTTTTAATGACACACGTTTGCAGGTTATTTGTGGCATAGTACTGTACGCATTTGTTCTTAATTTATCGTAGAGGCTGTGGTAGCCCAGTGGTAGAGCGTTCACCTCTAGTGCGTGAGGCCCTTGCTTTGATCCCAGGATTCCCAGCTCGCGGCAAGTGGGCTTTCTGGTGGATAAACAATGTGCATGGGTTTTCTCCGGGTTCTCCGATTTTTTCCCACTTTCTTCATTCCACTATATTTTTCATTCTCATCATCATCGTCTCCTTTAGCCTACCCAACACAACTGTGGGAAGTAAAACTCAAAGATTTCATTTATTTTTTAATCCAACGTCCCACGATTGTGCTCCAAGGCTGAGAGACAGTGATAGAGATGGTTAATAATGGTGTAATGAAAATGTGGACGTACGTTTCTTTGCAGTTTTTGCATGGGTTTGTGACCTTGTTTCCAATCTGAATAGAATCCTTAGCAGTGGAGTTTCAGCACATTTATGAGGGGCAGAAACTGTCGCATGCCCCTCCCGCAATGAAGAAGGTGGAAGGTAAGGATTGAGTCCTGGGACTCCGGACCTTCCCTGAAATCGCTACTTTTATTTAAATTTTATCTAATTTTAGGGTCAATTTTACATATTTTAATACAATTTATCCTCGTATTGAACTTGGACACCCTCCGAAATAAATTCCTGCGTACGTTTCTTGTTGGAGGAAACTGGAGAATCCTGGAAAAGCCCACGAACACGGTGCTTTCTCATGTAGGCAACTTTTTAATGGTAGAAAAGTAGGCATATTGGTCTGCGATGACTTACTGGTCAGTGGCAGAACTAGCCTCCGGTACATGGGGTCTCTAGTTTGATTCCACCTTCGTCAAGTGGGCTGTGTGAGTAAACATCGTAGGCCTATGTGTTTTCTCGGGATTCCCTCACTTTTTTCATTACAGCATTTTCGCTCATTATCGTCATAACGTCTCCCTAAGTTTCGTAGCATAATTGTGGGACGTTACACTCCAGCAGAAATTGTTGTCGTTATTCTGAAGTAGACGGATAATTCTTGAATCTGAGTTATCAAGAAGTTGGTATAGGAATGTTGGAGGAAACGGAAGAATCTTGAGTAAACAACGTCGATGAAAAAGAAAAGTCTTGAGAAAGTGGACAGTGATAAAAAGGAAAATGTTCAACTGTCTGATTCAGTAGGAATAAGTAACGTACCTAAAATACAAGTCATCGTGGTATTCGTGGAATTTTCTTTTGAGTAGAAGTGAAGATTTAAATGTGTTACATTTTAAACAATATTTATAACTGTAGGTGTTTACTTAATATAAATTCTGGGTGTACTAATAGATTGATTTTTTCTTTTATTTCTTTTTTCTTTTTTCTTTTTTTGCATGTTTATATTTTGTTTATATTCTTTTCCGTCTTCTCGTATCTGAGAACCCCGTTTCTGTGCATCGTTTCTCGCTTTTGAGGAAGATATTTCTCAAATCTTTTTGAAAAATGTGTTTCTCAAAATTGAGGTTATGCGTCTCATTTCCTCAAATGTTACTTTCCTAATTTTAAGAAAAAATACATTTTTTCTCAAATTTGAGAAAGCATTTGCACCCTCAGAAATGAGACACAACTCCTCGCATTTGAGTCATTATTTCTCAAAATGATTTGAGAAAATCGAAATCTCACTTTTAAGAATGTATTACTCGGTGCACAGGTAAGAAACGGATGTTCTCAAATACGAGGAATTTTTTCTCGAATTTAAGAAACCATTTTTAACAGTGTAGTATTCTGCAACAGGGTAAAGGGACTGCACAGATTGTAATACGGGAAAGGAAGCTGGTGTGGAGTTGTATGTGTGTGTGAAGGAAATATTGAAAAACTCAACTTGAGCATCATCCACAGATTTCTCGGGGACCGCGATGGCTCAGAAGTAGAGCGCTCATCTCTGACACGTAAGGTCTCTGGTTTGACTCGAGCTCTCGCAAAGTGAGCTTTGTGATAGAACACTTTTATGTGGATTCTTCCTTTTCCTACCACTTTCATCATTCCAACATTATAATCCATCATCTTCACCGTCTTCCTTAGAGTCGGTTCATAATCGTGGAACCTTAAACTTAAAAAAATCTACAGGTTTCTCGTTTACTTGTCGGAGTCCTTGCACTATTTAATCTAGATTTTAACAGCCGTAATAATTAGTAATCTGTATGATTTAAACACAAAACAATGCATAAAATGCAAATAAGATTCTACAACATACCTGAACATAACTACTTCACTTGTAGTGCCTATGATTAACATGAAACGTAAGTCCAAAGTTATGAATTTTATTACAGAAGCCACACATCTACCATATAGGAAATGTCAGTGTATATATTTTAGCTGTACTATTAAAGAATAGAATATTGTTCTGTCACTATTTTAAGAACAATAGATTGAAATTAACATTTAATTGGAAACTTGTCGCGTTTGAAATCATTTTAGATCTGTTTAATGGTTTGAAATTTCGGCTCTGTCTTCAATTTTGTGAGTATCTCGATTGATCTGTTTCTTTTCTTTTTCTTTTTTCTTTCTTTCTTATCTTTTTTTTTTTTTTTGAAAGATGCATATTCCAGTAGCGATCTGACATATGCAAATAGAGTACTTTCAGCGAATGTTGGGCGGGGGAAAACTAGTTCTATATAAGGTGATAACAAGACTACCAGAAGGAAATTAATTGTATTTCTCCAGGAAATCGGAAAAAGAATAAAGTTTAAAAAAAGTGCTATCATCCTGTAGCGTGGTTTTCCACTGTAGTCAGTCTGATACACAAACACACACACACACGAAGAGACAAGGAATGAGGTAGTTTTACGTTGATAGTTTCTAGGTCACTGGAGCAAAAACAAAACAGAAAAAAGGAAGAAAGAGACAGTGGATCTTGTAAAGTAAGAAATACACTTCCACACCACAAATGTGTACTTCTCTGTTGCAGTAGTATTCCCGTGAGAAAAACTCTCCCTCAAGATTTTTTCTGACTTAATACATGATCATGACAATTCTTAGGTATTTAATGTGGTTCACTCAAAGAAAATTATATATCTACCGCAAATATTCATTTTTATTTCATCGTTGTATATCTACATTTGATCAAACCATGCTTTAGCGTTTCCTTTCAAGATTCTTAAACTGATTAAACTAAACTACTTTATTATGTATTTGACTTCCCAGAAGGAGGAAAATAGACTTTTACCAATTTGATGAAACAGATGTTATTGGGAAATACTGATTTTTTAAAAATCTGTCATAAATAAGTTATTGTTACTTATTTCGGTTTGACGGAATATTGTATCTGACATTTTTGATTCAGAGTAGAATCATATTCAAGTTACATAATCACAGTCAGAATTTCTTGCTCTTTTATTGGTTTCGTTTACTTAAATCGTAAAGAAGCTTTTTTTCTTATGATCACTGAAGATCTTATTTCGCAACTTACTTTTATTATTACTGTTATTATTTAAATAAAAATACAAGTGACACGCTAAGAAATGAATTTTTGTTGGATAATTATGAAATGATTCCTAGTACTCATGTGCTAGGTGGGATATAAAGAAGTTGTATCTGATATATTTTCACTTGCTTTTGAATTGATTTTAACTATTCCAGTCAGCAATGCCCATCTCTCTCTCAAGTCCTTGTGCACAATTCGCCCAAATTTACCAGTCGTCGTCTCAGAATAAAAAGTATTAGAGGAGTCCAGAGTTGATTGTGACAAATCCAATACACCTTTCTTTGTCAGTTTCGGTAGTTTTTGCCGTTCTTAAAAGCATCATTATAGTAGGCTTATACTTGAAGTTTGATTATGCCATTTTCAATAAAAACTTTTCCCTTCCTCGAAAGAAATCTCTTGGGCGCGGTCTCCTTTGTGACACTCCTGATTCAAATATACCTGAAATGTATTATTTCTAGAACTTTTTTAAGATCATGTTAATTTTTATATTTTTGTTTTAAGAAGGAAGACACAAATTTATATTGAAATGGATCAAAGATTTAGAACTACGAATAATTAAATAATCTAATCCAAAACCCAATTTGGTATTGTAATGTTTTTCATAGCTAATAAAGTAGATATATTTTCCTCCGAAATAACTTTTCGACTTCTTTGTCACATGGAGAAGCACCTTTTTAGACTTACCGTGAGTATTTCTTCAAGAGCAGAGCCAAGTCCCTGACGCTTTACGGCGTCCGACGCCCAATTTACCACCGCATTTGGCGGTTCGGTCCAGTAACTACCGATTCTCCAAAGAATCCTAAGCCACAAATTCCGTATTTCATATATATCTACTCAATTGTATTTCAATTATAACAGGAAAATTTCATGAAGTGTGTGTAAAACAATTTAATGTTCATTAGTAAATAAATAAAACCACTTGATGTTCCATTCATCGTTTATTTTGTTTAATCTGACGTTTCAAAGACAACTGACTCCCTTTGTCATCACAGTTTAATAAACTGATCAGTAGTCTTTAAAACATCAGTTCAAATAATACGTAAAAACATGGATGGAACATGTTATTTATTTAATCATAAACATCTCCGTAAAAAGTACGTGGAATATGTAATTTAATGTTGTTAACCTCATTTTCTTTCAATTTACTGATAGTAAATTTAACACAGAAATCTGATAAATCTTTTTTTTCTGTCAATTGATTTTAGCGCTCTGAACAACATTGTTACTGTATAGATATGTAAATAGCGGAAATGTGCCAATTGGCAAAACAGCAGGAATGTGCCAATTGGCAAAACATTCCCGCGTTTTACACATCTCAGAAGTGTCAGGTATTGCTTTGGGAAGCGGGAAAGAACACCGAAAAAGATATATTTTTCACGTTTTTCATTGGTATATTATTCGATTAATTAAAATCTTTATAATCTTGAAGTCAGGGGACAATTTTCTTCTGGAGCCTCAAATGCCATTGCTGACATCTACATAGGCAGCATGGTATCTCATTGGGGGGAAGATACGAAAAGAAGTGCGTGATTCCATGAGAAGTCGAAGGCGATACGACCAGAGTGTATTCGATTCTATAGAAGATCGTTTTTTCCAAGTGATTTCTAAAATTTCATTTGAAATGTTGCATTGGTTTTTACATAGATAAAATGAAAAATATATTATGCATAATCTATTTATCTTCTGCATTTCCAGTTTCTATATTCAATGCATTTTAGTCTCATACATGCACATACACCTAATAATTTGTAGGTAATTTTACGTTCCAATATACCCTCTAGTAGGGTTGCCCACTAGACATGATAAGATTGTTTCGAGATACAAGACGAGACAGAGGTCTTTTAAAAATAGAGACAGATACACTTTCCAAAAAGAAACACCACTTTCACAACACCTTTTCGAGGCGAGATATCCTCAACTCCTGTCTTGTAGGAAAAACTACCACCCTATGGGCTAAAGAGGACGGATTATTAATGAAAGTGAATGATTATAAAACAATGTGAAGGAAGCGGGAGAACTCTGAGAGATCCTACGGACATGAATCAATGTTTGCTTTGATCACAGGAGAGCACTCTACCACTAAGCTACTGTGCCTTCCTAATTTCAATTGCATAAATGTATATTAAACAATATCAGTTATGTAGTATATAGATAATTGCTGTTGTTTGCCGAACACATTTTACCATTGTTTCTTATTCTAGCCGTAAGTATCAATTTCCACTACTTTAAATTTTGTTTTTCCTTCAATGCAATCTGAACTTCTGAAATTATACTTTATGCCCTTCCCGCTCATCGATAAAAATAGTTGATATTCATTGGCCCTCCCGAACGACGCATTTAACCATTGTTATGTTCCAGTACATTTGGGCCTGTATTTAATAACAGTACCAGTTTAGTACGAGCCATGGAACTAAGCCAAAGGTGACAACTTTCAGGACGGGTTCATTTGTGGACTTTCTGCCGCCTATTATAGACCATCATCAATAGTGAAACGGTGCAAAGAAGAGGGTTTAATCATCAGCAAAGTTTGTGTGGGTGTTATCCGATGATGCTCCCAACAGGCTCCTGTGGTACAGATTGGCAGAAAATTTAGGAAGAAAACTGTGCGAAACCCCCAATACAGTGTGCACCATTAGGAGAGTAGTGGTACAGGGCAATCCCCCAACGCAGGGAATTGAGGCAGCGTTTCCAGCATCATCTGGAAGAACCTCGTATTGGAGGCACGTCACAGCACGCGGACAGCAACTCACAGAGCTCCACATCCAGAAAAGGTTCACATACGCCAATAAATTGCGTGAAACATACATCACAGGGGACATGTGGAAATGAGTACGTACCCTCTATGCCGGATGGCGACTCTATATAGATTAGACCAACAGAGTTCGATCCGTTCGGTGGCTGAATTATTGCAGTTGGGAAATGCTGTCACTCGCTGAAGTGCCTTCCACACCAAAGTCAACGCAACTTACTTCCAGGAGAACATCATGGACACTCTGTGTAACACGAACATCCCTCACCTGTACGGTGACGAAATCACAAGTGTATGGATCCACATGGACAAGGCCCCCAACCATACCGCTCGATCGACGTTCTACGCAAAGCAGCCAGAAGAGAGAGGAATTCGAGTAATCGATTTTCGTCATCCTTGTTAAATTATTCGAAACCTCATCAATGGACTATTATAGGTTTAGATTCCAGGCACTTTCTCGACAACGTCCTCGTACCTTGCAGAGTTTTGGAAAATTTGCCAAAGAAGTATGTGGATGCATTCTTCCTCCCATTCTACGCAGGAGTATGCCACAGTAAAAACTATGTTGCAGGGCGATCGGTCGGGTCCGTGGCCATCACATCGAACACAATCAGTGGTGAATAAAGAATATTTATTAGTCAAGTAAAAGGTTCAAAGTTTATTATTTTTATCGCGGGTAACCTTCTGTAGTGACGAGTGCCTTCAGTGTACGTTTCCGAGTTCGATTTTTGGTAGAACATTGAAAACATTATAGTGATTTAGATTCCACCTTAGACTGTAGATCCAAGCCTAATATACGTACTTTCGGTGCTAAGAGGGACGCTAAACTTCAAAAACATACAAATAACATGAAACCGTGGTTTCTATTAAGGCCATAAAAGCTTCTGTTTTCTGGTGGTGAATGTCAATGGCCATACAGAAAGTAGTTTGATTAGAAACAGGTTGAATAATTATGCTCAAAAATAAATACAAATCTTTTGAAATTCTCTGCCCACATAATATATTTCAGTACACAAGCGTGCAAAGGCTTTAAAGAGAACGAGATCATGTGTGGATTGCTTTGCTATATAAATTTGAAAACAAAACAAAACAAAAAAATGACTAGAAAAGTAATTATGCTTTAAGTATGTTATTTGACACTGAAAGAGAGAGGTCAAAATGTGTGTTAACACCTGGGATAGTAGCAACGATGTTCCTGCTTTCATTATTTATGCCCCGAACTTCTTGTCGTCTGCAGTTTTGAAAATACGAGTACAACGTATATAAAGTGTGATCGTTGGTGATCTGGAAAAAGTTTTCCCAAACTAAATTGAGTACTCAATAAGAGATACGTTAAGAAAACTACAAGAACATTTCAGGAGAAAAATTGAGCCGAGCGACATATCCTACTAGCAATTTCTGAAAGTAATCCAAGAACAGTGAATATTCCAGTTGAGGAGTATGTGCCTCGTTGAAAAAGGATTTACCACATCTTCACTTCCTTTCCATGCAAAATCGTTCATAAAATATGTACCTTAAGCATCTGCTTTTCTGAAATAATAATAATCGAGAGATCTAACTTTGCTCTTAACTGTTTTCTGAAAATTGAGACCTCACTGTATCACATTTACTTATCCAAAATTAAAAGATCTAAGTACAGGGAAACATGAACAAAAATATAAGAAAACCGCTCATATCTTATAAGTAATCCTCGGGAAAAAGAAACCTAAAATTTCAATCCTTTCGCGTACTGCTAAAGAATGCATGTTTTTAAATAATTATGTCAACGAGTTCAACAAACTATTTAACTGTATGTAAGCTCTCATTCTATATTATGCAACCCAACTTTACACGTATCTATAAGTCTGTAAGTCTGGCAGTGCAAAATTTTAATGTTTAGCAAATAAAATCTTGGAGTCACTATTTCTCAAGGACAGTTAATTAGGGGTGTCTTTATTTATGCATGTTTGCCATCAGTACTCACAGGGCTCATAGCGAGTCACTCTTTTAACTAAAAGTTACTTTTTTTTTCAAGTTGGTCACTAAAAGTTACTTTTTTCCAAATTTGTCACTAAAAGTTACTTTTTTCTTTTTTTGGATGCAAAGTGACTTTCGTGTGATTTATTGGCAGTTTTCTAAGAAAAATATAAAAATAAATGGAAAAAGGCAGAAACTAGTTACTCATTACTGTTCTGAAAGCTTTAGTACTTGCTGCCACATGTGAAACAGTCAGCTTTATTCTCACTTCAGCTTTTATTCTTTCTAAAGCACAGTGGATGGTTGGTGGATGATTAAGCTCTCAAGGTGCGGTTGAGAACCCTTCTGTTTCTATTCTTTCATCTATCATAATACTCTTTTAGTTTTCTCTCGTAATAGTTAATGCTCCGCTCGACGTTGTGTGTGTGTGTTTTTTTGTCTCTGTGTGTGGTTCATTATGTTTGCATTGTGTTATGCTGCTTGTATGTTCTTCTTAAGAGTAGGTGATGAATTTGAATATTTCATGGCTTTGGAGACTCTCAATGCTAAGTTAAATATAATGTCTGGGATGAAGAAATTCGGAAATAGGCTAGAACTGGTTCCACTTATTCAGAAGCTTCTTACATTTGCTAAATCTGCTTACCGTAACTACAAAGCATACATAGAAAACCTGAGAAAGGAGGAAGCTCAAAAAGAAGTAAAGAAGAAAAGATGAAATAAAACAACAAACAGATAGATGATGGAGAAATTGACAAAGGAAAAAAGGGGCATGATGAGATTTTGGTCACTTTTTCGTGTGCTTTTAGTCACTTTTCAACTATTTACAAGAGACCAGACCACTATGAGTTCTGTACTCACTATCCACCTCTATGTGCGAAACTTCGGCATCATCAATTTTTCCGGTTCCTCACATGTAACTGGGGAACGAAAGTGAAAGACATCGAATGACAGCTTCGCTTCATTCAGCTAAGTAAATGATCTTTATTTGTTCAGACAAAAATGAACTTACAATTGTTATAAATTACACGATATGTTTAGCACAACAATTTGCATTACATTTAAAAAGAAGTATTTTAGGGGAGAAATCTGTCACTTGTTCGAGAATATAAAGGTAAGCAAAAGAGGTACCAGTAAACTTATTTCAATCTATAAGCATGCCTTGCTTTTAAAATTTTGTACTCTAGCAGATTTAATACAAGTACTATATCTTAATCTCATTTCACTGCTCATGAAATAAAGTGGAATGGAAAGGATGGACAGACAAAACTTGTGCTGGACCTATTTCTAGATAACATTTCTGAATTGCATGGTTGACGTTATCCAGGAAGAAAATATAGCAAAGATAAAATAAAAATAGGTTTCGATTTCCATTCCACCAATTATCTGACATTGTGAGAATATACATTCATAATAAAGTAGATGTAACAATATGTGGGATATGCACTTAAAACATGATTTTTAAAAAATACACACAGACACACGTTAATGTTGCTTGGATTACACCTGCAGTTGAGTTAATCTTCAGATTTTTTATTGTAGATAACAAGAAGAAGTAACGTAAAGCAAATACTGTCCGAAATTAGACCTATATTCTTCTTCCTGGTTAAAATAGATTGAAGTGCTTATTCCTCGAATTACTATGTTTATACCTATTACTAGGGTCGTGGGGGTCCAGCCCCCTCCCGAAATCCAGTCCAGACTTCTATAAATTTCGTTTAATTGTAGTGGTAATCTTAAAAATTTTAATATAATTTTTCCTGATATTAAATTTGGAAGCCCCCGAAAGCTTTGGATCTCTTCCAAAATAAATTCCTGCGTACGTGCCTCCATATTACCTCTCGAGACTTTTGTCGATAAAACAAGTTTCTTAATATTCAAGAAGGAAATTGTACACTACCAAACTCTTTCGTAAAAACTCCTTTCGTTTTTCCTTTCATTCTGCTATGCATATAATTTGTTACTCAACCTTTCATGCTTCCATGAGCACCTTTTCCTGCATAAGTAATTATTTGTAAATAAATTGCTGAAGAAAGAAGTCTTCAACCACACGAACTAAGTAGAAAGATATCATAAGTCACGAAAATGATTAGCGACAGTAATTTATTATTTCTTTGTATATTGGGTACATATTTTAAGGCATTTCAAAAACTATCACGATAGATTGTACTTCACATTTAAGTAGAAATTTGATAGCCCATAAAGCTTCCAATTAAGTTTGATTTTTCCTTCTACATCTCATTAGATGTAGCAAGCAAAAACATGTTCTAATTTCCGTCTACATTAATATTTGGTGACATCAGAAACTATTAGACATTGCATAAAACTATTCAAGCAAAGAAAAATTAGATAAACTTAGTATTTACCAAGTAACTATGTTACCGCAAAATATTCTTAAAACGTTGTTAATAAACAGATTTATACGTGGATGCCAAGAATTTATTACCACTGAAGTAATCTGCGTAAATTTAAAATATTTTCTGATCCATAGTTAACCCAGAGCTGATATGAAAAATTATATTTTCTTCGTTAAAAGCATCTTATTAATATAAAGACTAGAAGTGAAAGAAGCATTCATATCTAAATATGGCTGCTACTTTATTCAATAAATAAATTTAATTCTAATGACATTCTATAAGAACGAATTCATTGAATCCTGCATATAACGGAACTTGTTATTAGCAGAAATCTGTGATTGAAGGAAAATTTTACTGTGCAATGAATTTTCATAATATTCTCATATAATTAAAACTATAATTTATTCACATATAATTTCTCGGAAACGCAAAGTAACTCTGGCTTTGAGTAATAGAAAATATTTGTGGTTTCATTCATCAGTATTTTTTTAAAAGATTGAAAATATGTACGGATGGTATCAATATGATAGAATATATGCTGGTGCAGAAAGAACTTAACTAACTCATCTTAACAGAATACAGTGGTGCGATTAGTTGATTGGGTTATAATTTAGTGTCCCTTTCAGCAGCGAGGCTATGTGAGGTGTGGATGCAGCTTAACGTGGGATCTGAACTACATGAGCTCTTACCGGGGTTTCCTACGCCGAAGGCGTGTACGCTAACCATGATAGCCACGATTGAGCTCTGCGGCACTACGAATCACATGTTTTTAACTCTATCCGTAACTTCACCTTCTTAAGAAAATGATTCTGAGTACAGATGACAATTATTCTTTTCACGCTACTTATTCCTCAAACCCTGAAATTCCTTTTGGCTGATTTTGTTCTATCAATGTATCTACTAAGTCTGTACAGTTAATGATGTTCTGCAACATTCCGTACTAGCGCTCTACATTAGAATTATACTTTCTACAATTAAAAAAAAATCGAATTTCGTTTTAGCGTTTGTATTTAATATTGAAATAGTGGAATTAAATTAGCAAGAAAAGAGAATAAGAAACTGCAATAAAAGACAGGCAGCATTGTTAACTCAAAGCCCAGAAATGGTCAAGTAGGAGTCTCTTATTACGCTTATCAATGGTATGCTATATCTTCCTGAAACTCACGTCATTACTATTTTATGTTCAATCAATACTTCTTCTCCCTATGTCTCAGGCCAACGATCTTCAAATTGGTTTGTCCGAGCTTTCCACTCTTCCTTATCCTGAGCCAAATTTTCAATTTACATGTACTTTTTCTTTTCTACATGGTGTATTATTTGGTAAGTGTATTTCAATCGCGGTCTTCCTTTAGGTATTTTTCCTTCTGCCATTCCCTCCATAGCTAATAGAGCGATTTTTCCACATTTTCATAATGTGTCCAATCATCCTATCTCTCTTCAATATACTCCTCTGGTTTCCTATCATTTCCAATACTCTTCCATTTGGAACATTATACAACCATCTAATTTTCAAAATCTTTCTATAGCACCACATTTCGAAGTCTTCCATTCTCCGTTTGTTTTCTTCCCTTCAAATCCATGCCTTACGTTCATATAACGCGACACCATACATATGCTGCCATCAGTCTTGTGAGTTTTATGTCGATGTTCCCAGTTATAAGTGTTTTTGTTTTTCTTCGAATACCCTTTTCGTCTAAGGTATTCTGAATTTTACATCTATTGTATTCTTCTTAATATTATGTATTTTCTACTTAAGAATTTTTTCCGCTGTAAATTATGCCTGAAAAAACTCTACACATAGATAATTATGACATATTCACCATAATTTTTATGACTACTTGAAAATGCCCAACAGGTAATATATTTTCCGCCCATGTTGTGATAAATCGTATCCCCAGTTAATGCTCCTGACAGCATCAGATTTCATTGTAAAAAGTATCGTCTATTTTTATTTTGTACTTATCAGACTTTTTTCTTCTTCTCAAGGGTATATGCTAGATTGATTTGTTAACTTTTAAGAAATAGATAAATTATTTTTTTTTTTCAAAATGCCACTTGTAATATCTATATTTAATATAAAAGCCTCTGCAAGAATTCTCATGGCTTATTACATTGCCCTAATCTAAAATTACTTCAAAATTCCTTTTTTCGTATATGAGAAAATTAATGCGTGTCGATATACTACAGATGTATTTGTACTACTCGAAGCATATGGCACATGACAGGAAACTGAAACACAAATCGAACATTTCGCCGTCATTTGTAGCTGAAGAAAGTGTTGAGCCCAAATGCCTAACCAAAGAGCGTCAGCTGGTAAAGTGTGTGTCAGCTGTGAATATATGACAACCGTTTATTCTCATTACACTACCGTATAAATAATGTTTCTCTGTTGTATAAAAATGCTCATTTCACTTCCAAATGAATTACATTTTAATAGCTCCTATAAAGGATATTCCTTTCACTACAAAAGAGAGTAATGAGTCAGGAATTTTGCAACGTACTTTCTTTTTCATTGAACTTAACTTGATATTAATCTTATGTACACGTTGTTAAGAGATCCTGATGGGGTCATAAAATAGATAAGGAAGTTTTATCAGTAAACACTAGCTATATATGAACTCCCTCATGGTGACATAGTCCATGCGCCTTCGGCGCGGGAGAACCGGTTTCGATTCCCGACGGAAGCTTATGTGCTTTGGATCTCACGTTAAACTGTACGTCCACATCTTATACAGAGTGTTTCAAAAACAACACCGACGATTCCTGACACCCAAATAAGACAAAAATATAGACCAACCTGGGTGCACAAATGCTTCTTTTTGGAGTTAAAGGCTACCGGAAGCATGAAAAAATGAACTTTAAAGGTGCATAGCTCCAAAACTATTAGATCTATCGTAGTCGAGTCAAGACTTCACTGAGGAACTAGTATGTGCCCTATCCAAATATCCAGGTTTCAGAATCCTGCGGCACTTTCGTAATATTTTTATAGAAGTTGTTGGCTTCAAATTATGTGCCCGTAGCCAAACTCCCTCCATAAAAATTGTAGCATGAGTACCTTAGAATTCTGAACGTGTATTTTTGGATAGCATACATATTAGCTCCTAAGTGAAGTCTTGACCCGACTACTAGGTCCCATAATTTTGGAGCTATGGACCTTTTTCTTCCTTTTGGGCTTTCTTTTGGAGCTACCTTTAACGTTCATTTCTTTTATATTTTTGGCAGCCTGTAACTCCGAAAGAAAGCATTTGTGCACCCAGTTGGTCTATACTTTTTGTCCTATCTTGGTGTCAGGAATCACCTCCCAAGCGCTGTCAGTGTTGCTTTGAAAAACCCTGTATAGCGTAGGTGTGAAACGGGGCGCTGAACTCCAAATCAGCCAACCAATTAACTATTTATAATTAAATATTCAACCGGACCCGATTTTCCAACTGCTCACGTTGCGCGTAGTTGGCTTGTCCGCTCGAATTTTTCACTGTCTAATATGACTAACTTCAATTCGTTTGTTGAGTAGTTTGTGTTTGTTTCTCATATTGCTTTTAGGGCTAAATATGTTAAGGTCCTTTGTCATTCTCCAGAGAAGACTCAGACTCTCCTACATGTATTATTCCAACTTAAATTGTAATTTATTTCTAGGCAGAGGAATTGACACAAAGAAACTTATAGTGCAAAAGTATTCTTTGATAGTATATTGTTATATCTGTATCGTATCGGTAAGAGTTTTTCACAAAAATTTGAAAATAATTGCATCCAAGGTATTTCATCAATACGTCACCAGATCTTGAATATTTTTGATAATAAGTGATAATAATTAATATTACAATATAAACTATTTATTCCAAGGAGATGCACGTCATCTCTACACTATGGATTCCTGTCGGCAAATGTAAGTGTACTGCACGAAAGTAGTGTGTAAAATAAATTTTGAAATTTACAATTTACTTTATGTATAAAATTGTCGTACTATTCTATTTATCATTGCAATGTTACGTTAATTTTGGATTCAATCGGAGAAGCTTGCATTGAAATCTGTCCAGGGGATTTTTTGATAAAGTAATGGTTATATATTAACACCAAGATATTATCTAAACCAGTGCATTGGTAACCATTAATAACGAACTGTAATAAGTAATGGTTTACTATCATACATAATATATCTTGTGAAGGCAACAACATACGGACTGTATATCGCATGGACTGTATATTTCACTTGATTTTATTGTATATTTCCTTAGCTTTACGTAAATTAACAGATAATGTAGCTACAGTCTAGTTATCTCTTACCGGTGTTTTACCATTGCTCCACACTTGATAGGGGCCTACCTCCCGAAAAAGGATTCAATATTTATAGAATTGTCTTTCTTTTTGCATATGTCAAAACTAATTTATATGCCACTGTAATCCGTAACCGAGACATGGGATAGATTCTACACCAGCCACACCCATAGTCTGTTGCAATCCAGATGTTTGCGATATTTGGATTGCCTGGATTGCGATATCTGGATTGCTACTGCCTTTAGAAGACTTCACCCAAGAAAATTATTTTCTTACGTTTGTAACATTAGAGTGAGATTCAAATAATTTTATAAAAATATACTTTAAATTTCTAAATAATGTATATTTTGAGTACTGGGTAGAGTAGGAAATACCACACATCTATGGTTGTATAACGAAAACGGTTAGGGTTAATATTATGTCTATTATTTTTGATTGTGCGCATCGCTTCTACACGAACTACAAATACTTAAAAGACGCGTGTCATTATTGTATGTACGATTTAATGCATAACTATATATTCCTTTGCAAATAACCTGCCTTCATATGTTTAGGCCTACATACTGGCATATGATCCAGAAAATTCATGGAGAAAGTTCATAAAAGAGTAAATAAAAAGTGTTTGCGAAGTGTACACACAACAAAAGTGAGAATTTACAACAGAATAATTTCCCTCTTGCACTGACAAAAGAATCGGTGACATTTTCTTATTCACATTTTGTCCTGTTCCCTTTGTTCAATTTCCTGATGCTCTCATTTTCATTACAATAACATGTCATCGGTAAACGTTTAAAATGAAAGTCAAATATTGTATTTCTGACATCTGAAAAGAGAGCCAGAAGAGTGGTAGTGTAGGACACGTGTTCCTTTCCCTTTCCCCTTGTAACTGAAAGTAAATCTGAGGCACATAGTCAGTGGCATTTTTCTTTCAAAGTTTCTATGATGATCAGTGCTTTTATGGTCATGTATGTTTTAATGATAATTTGTCATCAGATTCTTTGTTTTAAAAATATCTACATCGTAATAATTTCTAATAGTATTAGGTTTCTACTGCTATTTTGAAACCTACCTATTAATTTCAAAAAGTTTACATTAGTGACGTTAAAATGTCGTTACGTTAGATATCACTAATATTTAACTAAACAAAATGAGTGGCACTGTCTTTTATTTTTTAAAAAAAGAAGTTTAATTTTGGGCACATCATCACCGATATAATAATATGCAGAGTGGGCACAGTCACTTTCTCCAAAACAATTAAGGAAAGAAAAGAAACGAGCTATCAGCGAGTGTTTTTTATGCTACAACTGGCACTACTGTGTCTCTTAATATGGCTGGGACTGGTAATGTATTTTCTTACATATTTTGTTTGAGAGTTGTTTAGTGAGTGAAGTTGTGCCGAGTAGTACATGTTGATATGAATAGAAAATTAACAAAGGAACGACGTGGTTTCGTGTTCAATGCTTGGTGGAAACAACAAAAATACAAATATGGTCTCAACAGACTTGAGAAGATGATTTCTAGTGCGGAAGCACCATCACGTCAAGCAATGAAAAACCTGAACCAACAATTTGAGACTACAGGTTCTGTGTATGATCTACCGCAAAGTGGACGACCATGAAGTGTACGAAATGAAGAAAACACTGAACTTGTTGCTCAGAGTTGTCTATCTATCCCGAAGAAGTTTACCAGAAGGAGCGCACATGATCTGAGATTAACATTACCTCTTCAATGAACATGTTAAAGGATTTGGAGATGAAACCTTACCGGCCAAAGCTTCTGTACACGTTCCATGAAGGTGATCTGGACCGGCGTGTTGAGTTCTGTGAGTGGTTTCTCATTCAGAACAAAGCTGACTGAGACTTCTGGAAATAAATTCTATGGACAGATTAGCGGTCGCATAAACAGATACAATTGTGTTTGAGTTACACCAACCCAGAGGAAATTGTGAGATAAGAGTTAAAACGTCCCTGGTGTCACTATTTAGAATGCATTTAGAGTGCTGGTGTCATAGGACCATTCTTTTCTAAAGGAACTGTTACTAGTGACACACGCACTTTCGTATGTTCCAGGTTGTTATCATTCGAGAAATTAAAAGTAACACTACTTCAATATTGTTGTAAGGGATTTCTTGGATCAACACTTCGATGAATGAAATAGTCGTCATGTTAGGACAGGTTAGCCCATTCATGTAATCTCACGTCATGCGACTGAAAATGGCGTATTTGTAGAAAATATTTAGAATGATTGTTGTTTTCTTTCTCTTTTATAACATTACAGAAAAACTTTTAATAGTTGTGATTATAACTAGTTTTCGCAACTACATGATTTAAGCAGTGTTGCAAAGTTTATTATTGTTATCGTATCTCTGGAACGGTTTCAGATGGTTCTAGGTCAAAACCGCGCAAACAATAACAGCGATGGGCGAAAACCGCGTGTGTAAATACAGCGTGGACAAAAACAGCGCATGGACAAAAACCGCGCAAGGACAAAACAGCGCATGCAAATACCGCGTGGACAAAAATCACATAAGGACAAAAACAGCGCAAGCAAATACCACGTGGACAAAAACAACGCATGCACTGAAACCATAGATGAAATTTTCACTAGGCTCGCGACCATTCAACTGGACTCGCGCTCACTCGGACTCGCGATCACTTACCTCAATTGGGCTCCCGCTTTCGACCACTTCCCTCAATTGTTCTCACAATCTCTCGCGCTCGCGGTCACTTGGGCTCGCACTCACCTCTCCCGACTGCGCTCGTAGTCATTCGAGCTTGTACTCACACGAACGGGTCAAAATATGAATTAGGTTGAGAACCACTGCCACAGACTGTTTAAAATTTTTATAGACATATTTAGGAAAGATTAGCCAGGAAAAATTACAGAAGTCCCTTAAGTTTGACAACCCAAATATCTTTACTGTGTTTCAGGTTGCATAATAGAAGGCACTCTTCCTAGTTAAATAGATATACGAACAAAAACATGGGCAGAAACCGCGCAACGACAAAAACAGCGCATGGACAAATACCGCGTGAGCGAAAACAACCCATGGACATTTTGCCATGGACCATAGATGAACATTTTACATTAAGCTCGGTCGCGCTCGAGCTCACTCCTTTCAACTGGGTTCACGATCACTTACCTCAATGGGGATCGTGCTCTCGACTGGGCTCGTACTTATTCGGGCTTGAATTCACACGAGCTTGCACTCAGTATTTTTAACTGGGCTCACGCTCACTCGGGCTCGCGCTCATTTCCATCAACATGGCTCGAGCTCACGATCACTTCTCTTGACTTGGCTTGGGATCACTTCCCCAAACGGCTTGCGCTCACACGAGCTCGTACTCAATTCTCTCGAGTGGGCTCGCCTTGAATAATAGTAAGTGGGCTCGCGCTCACTAGGAACTCACGCTCATTCCTCTCAACTGAGTTCGCACTCACTCAAGCTCACACTAACTTCACTCAACTGGGCTCGCACTCGGGATCATTACTCTCGGCTTAGCTCGCGCTCACTTCTCTCAACTGAGCTTGCGCTCACTGAGGCTAGCGATTACTTCTCACAACTGGGCTCGCGCTCATTCGG
Source organism: Thermobia domestica (assembly GCF_964235325.1). Lineage (NCBI taxonomy): Eukaryota > Metazoa > Arthropoda > Insecta > Zygentoma > Lepismatidae > Thermobia > Thermobia domestica. Next base: position 151,995,105 of record NC_137464.1, read on the forward strand.
TCTCGCATTCATTTCTCTCGACTGGGCTCGCGCTCATTCGGTCTCGCATTCATTTCTCTCGACTGGGCTCAAGCTCAGTCGGACTTCCGCCTACTTATTTCATTGAGACTCGGACTCACTGAGGCTCGTGCTCAATTATTCAGCCGGAACACGATTGAGCGCGAGTGCCGAGCTCACGAGCATCAACGATCTCGCTAGTTTGGACATCTATGACAAAAGGAGCGCATGCATGTCCCGCAATGCACATCCTTTCCCAAAGCAAACATTAAGACAATAGTTGTGAGACTAACCTAGGAAAGTACGGACTCTTGGCTGGATCGCGCTGACTTGCAGTATTTCATCCTTTACTATAGACTTCATCTTACTGCTGATTCCTGCCAGTCAGAACTATATTAACAAGTAACACATCCCAATTGTAACAGTCCGATTTTGATAATATTTGGCAGGTAGATATTACAAATTAAACCAACGAATTCGAGTTTTCTTTAAAAAATTCTTTGCGGGAAAACGGTTTTATGGGGCCACCGTCCCCACAAAAAGTTTTGGAAGCTGATGTTCGAAAGGCAAAAAGAAGTGGACCAAAGTGAACGAAATTGTGCACAGATATTGTAGACGTAAAATGAGGAAATATGTGTTTCGTATTTTCCTGGAAAAAAATGTTAGATGGGGCACGGACCCATCCAAACCTTTGGTCACGAAATATCAAAAGTGCTAATAACCGTATGTCAGATGTGTAAAGGACATGAAGAATTGCAGCGAAACTTTGTGTAGGGACAATAAGCAAAAATAAATATATACGTTTTTTATTTTCTGAGAAAAAACTGTTTTAGGGGGCCAAACCTCCACCCAAAATCTTGAAAGTTGACGACCGAAAGGCAAGGAATTAACCAAAGTTAATGAAACTGTATACAGGTATTGTAGACGTAAAATGAGGGATTGTGTTTTTCGTATTTGACTAAAAAAAATAAAAAAAAATGGGTGGGCTACAGACCTTCTAAACTGTTGATTACAAAATATCAAAAGTGCAAATAAGTATACGTCAGAAGTTTCTAAAGGATATGGAGAAATGCAACGAAACTTTGTGTAGGGACAATTTGCAAAACAAACGAAACGTGTTTTAATTTGTGCGGAAAAACAGTGTTGGGGCCAAGGCCCCCTCCGGTAAACGTAAATATTACCGTATTGCAGGAAGAAGTGGACCGAAGCAAATGAAATTGTGTGTAGATATTATATGTAAAATAAGCCTTTCCTCTTTCTCAGATGTCCGTATCCGATTTGATTCAAATTTGACACAAACAGCAAGGAGGAAATAATCGACACGTGTTTTTGTTTATGCAGAAAAACATTGTAAGGGTTAAAGGCGCCTCCCGAAATACTATAAAATACGCTATACTGTTTGTGCTTACTGTTGATCTGCCAACTTTGAAGAAATCGGATGGAGACACTTGTGAAACACGAAAGGCCATATTTTACATACACAATTTTCACGCACAACATCGTTCGGTGCAATCTTTCTGCTACCCAACTCCTTGGTTCACCGAACAGTTCTTTTTTCTTTTCAGAAAATACGAAACACGAATTCCCTCATCTTACTTCTACAATGTCTGTGCACAATTTCATTTACTTCGATCCACTTCATCTTGCCTTTCGGACGTCAAATTTCAAAAGTTTTGGTGCGACTTTTGTCCCTAAAACCGTTTTTCCGCAGAAAATAAACTCGTATTCGTTTATCTTTTTTGCTTATTGTTCCTACACAAATTTTGTCCCAATTCTTCATGTCCTTTAAACATTTCTGACATATTAACATTCTTGATATTTCTTGATCAAAGATTTGGAGGGGTCCATGCCCCACTTAACCGTTTCTTCCAGGAAAATACGAAACACACATTTCCTCAGTTTACTTCTACAATACCTGTGCACAATTTCGTTCACTTCGGTCCACTTGTTTTCGCCTTTTGGGCGTCAACTTCCAAAACATTTGGTAGGGCTTTTGCCCCCTAAAACCGTTTTTCCGCAGAAAATAAAACACGTATTTGTTTATTTCGTGTATAGTGTCTACCTACCAAATTTTATCAAAATCGGAGTGTTACACTTGGGAAGTGTTACTTGTTGGTCACGCGTTACGCAAAATGGGACAAATAAAGCATCCAAGGTGCCAATGCGAAGGAATAGGCACACCAGAACATCAGATAATGGTGTCCATTACTGGAAGAACGGCTAGAGGTAAGAAATCGAATAAAAAGGAAAGAAATAAACCAAATTATAGCTAATGAGGAGGACTATAGGATATTAAGCAAAATAACAAATAACTAATCAGAAGTAATAAGTTGACAGTATACTAGGACAAATGATTAAAATTGTAAACAAAACGGAGAAACACCAAAATAGGAATGATGATTATAATAGTGTAGCTGAATGAATGGAAGAATGGCTGTGAATCTTTCTGGGCCGGAGGACTCCTCCAGGAATGTCGGCATTCCGCGTCTCCCAGAAAGAAACTGTACGCTTGTACTCGGCATATCCCCGGGTAAAACCGGATACGAACTCTGGATATATCGCGTGTGTGTGTGTATCGGGAACGGTGTCGGAAAGTATGTTTTGTGTAAATAGTAAATATATAAATGAAAAAAAATGTGTCGGAACGGAAGCACAATCCAGTATCTGCATTGCCCATTCAAATGACATGCGAATCTCACAAAGAACATACATGAACATGTTGTCTAGACATGCGAATCAAACCTAGTCCATTCGATAAACATAACGAAAATATACTCATGCACTAAAAGTTAGGTGCCATGGGCAATGGAATAAGTCCCTGCAGCCCATTAATCCTGTTAGCATGAAAAAATTGTAGACTCGCAGTGAAAAAGATATTGCATCAACACTGTTCATTGGAAAGTCTTATTTCACAGTTCATTCTCTTCAGCATGAAACAAATTCTCTAGAGGTGCTATGTATTGGCGCCCATAACATATTTGAAAACGGGAAATTGGGAAAAATTCCCTCCAAAATACCTCCCATCGAATTTGGCCCGCTCTGAAGTGGCCGCAGATAAAAGCACACAATCCAAATGTATCTTGAAAAATACTACACGGGTTAAAAATGAGTGTACCAAGTTTCTTTTTGATAGACGGAATAGATATGAAGGGAAAGGTTGTATACCAATACGCTGTGTATATACAAAACCAAACCGATGACTTGACCTATAAAGAGAAAATACAAAAAGTATAAACGCAATACTATTTATTGAAATGTCAAGAATTGTACAATGTTTGCTTTGGGAAAGGATGTGCATAGCGGGCCATGCATAGATGTCCAAACTCACGAGCTCGGGCTCGCGAGCCCACTCGTGCTCAGCTGGGCTTGGGCTCAATAATTGTGCGCGAGCCGATCCTCAATTATATAAGTGAGCGCGAGTCCGAGTGAGAGTGAGACCAGTCAAGAGAAGTAAGTGTGAGCGCGAGACCAGTTTTGGGGAAGTAATTGCGAGCCTGAGTGAGCGCGAGTCCACTTGAGAGAAGTGATCACTAGCGCGAGTTCAGTCGAGAGAAGTGAAGGCGAGTTGGAGTGAACTCGATCCCACTTAGTAAGCGCAAGCCAGTTCAAGGGAATGGAGTGCGAGCCCCTGTGATCGCATGCCCAGTTTGGGGAAATGATCGCGAGTCTAGTTGAGAGATGTGATCGTGACCTCGAGCCCGGTTGAGAACTGAGTGCGAGCTTAGTTGAGAGAAGTGAGCGCGAGTCCGAGTGAACGAGATCCCACTTAGGATTAGTGAGCGCAAGCCCACTCTAGAGAATTGAGTGCGAGCCCGTATGAGAGCGAGTCCAGTTTGGGGAAGTGATCGCGAGCTCGAGTCTGGTTGAAGGAAGTGTGTGCAAGCTCGATTGAGTGCGAGCCCAATTGAGGTAGGTGATCACGAGCCCGTTGAAAGAAGTGTGCTCGAGCGCAAGAGAGCCTAGTACAAAATGTTCATCTATGATTTTTGTCCACTCTTTATTTGTTATTTTTGTCCTAGCACGGTTTTTGTCTGTCTGCTGTTTTTGTCCTTGCGCGGTTTTTGCCCTTGCGCGGTTTTTGTCCATGCGCTGGTTTTGTCCTTATATTTATTTAACTAGGAAGAGTGCCTGTCAATTATGCAACCTGAAACTCAGTAGAAACATTTGAGTTGTCAAACTTAAGCTGACTTCTGCTTAATTTTGTTGATTTTTGCTGTAATTGTTCCTGATTTATCTTTCCTAAGGATGTCTATAAAAATTGTAAATAGTCTGTGGAAGTTGACTCGTAAGACAGAGTAAGACTTGTATAGATCAATTTTTTAAAGCACCAAAGTTCTCTGAATGTCACATCAGCTGTGCTGCAAACAAGTATAACTGACCACTTTCTCACTAGCATAAATGTTCTCATTACAATGCAAAAGAGGGGAAAATATTATATGCAACAACAATTATAGATTATACTTTATTTAATGAAGAATTGAAAACTAACTGGAATCAGGTAATACAGAGTAATTGTGTTAATAGTGCCAGTTGGAATTTCATGCAAGTGATGAAAAATTGTATAAGTAATTCACGTATTAACAATAAAAATAAAAAAGTAGTAAATATCTCAAAATAAAACCATGGATAACAAAAGCATTAGTCAACTCTATAAGAGAAAGAGATAAATTAGGTCGTCTAGTAATAAATAACCGAAACGATTTAGAATTTAAGGAATATTACAGAAGATATAGAATAAACTTACACAATTAATAAAAGAAGTTCAAAATGACTACTATAGAAAACAAATTGTATTATATAATAACACTGATAGTAAATTATGGAAGGTAATAACAGATATTATACAAAAAATGACAAAAAATATGTAGAAATAAATGAACTAAACACTAAAAATGGTCTAGTAACGTATGAACGTGATCCAATGTTAATAGTTGAAATTTTTAATGAGCATTTTTCCAGCATTGGCAAAAAAATAGTTAACAAAGAGATTGATGATAAAATAAATTTGAATTTGAATTCCGAAACTAAAGTAGTAAATTCTACATTTTTCACTCCAATCACTGAACAGGAAATTGAACGCTTCATAAATGAATTATCAGCAAAAACATCTGCCATAAATGGATTATCTGCTAGTGTATTGAAACATACGAAATCAAATATATTAGAACCTTTGCAGTATATCTTTATTGTAAGTTTAGAAACAGGTGTTTTTCCTGATGATTTTAAGACTGCTGTACTAAAGCCTATATAGGCTCAAAAGCTGATCCTAATAACTATAGACTTATATCAATCCTCAGTAACGGTGCTAAAATGTTAGAAAAATGTATGAAGAGAAGATTAGTTAATTTTCTTGAACAAAATAAATACTTTTATTCAAATCAATATGGATTTAAAAATGGTAAAAGTACATCAGATGCGGTGTACAATTTAACAGAGATTCTTTGTAAAAATGTTGATAAAGCTGAAAAAGTAATTGCAGTTTTCCTAGACCTAGGTAAAGTATTCGACATAATTTCACACAAAATTATCTTAAATAAACAAGAAAAATGTGGAATAAGGGGTATATCGCTATCTTGGTTTAGCAGTTATTTGAAAGACAGAAAACAGGCCGTCTAAATAGGTAATTTTCAAAGCAATTATTCATATGTAAAACAAGGAGTTCCACAAGGAACTGTATTAGGTCCAATATTTTTAATTTATATAAATGATTTGTGTAATTTAAAAAAATGGACGGGTATATACAATCATTTGCTGATGACACCTCTTACATTTACTGGTAAAACATGGACAGATGTCAACAAAACTGAAGCAGAAATGAAGAAAGTGAAAGAATGGCTTGATAATCATCAGTTAGTATTACCTAAGTAAATGCTGAAAAAACAGGTATATAACTGGTATATAACAGGTATATATTTATTTTTTGTATCAGGGGCCACAAAATTTTTGAACGGTCCCAAAATCGAGTTTTCATATTTTTTTACGGAATAAGCACGTCATACTGAGTAAATTGTTAGTTTTGGTTTGGCTACACTATATGTAGTTCTCAAAATATGGGGCGTACAAGAAAATGTTTGATTCAGCGAAATATATTTATTTTTTTGTATCAGGAGCCACAACATTTTTGAACGGCCCCTGAATCTAGTTTTCGTATTTCTTGTTGAATAAACACATTATACCGAGTTAAATGATAGTTTTGGTTTGGCTGCACTATATATAGTTCTCGAGATCTAAGGCCTAAAAGAAAATTTTTGCCTGAAATATATTGAATCTTTTGATCCAAAGAGGGACTTGAAAGTAGACTAGATAGAATCTGTGACCAATTTTCAGTGTTAACACTTCCAAAATTATATTTGCAGAAGATATTAATATATGTTAAAAAGGATAGTAACAAATGGGACGTAATAAAACATATGTATATAACCAGAAATGTGACACAAAAATTTTGAAATTAAAGCAACTAGTAAATCTATAACTCAATATCAAACATATTACAGAGCTCCGAAGATCTATAACGAACTCCCACTCCGAATCAAAGAGGAAAGTAATTTCAAAGAATATAAAATGTTAATTTTACAGTGGTAAAAGAATCAAAAAGTATTTTAAAAACTATTTTTAGCTAAAAGTAAGAATTATATACATCATATATTACAGTAAGAAAGTAAATAAATAAAACACTAGAATCAGGCTCACACACAAGCATTTGCTTATGTGAGCCATTTTCTATCTTTTCTTTATTCTTTGCAAAAGGAATACAAAAATTTCGCAATATAGACATAAGTGCATTGATTTAATCTGCCCAACACAGGAAGATAGACATGACTTCTGAAAGTCCGAAGTCTTGTCATTTATAACTAGTGGGTACGTTAAACTCTGTTTATAAAGGGAATCTAGGAAGTCCGATTTCCTTTGTAGAAGTAATAGCATTTGCAAGTGGGAAATCTGACTTGCTAATTTCAGTAGCAGTTAATTTTTCCTTATACTTTTATTTTATTCCATTAATATTTTGTATATTGTTGTTTTTTATAATTTAGTATGGTTATGCATTGTATGTATATTATTTAATATATTGTCTTATATTAATATATTTTCTTCTTTCCAACCTAATTCCTATCTTGGCCCGCTCGTGTGAGTGCAAGCCCGAGTTACTACGAGCCCAGTTGAGAAAAGTGAGTGCAAGCCCAAGTGACCGCGAGCGCGAGTGATAGCGAGAACAGTCGAGGGAAGTGGTCGGAAGCGTGAGCCTAATAGAAGTAAGTGAGCGCAAGCCCAGTTGAAAGAATTGGGCTCGAGCGCGAGCGAGTCTAGCGCAAAATGTTCGTCTATAATTTTATCCATGGGCTGTTTCCGCTCACACAGTATTTGAATGCACTGCTTTTGTCCTTGCGCGGTTTTTATTCATGCGCTGTTTTTGTCCAAGCGGTATTTGCATGCGCTGATTTTGTTCTTGCACGGTTTTAGTCCATGCGCTGTTTTTATCCGTATATCTGTTTAACTGCGAACAGTGGCTGCCAATTATGCAACCTGAAACACAGTAAAGACATTTGAGTTGTCAAACTTAAGGGACTTCTGCTGTAATTATTTCTGACTCATCTTTCCTAAGGATGTATATAAAAATTTTAAACAGTCTGTGGCAGTGGTTCTCAACCTAATTCATATCTTGACCCGTTCATGTGAGTGCAAGCCCAAGTGACCGCGAGCGCGAGTGATTGCAAGAACAGTTGAGGGAAGCGGCCGGAAGCACGTGCCCAATTGAGGTAAGTGATCGCGAGCCCAGTTGAAAGAACTGAGCGCGAGCGAGCCTAGTGCAAATGTTCATCTATGGTTTTTGTCCATGGGTTGTTTTGCTCACGTGGTATTTGTATGCGCTGTTTTTGTCCACGCGGTATTTGCATGCGCTGTTTTTGTATTTGCCCTGTTTTGATCGGATATCGTTTGAGATATCGAAGTGTTGTAAACGGCAAAATGATTTGTTTGCCAATTGCAAACGATACAAGAAACTAGATATTATACTTGACTAAGCATTTTTTCTAAATAGACCCTTTCAAAAAAAAATAATAAAAAAAAATGAAATTTTCAAGCCCTTGTAAATTCGTTCTTATTCATTTGAAACAAGTCATACTATGACCATGGTATCCGACGCTAAGATACTTTCGATGTATATTTTCCTATTTATCTTCATTGTGCTGCATGGGTGATAGAGGTTTCCAAACGTTGGATGTTTGTGGTACTGTAATATCCTTAGTTTGAAAAACTGAATAATAAATGTGGTATTTTAAGTTTTCGTTTGATATGCTGATTTGAAACATGCAATAATCTGTCGTAGTGTAATTTCAAAAACATGACTTTACATTAGGTTGGCAATACTGTTCATCCAGTGATGTTACAAATACCTAGGACGTTGTCTTCCTCCCTATAATTATACTTAAATAAGATAAATTATTTCTCTTGGAAAAATCTACAAGGGACGTTTAGTCAGGGCTGGCTCGAGGGGGGGCTCAATCCGTGCCATTGCCCAGGGCGGCAAAATTTGAAAAAGAAAAGTATAATATGAAAATATAATGCTTCGTAATAGACCACATGGAGAAATAAAATTGTGTTCACCTGAGAATGTAATTGAACTTACTTCACTCACATTTGAGATAATACTCACTCAAGAAACTCGGGGCATTCTCCTTCATTTTCAATTATCAAACTTCTAGCTACAGGTATCTCGTTCAATATTTCCCTTGCAGTGGCGTAGGTAAGATTTTCAGCTAGGGTGGATAAGACTATCAAGGTTACTTTTATATTTTTTTCAGCAATGTTCTTAACGCTCCACTCCAAGTATGCAAAAGGTACACTCCCACTTAATACAGGCCGTTCTAGCCTACAGCTTCTAGAGACATTTAGGTTCTAGCAGCAAGTTGTTAACCAGTTTACTGAGCAAATGACAATAGTCGTTTTGTTTTGTACAAATTACATACAGTAATGGAGAATGTCTTGTAAAAATTTGCGAACTTTTTCTTGGTTTCGTACCGGTAACAGACATCACTAGTCTACGACTCACACAAGTAATAATTAAACAGTTAAATGAAATGAACATTCTATCGAAGACATGAGAGGCCAAGGATACAACAATGGTTCCAATATGAAAGGCAAACATTCAGGTATTCAGAAGGTAATTTAAGAAATAAATTCTCGAGCCTTCTATGCTACTTGCGGTAGTCATTCACTAAATCTTGTCTCAATGATGCAGCCACAGCATCTCAGTACGCTGTTTCATTTTTTGTGTAGTTAAAAAAGTTTGATTTTTTCTGCATCAGTTCAACGTTGGGCCATACTAAAGGAACATATTAGCAGTCTCACTCTAAAACCATTAAGCACCGTAAGGTGGGAAAGCCAAATTGATGCTCTGACTCAACTTAAATATTAAATAGGAGACGCTTATGATGCCTTACTTAGAACAGGGTCACCCACGCTGCTCTGTGTATAGCAAACCAGCTGCGTGGCTACTTTCCTTTGCTCACTCGTTATCTGGTATGACATTTTACTCCACATAAACATAGTAAGCAAAAGTCTCCAAAGCATTCATTCTCATGTGTTGGATGCAGTCGAGTCTAAATGTATTTGAGTACTTCTAGAGAAGAAGAAATGATGCAAAGTTTCAATCTTACTTAGTTGATGCGATTGAGTTGGCATTAGCATTACATATGGATGATCCACGGATAGGTAATGCAGTGCATGCTCGAAGTCAAAAGAAGACACAGTTTCAGTACGAGGCAGAGGATGAAGCTATTGAAGATGCACAAATAAGATACAAGATCGATTTTTATTACTAAGTTCTAGACGTGATTGTCTTAGCTTTAAGAGAAAAGTTTGAGTAACTTAAACATCACAGCGAGTATTTCGGTTTTCTTTACGATATAAGTAATCTTAAAGATATGCCATCTGAACTTTTGTCTGAAAAGTGTACTAAACTTGCCAGCATTTTAACACACGAATAATCTCAAGATATAAACCCCAGTGATTTGAAATACTAATTAAGTCTAAATGATCACCAAAAGAGACTTTAAAATTAATTAAGGAACGCGGCTTTGCTCCCAATGTCAGTGTTCCACTTAGGATTTTGTTAACCTTACCGGTAACAGTGCAAGTAGAAGTTGTTTTTCGAAACTTAAGCTTATTAAAAACTATCTATGTTCTATGTTCTTTCAAGTCTGACGCACGCTTGAGTAGTCTAGCGATGATATAAACAGTACACGAATTGTCTGGAACATTGGACCACGCGAATGTGATAAAGGAATTTGTTCATAACAAAGCAAGAAAAGTTTCTTTCAATTAAGGTGTGTTACATTTATGCCTGCTTATTGTGTTCTAGTACATTATAAGGTTTAGGCTAATCACTTAGTTTTGCCGTAATATCTGATTCACTATATTATCTTCATGCCCCATACTCTATTGGAAACAACCTTTTGATATAAAATAAACTTAAAAATTAAAATTCTTACTCGTGACTAAAGCATACTTCTTTTATTTTATTTTCTGTATGCGCTGCTGTTCATCACAGGTATACAGCGAAATCGAGCATACTGGATATTGTATCATGTTTGGAGTCGTTTAAATAATACATAAGCATTTGAGAGAAGTAGTTCAATTTTTTTTTGTTTACTTTTCCATTTCGTACATGTTTTTAAATGGGATATATTACTTTTTCGTGACACTTGAAAGTCTTCTGTCCAAATAAAGTTTGCGGATTAAATGGGGCGGCATGTGGAAGTACCGCCCAGGGCGGCAAAACTGCTAGCGCCAGCCCTGCATTTAGTTCGTAAATTTTCTAAAAAGTGGTCCACGCGATTTTCCTCATTTTATAAATATTTAATTAACAATCCCATAACATGACAAGTCATTTCTCTATGAAAAAACATATAGAGGGTGGGTTACTCTTTAGAGTGAGTTTGTTTTCGAACGATTTTCTCAAAAACCGCTAATCGTTAATAACCTTATGATACGACATAAATCACTTTTGGAAGACATCCATAGGGGATAGTTTACTCTTTTTATGAGTTTTTGTTTTTCCGACCAGTTTTGTAATAAGAAGATAAAATGATTGTGTTTACATTTCATAAATAAATATTTCATTAACGATCATATAATATAACGTTATTTCTTTAGAACTCAGAAAGTGTAATTTTCAGTGTTTATTTTATTAATTGATTAATTTCTTTTTATTACTTTCGAGCGACAATAGGCCTAATAGTGAAAGGGTTGTGATCGTCAAAAATGCAAATGAACTCGAATTTTTAACAGATTCACATGTTTCGTGTTCTCTTCATATGTAAAATACTGTGGATTCTTCACATCTTTCCATTCGTTTCTATATAGAGACCTAGGGGTTACACCGTTTTACGTATCGAGACTAAATTTTAAACATTGCTTATAAGAAGATTATTCAGGCAAGTTTTTCGAATTTTCATCATACACGAAAATATATTGTTGTCTGAAGGAACAAAATAAAAAACGTCTAGTTTCTCATAAACGGCTTTAGTTATTACTAGGGCTCGGAAGTTGAAAAATTGCCTAAAAAGGAACTATAAAAAGACCTACAAATATCTTTTAAAGAAAGGAACTAAAAACTGGAAAAAAAGATGTAAAAATAAGACCCAGTTTAATTAGAATTACATACAGATGGTGATCAGAAAAATGGAAACAGCTGTAGTTGGCAACACGTCAGATGTATGGGTTAGCAGTGGTGTCGTGCGCCCGCAGCGCCGGACCGCTGGTGGTGGTGTGTTAGGTCGGTCTCCATACTACGTCAGGCGCAGTGGAACAGCAGCGTCCAGTGGCTGCAGCAGACGGAGGTAGTGTAAAATGGGAGACCTCTCAGATTTTCAAAGAAGGCAAATTGTTGGTGCGCGGTTATGTGGAGTGAGTGTGATGGCAGTGGCTACTGTGTTAGGTGTGTCGCGTGGGACAGTGTCGAAGGTGATGACGGCCTACACAACACACGGGAAAACCACATCGGGGCAGCGGAACAGTGGGCGGAAGAAAATCATGAGTGACAAGTCACGCCGGGTATTAAAGCGCATTGTCACGCAGAACCGTCGTGCCACTGCGGAGCAAGTGACGAAGGAACTCAATCAGCACCTCCCCCACCCTGTTTCGACAATCACAGTCCGCCGCGAATTACATGACATGAACTTACGGGGTCGTATTGCACGAGCCAAACCGCTCATCAGGGACCATAACGCTTTCGCACGCCGCAAATGATGCCGCGACCATGCAACTTGGACCGTTGAGGACTGGAAACGTGTGATATGGTCAGATGAGTCATCCTTCACCCTATTCCCAACCACGGGCCGTGTTTATGTGTGGAGAACGCCCAAAGAAGCTTATGATCTGCAGTGTCTCCGCCCAACTGTGAAACATGGCGGCGGCTTGGTGATGCTTTGGGCCGCCATATCACGGTTTTCATTGGGTCCTGTGGTCATACTTAGCGGACGAATCACCGTCAACGATTATGTCGCAATTTTAGGAGACCACTTGCATCCTATGGTCCGAATGTTGTTCCCGGACAGTGACGCCATCTTCCAGGATGATAATGCACCCATTCACACAGCTGGCGTTGTTGCAGCGTGGTTTGAGGAACATCGGGATGAAGTTCAACACCTCCCCTGGCCCGCCCAATCCCCAGATCTCAACATAATTGAACATCTGTGGTCCGTCTTGGAAACACGACTCCGGCGACGATTTCCACCTCCATCCTCTCTTACAGAACTGGCCGATGCCCTGCCCGAGGAATGGTGTCAAATTCCACTTGCTACCATTCACGACCTCTATGCCTCCATCCCAAGTCGCATAAAGGCTGTTCTGAAGGCGAAAGGTGGCCCGACACCATATTAATCTGGTAAGTTGCAATTTCGTTCAGGTGTTTCCATTTTTCTGATCACCATCTGTGTTTAATGAATATAATACTCAAGAAATACAAGCTTCTGGTTGGTTAACATAGTGGCGTAACTAAAGGCTTGGAAACCCTGCCCCGCAGACAGCGTCGAGTGAGGCCCCTTCTTGACGTCCCACTTCACGATTTGGGGGCCCCAGAATGGCTTGGGCCCCCGCAATGCAGGGTCTGCGGGGCCCTTATTTGCGCCCCTGGGTTAACGGTTTGTCCTTCCACAAACTGAAGTACAAACTAAAATAACAAAACTTTCCACCCTCACTCCCCCTTGCTAGAGGACATTGTTACGCCTCCTTATCTGACTAGAGATTGTTGCAATTTGCAAATCTGGTCAGTATAGTCGTTGAAGAATGTCTTATCTTTTGAATTTTCTTTACTAAAGAAAAGATTTTAAGAGGTGGTGCTGATTCGAGTTAATTACCAGTAAATTTATTGTTGAAAGATGAAGGGGAAAATACGTTAAGACCTATGAAAAGCTTAAAAAAAGAACAATAAACAAAAAAAATCGCCGAAAAAGACAAAAAAAAAGGACAAATAATATTCCTTTCTGGCAAACAATGTCCCAAAATGAACATACTATATAGCTATATTATGTAAAGCCTCGTCTTCGGTCACTCGTAAAAAAGATGATTTCTCCTCAACTTCCGGACCCTAGTTATTACGTTTATATTATTTGTTTCTTTAAAATAATCAAGTTATAATACAACATAACTCATTTCGTTACAAAATTTTAGAAAGGGTGGTTTACTGGTGTGAGTATGTTTTGTTCCGACGTTTTCTCGAAAATGGCTCTAATAATTTTCTTTATTTTATGAATAAATATTTCATTATGAATCCTAGAAGAACCCAGAAAGAGTGTTCTGCTGGTAGAGGAAATTTTCTTCGGACGAAGTTTTCCGAAGAAACCTATTACTATATTTTTATTTATATTTCATAATTAAATATTTAATAACTTCAGTATGACATAATTTGATTCACGAAATGATAGTAAGAAAATTTAGTGCGGTGGCTATGGTTCACAGTAACTATAAGCACAGAGACAATATAAAAATACGGAGAACAGCGACCCAGACCCATAACATAACAAGTAAATTCAAATAGACAATATTGATAGCTGAAAAATACTACACTATGATTTTGTGACATCAAACGTCCTAATGATCCTATATCTAAACTGAAAAATTGTCGTGTCTCACACAGTATACATGTATTTCCTGTCGTATAGGCACGTTCTCCAAATCTTATTTTCACTTATTTTATTTTATTTACTTTATTTTTACTTTTAAATAGTAAGATCTACCTAGGTAAAATGTATTTCCTTAATTCATCGAACTCCATCCACCCCGATTGAAGGGAACACTTAAGGTGGTCACAAACGAGTGAGTACAAAACACGAAGTGATCTATAAAGATTTGAAGAATCAAATACGACATATTTTTACTGCATATTTTGAACTTTGAGCAGATCTCTAGAGTCTGCCTTATGTGGTATTCGAGTCTTAAATACCTTACTGTACGCGTGGATTGTGCTTACAATCTTTAGCATTGTGCTTTGGAACCCTCACCTATGCCCCATCATTAACAATGTACTGCGAGCGGACCTTCGGTGCGAGCGGTACCGGGTTCGATTTCCGGTGGGGCCACTCGGTCGAAAAAGTGTAAAAGGCTTTTTCAGGCCAGCCACCCTAAATGAGGTTTTCTTGGATTTTCCTCATTCACACCATGCAAATGCCGGGATGGTACCCAACTTATAGGTCCCAGGCCGCTTCCTTCTCCAATCCTTTCTTCCTTCCCTTTCCTTGAATAGTGTGCTCGCCGAGGGACGTCATCCCTATATATATATATATATATATATATATATATATATATATATATATATATATATATATATATATATATATATATATATAAAAGTGACGTTCTAAATGGCCTTAGATGCCAAAAGCCCAGAAATCTAAAATCCTAAATCCTGTACGAAATACGATTCAGATATGAGTGTTTTGTTTCTAACTATAATGGTTTATGATTGATTTTTATCTGTATCTCTAATTTTCTTTTTTGTTTTCAACAGAGCTGCACGGGATGGGATTCTGGACATTCTGAAAGAAGCTACGAAGCGAGATTGTAATTCCAAAGATGAAGATGGGATGACTCCTACTCTCTGGGCTGCATTTGAGGGCAACCTAGATGCTCTAAGGCTACTTGTGGGACGAGGGTAGGTGATATTTTATTATTCATAAACATTCGAATAATGTGTTGAAACAGTAGGCTGCGTAATGAAGCTCACCTTCAACGAAATCTTGCGCCAACACCCACTTCCTTACATTGTTCCTAGTCTTTCAAAATTTGAATTAACCACTACATTTTGTAACACAATTTTTATAATGCTTAATTAAATGTAATGATATATTAGGTGTTGATAAATGATACACGGTGTATATTGTAGTGATACTGGTATATTCTATTATACCTAGGTACTGTAGTGATTCATAATATTTTGTACGAATGGGCGAACTGTGCAGCTAAATTACAAGAATGCTCTTAGATATCGAAATATTTTGAAAAATGTGATAAACGAGATGGAATATGGTGCTAGTCTGAAAATTATTAGACTTTAATAGTGAGACGTTTTAATCATTATCTTTGTCTCCGAACTCATTTTTAACTAAAGAATAGAAAATCCAGACAGAACTCAGACCGTAATATATTTTTGCTCTTAGGGCAACATTTTGTAACAAGGAACGAAAAAATACAACTACAGTAGAAATATTCCGCTAAAGGGTATTCCCTGAACCCGATGCCCTTTGAATCCAAATATTGAAGCATTTTTTTTTCATTCTTTAAGTTGTTCTATAATCTTTTCCTATAGGATGTTAGGAATGTGAGAGAAACTTGAAGTGGAGGCTTTTTCGGTAACAACGTTCTACCGACAATTTTCCGAAAGTGTAGTTCATTAACATCTAAAATTTAAGATAGGTTAAACCAAGTTAAATAATAAATAAATATCATGAACTAATTTTTACACTACAGTAGAGGCACATTTAAAAACATCATTGATGAATCTAACTCCTTTCCCCTAAGGAAAGTTAGGTGTTTTAAGACATAAAAAAATTATTTCACTATTATTTGATGCTTCCCTCAGTCTTTTCCAGTATTCATGATTTACTTATATGGCATTATTGCTTATCTAAGGCGAACTTATTGTAAATAATTGGTAATTGATTACTTTTAATTGTAAAATAGAATGAAATTGAAAAAGAAAATAAACATTAATGTACATTAAATGTTCCTATCAGTATAGGTTGAGCAGCTGTTTGTTGCTTTTTTTTTTTTTACCAGACGTATGCCCAAGTGCTGTAAAAATATACTACTATTATAGTGCTTACTTACTAAAGCACTATAGTATTTAGTACTTACTAAAGTGCTTTAGTGCTTACTAAAGCACTAAAGCAAGTATTATAGCACTATACTTATAGTACTATAAAAAAAATATGAAATTGTGTAAATTTTATTTTTATTGTATTTTCTCTACGTTTACGTATTACCTTCGTGAAGGGCTTTAGGCTGATGATATAAAAATGTTCGCTGTTTATGTGTGCAGTTTTTTCCATTGGGTCGTCAGTCTGGAAACACAGGAAGCTGGAAACGATTAAACGAGACATTAGCTACAGCTACTTCTGTTTTACTCGCTAAGTATTCTCTTTCGCATATATTCCATTATTATCCGCCGAAAACTATTGGCAAACGGGTGAAACAAGTAGGATGTGAGTAGCTACTTCTCTTGATGTAGAACACAAACGAATCCTTTGGCCTAAGGCTGGATGTTAAGAGGACCTTTCTTTCTTTTACTTTAGCAACTGCATTCCGTAAATGAATTGTAGTCATAATTACAGAGGCTACAATAGAGCGTTTTCTCTTCTCAATGTTTCTCGCACGTACGTTGAAACATCGACAAGGTAGGAAAAACAAACAAACAAACAAACAACAACAACTACTGTTCAACAGACCCATTGCTCAGTCTTCTTTCGGAAAAGTGTGAGGGGCTGCACTGAGTCACTATTTGCTAAAAGACGCACTGACAAGAATGACATGTAATCACTAATAAATTTAGATCAGCTCCAGAGGAAGTGGTTGGCCTATTAGGGGGTTGGAGGTGCATATTTCCAGGAAGTGTGCTTGGAAGAAACGTTACCATTAACCTAGGGTCTCCAGTCGAAGAATTCAATCATATTGATGATATTCATTTATTATTTTGGTGAAAATAATTAATTTAAGAAAACTTTCATGATATTTACGAGAAGTTTTCCCTAGAATAACTGCATCAAAAGTTGTGATTCTACACAGCCACTATTTGCCGTATCATTTGAAAGCTTTATTGGTCACAGAATAAGAGTGTTATACAATATGTTGATCACCAGTGGCGGATCTAGAAGGTAAAAACTGGGGGGCCAGCCAAAGCCCAGACTATGATAGGTATATCATGAGTTTACTAAAACTTTCGAAAGCATATAAATAATAGCTTAAATTATTTTTGTCACTCGAAAAACTAGGGGGCCTAGGCCCCCGGCCCCGGGCTAGATCCGCCACTGTTGATCACGTTTCATATGAAGAAGAAAACAACGACAGAAATTTAAATTCTTAAAAAGAATAAAATAAAATGAAATGAAATAATGCATTCAGCTTTATAAACACTATCGCCAGTTCGTCAATATTCAATAGCTACTAGCTCGAATTGAGTGCAGATTCCTAGTCAGATATTGAGCCTAAATATGCACAAAAGTTATGGTTGACTGGGTTTTTGTAATACAGTAAGATTTTGTCTTCCAATTCAACTTTATTACAATTACACATCATTTGATAGATAATTCAATGAAGTTTAACGACTTAGTGCACCATATTATCACTTGTCATTTGGAAGATTTAAGATAATAATAATAATAATAATAATAATAATAATAATAATAATAATAATAATAATAATAATAATAATAATAAAATGAGTAGCGGACACTTACTAGACTTACGTTGTATATCTTTCGTATCTAGCGATCAAGTAACTGCGTTTATATTTCTTTCTCATGACTAAATAACACAATAAGAAAAACTGCTTATGTGGAAGTAGCTATGTTTATTTTACCATACGTAGAGAGCAACTGATATATCTGGAAATATAATGAATCTGCCCTAGCAAAGCGTGTGATTTATATTCTCTGTTTAGAAACATAGGCACTATTTCTTCACGAACTCCATAATTCAAGAAAAAGTCACCGCATTTTCATTGTCTCTTGTGTGATTCAGTGGTTGTAATCTCAGTTATAGTAAAGCACAACTGCCAAGTACATTCCATAGGAAGTGAATTCCTTCGTTGTTGTTGTAGATGGAATATGGAAATTTGGAATAGTGTTATGATTAGAAATGCAAGTGCTTGGAGCTTTCCGGAACAAATAAGCAAAAAAGAACAGAAAAAGAAAGAAAGAAAAAAATATTTTCTCTACTTTTCTCCCTAAAAATTTTGGGCGGCTTAAAAGTATTTCAATTTTAATGTAGCGCTAACAGTATGTTCCACCTTCGCTTTCCCCATTAGGATACAAAAAGCCGTGTAGTTACTGTATGCTGAAGAGGAAGTTATGAAAAAAAATAAAGAATTAGAAGAAATCGGTCATTTGGTAGGAAAGAAAAGATGCAAATCAGTGAATGGAGTGTTCTCTAGTTTCAACAAATTATTTATAGAACTGTTAGATTCTTTCAAAGGCAAAAATGTTTTAGTAAGAAGTTTAATAATATTAGCAATAACTGTTCTGAAAATCCAGTAAATTTCATGAGAAAAAAGTATTTAAAATTGAATAAACTAAAATTTATAACTATATACTATAATATTTATTGAGGCTGCTAAAATAGTATTTAAAATTTAATAAACTAAAATTTATAACTATATACTATAATATTTATTGAGGCTGCTAAAATACGTAAGGAAGAATGTTTACAACGCTATCCACGAGTTTCTTATTTCAAAAATTTTGACACAAAATAACTGTAAATGATGAAGGAATTCTGTTGTTAATGATGTTAAACTAAGAGCATATCAAATTTTTGGCTTTAATTTCGCAAACACGATTCACTGATGCTCAGCATAAAATGTTTCCCGAACGGAGAATGAGATGTAAGCAAGATTTCATATCAAAACAAAAATGGTTTTGTATCTGTTTCTTGGTTTATGATACTTTCCTCTTGCCTGTCAGATTGAAATTTGGTAACCAGTAAAACACATACTTTTCGATTCCCATTGGGTGTGTCAAGCCTTGGATAAACCCGAACAATGATTCAGCTCTCACTTTAAGCAATATATTTTGTATAATTTATCCTCGAAATCGAAAAGGAAGAAGAAACTAATTAATCAACTCCAGTAATTTACATTATTTTATGGCCTACTTCTTCGCGCATCCACCTTTTGTGCACAGGGTTCCGAGTTCGATTCTCTGGAAGAGAGTGAATCTTTTAAAAATGAATGCATTACGGTGATTCGGATTCCACTTTATACTGTAAGTCCACGTCTCTCATAGCCTCGGTGCTGAAAAGGACACTAAATTCCAACATACTCAAATTACATTACTTTACACCTTGTATTTCTAACCTATTCTCTGGCTTAATCTGATGCTTTTCCTCTGTCCATGATCTTGCCCTATCCTATTCTGGACTCTTGTTCCTATTCTCTTCCAATGTTAACATTTTATCCTCAGTTTCAGAACAGAGTTGTTAAGTACTACTAGTACTATTTACATGAGCAATTGCAATAAAAAGGAAAATTTTAAACATGTCTTTTTGCATAATAATTCCTAAACTTTGTGAAAAATAGTGCTGGGAAATGCAAACCTAACGTGTTTGCTTTACAAATTAAGTTTCCGAATATTTTGGCAACGTGGTCTTTGATTTTTTTAAAATAATGACTTCAAAGAGAATAAAGTACAGTGAAACCTCTCTAAAGCGGACAGCCGTGGGGAATCAAAAATTGTCCGCTATAGAGAGGTGTCCGTCTTAGAGAGGTTTCGATATTTTCTTACGTAAAGTAGTAAACAAGGTGATATGTAATTACAAACTATTGAAGGTAATTTATCAAACCGCTCTATGGCTGTGGGCATGTTGAGATCAGGTGCATTTCGCCAGCCCCCCCACCTTGGAGTTTCGAAAAAAAACCTATGCCAATCGTTTGTGCTACGTTTGTGCCGGAATGTACCGCAAAAATTTTCGTTTGTACCACTTCCGGTACGAAGTTATAATAGTTTTAAAGTGGGGGGGCTGGGGAAACGGCAGCCCCCCCACCTTGGAATTTCGAAACGAAACCTATGGCAATCGTTTGTGCTACGTTTGTGCCGGAATGTACCGCAAAAATTTTCGTTTGTACCACTTCCGGTACGAAGTTATAAGGGTTTTAAAGTGGGGGGGCTAGGGAAACGGCAGCCCCCCCACCTAGGAATTTCAAAACAAAACCTATGCCAATCGTTTGTGCTACGTTTGTGCCGGAATGTACCGCAAAAATTTTCGTTTGTACCACTTCCGGTACGAAGTTATAAGGGTTTTAAAGTGGGGGGGCTGGAGAAACCGCAGCCTCCAAACTTGGAATTTCGAAACAAAACCTATGGCAATCGTTTGTGCTACGTTTGTGCCGGAATGTACCGCAAAAATTTTCGTTTGTACCACTTCCGGTACGAAGTTATAAGGGTTTCAAAGTGGGGGGGGCTGGAGAAACGGAAGCCTCCAACCTTGGAATTTCGAAACAAAAGGTATGCCTATTGTTTGTGCTACGTTTGTGCCGGAATGTACCGCAAAAAGTTTCGTTTGTACCACTTCCGGTACGAAGTTAAAAGGGTTTTAAAGTGGGGGGCTGGAGAAGCGGCAGCCTCCAAACTTGGAATTTCGAAACAAAACCTATGGCAATCGTTTGTGCTACGTTTGTGCCGGAATGTACCGCAAAAATTTTTGTCTGTACCACTTCCGGTACGAATTTATAAGGGTTTTGAAGTGGGGGGCTAGGGAAGCGGCAGTCTCCAACCTAGGAATTTCAAGACAAAACCTATGGCAATCGTTTGTGCTACGTTTGTGCCGGAATGTACCGTAAAAATTTTCGTTTGTACCACTTCCGGTACGAAGTTATAAGGGTTTGAAGTGGAGGGGCTGCAGAAACGGAAGCCTGAAACATTGGAATTTCGAAACAAAAACTATGCTAATCGTTTGTGCTACGTTTGTGCCGGAATGTACCGCAAAAATTTTCGGTTGTACCACTTCCGTTACGAAATTGCAAGGGTTTTGAAGTAGCGGGCTGGGGAAACGGCAGCCCCCTTACCTAGGAATTTCAAAGCAAAATTTATGTCAATCGTTTGTGCTAGGTTTGTGCCTGAATGTACCGCAAAAATTTTCGTTTGTACCACTTCCGGTACGAAGTTATAAGGGTTTTGAAGTGGGGGCAGGGGAAACGGCAGCCGCCCCACCTAAAAATTCAAAAGAAAACCTATGCCAATCGTTTGTGCTACGTCTGTGCCGGAATGTACCGCAAAAATTTTCGTTTGTACCACTTCCGGTATGAAGTTATAAAGGTTTCAAAGTGGGGGGGCTGGAGAGACGGCAACCCCACACCTAGAAATTTCGAAACGAAACCTATGCCAATCGTTTGTGCTACGTTTATGCCGGAATGTACCGCAAAAATTTTCGTTTGTAGCACTTCCGGTACGAAGTTATAATCGTTTTAAAGTGGAGGGGCTGCAGAAACGGAAGCCTGCAACCTTGGAATTTCGAAACAAGAACTATGCTAATCGTTTGTGCTACGTTTGTGCCGGAATGTACCGCAAAAATTTTTGGTTGTACCACTTCCGGTACGAAATTGTAAGGGTTTTGAAGTGGCGGGCTGGGTAAACGGCAGCCCCCCACCTAGAAATTTCAAAACAAAACCTATGCCAATCGTTTATGCTACGTCTGTGCCGGAATGTACCGCAAAAATTTTCGTTTGTACCACTTCCGGTATGAAGTTATAAGGTGTTAAAGTGGGGGGGCTGGAGAAACGGCAGCCTCCAAACTTGGAATTTCGAAACAAAAACTATGCCAATTGTTTCTGCTATGTTTGTGCCGGACAAAAATTTTCGTTTGTACCACTTCCGGTACGAAGTTATAAGGGTTTCAAAGTGGGGGGGGCTGGAGAAACGGCAGCCTCCAACCTTGGAATTTCGAAACCTATGCCAATAGTGTGTGCTACGTTTGTGCCGCAATGTACCGCAAAAATTTTCATTTGTACCACTTCCGGTAAGAAGTTATAAGGGTCTTAAAGTGAGGGACTGGGGAAACGGCAGCCCCCCACCTAGAAATTTCAAAACAAAACCTATGCCAATCGTTTCTGCTACGTCTGTGCCGGAATGTACTGCAAAACTTTTCGTTTGTACCACTTCCGGTAAGAAGTTATAAGGGTCTTATAGTGATGGGCTGGAGAAACGGCAGCCCCCCACCTAGAAATTTCAAAGGAAAACCTATGCCAATCGTTTGTACTACGTTTGTGCCGGAATGTACCGCAAAAATTTTCGTTTGTACCACTTCCGGTACGAAGTTATAAGGGTTTTAAAGTGGGGGGGCTGGAGAAGCGGCAGCCTCCAAACTTGGAATTTCGAAACAAAACCTATGGCAATCGTTTGTGCTACGTTTGTGCCGGAATGTACCGCAAAAATTTTCGTTTGTACCACTTCCGGTACGAAGTTATAAGGGTTTTGAAGTGGGGGCAGGGGAAACGGCAGCCGCCCCACCTAAAAATTCAAAAGAAAACCTATGCCAATCGTTTCTGCTACGTCTGTGCCGGAATGTACCGCAAAAATTTTCGTTTGTACCACTTCCGGTATGAAGTTATAAAGGTTTCAAAGTGGGGGGGCTGGAGAGACGGCACCCCCACACCTAGAAATTTCGAAACGAAACCTATGCCAATCGTTTGTGCTACGTTTGTGCCGGAATGTACCGCAAAAATTTTCGTTTGTAGCACTTCCGGTACGAAGTTATAATCGTTTTAAAGTGGAGGGGCTGCAGAAACGGAAGCCTGCAACCTTGGAATTTCGAAACAAGAACTATGCTAATCGTTTGTGCTACGTTTGTGCCGGAATGTACCGCAAAAATTTTCGGTTGTACCACTTCCGGTACGAAATTGTAAGGGTTTTGAAGTGGCGGGCTGGGTAAACGGCAGCCTCCCACCTAGAAATTTCAAAACAAAACCTATGCCAATCGTTTATGCTACGTCTGTGCCGGAATGTACCGCAAAAATTTTCGTTTGTACCACTTCCGGTATGAAGTTATAAGGTGTTAAAGTGGGGGGGCTGGAGAAACGGCAGCCTCCAAACTTGGAATTTCGAAACAAAAACTATGCCAATTGTTTCTGCTATGTTTGTGCCGGACAAAAATTTTCGTTTGTACCACTTCCGGTACGAAGTTATAAGGGTTTCAAAGTGGGGGGGCTGGAGAAACGGCAGCCTCCAACCTTGGAATTTCGAAACCTATGCCAATAGTGTGTGCTACGTTTGTGCCGCAATGTACCGCAAAAATTTTCATTTGTACCACTTCCGGTAAGAAGTTATAAGGGTCTTAAAGTGAGGGACTGGGGAAACGGCAGCCCCCCACCTAGAAATTTCAAAACAAAACCTATGCCAATCGTTTGTGCTACGTCTGTGCCGGAATGTACTGCAAAACTTTTCGTTTGTACCACTTCCGGTAAGAAGTTATAAGGGTCTTATAGTGATGGGCTGGAGAAACGGCAGCCCCCCACCTAGAAATTTCAAAAGAAAACCTATGCCAATCGTTTGTACTACGTTTGTGCCGGAATGTACCGCAAAAATTTTCGTTTGTACCACTTCCGGTACGAAGTTATAAGGGTTTTAAAGTGGGGGGGCTGGAGAAGCGGCAGCCTCCAAACTTGGAATTTCGAAACAAAACCTATGGCAATCGTTTGTGCTACGTTTGTGCCGGAATGTACCGCAAAAATTTTCGTTTGTACCACTTCCGGTACGAAGTTATAAGGGTTTTGAAGTGGGGGCAGGGGAAACGGCAGCCGCCCCACCTAAAAATTCAAAACAAAACCTATGCCAATCGTTTGTGCTACGTCTTTGCCGGAATGTACCGCAAAAATTTTCGTTTGTACCACTTCCGGTATGAAGTTATAAGGGTTTCAAAGTGGGAGGGCTGGAGAGACGGCACCCCCACACCTAGAAATTTCGAAACGAAACCTATGCCAATCGTTTGTGCTACGTTTGTGCCGGAATGTACCGCAAAAATTTTCGTTTGTACCACTTCCGGTACGAAGTTATAATCGTTTTAAAGTGGAGGGGCTGCAGAAACGGAAGCCTGCAACTTTGGAATTTCGAAACAAGAACTATGCTAATCGTTTGTGCTACGTTTGTGCCGGAATGTACCGCAAAAATTTTCGGTTGTACCACTTCCGGTACGAAATTGTAAGGGTTTTGAAGTGGCGGGCTGGAGAAACGGCAGCCCACCCACCTAAAAATTTCAAAACAAAACCTATGTCAATCGTTTGTGCTACGTTTGTGCCGGAATGTACCGCAAAAATTTTCGTTTGTACCACTTTCGGTACGAAGTTTTAAGGGTTTTAAAGTGGGTGGCTGGAAAAACGGAAACTCCTACCTTGGAATTTCGAAACAAAACCTATGCCAATTGTTTGTGCTACGTTTGTGCCGGAATGTACCGCAAAAATTTTAGTTTGTACCTCTTCCGGTACGAAGTTATAAGGGTTTAAAAGTGGGGGCTGGGGAAACGGCAGCCCTCCACCTAAAAATTTCAAAACAAAACCTATGCCAATCGTTTGTGCTACGTTTGTGCCGGAATGTACCGCAAAAATTTTCGTTTGTACCACTTCCGGTATGAAGTTATAAGGTTTTAAAATGGGGGCCTGGAGAAACGGCAGCCTTCAAACTTGGAATTTCGAAACAAAAACTATGCCAATCGTTTGTGCTACGTTGGTGCCGGAATGTACCGCAAAAATTTTCGTTTGTACCATTTCCGGTACGAAGTTATAAGGGTTTCAAAGTGGGGGGCTGGAAAAACGGCAGCCTCCAACCTTGGAATTTCGAAACAAAACCTATGCCAATCGTGTGTGCTACGTTTGTGCCGGAATGTACCGCAAAAGTTTTCGTTTGTTCCACTTCCGGTACGAAGTTATATGAGTTTTCAAGAGGGGCTGTGGTAACGGCAGCCCCGCACCCAGTAATTTCGAAATGAAACCTATGCCCACTCTTTGCACTACTTTTGAACAGGAACGTTTCGTTAAACACTTTTCTGTACCACTTCCGGTACAAAGATACGGGAGTTTCAAGCTACGGGACTGCCGTTTTGATGCCCCCTCGGAATTTCGAAACGAGACCTATGCAAATCGTTTAACAACATTTGTGTCGGAATGTATCGCAAACATTTTTGTATGTATCACTTCCAGTACAAAAGTATGACAGTTTTAACTAGGGGGCTGCCGTTTCCAGAACCCCCCATCTTGGAATTTCGAGATAAGACTATGTCAATCGTTTGTGGTACGTTTTTACCGGAATGTACCGCAAAAAAATTACGTGCCTGAAGTTGGCCCCCCACCTCTCCCAAATCACACCAAACGTTGCACATCGTTAATGCATCGTTAGTGCACGTTAGTGCATTTAGAACTAACGTTAGTACTATCAGCGTTTACGAGATATTGAAGATTTTGGTTTGGGACCTACTTCATATGAAGTTAGCCCCCCACCCATCTTTATGCAGACAGATTTTCACTAAACTTAGCGCATCGTTAGTGCATCGTTAGTGCACTTAAACACACTAAGCACTACCGTAAGTGCTACCATATTTTGGGATTATTCAAGATTTTCGGAGGGGGGCCAACTTCAGAAATATCAAATTCTATACAAATAGAGGTAGAAACATGGGGTTGACGGTAATCGTTAGTGCATTGTTAGTGCACTTAAACGCAATAAGCACTAGCATTAGTGCTACCATATTTTGGGATTTATTCAAGATCTTTGATGGGGGGCCAACTTAAAAAATATCAAATTTTATACAAATAGAGGTAGAAACATGGAGTTAACGGCAATAGTTAGAGCGTGATTAGTGCACTTAAATGCACTAAGCACTAACGTTAGTGTTACCACATTTTGAAATTTATTCAAAATTTTTGGTGGGGGGCAACTTCAGAAATATCAAATTCCATACAAAGTGTCAGTATTTTCAGGAATCAGTAATGTATGCACTAATTACTTTGTTAGTGCTTGAAGAAGGCGCAAATTCACGCTGACCACCAAAGATATTTTACTTGTAGCACCTACACTAATTAAGCACTAACGTTAGGGGTTGGGGCACGAAGAAGCACTAACGATGCACTAAGGATTGTACTGGAAATGATCATTAGTGCTTTTTAATTTGGCAGAAATTTGACACAGTGAAAAACTCCACTTAAATTTCTTATGTGAGTTTCCTGAAATGTAACTGGCCATAACTACACTAATAGTGAAGCACTAATTTTTAGTGAGTGAAAACAGCTCTAATTTTTTCGTTATTGGTTGAAGTGGGGCGCCAAGTTCATGAAAGCTTCCAAAGGTTTTTTTACTTGTAGGACCTACATTGATGAAGAACTAACGTTAGGTGTTAATGCACTAAGAAACACTAACGATTTGAGTAGAAGAGGTCATTAGTGCTTTTGATTTTGGCGGAAATTTGACGCAATGAAAAATTCCACATGAATCTCTTATGGGATTTTTGTGGCATATAATTGGCCATATCTACATCAATAGTTAAGCATTAACAGAACTATGAGTGTTTTGCAGAAGCGCTAACGATACATTAACGAATAGACTTATTTTTCGTTACTGCTTGAAGTGGGAACCAAGTTCACGCTGGTCCGCAAAGGTTTCTTACTTGTAGCACCTACACTAATGAAGCACGAAACTTAGGTGTTGGTGCACCAGGAAGCACTAATATTACAAGGAAAGAAAACTTTCGAATTTATCGTGAACTTAACCCCCACTACAAGCACTAACGAAAAAATTTGTTTTATACGTTAGTGCATTGTTAGTACTTCTAGAAGATACAAGTAGTTTCGTTAGTGTTTCACCATTAGTGTAGAAATGGCCAATTATAAGTCTCAAAACTCCCATAAGAAACACATGGGGAATTATTCATTGTATCAAATTCCCATCTCATTCAAAAGCACTAATTACCTCTGTTAGTGCAATTGTTAGTGCATCGTAATTGCTTCTTAGAGCACAAACACCTAACGTTAGTGCTTCATTAGTGTAGGTGTTACAAGTAAAAAAACCTATGGAGAAGTCAGCGTGAATTTCGCACCGACACTTTAAGCACTAACGGAAAAAATAGTCCAATTCGTTAGTGCTTCTATAAAGCACTAACAATTTCGTTAGTGCTTCACTATTAGTGTAGTTATGGCCAATTACATATCACGAGACTCACAAGAAATTTAGGCAAATTTTTCATTGAATCAAATTTCCGCCAAATTCAAAATCACTAATGATCTCTTCTAGAGCGATCGTTAGTACATTGTTAGTGCTTCTTAGCGCATCTACACCTAAGGTTAGTGCTTCATTAGTAAATGTGCTACAATTAAAATACCTTTTGAGGCCAGAGTGAACTTAGCGCCCCCACTTCAAGCACTAACTAAAACTTAGTGCCATTCGTTAGTGCATTGGTAGTGCTTCTGGAAAACACTAACAATTTAGTTAGAACTTCAATATTAGTTTACTTATGGCCAATTACATGTAACGAAACACATAATAAATTTATGGGAAATTTTTCATTGCGTCAAATTTCCGTCAAATTCAAGAGTACTAATGATCTATTCTAGTGCAATCGTTAGTGCATCGTTAGTGCTTCTAGAAAACACTAACAGTTTCGTTATAACTAATATTAGTGTAGTTCCATAACTAATATTAGTGTAGTTATGGACAATTACATGTCACTAAACTCCTATAAGACATTTATTGGGAATTTTTAATTGCATCAAATTTCCGCCATATTCAAAAGCACTAATGATATCTTCTAGTGCAATTGTTAGTGGTTCTTAGTGCACCAACCGCTAACGTTAGTACTTCATTAGTGTAGGTGCTACAGGTACAATATCTTTGGAGGGCACGGTGAACTTGCGTCAACTTCAAGCACTAACAAAAAATTAATGCCATTCATTAGTGTATCGTTAGTGCTTCTAGAAAGCACTAAATGTTTGTATGAAATTTGATATTTCTTAAGTTGGTCCCACCAGAAATCTTGAATAAATCCCAAAATATGGTAATGCTAACCTTAATGCTTAGTGCATTTAAGTGCACTAACGATGCAATAACGATTGTCTTTAACTGCATGTTTCTACCTCTATTTGTATAGAATTTGATATTTCTGAAGTTGGCCCCCATCTAAAATCTTGAATAAATCCCAAAATATTGTAGCACTAACGTCAGTGTTTAGTATTTTAAGTGCACTAACGATGCACTAACGATTGCCGTTAACTCTATGTTCCTATCTCTATTTGTATAGAATTTGAAACTACTGAAGTTGCCCATCCCACCGAAAATTTTGAATGAATTCCAAAATATGGTAGCACCAACGATAGTGCTTAGTACGTTTAAGTGCACTAACGATGCACTAACGTTTGCCATTAACCCCATGTTTCTATCCCTATTTGTATAGAATTTGATATTTCTGAAGTTGACCACCACACCAAATTTTTTGAATAAATCCCAAAATATAGTAGCGCTAACGTTAGTGCTTAGTGCGTTTAAGTGCACTAATGATGCACTAATGATTGCTGTTAACACTATGTTTCTACCTTTATTTGTATACAATTTGATATTTCTGAAGTTGGCCCCCCCACCAAAAATCTTGAATAAATCCCAAAATATGATAGCACTAACGTTAGTGCTTAGTGCTTATAAGTGCACTAACGATTCCCGTTAACTCAATGTTTCTATCTCTATTTGTATTAAATTTGATAATTCTGAAGTTTGCCCCCAACTTTAAAAGTATTATAACTTCGTACCGGAAGTGGTACAAACGAAAATTTTTGCGGTACATTCCGGCACAAACTTAGCACAAACGATTGGCATAGGTTTTGTTTCGAAATTCCAAGGTTGGAGGCTGCCGTCTCTCCAGCCCCCCCCCCCCAATTTAAATGACTTATAACTTCTTACCGGAAGTGGTACAAACGAAAATTTTTGCGGTATATTCCGGCACAAACGTAGCACAAACGATTGGCATAGGTTTTGTTTCGAAATTCCAAGGTAGGGGGTTGCCGTTTCTCCAGTCTCCCACTTTAAAACCCTTATAACTTCGTACTGGAAGTGGTACAAACGAAAATTTTTGCTGTACATTCCAGCACAAACGTAGCACAAACGATTGCCATAGGTTTTGTTTCGAAATTCCAAGTTTGGAGGCTGCCGTTTCTCCTGGCACCCAATTTAAAACCCTTATAGCTTCGTACCGGAAGTGGTACAAACGAAATTTTTTGCGGTACATTCCGGCACAAACGTAGCACAAACGATTGCCATAGGTTTTGTTTCGAAATTTCAAGTTAGGAGGCTGCCGCTTCTCCAGCCCTTCCACTTTAAAACCCTTATAACTTCGTACCGGAAGTGGTAGAAATGAAAATTTTTGCAGTACATTCCGGCACAAACGTAGCACAAACGATTGCCATAGTTTTTGTTTCGAAATTCCAAGTTTGGAGGCTGCCGTTTCTCCAGCCCCCCCACTTTAAAACCCTTATAACTTCGTACCGGAAGTGGTACAAACGAAAATTTTTGCGGTATATTCAGGCACAAACGTAGCACAAACGATTAGCATAGTTTTTGTTTCGAAATTCCAAGCTTGCAGGCTTCCGTTTCTGCACCCCTCCACTTTAAAACGATTATAACTTCGTACCGGAAATGGTACAAACGAAAATTTTTGCGGTACATTCCGGCACAATCGTAGCTCAAAGGATTGGCATAAGTTCTGTTTCGAAATTCCAAGTTTGGAGGCAGCCGTTTCTGCAGCCCCCCACTTTAAAACCCTTATAACTTCGTACCGAAAGTGGTACAAACGAAAATTTTTGCGGTACATTCCGGCACAAACGTAGCACAAACAACTGGCATAGCTTTTGTTTCGAAATTCCAAGGTTGGAGGCTTCTGTTTCTCCAGCCCCCCGACTTTAAAACCCTTATAACTTCGTACCGGAAGTGGTACAAACGAAAATTTTTGCGGTACATTCCGGCCCAAACGTAGCACAAACGAATGCCATAGTTTTTGTTTCGAAATTCTTAGGTTGGAGGCTGCCGTTTCCCTAGCCCCCCACTTTAAAACCCTTATAACTTCGTACCGGAAGTGGTACAGAAAAAAATTTTGCGGTACATTCCGGCACAAACGTAGCACAAACGATTACCATAGGTTTTGTTTCGAAATTCCAAGTTTGGAGGCTGCCGCGTCTCCAGCCCCCCCACTTTAAAACCCTTTTAACTTCGTACCGGAAGTGGTACAAACGAAAATTTTTGCGGTACATTCCGGCACAAACGTAGCACAAACGAATGCCATAGTTTTTGTTTCGAAATTCCAAGTTTTGAGGCTTCCGTTTCTCCAGCCCCCCCACTTTGAAACCCTTATAACTTCGTACCGGAAGTGGTACAAACGAAAATTTTTGCGGTACATTCCGGCACAAACGTAGCAGAAACGATTGCCATAGGTTTTGTTTTAAAATTCCAAGTTTGGAGGCTGCCGTTTCTCCAGCCCCCCCACTTTAAAACCCTTTTAACTTCGTACCGGAAGTGGTACAAACGAAAATTTTTGCGGTACATTCCGGCACAAACGTAGCACAAACGATTGGCATACCTTTTGTTTCGAAATTCCAAGTTTTGAGGCTTCCGTTTCTCCAGCCCCCCACTTTGAAACCCTTATAACTTCGTACCGGAAGTGGTACAAACGGAAATTTTTGCGGTACATTCCGGCACAAACGTAGCACAAACGATTGCCATAGGTTTTGTTTCAAAATTCCAAGTTTGGAGGCTGCCGTTTCTCCAGCCCCCCCACTTTAAAACCCTTATAACTTCGTACCGGAAGTGGTACAAACGAAAATTTTTGCGGTACATTCCGGCACAAACGTAGCACAAACGATTGGCATAGGTTTTGTTTTGAAATTCCTAGGTGGGGGGGCTGCCGTTTTCCCAGCCCCCCCACTTTAAAACCCTTATAACTTCGTACCGGAAGTGGTACAAACGAAAATTTTTGCGGTACATTCCGGCACAAACGTAGCACAAACGATTGCCATAGGTTTCGTTTCGAAATTCCAAGGTGGGGGGGCTGCCGTTTCCCCAGCCCCCCCACTTTAAAACTATTATAACTTCGTACCGGAAGTGGTACAAACGAAAATTTTTGCGGTACATTCCGGCACAAACGTAGCACAAACGATTGGCATAGGTTTTGTTTCGAAACTCCAAGGTGGGGGGGCTGGCGAAATGCACCTGTTGAGATCTGCGGATTCTCTACAAATCGCTTTGAAAGAAATTTTGTGCCTAATCCGAAACTTCTCTAACCACTCACTCATTCGATACCTTGAAATCTGAAACATCCATTTCTGTTGCTACCTCCAAATCCTTAGCTTTTAGCATCGACCCTAACACAGGATTTTTTTTTCATTCCGCACTCTATAAGAACATTCACTTGCACATCAACTTTATTCAAAGCAATGATACACTATTTTCATTGTCATTTTCACAACTTTATCAACTTGTCTTGGTTTTATAATATCTCAGGTGCTTGTGTTTTACCGATACAAAAATTTTCAGCTATCCTTCGCACACCTCAGTATTCTTAGAAAATTCAATCAATTCGATTTTAACATTAACGCTTCTCGTGGGATTTCGAAAGCTCACAACAACTTACACCTTATTGCTTATTCGATGCAGAATGACTTAAAAAGATTTCCTTCTACAAATAGAGGCACTAAGACAATATGCGTATACGCGGACAAAAAATACTAAACATGTCTTCTGCTTGATTCCAGCGGAACTGTAGAATGACGTGTCATCCCAAATGGTAGGCAATTGTCAATCACTTTTGATTCTAAAACAGGTTGAGTGGGAGTGGAATGCAAGCAAAGGATATGAGGGTCTTGTTAAACAAAGACGCTTCATCTGAGTTTCTGAACAGCCAGTTGACGAGGAAAAATGTTATTACAATGCTTCCTTGGTGATACATCTATGCATTACTGAAAATGTACTTTTTCTGTACTTTTCAACTTGTTTCTAGAGAACGTGTCCGTAATATGGAGGTAAATAATACCTATAAAAGACAGAAAAGACTGTCCGTGTCCGTATTAGAGTGTGTCCACTTTAGAGAGGTTTGTCAACATGGTTTTACCTAGTACAGTGTTTGGGGATTACAAGATGTGTCCGTTATGAGAGGTGTCCGCTTTACAGAGGTGTCCGTTAGTAGAGGTTTCACTGTATATTGAATCTCAATTCAAATTATGTGCTGTTTCAAGTACCAAGTGATCAATGGTGGTATTCTCCTTCTTTCTCCCATATATACGCTTGCGACTACAACCATCCAAGGGCAATGGTTCTACTATCTTACATATAATGTAACATGCAATGAATTTTGAGTGAAAAGTGTACTTTCAGTGAATTCTGTTAATATTCGGAACGAAACTGAGACTGTGCTTGATCGAGTCTCGGTATCGTCTGGAAATATAGATCAATCGCGGTCTCGTCTCGGCTAAGTCTCGATATGTTAAGTTTCAGTCTCTTCTATATTTATAAACGTCCATCTTTATCTCGATCTAGACTCAAAAATTCGAGACGAGATGAGACTGAAATTATTCTCGTCTCGCTACCATTCTTAATTATACAGTATATGATCTTACATAACTTAACAGCTTTTAGAAATTACAGGTAGATGGAGTCAACTGTGCTATCACCATTTTGAAGGGATATTATTATAATCAGCAGTACGTTTCAATTTGAAATATTTTCGATGGTGCTATAGTAACTACTGCTTTTGTTTCAAATAGGTCTCTATTTTCATAAATCTCTAGTTTTGTGCCTATTCTGGTTCATGTACTTAACTTTGAACAGGTAGTATCTAATGTATTAGGATAATACGAGGAACATCCAGAAAGTAAGTTTCCTACGTGTCCCATAGCTAGGAAACGGTATGTTGCGCGAAGCGACTACGTGTATGTGAGAGAATAAGGTCCTAGCATAGCACATGCACTAACGGAACTTCCCTAGTGCTCTCAGTAGCATTGTGGCAGTGGTTGAAGATGGACGTTCCAATTCCAGCTCCCGCCGCGTGTGAAGTGCGAGCAGTGATAAAGTTTTTAAATACACAGGGCATAGCACCAATCGAAATCCATCGTCAGCTGTGCCAGGTCCGTGGGTCTAACGTCATGAGCAAGCAGTTCCTGCAGATTTTCCGCTCCTTATTGCACACCACTGTCACGGAGTGCCTGTTGATCAAGAAGTTTTGTGTTGAAGCAACTGACCCTAGATCACAAAGCAAGGCGCACAGGGTCAGCATTGACATTTTTGCAACGATACAGCTGACGATAGATTTCAATCGGTGCTATGCCCTGTGCATTCAAAAACTTTATCACTGCTTGCACTGCACACGCGGCGGGAGCTGGAATAGGGACGTCAATCTTCAATCACTGCCCTACTACTGAGAGAATTAGGGAAGTTCTGCTGGCGCATGCGCTATGTTAGGACCTTACTCTCTCACGTACACGCAGTCGCTTCGCGCAACATACGGCAACATTTCCTAGCTATGGGACGCGTGGGAAACTTACTTTCTGGATACGCCTCGTACTAACATTGGAAACAACATCAATATTTTACGTTCTGAACTTAATAAAACTTTTTTTGTTTTCCTTGTTCTGAAATTACGGTTATGTTTAATTTCGTTTTCATGTCTATACTTATCTCCTCGTCTCTTTGTTACTCGTGCTCAAAGCTGATAAACTCTAAATGGAATGAATTTATTCCTGTCAAGAATGTAACGAGGGGCGTAAAAATGGCGCCGCAGACCCGGTCTGCGGGGACCCGAAATTGCAAAAAGTGGATTAAGTTGAATAAGGTTTTGATAACATATTTAATAGAGAATGCCAACAATATCCAAAGTAAGGTACTAAATATTAATATTGCTGACCTTGTAGCTCACACGTTAGATTCATGAACTATTCGTGTAGGTTCTCTGCTTTGGAAGACTTAATGAGTGCAGAAATTAAAAGAAAAAATTGATATCAATGAAATATCTCGCACGATTTCTATTTGTTGAAAATATCGACTTAGCGAGTAGCCTGCCTACCTCAGCAACTGCAGAGAGTTCTTTTTCAAAGCTAAAATTAATCAAACATTTTAAAGGAATACGATGACTCAATGTAGGTGAAGTGCGCTGGCATTGCTACTGATATTGAAAATGAACAATGTCGCAAACTGGACCTGGACGGTGTAGTGAGAGTGAACAGATTTCTAACCGTGAAATAAAGGCGATTTGGAAAATGTTGAACGTGTGAAAGGCAACTAGATTGGTATTTTTTTGCAGTTGCAGAAGAAAGGTCGGCGTGCTTAAGCGAATAATAATAATAGTAACAATAATAATAAATTATTGATTTCGAGAAATGCTTCTAGTGTATGACACTGTGGTCTACGTGTGTGTATTCTACGAGGCACGTCCACAAAGTAAATGTACTAGGGCCCTCGTGGGCAGAGATAATGTATTATTGTCACTGCCGTGTAGCTTAGCTCCTGCCCTTTCCAGCGAGCCCAATCCCATGTTAGTACATCCAAAACTGTGGCCACAGTAACGTCTCCCATAAAAAATGTCGGTAAAATCTGCCGCCAAGTGCGAGATTCTCAGCGTTATCCGTTATCCCGTTGTGAACCGAAAATCTTCGTCTGAAGCTTTTAATGGGTTCAAAACAAGTGAGAAGGGCAATTCAGAACAAGAGGAGGGGACCACTGAGGGAGTCTGGTTTCTGCACGACAATTCCAGACCGCTTACGACCAATGCAACGAAGCACGTTTTGGAGTCATTCGTATGGGATATTTTGAACCACCTGGCCCATTCCTCTGACCTGGCGCCTTCAGAGTACCATCTGTTTACCTTCCTGAAGGTGGGAAAAAAATTCAGTTGACAAGGAAGTGACGATGGATGTGAAGAATTGAGCGAAAGAGGTGGCGGTAGATTCTTTGACCAAGGCATAAAAAAATGATCCTTTGTCTAATTAAGTGCATAGAGAGGAACGGCGACTACATGGCAAAATAGTTCACATATGTACTGATGTAACCATGTAGGAATTTTGTTTTAAATATATATTTTTTTGAAACCTATTCAACTCTAGTACACTTATTTTCTGGGCGTGCTTCGTATGTTTCTTTCTTTCTCACACGAAATGATGTTCGATTTCTTACAATAAATACAATATGAAATTACATGGAGTTCAGTTCTGTACTCAGAAGCAGGTTATAATTAGAAACTATGCAAAAATGTGCATACCTGAATTGTTACAGCATGTGCTTTCATATCCAACACTTATTGGTATTGTCTTAAATTTTCTGTTTATATTCTTTCTATCTGTATGAACAAAATAATCATTTTCTATGTTTGGGTCATCTAGTTCCAAACTAGTTTTGTCCATTTACATAAATCCTGGAAAACTGAGAAAAACTATAGGATCAATATGTTTTGTAGAACTAGAAATATTTGAAGGTGTTAAAGTGATTCACATAAACATACTCAAATATTTCCAGTTCTACAAAACAAATAGTTCCTACAATTTTTCTCAGTTTTCCGGAATTTTCTGTAAATAGACAAAGTTGGTTTGGAACTGAATGACTCATATAGGTATGACCCTTTTAAAACACTTCTTTCTCTCATGGAATGACGTTTATGAACATCAGTGGTGATTCCGGTCTATAGGATGAATTTCACAAGCCATTGTAGGATGAGTAAATCATCTTTGACAGTTGCAAATCGGCTAATGTTTCGTATTGTCACATCCTAGAAACAGAGAGAAGGGGTCCTACTCCACGCTGTTTGCATGGGCCTCCGAGCCTTTAGTTACGCCACTGAATGTAACCAATGTAAATAAATGTATTTACAAAAAACACTTTTATTTGCTAGCTTCTGTTCAGAAGCTAATATCAATTTTTCTTTCCTATGACAGTTTATTTGCTTATTTGTGCGTATGTATGTGTATCGGTTAAAAAAAAAAAGAAAGAAAGAAAGATGAACCGGTTCAACAGGAATAGGTTGATTCAGTCATGTGTGATGGCCGCAGGTGCGGAAGTATTCTTGCTTTTTAGCGGCAACTGCCAGCAGGAAAAAGATGCTTCTGCTCCCAATAGAAATTTCAATGCCTTAGTACCATTACGTCACTGTGTCAAGTGCATGTTAAGAAACAAGAAAAAAAATCCCAAAGTTCATAGCATGAAAATTCAGAATATTAGCAAAGATTCATGATGACATTAAAATAATGTGTTAATTGAGTTTGAGTTTTACGTCCCACGGTTAATAATGTGTTAATTAAGTTACTCTATGCCTTAAGAAGGATTACTTCCATAAAGAGAAAAGACTGTCATCTGCGGCAAGTTAATCCAGGCAGGATTTTTATTATTCAGGTCCTGAAGGTTCTACTCCATATCCTCACATTCTTTTCTTTGGTTTACTCAAAGGTCTGTTTCCAGAATAACTTGCAAATTTGAAAATAAACCAAAATATTAGAATGGTAAAATGATTTATCTGATTGTAGTTTTTTATTATTATATCATGATCCTTCATATAAGTGAACTCTTAATATATTCTGCCTGTGATGCGCATGAGTAAATTCCGATAGGCTAAGCTAAAATTTGAGTGTTGGATTCTGATAATAATTGCAAATATCTATCAACCGTACAAAGGTGGGAATTCTTGGCGATGGGACTATCTAATGGAACTTGGCATTACATATTTAATGAAACTTGTTTGCAAAATAGTCCAAATTCACTAAAACGGTTGACATCGAAGTTGACAAATTTGCAATGTTCAAAAGCATATCACCTCAAGAAGAAATGCAATCCCAGGCTTAATTGTTTAGGATTGTGTAACTACCTAAATGTACTCTATAAAAAGCAAGTAAACACAACGAATTGTTTCGTTTATAATTTACAATGTTTAAAAAATGGAAAAAGTTAAAAGAAAAATCAATTTGGAGACTCTGTATCTTTGGTGAGACAAGTTTAAAAATCTGGAATTTTGACATAAACCCTCTGTCGTGCATTACACTGCTGTGCAAATATCATGTTTGAAAGTTATCCACAAGTCAGTCTACAGGACATTACAAATCGCACAAGATATGAGAAAACAAGAGTTGCCAAAGCTTTTGCATTCTAAACCGTTCCGATTCTTTAAAACGATTCTTTTATTACACTTGTAATTTTTCAGCAAACGAAAGCTTTCAGACATTTCTTATATAAATTTTTCAAACTGACTTTGTTTGTGTAAAGAGTTTAAAACATTTATGTGCAATTTTTAAATTACTTTTTTGTATATTTTTGAACCACGTTTTCAAGTAAAAAGTTTTGAAAATTTTTATGTAGTTTTCTCCTCTAAAAGGTTTTCAATAAAATTGTTTTGCGAAAATATTTTCACACAAATATTTTTATAAAACTAGTTTGCGTAAAAAAATTTCGAATAAGATTTTGTGCAAAATACTAATACAATTTTTGTCTAATTTCAAGCTTATTTTCTGTAGAAATCTTCACTTTTATGTGTAATTTATTTCAGTCTCAAAATTTTAAAACAAAATTCAGTATTTAAATACTTTCAGCAAAGAAATGTTTTAAAATTTAAAAATGACAGTGAAAATAATTTGTTAGAATTTATGAGAAATATTTACAAGTTAATTAAATTACTTTTCTAAAAATTTCTAGTTTACTGCAATATTTTACAAGGCGTTCAAAGAAATGAAACCCAAGAATTGATATTTTTCTCACAATTAAAATAATTGTATGTATTATAATTGTGTTTGTATGTATTTTAAAAAATGTTTTTGTTATATAAATGTTTATAACCTTCATAATTGATGTGCTATTCTGTTTGACTATTTCTTGTTATATAACTGATCGACCCTGGATTCGTAGTTGAAGCTTGGTATCACAAGATAATGATCTTGTCATCAGCTCGAATCTGGGATTAAAAGTTTAATTAGTGAATTGAATTAAATTCAAGCAATTTATGCATTTAGAACAAAGACTTTTGTCAACCTCTGAATGATGTTGGTTGTTATCACTACAGGATCGAAGCATCTTTAGACATCCATTTGTAGACATGTAGTTCTCCTTCTTCATCCTTGTGGTGGTGGTAATTTGTAACCAGGTTGTATATCATTGCGTTGGTTTTTAACATTTGATATTGCGAGTGATATATTTAAGTGATAGACGATAGAGAAAAATAAAGTATCATGAAATTACCTGTAATGTAAATTCCAGCAATCTACGGACGTTAGCTTGAGTCACTGTTGTAAACATAAATTGAAATTTACGGAGTGTTTTATCTTGAGCTTTGCAACATAGATATAATAAGCGAAATATCAACATACTGTTGAACCTCAGCTTTACAGATGTGTTATATTTATAATAAACACAATTATTTTTTTAAAGAATGAAGTATGTTGCAATACGACGGAATGAAGACCAAAGCTATCAAAATGTTTTCCACGACCTTCATTATCAATATAAATTTCATTCCAACTTCTCTCCCATTTTGAGGATCATCCTTGAACATTTTGATCAGGTTGAAGTAATTGAAATAGTTATTGATTCTCTTTGCTTAGTGCAACATCAAGATATTTCTGTACTATTCTGTTTCACTGGTTCCACTTTTCTTCATCACACACATGTACTATTTAATATATACTATATTTCGTGATAGAGATTGAATTAACGTCTGTCACACTAGTTGATGTATATATTCATTTAAACACTTCCAGAAGCACTAAAACAATTATCTAGTTGTGTTCCATGGTGATTATTGTTAAAACAGTAGATTGGACAACACTTCTTCTACAGTAAGTGAAAGTAATGCCGGTAAGAATCCTCCTTGTACAACCAAATGCTTCTTCTTGTCCAATGACTTTGTTTCGTCCGCGAAATAACGGACGTATTCTTGTGATGCATCAATCGGTCTTATATTCTGATTATTTATCAACGGAACATTGTTTTTTAAGACATTATGACAATTACAAATATTTTCTATTAATGAAGCAACAGCATTCGTAAATATGATTTTACGTGAACGTGGTTAAACTTTCAGCAGGGCACGTAAAATATCACCGTGTTTGACTGTACGCGACATCATGCTGGACTGAATCATAATTTAATGTGCACAATAATTTAAACTTTTTGTCAATATGTAGACGTAATGATTTAACAATTGGGGGGGGGAGAATTCATGCGAAATTATATTTCGTCTGTTGTACCTTGTTTGAGATCGATTAACAAGTATCCATGTGGATTTTTTTTTGTATCCTTGCAACTTTCATGCATTAATAATGGATGTTCAGGCATGATTTTATAACTCCTATGCTTGATTTGTAATTGGCATGTGGATTTTTCAACACTAAATACGAACAATTTAAGCTCATGTCACGAGTTTGTTTGATAAAACACATTTTGTGTAATGCGAATTACATTAATGTTTCTGTGATGAGATCCTTTAATGAACACGTCAATGATATCACGATTCACTTTACGCATATTATCATCATTATCAGATATGGTTCACCTTCAGGTTGAAAATCATTCATTCGTGGTAGTCTTTCGTAAAATTGTACTGAAACCGGTATTATTGTATGTTTACCCTCTGCATAATACTAGTATATGTTAAGAAATTTCGTATTCACCATAGTAAACAGATTGGATAACATTCGCTTTACAAAATAAGTCTTGGCATAGTTATTAGGTCCAGCCAGAATACATGAAAATGGATGTTTCCACTGTGTATCCGTGATAAATACTAACACCTTATTTCATGTTAGATATATTTTTAAATAGTTTCACGGTTAATCATTAAACTTATCCAATTTGGAAAACAAGATAAAAGGTTTAGCTTTTCGTTCGAGAATTAAACAAAAAAAAGTTTTATTTTAAAATTTTTTGTCTAATTTAATTTTTCTTTAACAAAAAATTTATCTAATTTTAGTTTAAAATTTAGTTTGTTAAAAATTTTAACTTCAATATTATTATTTTTAGTTTAATTTTTAAAAACGTTTTAGCTTGTTTTTATTTTTCATTATTTTAACAATTTTTTTTTTAAAAAAAAATAGTTTGAAAGTTTTCTTAATTTTATTTGATAAAATTTTAATTTCAAAATATTTTTGTTTACAAAAAAGTTTTAGTTTGAAACATTTTTGTTTGTAAAAAGTTGTTTCAAAAAATGTGTGTGGTAAAAATTGTAATTTAAAAACTTCTGCCCTGTAAAATTTTTAGTTTGAAAAATTTTACTAATTCTTTACCATATTTTGCTTCTAAGAAAAATTTGTACTTGTTTAAATTTGCCACTGTTTTAGGTACGTACTAAAGAACTTACATCATAGATGTGTGAGTGAGTGAGAGAGAATATATATATATAACATTCTATTGGTTATACGTCCCGTAAAGTACTCAGCCATAGGACAATATATAGCGTGATACGAAGGGTGAAGTGTATGTGATGAAAAGAGAAGTGTTGTCGCATGATAGGCATTAAGTAGGATGTGTTTAAAGAGTGTTCAGTTAGTTGCTGTCGACTGGTGCCTAAACAAAATGACTCGTACTTTTGGTTGAACCATAACTCAAAGGTACGTACTGTGATTTTTCACTACGCTTCGACCTCTCTAGTCATAAACACCTCATATATATATATATATATATAATATAAAGAGTAAAGTACTTATCAATATAATCATAACGCCTCATCTCTAAATTCAAGGAAGGTTTTTAGACACTAATAAAGTCTGTAAGCCGTGCTAAATATCATCTTCCGAATCAGGCCATTTTCTCTTATCTGACATATTGACATCGAATTACA
Source organism: Thermobia domestica (assembly GCF_964235325.1). Lineage (NCBI taxonomy): Eukaryota > Metazoa > Arthropoda > Insecta > Zygentoma > Lepismatidae > Thermobia > Thermobia domestica. The sequence goes on from NC_137464.1 coordinate 152,036,118, forward strand.
ATATATTATCGAAAAGCAGCCTTTTCCTTTCAAACCTGAATTTCTACTTCAACCCCAGTAATGCTAAGTATGACGTTGCATGGATGAACCACAGAAGCATCATATCTCATTCAGTAGTTTCCAAAACATAACTCCCCCTTCCTCCAGACTACACAATATTATCGTCATTGTAACGTGAAAGAGTACCATAAGATCTTAAGCACACGTCTTGTTACCTATGGAACCAGAGATGTAAGATTTTGGTTTTAATTGTTCGTAAAAGAGAGTGAGATGCTGATCGATAATACCAAAAGCACCCAATCTTGAAGGTAAGGGGGTTAAGATGGTCCACCCTCATACCTATCCATGGAAACTACAGGGATATGAATCTGGTCCTAGGTATTTATCAAAGAGAGTGAGATGCTTATTCATAGAACCTGATATCTATACGACTGTAACTCATCTTAGGGCATGACAGGTGCAAGGTTAGTTTACCACTCATCGAAAAGAACCATAGGCATACGTACTTGGTTCTACACACTCATCAAAGAAGGAGCATGGTGGCTCAGTGGTAGAGCGCTTACCTCTGGTGCGAGGTCTCTGATTTGATCCTCGGCCAAGTAAGTTTCCTCTCACTTGCTCATGAAAGGCAGTAAGGTACCTCTCCATAGGACCAAAGACACCTCTCTTAGAGAATAAATAACGTCAAAAACCTTGAAATTTCCAATTTTTGCCAATTTTTTATTCATCAAAGGGAATGAGCTAGGACTTCCAAATTTTCAGAAGTACATATGTAGGGTCCATATACCTCTTCAATTTTTTTTTTAATTTTAGTTCGCAGGCATTCTTAAATTTAAGATATTGGGTGGAAGAAACAATTTTAAAGCTTTTTAGTTCTTTCTTTTTGCCGAAGTAAACAATAACCAGTGTGAAAACTCTTCTATTTTAGTTTGTAAACTTATTCCACTTTTTTACGCGTTTACATATTTCGTGTATTTTACACGTATTTTACGTGTCACGTAGAAAACTTTTTTTTTTTTTTTACGTGTAATTAATCAATTCTAGTTCCAGAGCCCATCTTACTGTACTTGGGTTTTCGTGTTGCTGTGAACCTAAGATGATAACAGAACATGAAACTACTGGCAATGTACGAGTATAAACAACTTTTTAAAAACTCTTGCTGAAGGTGGTAATTGATTTTACAGCTGTCTGTAATTAGTAAAGTCTTTCTTCCTTAAATTTACATTTCAGTGATCGTATTGTACTATTCTGACGTAAATGTCATTTACATCCTCTTTTTTTACAGTTTGACATTTTAAGGTAAGGACCATTAGATTTTTAAGTTTGAATCGTAACAGTTTGAGTAATACTAAAATTCATGAGTTCAAATATTTGATTCTATGCTTTGATTTCAGATTTAGTGGTGAGTGAATATAAGTAAATAAGCCATAAAAAAGGGAATATTTTCTCCTCACTTAGGGACTCGTGGTAAATGTATGTTGTTTCCCACTTTTCTAGCAGTAAATAAAAGTATATTTCCATTCTTTCAACGCAGTACATACAGAAATTTAGCTTCTCCTTTATAACAAACAGCTTTTTAAAAATAGTTTCTAAAAAGTCTCTTTCAGACCTCTAATTGATCAATAAATTGCTTTAATCTTCGTATATTGAGAACGAGACAATTTTTTGCAAAACAAGCAAAATATTTTTTTCTATTTTCACAATGACACATCAAATTGAAAAGATCGTAAGAGTGCTTCTAATCAATGTGAAGCATTTGTGTGCCTACTTGCCCATCTTGTCTATTCCAGGATAACTTTTGCAAATTTTCTAGTTTTAACGAAATTTGACATGTTTTGTCTTTACGCTTAGAAAATGAGCTCCTTTTTTTGTATTGAAATTGGTTACAAATTAGGTATAAAGTCAATTCTAAACTTGGAAGTACCTATATATACAAATAATAGTAAATCAATTTACTCTGATACCTTTCCATAAATTATTCAATTTTGATTAAATACACGCATACTAACTTTTATGACTCCCAATCGTTCATACTACTTAGGATTAAAATGGAGATGAACTTGCCCCATTTTTTAATGTAATACTTCCCGATAAATTTCGTAAAATAAATGATTAAATCAACACGGTTTTGTTTTATTTGAGACTTAAAAATTATTGGTACTTTGTGGATTGCAATCAGAGAAATAGGGTGAGTTAACATAGAACATTACTTTTATACTGAATCACTGGGTAAAAACAGTAAATACATAAATGGGTCATCGTGTTTTAAGGTGAAGTACGCCGAAAATTATTAACAAGGATATGTAGGATAACAAAAAGAGACAATGAGGAATGGAAGAGTGAGGGAAACAACCAAGTTTTTAGAGATATCTAAGAAGATTCAAGAAAGAAAACTGCAGTGGTATGGCTACCTAATGAAAAAATCAAATCGACTATGTGATCAGAAGAGTGATGTCAATAGAAATGGATGGGACGAGAGATACTGGTAGACCAAAAGGGAAATGGATGGAAATGATTAAGAATAATATCAGGGAGAAAGGTCTAACAAGGAAGGGAAAGAATTCCGGGACAGTGCTTTATGAAGAAGACTCATCAGAAACGTCGACTCAAATAAGTGGTAAAGACGGAGAGAAAGAAGACTGAATACTGAAAACAATTCCAAGTACCAATCTTTATTATATATTCCGTGTACTGAATATGAATTCACACCGAAAACGACAGATTCACCGTATTTAATATATATCGTTAGAAAAAGTATTGTTCTTCTCCATCTCCTCGAAGTGATTTTCGGTATCACACTCTTGAATTACTTTCTCCACTTTAAATCACTTTATCTCACCCGAAGAGTGTGAATTTACCCCATCTTGTTTAAATTGTTAGGAAATGGAAGAAATGAAGCAAAAATAAATTATATTAGATTGGGTAGAATGAAATGTCCGCTTTAACGTCTGATGGGAAAATGACCTCAGTAACACGAAATAAAATGAAATGAAATCTTTCTGTTCAACGTCCCACGATTATTCCCTTTAGGCTAAGGGAGAGGAATGATTAAGACAAGTGAATTATGATGAAAGAATCAGTAGAATGATAATGTGGAGGGAAACGAGAGTACTCCGAGAAAACTCACGTACACGATGTTGTCCATTACAAACTTACTTGGCCGGGGATCGAACCAGGAACCTCACGCACCAGATGTAAGCGCTCTACCACTGAGGCTTCATGCTTCCGTCAGTAATACAACACAAGAAGGACTAAGGTCGCGCGCTTGATCTCACAAGTTTTGTCCACGCCTAGCAAACAGGCTGGGGTATCCAGCCAGGCATGAGATAGTGTGTTGTTGAACAGAATCGTATGAAAATGCATCATGGAAAACACTGAATTGAGAGTTATCCCTCTTCATGATTCCAACTGGAACAGTCTACACAGCAAACAGCAAGAAATATTAACAATGCATTTGGATCATAAATAAGAATGTACGTACCATTCGTCTTTGGTTTGCCAAAATTTGTTCCGATGACAGCATTGCAAAATTATCCCATGGGCACCGATCAACGTAATGTTCGGATCAGCTCTTCAGGAACATCGTTGTAACAGACCCTCGAAAGTGTGTTCATATTATTACACACAAGTTAGACATACACCATACCAGTGTCCTTCAGTGGTCCCTTGCAATCAGTTAAGTGAAAATTTTAGACCCACGGGTGTCAAACAATCTACGTCTGGAAGTATGCAGTTCTTTGAGTGTAGGAAATAACCGAAAAGGTTCTCTCCATCAGATTATCACTTCAGGTGAAAAGTCGATCTGTTAAAAGAATGATTTGATCGTGATCCATGTTCAGAACGGTTTCCTACACCATGTCTCCTCGCACTGAAGGTATTGTTGCTGGTATGGAAGTATATGGTGGGAGTGATCCATTGTATTTTTCTCAGACAGAATGAAAGCATCAATGCAGATTGCCACAGTGCTGAATTCCAAGAAATGCACTGGAGTTCTCATGTCCGCAGGTATCGAGCAGTAGTCAACAGACATGTTGTCCACGTGTTGGACGACAATACTCGCATATATACCAACCAAAAGATGGTGTAAGCTCTCCATGAGTTGCAGTATGAAGCCCTTCCTCATCCACCGTATTGCCGTGATATCTCTCCCAATGGCTACCACCTCTTCCAATCTCTCAATCTCTTCTTGAGAAGGAAGATCTTCCCTGACAATTGGACGGTGCAACGTGAGCTTCCGTGTGTTATTTCAATATTTAGAAAATATGGGCAGGAAAATGTTTTTTTTTTCTGTATTCTCATATTTATTCAGTTAGTTACTTTTCACTTGCAAACATATGGAACAATTACTGCTCTACGTAAGTTATTTCTGTACAAAATTTCTACTTCGATCTTGTTAAACGCTGGTTAAATTAATTATAGCATGTACTGTGAATAACTTATGTTTCATTTCTTTACAGAATTGAAGTATTACCACATTTTCCACACTTGCTATAAAATAAGACAACAACGTATGATACTTTTTCTTTTATTGAAGGATTGAATAACATTATAACAACAGTCCCTCTGTCCTTGTGGAAATAACTTGTATTCAGTTGTACGCACCACCACCATACTTATATTTGCTTGTTTCTGTGAAATATTTACGTTTTTCGTCAACCATTCATTCTCCTCTCTCTTTCCACTCCGTCACTTGCGCACAAGAATACAAGAGCTGCTAAGTATAGAAATTCGTAACTATTATGAAAGTAGACTGCTAGTAGTTGTCAAGTGGTTGCAACTACTTGTATGGTAGACCACACGAGAAGGTAGGAGCGATGCAGATATAAACGTGCCTTCCTTTGTTAAAGAAAAAAGAAAGCACAGCAGCTTAGTGGTTGAGGGCTTACCTTTGGTGCATGGGGTCTTTGTTTCGATCCCTGGCCAAATAAGTTTATGGTGGAGAACATAATGTAAGTAGATTTTATCGTGATACTCTTGTTTCCACCCACATTCTCATTCCACCAATTCTTCCATCATCATTCACTCGTATTAATCATCCGTCTCCCTTATCCTAAAGGAATAATCGCGAGACGTTGAACTGGAAGATTTCATTTCATTTTCTCCATTTTAAAAAATAAAACTTTCCTGTCATATGATCAATGATATGCAACTATTAAAATCAACTGCTCTTTTCTCAGCTTTATTTATTTATTTATTTATTTATTAACTGCATCAATATTGTCTTGCGCTGAGGAGCAAAGTTTATTATTAATCAAACACTAACTCTCCTAGTGTAAGAGCCGCATCTGGATCCTTGGTATATTGAACAAGTATAATATAAGTATATCACCAATGAAAATAAGATGAATGCTCAGTGAGGAATGCACAAAAACCAGATACCTTAGAAATGTATTGATATTCAGTTCCTTACATACATAATATCAGGGATTTATTTGTAGCCAGGGAAGCCTGGGAATTTCCCCCCTTCTAAGTTTTGACTTCCGTGTCTCTTAGTTCAGTCTTCCCACGTAAAATACCCCTTTCATAGGCTATATAATCTGTTATAAAGTACAATAATTCAACTTTACGTTTTAGTAGGAACCCTTTATAAATATTCCCCCCTTCTACAAAATTCACAAATAAATCACTGCATAATATACATACATCAGCCGTTAGTTTTATTACATTAGTGTAGCCTATTCAAAGATAACCATGATATTATTATAAAACTAGTATTAATATTGTTATGTGTATTTAGCTACAAAGAAACATTTCATTGTTTTTAGAGTATTTCTTAACCATATTCTTGACTCCTTGTCTTTTTTTTTTCATCATTTTTGTTTGTTTGTTTCTCTGGTGTCGTTGCTATTCCACATCGAGCAAGTATGTATATACTGTACATAGCATTTCATTTTAATATTTTATAGCATTAAGAGATTTAACACGGTAGTCTTACGTGACGAAACTATATTTGTATGCTATTTTAACGGAAAAGGATGATGGATAATAAGCACGGAGATTATAGAAGGTCTTCCTTCCTTTAAAAAAAAAGAAAGAAAAAGAAAAGAAAAAAGAAAGAAATTTGAAACCTTCACGCTTGGTTTCGTACGATGCTTTCTTGTATGTATCAGAAGGTGGGTCCGTAACCTGTTGTTACCTCCAGTTCCCATCAGCCTAATATTACAAAGGAGGTTATTTCGAAAAAAATTTTTTTTTTTTACGATATTAGTATCACAGACAAGGAGGGAAAAGTTTCAAACTTTAACTAACAAAGTATAAAGAATACGAAACAGTAAGAAAACTGAAGTAACACACATGATTTAATTTTATCAAAAAAAAAAAAAATCGATAGTTAATGATTCTATTGTATTCTCTATTTTCATTCAAATCATTTGTAAGTTATGGATCGTCAACATAAACAAAGTGTGGTGATATTCAATATAAGAAACGTTACAATTCGTATCCATAATTGAAAGGAATGTTAAATTTATCAGCATAGACATAAAATCCAAATTTTACATTCGCTGATTTTTTGTTTCAAATCAGCATTTGTAATATTAAATTGTATAAAGCAAGTAGTTTATCCTATATCTCCCTGACTTGTTTATTTATTTATTTATTGTTATTTAGTCTTTTCCATTCGACCACATAACAACGTGCTCTTCAATCTCCTGAAAAACCATGTGATATAATCGAGTCAATATTGTATACATTTTGAGGACATATTTCTTCGTCCTTCCGAAACCTTCCAGACAAGATTATATTGCCTGCAGATGCGCTGCGAATAGGAGTGTATCGTACCATGACATAGATCAGTATCTTTCAATTATGATTAGGTTTACATAAAAATATACTCAACTCAATTGGAAAGAGATCAACCGTTGACCCTGGAACTTCCTTTCATAACTGACTTAAATAGTCGAGGATCCGAGGTGCTAGGATGGTGAACATAAGACTGTCAATTGCGAATTCGAATTTCGTCTAGAAAATGCGTTTATAACTTTTTACAATTGCCTACTTCTTCTTCTTTCTTTCCTATCCTGTAATTTATAAGGCACAAAACTGGGATGCGAACAAATAGACTAGTAAAAAATGACAAATGAACAGCCTCAGAAAACATGTTCCGACGTGAAATGAAGTTTTATAGACACCTTATAGCATGTACACCAGGAGTGTATCCACCAAGTTTTTTCTTGGGGAGCATGACTTTTTCAGGGGGTCGGACTTTGACATATTAAAAGAGAACCGAAAGGTTTGTTTGACTATGCGAAAGCATTACTAACTCGCCATGCATAGACTGCATACTTATTATTATTATTATTATTATTATTATTATTATTATTATTATTATTATTATTATTATTATTATTATTATTATTATTATTATTTATTATTATGCAATTGAAACTTGGGTTTTTACGCTGTGAAAAATTAGGATCATAGGTTTAAGGGAATGTGTCAATAAATTATTCATAAGAAAAGAAAGGAAGTTCATTTGTTTGACTTCGTCTTTAGTGAAAAACTGTATCGCACTTGGACTACAATAATGTAGTAATAAAGTCGCAACTGTCTGTATCCAGTTATGTAAATGAGAATACCAAATTTGATGATTAATCAAATAGTGGCGTAGGAAGGAGGCTGACGGCTTAAGCCTTGCCCATTTCAGTACAGTAAACTGAAATGGATTCTCCTTCAGTACAGTAATATGTTCTTCCATTTGCGATTTCCGATGTTACAATTTATATATATATATATATATATATCCACTAAAAACAAGCATTATACTTACATGTTAAAATAAATGTTAATTTCCATAAGTTTAGTCTTTAACCATATACAAGATTCAGCAGATTAGTTACGTACTGTATTTTTCATCTTTTTCAACTTTTTTTTTTCGATGCTATATGTATTCATTCAAAATGTATTATCTACAGGTGCAAATGGACATCATTAAAGAGAAAGTGGATGTTCTATATTATTATTATTATTATTATTATTATTATTATTATTATTATTATTATTATTATTATTATTATTATTATTATTATTATTATTATTATTATTGCTACTACTTAGAACGTCACGCCAATTTTTGTCAACAGGTGACGCTAACAGATATCTAACATTAAAAGTGAATAAGTGGCATCGTAGCGCTCATGGTGTTACCGTACTTGCCTCTTCTTCCTACATTATGGGAGAGCAATACCCTCATTTTTCTTGTCTAGAAACTAACATTCAATAATATGTGATATCAAACATTTTATTAGAAAGGGTGAGTTGGTAAACCTTTGTCTATATCTACCCCGCTGTTAAGGTAATCCCGAGCACAGTGATTGCAAAATGACGAAAGTGCAGGATATCATTTACATGGTTTTTTACACCGGCATTAAACTTACTCTATTGAATTCAGTAAATTCACAATACTAAAGAACACACTAAGTTTACTTCTCTAGGTTTGAGCCACAGTTTTAACTAATAGAAAACTTGTCCCTGAACTGAATGAAAAATCAACTCGAGCACAAAACATTATATATTATACACATGCGTTTAAAGAGAATACCATGTTATTTTTTCCACTTCATGAATCTACGAATCCTTACAAATGACGTTCATTTCCTGTGGCCTTCCGGGCTGTTAGCTAACAACGCCATAGTCCTTGTGGTGATTGTTACAGCCTCATATCGACATGTCATATATACAACGTGGGGTGTTTATACATTAAAAAAAAAAAAAAAAATCGAAAGCTCCACTTTGCACGCAACAAATGCATTTTAAAATCTAAAAGAAATCCGTCTATCTATCTATTAAAATGCTACAATACCAATGTAAACGCCTTACCTCCAACTTTTAACTTATGATATCAAAGTTTTGGTTTGCGGTTATTTGTGATTTCACGTCTAACAAAGATAAGTATTTTAAAATATGTGTACTTTAAATAAATTATTATTTAAATAGATCTTTTTCATAAAGTTTACTTTTTAAAATTACTGTTCAAAGCCTTTGTATTTTAATAAGCCTTTTCCAAAATCGATGCAAATGAATTAGGCTGCCTTCTTTGGAGTTCTTTTAAACTATATGTCTGTGAACGTTTTTATGTTTGTGGCCAATCCTTTCGACAGTATCTCGGGAACTACAGGCTCTAGAAAGATGACATTTTCACTGATCGATTGCAAATTTTGCGTAGATTGTCCAGTTCTAATTGAATATTTAAAAAACATGACCATTATTTCTCTATTACGTGTTTACGGGTAAACTGGAAGTGTTTAATTTTTAAAAAAAAAAAAAAAAAACATCATATCCTACGAGTTATACATTCCAACACTACACAGTTGTATATCAGGGCTGCATATCTCTCAGGCGTTTGTTTTATGGCCAAACGATAATGAAAAACGAAGAATAACCATTTCTCCAGTCTAAGATGAATCTTTATTGTTTGTATGTGTTTTGCTCAATAAACATCGTATATCACTGACATTATAATTAATTGTTTGTGTAATGCAACTACATACTGCATGCAAGAAGAAAGTAAACCCTGGTGGTACATGAATTAGAAATTCCAACCGGAAGTAGGCTCAAATCTTGCAAACGGTGCAAGATATTGAAAAAAATAATCGAAAAAGTCACCCCTTTGATATTGATACCCCTTGCCGATTTTTATCAAGACGTCTTTAACTTGTGTATGTAAAGAGACATGTACAGATGTTGTGAGGAATGACAAGGAGATTCATGCTCATATGTGATTGATGCTCTGTGTAGAGAGCGCAGGTTAAGCTAGTACTATTTTAAAATGTCATGCGTATATGTTTGTGACCAATTCCTTTTGACAATGAGATATCGGAAAACACAAGCAATAAATATGTGTTGTTTTCGCTGGTCGGTTCAAAATTTTGTGTAGATTTGTCAGTTGTCATTTAAAATTTTCAAAAATAAATAAATAGAAATAGAAATAAATAAATAAATGCCGTTAATTTTATATTCAACTTTGTAGAGGTCGTTTGAAGCCCATAATATTAACATTGTCGCTGGGATGTTGCTAAAGTTAATATCCTGTTTGTAGGCAACAGGTGGAAGAGTAATGTTTACAGGTTGACGGTTTGCTTTAATGTGAATGGCAAAATCTATTGCATGCTGGCAACTTCAGTTCTGTAGAGCCGCAATAAGGAGTACTCGAATATGGATTTATAAGAAAAAATATTTCCATTTGACATCATCTCCAAGTTTGCCACAGATTCACTCCAACATACAATAAAAATATTAAAATGCTATGTTTATATGTTTGTCTATAACAATTCACTCCTTTTATGAGTTCACTCTTCTTTTACTTCTGTCTGTAAAAGGACATGTACAGATATAATAAAAAAACAAGGTACGAAATTCACGCTAATATTAGAATAATATGTCATGTAGACAGCGCAGATTAAGCAAATATTTATAAAGAAAGTTCGGTAACATTCTTCCAAAGTTTTGCTTTGATGTACCGATAGTTTGGCAAGAAAAAAAAATCTCATAGATGGAAGCCCACATTGATTCCGTCCTAAATTCTGTAGTGAGGTTACGAAAGATTTTTTTAAAAAAGAAGAAAAAACAGTGACTTTCCGTAAGGACTGTGATTTAACTCCTGCAGTACAACTTCTCTATTTTTACTTATCATAAATTAATTTGGGAAACTTATTTCAATATAAATAGTGTACACGTAGTCATAATATTAATCATAGAACCTGTGAAATCGTTTGAATGACAGTACCCAGAAAATTGTATTAAAAATACAATTCTTTATGTATTGTAAATAATGAAAATGATTATTATTTACTATTGTTACTTAGATATGTAAAGTTGCTTTTGGGATCGAGCTTAAACGAATATTTTAGACATGATCTTAGTTAAAAAAAAAAAAAAAAAACCGGCGTTTCTTATTTGGGGGGAAGACAGAAATTTTCACTTTCTTGACATTTTGTAATTTTCTTATTGAACTATCGCCTTTGTTTTCCTGTAGTGTATTCTACAACTTACTAAGTGTTTTTGCAGCTTGTGAGTCCTATATTCAGTCTAAGGCTGGCTATCTTTATTGGTTTTCTTACAGGCATTTAATTGGCTGCCAGGAAATGTAAGTTATGCAGTCCAGTGTAACATAAGGGGCATGTTAGTTGCCTAATCACCATACCAAGTTCTTGAAAGATATTTTATCATGTGTGATTTACGGGTTGCCTAAATTCAATCTGCCAGACAAGAAAAAATTATCCTAAACGAAGTAATAGATACAAACCCATATTTGTTTTGTTATAGAATTTCGCTTACGCCTCGTTCTTCGTTCGGAAAATACTTTATTGTGAGATTGAGATATTCAACTGAACCTAATATCAGGTCTGTTTACAAAATTAAATTCTTAAACGGTTATTTTGGATATTATGTTAGTTTAACGGTACTAAAAGTTCATTATTTACAGAATTTATTATATTGCCCGGCGTATCGTACTCGCTAAGGTTCTCCCCTTTGGTGCGAGCGGTGTGGAAGAGAGACGTTATCGTTAGTTTTTGTCATTCACACCGCGCAAGTGAAGGGATAGCACCTCACATGATGGTCCCAGGCCGCTTCTTCCCCATCCCTTTCTTCCTCTCCAATTTCCGGGCAGATCTATGAAGGACATCATCCCTCATACATGACGTGCTGACATGGCCATAGATGCCGAAACCCCAGAAATCTGATTGTTACTTAACCTTAACAGAATTTATTCTTTCTCTGTATTGTATCAATATATTTGAAATAGGGAACCTAGTTATAGCATTCAGCCTTAATACTGTATTATATTACGTATATAATACAATATAATATAATATAATATAATATAATATAATATACAGTTCTTCCGAGTCACCTCCTACATGAAACGTATCTTAACCCTTTCACAGAGGAAGTCGACTTTTGTCGACAGAACCAAATTTCCTTAACATGCGAATGTCGACGATAGTCGACGTGTTAAACTTTGTTTGTCCGTATCTTGGCTTTGTCGCGAGTAGTCGCCAAAGTTGTACCGTTCATTTTTGTTTGTGTTCTATTGTTTTCGATAAACAATAGAAATCACACAGAAAACCTTTGGCGACTACAATCGACAAACCCAAGATACAGACAAATTTTAACACGTCGACTATAATCGACATTCGCAGGTTAGGGAAAATTTTTTCCGTCGCCTTCCACAGTGAAAGGGTTAAGTTCCAAAAGAGCAGAAGTTTTATTTTATGAAAAAATTCTAAATGATAATTTTGTTCTATTTAAGTTTAACTACTACATTTTCAGAACAGTGACATTTTTGCTATTATTAATAGTAACAGCCATTACTAACACTAAAATATTAATAACTCGACTAACAATTCGTTGGAACTCGAAAACCCGTTGCGTCCACCGACTTGCCCTTTTTCTTTCCTAATCTAGTGATTAATCATTGAATTTCTCATATTTTTTCTTCAGAAGGCAGTAATGGGAAAAGAAAGATGGAATGAACTATTATTTCTTCATTGAACTGTTCAGAAAAAGTTCAAAATTTTCCTGGCAAAAAAGCAATGGAAAAAACAGTTTTTAAAGACGTTTCTTCGAGTCTTTGCATCTGTATTATTACTAGGGCTCGGAAGTTGAAGATCTAAAAACTACCTAAAAGTGATCTATAAAAAGACCTAAAAGTATCTTAGAAAAAAGGACCTAAAAACTGGAGAAAAGGACATAAAAATAAAACCCAATTTAATTATGTAATTAATGGATATAATGCTCAAGAAATACAAGATTCTGGTAGGTTAATGGTCTGTTCTACTTCCACAAACTGAAGTACAAACTAAAATAAGAAAACTTCCCTATCCTTACCCCCTTGCTGGAGGACACTGTTACGCCTTCTTGTCTGACTTGTGATGGCTACAGATCTGGTCTTATCGGTACAGTCGTTGAAGAATGTCTTATCTTTTGAATTTTCTTTACTAAAGGAAAGCTGTTTAAGAGGTAGTGCTGATTCGAGTTAATGACCAGTAAATTTATTGTCGAAAGATGAAAGGCAAAAGACACGTTAAGACCTATTAAAAGCTTAAAATACAACCAATGAAAAACGCAGAAAAAGGCAAAAAAGGACAAATAAAATTCACCATTTTCTGGCCTACAATGACCCAAAATGAACATATATTATATTAAGCCTCGTCTTCGGACACTCGCAAAAAAGAGGATTTTTCCTTAATTTCCGGGCTCTAATTATTACCATAGTATTCGAGGATATGGTCAAGAATAGTCTTGGTAAGAAACATATGATCAGTTAAAAAAATAAATAATACTCCTAACAAAACATGGTAGCAGTGCAGGTCCTTTTAGATACTGTTGTATGTAGTTGGACCCTAAACAACTACAAATGACACAACTTTGGTTTAATGAGAAATATGCATGTTTGCTTCCCTTTGCGTGAGGTTTCTTGTAATTTGTGTGTGTGTTTTGAACTTCCATGAAACATGGGCTAAACTATATTTAGTTCCTAATATGATTTTGTGTATCCTAAGTCATTTTCATTAGTTATGTATTCTATGTAACTTACTATTACCGGTATGTTTATTTTTCTTCAATAACAGTAGGAACTTCACTAAAAATAATCCAGGGAATTACTTTTCTAAGTACCATATTTATCTCTGATATAATCTGACTTGAGAATTTGCAGCTCCGTGTCTACCATGTTGGACAAGACAGTTTTCAATTTCCTTAATATTTAATGAATTTGTACAATATTTCGTGCAGTTATATCTAAATATTATGATACTTAATGTAAAAGTGTTGGCTATTGTTTTTTAAAATCCTATTTTAAATAACTGATCACAGTATTTAACTGTCAGTAATTTACTATACTAATACAAAAGCTAATAATATTAAACAAACTACCAAAGAAATTTAGTATTGATATTCTCAAATAGTAAAGAAACAAAATGATCAGATTTTAAAGTTTGGTTAATTGAGAAATTTCGGAAATTTCTTTCTTCTTTTCCCTCTGAAAGAGAGAAATTTTCGAAACAATCAGGGAAAGAATCCCTCTTAACATAAAGGATTTTCTTCTGTGGATTTAAGATTTTTACTCCTTACTTCATTTTTAAATGTTGTCTTCATCATTGCTTTAATTTGGTGTTCTTATTTTTATGCTGTTTTACAGAATCTAATTTTAAAGCATTTAACTGAATTCTCCTTTGTTTACTGTGTTGTTTTAACTACTAATTTAGTTTTCTTTTTAATCACACTGGATGCTTTAACAGAATCATGTCACTCTGTAAATTGAGCAGCCATGCATTGAAAAGTATGTAGTATTTTTTTAAAAAAATATTTATTTTACAGAAGCAAATGGCTACTTATTGACATGCGTGAGTAGGGACACTCCTTCTGTTTCCTGTCCGATATCTCGAAATGTTAGTCACATCTCCCTTGTGTGCGGAAGTCATCATAGAAACAACAAAAAAATCTCAGCGCGTGACCATTAACTCGGTTTGTTACAATTTTGCCCGCTGCTAATGCTCTAACACTCCAACTGCGTCCTTTTTCCTGTTTCAGTGTTGCATTAAAAATAATGATGACATCGCAGAGGGAGTACCACAATTTTAATTTTATTGAATCATGTTTGTTAACCTACTATGTTTATATTAGTTTATTTATACGGTTTGTGATTTTCCTTTCGCGTAATATTATTTCATAATGCAGAGAGAACGAAGGTTCTGAAGTTTGTAGACAACGTAATTAAGCCTTCAAGGTTTCTATCCACGCTGTCCTACATACTTACTGTGCTTCAAAGCGTCTCTCAGTAACATAGTTAGGAAAAATATCAGAATATAGCTACACTTTATGGAAATCCAGTAAACAAATGTTCCTATATTCCATGCTTATTATTCATGTATTCTTATATTATTATTGTGTTCCTGTCCCTCGTTCGATCCCCGGCCAAGTAAGTTTGTGGTGGACAACATTGTGTCGCGGGTTTACTCCCGTTCCCTCCCATATTCTCGTTCCACCAGTTCTTCCACTATCATTCGCTTGCCTTAATCATAGTCTCCCTAGCCTAAAGGACACAATCGTGAGACGTTAAACTGAAATATTTCGTTTCATTTCATATTGTGTTCCTATTTCTGTATTAGTATTAAATTTTTCACACGCCAATCTACAAAACGAAGCTGGGGCAGAAAGTTTACATTTATTTTCAGATTCTCAATCGGAATCGATCAAAGAATAAATTTAACGGGATTATTTCAGTAACATTTATTTGCAGTTTGTTTAAAAGCTTTTCAACATTTGGCTCCTGCAGACTTAACGAAGTGACTCTTGTATCCTGTCTTTAGAGGTTCCTCTTAAATAGGTTCGTTATCAAAATAGTTAAGTTCATTGAATAAAACGTCAAGGAGGCCACCAGTTCATAATAAGCTGTAAAAAGGGTCAAACCTCATACAGGTATCATTACTGGGTGTCCTGGATGCTACGCAGTTCAGTCGCGATCTTGAGACAGTTATCAGTTTGGAAGATATGAGTGGCAATAGGTTTACTTTCTTTGGATGTAGGACAAATGAAATGAAATTAAATCTTTCAGTTTAACGTCCCACGTTATTCGTTTTAGGCTAAGGGAGAGGTATAGGCCAAAGATAATGGCACATATGCTATTTTACTATTCGTGGGTACTTAAAGAAAGTGCCTCTAAACTTCAAACCATATCAAATTCCTCTACCTTGGCCGCATTCGCTACAGGGGGTAACGCATCAAAATAGGGCTTGGTTGTTTGAGAAAGCGTTTTTGATGCGTTACCCCTGTAGCGAATGCGGCCAAGGTGGCTATTCAGTAATTTTACTTTTACCAGAGTTATAAATCATACTGTGAGCCAGTCAGGGTTTCCGGGTCTTTTTGTCAGGTCCAGGTGTGTAATAGCAGAGTTCCAATACTCTGCACAAATCATCTTTCAAGCAGCTGTTTCTTGCTACAATCCGCTTGCCTGGCAACACGTCTTTCTTTTTTTCCCTTCCTTTTGAAATCTTTTAAACAGCAGGTGGTCTGTTCCGAAACGCACCAAATACGCTCGAGCTGACGTTTTCTCCGCGTTTTTATTGTTTTCGAGTTTGTGATTAGCCATCTACATTTAAATACATGTCAACGTATTCCAAGCGTACGCATGAGCAATCGCCTCAAATAGCCGGGTACTAAAGGATGATGCTGATAAGAATCATGTCAAACAAGTGGATGAGGACATAGCCTGTTGCGTGAGAAAAAATATGATAAACTGGTCAGGTGGAACGATTTCCGGAGAAGCATATCTTCTTATGGAAATGACGACGATAAGAGATATGAACCCCTGAAATGCGATATACCCGCAAAAGGTATTGGGATATTCTAGCAAATTGATTGTTTCAACGACGCTTCGACGATTGTTTGAAACAGATTTTGTCATCCATGCCTCGTTGAAAAATATCTTGTTTACAATGTGCCACAACATTTTATTAACACTTACAATAAACACCTGAAAGACAGAAGGAAACTACGCCTTTGTTTGATACAAATTCTTTTATAATAATACAGCTTTGAAAAGTAGATTGGTAACTAGGTTTTTTGAATAAGAGTATACATTCAAGTTAGGTATAAAATAGTGAGTTCTACTTTTCCATCTTAATGTTGAAGTTACTGAAGAAGAGGATTGGAAAGGCAGGGCACGTTATGGATCAATCGTGATTCTGTTAATAAAGAAACTCAATATGAAAAGAAATATTCCTCAATGCGTGGGTGTCGAAACCATATTGACTATTTAAACATTGCACGAATGTAATTTCCGATTGTTTTGTTTCTTGTTTTCTTAAATATCCCATGTTTTCCTCTTTCCCATAAGCTAGAAGAAAACAATACCAAGAATTATTTTAATCTCGCAGTTGCAATTACAAATTACAGTCTTGCACGGGATTCTTTGTCTCTATCTAAGTTAATATGGCTTAAATTACATGTCTCGAAGTTAAGCTGCTGTACGAAGATCGTTACGAAAATTTCCTTAAAGAACACAGGATAAAGGAAGAAGACGTGCGACGGTAGATGGATGACTTCTTCATTTTCTTCTCCGTGTGTCTGTTTTTAACCCACATACGATCTTTATCAACGATCATATGAGAATTAGAATTTTTTGCTATTGTTGATTGTGATGATTCTCCCATCGAGTTTCACTTCTTCCATCTCCTTTGGGGAAGACTATTTTTTTCCAGTACCTTCATCTTGAAATGTGCCCTAACTGAAGTTTGATGAAAGTAATGTGTTCACTTGCAATTCATGTGATCTTGAAACCAGAAACCCTTGCTTTTCTTGCGAATAATGTGATATTGGTTTAAGATCCAAAATTTTTGTGAAAGATAAAAATAATTTGCCACAATCCTCCATGCTCTCGCAATAACACCGTAGTACTCGCGCCCTAAATATAAAAAGTAAGAAAAAAGCTAGTGAGAAATTTGGATTGCTAGAATTATTTTTGACACGTTGTCAGTCAAGAACGCTTGTCCTTTAAGATCAAGGAGTTCAAAACTGGTTCACAAGCAGCAGTAGAGAAAATTGAATTAATACACTTAAAACTAAGGTCATCTTACTGTATAATTAGATTGAGGTAATAAAGCTCAAGCCCCATTCTTGATGATGCTGCTTTCCATGATCCATAACTACAACCTCAAAGAAACTGTAACTCCTTCCTCAGACATTTCTAACAGGCATGTCTTAAAAATGGTTTACTTCCATCTATAAATAAGAAAGTATTATTATTATTATTATTATTATTATTATTATTATTATTATTATTATTATTATTATTATTGGTGAATTTCTTATTTTCATTATTCAAATTTGATGCAGATTTGTAACTCCTTAATTATTTTATTTGAATGAATCGTACTTTGTTTCAAAACGTAAGTTAACATATGGACAGCTCTATGTATCTCAAGGTTTATCTTACATAAAAGAAAATCAGAGAGATTAAAAATATTCTGGACAATATCTTAAATATTTCACTCTTTGGCAATTCTGCCAATACAGTTTCCACTAAAATTTTGAGCCTCCTGTTCACAGAACCTGGGAGCATCTTGCAACCATAAGTACTGTACATATATTTTCGTACAACCATCATAATTTTATTTGGCACGATCATGTAGGCCCTAAACTATGAAATTATCGCAATATAATTAGTTATATCTTATAGGAAATCTCATTCTCCTTATACTGTATTAAAAAAGAAAAATGTAAAATGGATATCTGATACGCCCATTTGTAACAGAATAATAGGAAAACAGTATCAATATCCTATATTTTTCAGGAGCTTGAAAACACTAAACTTGTTGGTTTGACAGTTCTTGCCTCAAATCTTGGAATTTTTTTAGAAGATTTATAAACAAAATAGACGATTCCCGCCAGTCTAGTTAGCATTGAAACATTCTTTGATTTACCGTTTATGACTTATCTTAAAAATAACAAAATTTCGAACATTGTGATATTTTTCTCCATGTGGGATTTATTGGCATTTTAAGTGTGTTATTAGAGGGTGTGAAGCAATCCTGAAAATTTTAGCTTGTTATTACAAATGTTCTGGTTATGTCTAAATGTACTGGACTAATATAGTGGATGTGAAAGAACTATACTCACGAAATTAAAACATCGTTTAAAATAGGTAAAACAAATATGTACTTACTCTTTCAGTAAGTGCTTTCAATTTTCAAATTTTCTCAAATAAAGACCAAAATGTTATTCACAGTTCTTTACATTTAAAATTGAGAACATTGAACTTCACTGCTAAGCGAATCAAATACTAGTAGATGTATTTCGATATGATATAGTCGTATCTGTTCTCATGTAGAATAACTAGCAATATCCCCACATGTTACTCTGGGGAATATTGTGCGTTCTTCTGCGTCTTTCATTTGGAATTCGTGTGAACTCAAAGTTTCGTACAAAATTCGAACGTCCTGTATGGGCATCCTAGGGAAGCATCTTCCTTTTTTTTTCGTTCTTTTATAGATCAAATATTAAAAAAAGAAACACTTTGAAATACATATTTTAATATTTTAAATGAAAGGACTAAACATCAAATTTCATGTTTTTAACCTTAAATGATTCCGAGATATAATCATCTTATAATAAGTGTAATTTCACCTCTATTTTCCTGTCTATCTTAATTTCTACCCTTCTAGCTCAAATATTGAAATAACGCTGAAACCCTGGTCATATTATTGTAAACGAAAAGTTCAAATATAAGATATTCTGAGTTATAGACATTTATTATTATAATTGTAATTCCGAACTGTTTATCCTTCTCACTCCTTTCTTTCCAGATAATCAGATATCAACAAACGCTGAAACACATTTCTTACTTTAAATGAAAAATACAAATACCAAATTTCATGTCTCTAACCTTAAGCGATTTCGAGATATAGACATCATGTAAAAATTATAATCTCCACTTTTTTTTTTTTTTTACTTACCCCATTTTCTTCCCTTCTAGATCAAATATTAAAAAAAATTAAGCACATGTTTAATTATTCAAAATGAGAAGTTCGTGTACCAAATTTTATGTCTCTAACCTTCAGGGATTTTAGATATGGACATTATAATATAGCAATTACAACCTCTATTCCCCTACCTCCTACCTCGTCGAATTTCCAAAAGTCCTTTCTTAATATTATCTTACATCATAAATCAATCCTATGCATTGTCCAAATTTGGCCTGGTCATTGATCAGTTAGTCAGTCAATTACTCACTCAGGACTCATATAGAGGCTAGCCTTTGGTAGCTAGGTACTTCGCCCTCAGACCCCCTTCTTTTCTCGGCCCATAGCCTCACGCCAATCTTAAGGAATTTCGAGCCATATTATTATATCAATTGCAATCCCTACTCTTTTTCTTCCCTTTTAAGGGAAAGATAAAAAACGCACTAACTAACATGTCTATACTCTTAAAGGATTTCGAAATCATGTTATTTTAACAGTTGCAACCCCCCACCTTATTTCCTCCTTTTCTCCCTTTTAAGGGAAACATAAAAAACGCTTAAATTCGTCTTTAATTATTTTAAATTAAAAGCTCAAATACCAAATTTTAAATTAAAAACTGAAATACCATATCTTTATGGATTTCGAGGTGTGACCATCTCATTTTAACAATTCCAACCTTGTACTCTTTTCTTCTACACACCATTTTCTTCCTTTGTAGGTAAAATACAAAAGGATAAAACATGTCTAATATCTTAAATTAAAATCTAAATACCAAATTTTGCTTCTAACCGTAACAAATTTCGAGATAGGGCTATCCAATTATAACTATTGTAAAACCGCTCTTTTTACTATTCACCTTTTTTCTTCTTTTCTAGGGCAAATATCAAAAAATAGTGAAACGCGTGTCTAATTATTTAAATGAGAAGTCTAAACACCAAATTTCATCCCTAGTTTTTAAAGAATCCGATATATGGACATTTTAAAATAATAATTGCCATCCTTCTTTTCCTCACTTCCTCGTACATTTTCAAAAATACTTCCTTATTGGGACCTTATATCACAAATCCTATGCCCTGTCTAAATTTCAAGTTTCTAGCTTAAATGGTCTGGCCTGAGTGTTGATGAATTTTGAGTCAGTTAGCCACGACTTCTTTTATAGCTTACACAGAAACTATGCAAGGGATTTGTTAATATTCGTTTGCATCACAGTGTCTCAGCAAGTTAAAATGTAAGTAGAAATCCCTTGCACAACCAAGATACGCATACTTACGCATAGAGTGTTATCTTCTCCGTGGTATGTCGTATCTCGCTATCGGAGGACACGGTGGCTCAGTGGCAGAGCGCTTACTTCTGGTGCGTGAAGTCTCTGGTTCGATCCCCGGCCAAGTAGGTTTGTGGTGGACATTATAGTATCCTGGGTTCTTTCGAGGTGTTCTCGTTTCCTCCCACACTCATTCCATCAATTATTCCATCGTCATTCACTTGCCTTGCCTAACGGGCATAATCGTGAGACATTAAACTGAAATACTTCATTTTATATCTCGCTATATATTCTAGAAATCAACGGTGGATGCTTGATGATATATACGGAATTTCCAGTGTCCGACTTATGAAATGTCCATATCCACTTTCAGCATAAATAAACATGCGGAAATAGTTTCTCGAAAACTCCAGTTAAAGAAAGAATCCAGAACGGAAGGGGGAGGAATCACAATCACTTACTTTTCTTAAAAATCAAACCCTGCATTTCCGACATTTACAAGCTATAAATGTAAGTAATTATATCTGATTGCCGGTAACTGCTTTGTAGTTTTTGTAGTGATATTTGTGCATATTTTTCTGAGAATTTCAAGTTCTTTTTAAAAACTAATCCCTTCCTCCACATCTGTCATTCAAATTTTACTGTATTAATCTCATTTCGCAACTGTGCAACATGTCGGTTCTATCATAACAAAAATGATCATTAAAATGTAATCAGATAACAACTGAACAGTCGTAAGGAAACGGAAATAAAACTCGGATCTTTTGATATAAAAAGTAGAAAGAGTAAAATCATAGTTCATAATGCGCGTTTCTGGAGTTGATTCGTGTGTACTTTCATGTTCCGTGTGTACTATATATATGTGTACATTTGAAATTTTTCCCAGGCGGCTTAAAAAGAAAAAAACATCGTGTGCACTTTTAATTACAGACGTCGGAAAGAAAAAGAGCGAAGGAAAAGTGGTGATTTTAAATCTTATATTCTGTGGAAAATTTGATGGCACAATTCACATAGTAGGGAAAAAATGACTTCTTATAAATTTCCTTTCGTGAACGCAAAGTGACGTATTGTGTCCTGGATATATCTAATATTTTCTAATAATACTTATAATCCAAGTGTTAGGAATATAAATATGCTAAATACATATCATGGAGAAGCTCTGCAATGAACCGATGTGATTTATTCTCCCTTAAAAGTAGAGATGATGTGTTAAAATTGAATTTTTATGGTTTGATGTTTTGATAAACCTATTTTTACCTGATTTTACGGTGGTGTCCATTATAATTGTAGTGCTGTTTATTATACTGTTTATAATTACTTACTGCACTGCACAATTAAAAAGTTGTTTCATTTCTATTTATCGAAAAATTATCGAAGAAAATTTGATTTGTCCTTGAAGATTTCCCCTAAGGATTAGGCTTTACTAGTAGATGACAGTGTGTGTTATGTGCTGAAGAATACTGTTTTACGTGTGCAAATATGTATCTGCGTAATGTATAACACTCAGTTCTTGCTTGTGTGATATCATTAATTCGTTTTCTTTTTTCACTCCCATGGAGAAACTAACCGTACATGGAAACTAGCTACTCTGTTCTTATTCTATTGGCCTTGTGATAGGCCACCTTTGCTTAACAAATGAGCTAAAACCTACCAGTGGTGTACGCAAGGGGGTTCAGTATTTTAACATATCCTCCTTGAGCAAGACATTTTACAAAAATAAACATTGAGCAGTTAAGATATGTATACAAACATAAGAAATTACGGTATATAAACTTGAAGGTTGAATTAGCCTCTTGACAAACTTCGGCGTATTGCCACTTTACCTTACAGGAAACCTACTCACGCGCGTAAGTTTATCCCTGGCGTTGCATGAATTACTTTCACACAGGCCCGTATCTAGTGATGGGTAAATTCCCGGGAAGATATTTTTCGGGAATATTCACTGGGAAAATTCCCCAAAATGGGAATATTTCGGGAATTTATGTATATACAAATACAAAGAAAATTGAATCCTATTACTATATTATGATTTCAAAGGTAAATTAGTTTCTTATCACCGTATATTATTACTGTTATGTTTAGAGGATTCTTCAAAATGTACATTCTGAACGGCATTATGTTATTTTATTAATATTTTATTATTTTTAGAGAATACGCATAAATGCATATTTACTTACAATATGCTCTATGCAAGTAAATATGTGGAAAAATGGTATAGTAAGTCCACATACTTTTACACCGCTAAACAGTTTAAATTTGTATGTAAGTGGATTTTCTAAACTTGACCCTACTATTGATATTATAAACATATTAAATTTTTATATGTTATAAACAAATTAGGTTGGGTAACTGTCAGAAGACATTTGTCTCACCATGTCTCAGAAGACACGTTTGCGCATACATATTTATGTTCACAATATTTACTGACCTAGTTTTATAATTTAGCACGTAACATTGTAACACACGACCTTTCTTCCTACCTATTTCTCGAAATTTCATGCGTTAATTCACATGTAAGAGAAGTCTGAACACCTTTTCAGAAATATGAATCAGAGCCAGGAGACAGACCGACGTCTATTACTAACGGTTGTTGCTTTACAAACTGGTTCCTTTTCATCATTTTTAAATTAGTACTTTGCTACTTTTTAGTGCAAATGGAAATGGAACTTTAAATATCATATTATTAGTTATTTAAAGTACTGTCAAAGAATTTTATTCCTTTAATCTCCAAAGTATTTAAAACCTAGAAGTAAATAATAATAAATGAAAATAAAGTAATTAGACACATGGTTCTTATAATTTGGAAGATAAAGTAAAGAAATGGAAATAAATTCCTTCCCGGGAATTTATATGCCAGGGAAAAACCTGGGAATATTCCCATTTTTTATTTTCCTTCCCACCGGGAAAATTCCCACTGCCTATCACTACCCGTATCCAGGGAGGGTCTAGGGGGGCGGGTCCCCCTAAATTTTGGCTTCCCCCCTAAAATTTTCACGGTAGGCTTGCAAATTAACTATAATATAGTGATGAACTATAATAAGGTTGGATCGGCCCCCTAACTTCAGCTGGGCCCCCCTACATTTTGGTCTGGCTACAGGCCTGCTACCACATACTTGTATATACATCATAAGGTAACAAAGATAATATTTTTAATAGTTTGTGTAGAAATATAAAGGTATAAAGCACAATAGTTGATATTTTTTGTACTCCTATACTATTCCAATAATTTACCCTACAGTATTCATTTCAGGTACATTAATACACGCATGAGCTTTTGTCTCGTAGTTATTATTGTTCTCATTGATTCGGGTTTTAACTGCTTAAATGACAACCTAGGTATTTTGCATAATATTGAGGAATTAAACTTTTATAGACCTATAGGTTATTTTATGCTAGAAAAATTTAGGTTGTCTTACAAAGGTAAACCGAGCAATGTAGAGTTGAGAGTACAGAGTACCTTTTTACTTATTATAAAATTGAAAGAAAATGATACAACATGAAGCCTACATGTTCAAATAAAACATGTTTGCCGGGGTCGTAGCTCCGAAAGCATCACTTTCCATGAGTAAACTGAATAATATATTAAGAATAATTCATTATTATAGATAGTGATTTAAGAATAATGCAGAATATTAATAATACATATTATAGACAGAATAATGCATTATAAATAATAGCTTTCCTTAAGTAGAAAATCGCATAACTCTGATTTTTGCGATCTAAGAATTGAAAAGATAAGATTATAGGCTTTATCAGCGGTAGGACCTTAGTCTTCTATCCCCCTCCCCTCGGAAAAGAAATGGAAACCTTTTTAAAAAATAAAAAAATAAAAGTAAAGTTATGTATATCGAATGAATTACAGAAAATAATCTTATTTATGAACCCTTAAAATTACCGCCTTCCAAGCAAAGTCGATAATTTCGGAAAGTTCATGAAGAACATGGAAGTATGTGTCAAATTTAATATTATAACCTTACACTCAGAGGTGGGACGTCACCTACCGAGAATTTTAAGTAGCAATGTGTGTTACCTGATATATCGTTTTGAAAGATTTTTATTTATTTGTAAGCCCATTTCTCGTAGTTCGATAAAATAGGGCTCGAGAAATCGAACTACTTTGCGAGTTAAGTTTGACATTATTGTATCACATAGTATGTTAATACTGTAGGTCTACTTCTCACGTATATATTCGGTATTGTAAACGAATGTTAAACTTCAAATCGATCCATCACATTGGAAAATATGTGTTTGTGTCTTCACGATTACTACTAAATGTATTTTCTTTAATCAGACATGGTTAGGGATGCGTACGAGACAAAACTTGAGGCTGTCTCGTCTCGAAAGTGTGCTGTCTCGAAAAATGTATATTTCTCTATTGGAATAGCTGTGTATGGAGTCGAATTTTGTCAGGAAAATTCTGCCTCGTCTCGGGTCGTGCGCATCTCTAGACATGGTCAAATACCTCATACTTCATATAAAAATTAAACCAAACACACTTGAAAAGGACACTGTTTCCTTGCTTCCTTTCTTCGTAGAAAGCTTGTAGAAGAAAGTACCTTTTTTCCTTTCTTCTTTTAATTATTTTTAAGGTATAAACTCGTGGTTTTGCCCTCTAGGTTAAAGGAGGTGATGAGAAGTGAATAACAGTAATTAAATAATGATAAAAGACAGGACAATGCATAACACACATACCGTGAACGGGATTCGAACTCGCGGTAGACGGATCTTTTTGAAAATACTATTGGTAGTGAAAAATTAAATTATGTTGTATGAAAAGCAATAATATCTCTTTTACTATTAATGAATTGGATATAGAGTAGTTAGTGGATATTCTGTCCGAAGATAGGTTCCACCTGTTCATCCCAGCAGAGTTACGTGAGGTCACTAGACTGGCAAGAGCAGGGTTGGGTGACTAAGCGACTTTCTTCTGTTGTTTTAAGCATATATGGAAACTTGAAAATTTGGAAGCTGGAGTGAAGGGATAGGTCGAGAATTAGGATTAGGAGTGTCACGTAGCCCCTGTACAAGATCCTAATAACTAGTGGTGCAGTGCACTGTAGAAGCGAGCACATTTTCTTAAGTTGAGGAACGGGAGTTCAGTTTCTTTTATTTTTTTACCCCTCATCAATTTTAACCCCACCAGTAAAGGAAATTCTTCAACCTGAAAGACAAAGATATAAAATTTTAAAATTTCACGATTATTCCTTTCAGGCTAAACAAAACGGATGAAAGTGAATTATAATGGAATAATAGATGGAATGTAATGATGAGAGAGAATGGACGAACTCTGAAAAAGCACACGGATACGATGTTGTTGACAAAAAATTAACATAGCTTGGGATCAAACCATAGACTGATTACTCCGGAAGTGAGAACTGTACCATTGAGCCATCGTGCTGCTTTTTCAAACTGCAAATAAAACACATCCCGTGCTTTACAGAAATTACTCTGAAACGGTTTTTAAAAGTTAGGTGGTGAAATAATCCATTTGTCCTTTTCCAATTCTAGCCCAGTCAACAGGCTCCGTTGGGAAATCCGAAAGAGAAAACACGTCGTATCTCGTGAAAATCAATTTTTTAAAGATTTTTTTTTAAAACGGAATAAATTCACCTCGTTATTCCTATTCTTTTTCTACCAAAACACTAGAACTGTTTGAAAACTTTCAAAGCGCATACAAAGTTTCATTAAAATCAGGGTCGGATCCAGGACGGACTTCTGGGGGGCGGTGGGTTGTAATACTGCTATTTAGAGCTACTTTTAAGAGCTCCAAACTCTGGTATGGGTTTTATTTATATATAAAATAAGAAAGTTTTCTCTTCTGGGGGGCGATCGCCGAGATCGCCCCCCTGGATCCACCTCTGATTAAAATCGAATGAATTTTACAAATTATCTTGAAGTAGACATGCAGACTTTTTTTTTCATGATTGGAAAAAATGTCAACTACAGCATTGCTTGTTGGCTTGACAGTCTAAATTTCACAATTTAGAAGCAGATTCAGTGCTTCACAAGTTTTCGAAGATGATTTTTTTTTTCGAAGTTGGAAATCACACACGTTAATGTTGCATATTCATTGTAGAGTTCGCCTCTGTATATGAACATGGCGAAAGAATTTACCAATTGTACAAACTCGTAAGTATAACAATAAAACTAATAGGACTGAAAATTCTAAACCGGGAAGGATCGAAATCGAACCATATGTGTAGATCATACCAGACTTCTCTCATACTTTTATTAACATTTTTCCTCATTATTATTCCTTCAGTGCTGCACCTTCGTTCTATTCGGAATTACCCAAAAATAGATAAATCGTCTCGTAGAGTGCATACGCTAGTTCTAAGATATTCTATTATATCATATGTGCCCATAAAAGACGTGGAATCTTTCTCTAGTACCTTTAAAATCCATACGAATTACGTATACTGTAATTGTGCATAAAGTAAACATAGCAGCAGGAAAGTAACAACACTGACTTGTGAGCTCTCATCTGCTTGGTCTTCAAAGAAGAACTGACTTGTACCGTCGTACGTATGCATGGAAACTTCACTGGAGGAGAGAGTCAGTGGCATAAAATTCGATTGAGCTTGGAGAACAAACAATGATAACGAATTTGAGCATTCGTGAAGACTGAGTTACATGCTCATGGAAATAATAATTAAAAACAAAGAAAATTTTAAATTTCTGTAAATCTTTCGCTGGTAGCGAGAATTCCGTACACTCTTTTTAACACAAATAGTTCCACGTTTAACTTTAGCTTGCAGCAAGCCAATTCCTTTCAAAATACTCTTTAGGCCTACCTTTGTCCGAAGCTGCTTCTAGTTTGAATGAATGTTTCCGTAATTTACCGTTATCTGCACCAAAGAAAGGAACTCACTTTTCATTTAATATTCATTGAACTGCAGCAAAGTTTTTCTGTAATAGTACCAGAAATTTTATCCGCATCTCCCCTTCACGTAGCTGCAAGCAGTGGCGGATCCAAGGGGAGGGCTATAGGGGCTATAGCCCCCCCCCCTTGACGCTCAGATATACACTGGATAAAATGGGCTTCAATACTGCTTTACACTGGATAAAACGGCAAAATATGGTTTAGCCCCTCCCTTGATCATATCCTGGATCCCCCCCTGGCTGCAAGCTATAAGATCTCTATATTACGAGCGTACGTCAATTGTTATTTGGACACTAAATGAAATTTCTTTTCGTTGGTTGACATACAGATGTGTATTTATTTATTTAGTTATCAATCAGCGTCCCACGTTATACACCGAGGCTTAGGGGGACGGTGATGCTAAACTGAATGATAACAGTTGAATGATATAAATAGGGGAAAACGAGAGATCCCCGAGAAAACCCACAGACACAGTGTTCGTTCCACAAAGCCCACTTGGCGTGGGTTGGGATTGAATCAGGGACCCCACGCGGAAGAGGTAAATGATCTATCATTCATTCTTATTAATGATTTTTTTTAGTGGAATCAATATTTCATGACAACTATTTCTAGTTAAATATCTATATAAAAGCATCCAAGACGGAACATTTAACAGTCTATGATGAAATCGGAATAGTTGTAACCGTGGTCGAATGATGCAAGCTCACATTAGCTTCGATAGTGGCTACACTATAAGGTATTTATATGCAAGAATATTAAACTTTTATGAATCAATCAATAATATTTCTTCACAATATATACAATCACTCATATTCCTTCGATAGGCCTATATGCTAAGGATTTCTGACTGGTAAGAAGTCAAGAGACTTGCCGTTAAAAAGTTTCTTATTGTTAAATGGGTAAGTAGATATACAGGTATATCAACAGCTAAACATCAAACAACGTGTGGATAGAATGTTGTTAATTAAATGGATATTAAAAATTTAGTTCTAAGATGAAAACAAAACAAAAGGAACGTGGATGCATTTCTACGATAAAGTGTAATGATTAATTTATGTAACATAAAGATCATCTATAGAAAGCTCCATTTTTGGCGATGGCTAGTTATGCAGATTCATACAATTCTTCCTACATTTTTTTGCTGTGGTTCATTGCTTTCCTGGATCGGAGGGTAGCCACATTTTAAGATTAGGACACGTGAACTATAAATAATAATAATAATAATAATAATAATAATAATAATAATAATAATAATAATAATAATAATAATAAAAGAGTAAAACAAAGATGATGATACTGGCATAGGAATCATAAAGGACAGGGACCTTCGGCCTGACTGAGTCCGTTACGGCGCAGCACGACTGCGGATGGCTTCCTGCCCAGAACAATGAACGCGAAAGTGAAGCTGGCCTCTGCCGACAGACTGACTCTTCCGCCCTCTACTCATCCACGCATACGATTGCAGCAGGCAGTGAGTTGACTGGACACCTGTTCGCTGGACAACGGAAGTTTTCAATGTCTTTCCATCAATCCAGTAATGTGCAGCAGCATATAAAATATATAGCATTGTTCTTTATTCTTAACTTTATAGATGCAGATTTAATGATGATAGGATGCTAGGTTCTACTTGAGCGTAGTTCCATAAATACTATATAGCATTCAGCTTCTCAATAAATTCAATACAGCTATCAAATAGTTCCAATTATTATTTATAATGGGATGTTTAGCAAATTAAAATTTTGTAGTGAAGATGCATTCAACATTAATATTTAAAATATCTATAAATACCAGTAGATCATTATTACTTCCTTAACATGAAAGTATTTAGTAATCGGATCGTGATGCAAAATTACAATAATTTATTCAACGCTATTAAAATTAAAATATCACCACTCAAAAAAGTCAGAAAAATGTTAAAATCGTAAACATGAACACAACAAAAGAACAACATTGTTCAATATCTGAGCGTAGTGATCGCGTTGAGTACCTTTTCTTCAAGGGTCTACAATTAAACAGTGGAGACACTTACTTGTGGCATCAGCTCTGTAAATTGTTAACATAAAATAATTTTGAGTTGAGTTGAGTTGATTTTAGTTTAGCGTCCCGTTCAGCAGCGAGGCTATATGAGACGTGGACCTACTGATTAACGTGGAATCCGAACCACATGAGCTCCCACCGGGAATAAAATAATTTTGAATCGGAACGCTCATAAGTAGAATTGAAGTTGCCGACATTTGTGACATTAATGCTGAAAACAAATTGCAAGAGGACCATCACGACAACGAGCTCTCTTAGTTGTATGGTTAGCGTATGTACCTTTGACACCGGAGACCTTCATTCGATTCCCGATGGAATCATGCGATCGAATCTCACATTAAGCTGTAGGTCCTTGTCTCATATAGCCCTATGCAAGTTCACAAACTATCGGAAATTTCTCAGATGTTGTTGTAGGATCATTCTGTGGATCGTTCTTTACACAGTTAGTGGAACAGAAAAACCGAAGAGAGCATAAAGACTTCGGCGTTTTATATGGGAATTTAGCCCATTTATCGAGTATCATAATCATCGAAGTTAAGTGAACATAAGAAGTTTGTTAAAGGGAGTCGCAGGACGAGACCTCATTCCTTAGGTTATTTGTGGCCCAGGAAAGTCTCAAGTGCTTTATGGATTTTGTCAAGAAACCTTTACGGAGATCCTCGATTAGTAGGACCATAGATAGAGTTATGAGTAGGGCTCGGAAGTTAAAGTCCTAAAAATTGCCTAAAAAGGACCTATAAAAAGACCTAAAAATATCTTTAAAAAAGAACCTAAAAATTGGAAAAAAGGACGTAAAAATAAGACCCAATTTAATTAGAATTAAATATTTAATGAATATAATGCTCAACAAATACAAGCTTCTGGTAGTTTACGGTCTGTCCTTCTTCCGCAAACTGAAGTATAAACTAAAATAAGAAAACTTCTCCACCTTCACCCTCCTTGCTGGAGGACATTGTTATGCCTCCTTATCTGACTTGTAATTATTGCAGATCTGGTCTTATCAGTCCAGTCGTTGAAGAATGTCTTATCATTGGAATTTTCTTTACTAAAGAAAAGATGATTAATAGGTAGTGGTGATTGGTGTTAATAACCAGTAAATTTATTTTCGAAAGAGGAAGTGCAAAAAAAAAAAAAAAAAAAAAAAGACGTTAAGACATATGAAAAGCTTAAAAAAGACAAACAAAAAACGCCGAAAAAGGCAAAAAAAAAAGGACAAATAAAATCCATCATTTTCTGGTCTACAATGACCCAAAATGAACATATACTGTATTATGTTAAGCCTCGTCTTCAGGCACTCGTAAAAAAGAGAATTTTTCCTCAACTTCCGGGCCCTAGTTATGAGTATTGGGAGTTTCTCAGGTGTCAGGATCATGAGGATGTTTTTTTATATTTATTATTATTATTTCTGAACTAGGGAAAGGTAAAGATCGAAGTTTTAGATGGGACTATTACGGAGTCTTTTCAGCTAGTACGAGAGTTTGATAGAACTAGGAGGAACACATGAGTAGAAATCCTTCCAACTAAGAGGAGCACATGTTGAGAATTAAGGATTTTGTCCTTCGGCCAGGAGCATAGAAATAGAAAGAATAGTTCAAAGTCTGTGGCTATTTGAGAATGCGTTTTCGAAGCGTTACCCCCTAGAGCGAACACGACCAAGGTGGCTATTTGGTAACTTTACTTTCGCCAGAGTTATAAATCATACTGAGAGCCAGTCAGGGTTTCCAAGTCTTTTTGCCAAGTCCAGGTCTATAATAGCAGAGTTCCAGTACTCTGCACAAAACATCTTCCAAGCAGTTGTTTCTTGCTACAATCCCCTTGCCTGGCAATACGTCTTTCCGTTTTTCCCTTCCTTTTGACATCTTTTAAACAGCAGGCGGCTATTCCGAAACGCACCAAATACGCTCGAGCTGACGTTTTCTCCGCGTTTTTATTGCTTTCGCGTTTGTGATTAGCCATCCACATTTAAATACATGGTCAACGTATTCCAAGCGTACGCATGAGCAGTAAGAGCGCCTTGCAAACGCTACTAAGGGTTTGATGATTCCGGTTAGTAGGAACATAGTTAAGAGAGCGATGAGAGTTTCTCAGGGGCTGTTGGTGAGTCATGGGAGTTAGCCATTAAGACAACTAATATATTAGGAATAAATAAAATCTGAAGAACAGGTCACATCTTTGACCTTATCCTCTGTTGCAACCGGAAGTTATACTTCTACTACTTGGTTTCAGTGTTGAAGTTGCATAGTTTGGAAGTCTTCTGTAATTTCACAATGTGAAACGAAACTCACTTGAAATTAACTTGTCTTCACTTGTATTTTGAAAGTTCTTGGATATTGGCTTACGCATGTCTCTAGATTAGGAGAGATAAAACCCTTATTCTAGAAATGTCACAAGAAAATAATACATTTATACTTTTTAATAGGATTAACGGAAATTAAAGATAGAATTTATCTCAGATGTCTCCTTCCCATGCACATGCTTATGTGTGTGTGATATGTGTAAAACTTCACAAAAGGAGGAAAATTGATTCCTTTTACTGTTAGAAAGTGAATATAGTAGATTATCTGCTTAAATATTTGAAATTTAAAACTAAAAATCTCACCTCTGGTCGTCTCACTATCCCAAAGATTTCAACTATTACTACTGTTAGTTACTCCATCAAAAATTTCAATAATTTTCATCGAATTATTCGAATATTAATTACAGTAAAGTCTCCGATTCCCTAACTAGGAAGCCAATTTTTCAACGAATTCAAATCTACAAATCTCGCAGTTCAAATACGTACTCAATTCTAATTGAATTAATTAATAATCAAAACTGTTGAATGAAATGTTTAAATTACTCTTCTGTGTACATAACTATTCATTCTTGTCATAATGTGTAACAGCCTATTGGAATAATTATAATAGTAACTCAGGAACCTTTATGCCTACTACCAACAGTAGCGACACTACGCAGTTTATCTATGAATCTATCGTTTCCACGGGGTCAACCTCGACACTCCTAATGTTTAGCCGAATAGTATATAGATTATAGAACTTATTCGAACAATTATTATTTCTGCGAATAATTATCGAATTTTAATAGTAACCATATTAGGTCTTATATTACATTCTGTAAAATTAATTAAATTCTATGCAATTATACTTATTTTATCATATACTTGAACGATCAAGATTACTCTTGAAATTCCACTATGTGACTTTTATAGACTTCCAAACTATGTTATACATAATTTTCGAAAGTAAGTGTATTATAGAACGGCTTTGTCCGTCCATCTGTCGACAGGTATCGGAGAGAAAACGGTAAGAAATATCGAGATGGGGTTTTCTGCAATCGATTCGAAGTCTCAAGGAGACGTCCATCTCCTTCGTTATCGCTGTATTCAAACCGGAAGTGATTCAAATTAGTCATTTCCGATTTAAAATTTATCGCCATAATACGAAAACGGCATCGAATAGCTATAAACTATTTTTTTAAACGATTCAGCATCCCAAGAAAATGTACCATGACTATCCCAAACACACTACCAAAACTACTAGTAATTGAAATTTACTAGTACTTTCGGTTTCAATACTGATTACCATAGAGCGAAAATGGTAGGAGATACCCACATGTTGTTTTTCTGCAATTGATTCAGCTTTCCAAGATTCAGTTTCAGCCTTCTCTAGATCATTGAAATAAAGCTCTCACCTATCTGAAACAATTCGTGAATCAATTAAGATATTTGTCTCAATCCTGGACTACGTTTACTTTAGACCAGAGTTTCCCAGTCCTTCGAATTTTGCGGAACCCCTATAGCGACTTTCATTCTCCGCGGACCCTCATCAAATGAAAAATATTTTTTTTTCAAACATATATTTTATATATCTTAAAAATGAACAGATAAATTACATTTTACAACCTAAATGTGTCATTTATGATAATACAATACTCCTATAAATGGAGATATTCGAAAAAATACAATCATGCAGTTAGGCCTAATATTATGAATAATTGTAACATTCACTAATGTGAGGGATGGTGTATCTTTTAGCCTAGATTTAATTTTATTTCTTCTTTTATCTTTTGGTAGATCGTTAAAGATAATCAGTGAGCTTTTCTTTTGGTATTCCATTCTTCTGAATTGGTTGACACACATGCAGAGTACGCCACAAATATTCCAAGTGTGATAAACATGATAAGATAAAGCTTAATGAAAATAAAATGTCCCGCGGGCCCTCGTTCAATCTCTCGCAAATCCTCAGCGTTCCACGAATTACAGAGTGGGAAATATTGCTCTAAATTTATACAATAAAATCTACCTTCAACGGGCCCTTTATTAAACGGAAACTTGTCTTAAATGGAAATATTTGACGGTCCCTTGAATATAGGATCGAAAGGTTACGCGGACAGCAAAAATCAAAATATACCTTTTAACGGAAAATTTAAGTTCCGGACTGGAGCATTTAGAAAGATTTTAGACATCCATTGAGAGGTAAGATTATATATATATTAATATGAGGGCTGATCAACAAAGATTGAAACTGATTATTGTACTGTAATTTCCTTTGTTGCCGATTGCCGGTACGTTTGATAGTTGAAAGAGTTGTGTTTCATGTATACTCTCACTAGGTGGCAGCATTGTCATATCGGTAGGTTGGGAGTAATTCGCTGTGTTTTTAGAGCTCCTACGTGGCTAAGCGGTTAGCGTACGCGCCATTGGCGTGGGAGACCCGGGTTCGATTCCCGGCGGGAGCTCATGTGGTTCGGATTCCACGTTAATCAGTAGGTCCACGTCTCATATAGCCT
Organism: Thermobia domestica; assembly: GCF_964235325.1. Lineage (NCBI taxonomy): Eukaryota > Metazoa > Arthropoda > Insecta > Zygentoma > Lepismatidae > Thermobia > Thermobia domestica. The sequence goes on from NC_137464.1 coordinate 152,070,547, forward strand.
CGCTGCTGAAAGGGACGCTAAACTAAAATCAACTCAACTCAACTGTGTTTTAGACACTTCTTCCATTTCGTCTCACAACGTGCTGTGTATATGCATACAACGGAGGTTACATGAGAAGAGAATGGAGCAATAAAGTTTTGTTTTCGCTTGAACCATACAGCTTCTGAAACATACGATCATTCCGGGCGCTGGGACCAAAGGGGCGCCGGGACGACAAATAAACAAAATTCAAGTCAATTAACAAAATTCAGATTCTTCTGTCATCTTAGTAAATATTTTTTTTTAATAATGTTAATTCAGATATTTTATTAATGATCAGGCCACGGCTAAGGAAAATTACCCGTAATGTAAAACATCGTCTAGAATTATTCAACTGGAACTCTCTCTAGCCCTCTGTGAGAAGAGTTTTTATGTTGAAAAACTGACCGAGATCTGCTATTACTTACTTCTTATCCGTATGACAGTTTGGTACAAACTGAAGAAACTTCAGTAGAATTCAACATCATTTCTTTATTCCTATTCCGTCCAAGAAATGCTCAAGTAATAGACATATTTACGCTCAACAATTGCCCAGGAAAGACTTAATTCATTGGTCATACTAGCTATTGAAAATGATGAAACCAGAAACTAAATTTTAAGGAGATATTGTCTACATTTTCACAGAAAACGCAGGAGAATGCCATTTAGTGTTTCAATAAAGTATGTGTATGTCATTATGCAGTTAATTTTGCTCACTTCTATTGTAATTTTTTAGTATGTTTATGTTATCATTATATGATCTTTACACTACATGTTTTGGAACAACGTATCGTTAACATCGTCTTGCAGAACAAACATTAACATACCGCACATTTTGATTTTGAAAATACATTATAAATGTAGAATTGAATTGAAGCAAATACTCACAAAGAATTACAAACGTCACCTGAAAAAGTTACTTTAGTATTCTAACGCTATGATTGTTTTGTTTCTTATCCCGTCTCATATATAAAAATGTACTTCTTGTCTCGTTAATGCAGTGAGCATTATGTACAGCGTGGTACGGAAGTGGGCGTCCCCTAATCGGTGTTTTCTGACGGTTTTAGGTTTTACCAACATTTGTTTGGTAACATTGCTTGACATTGTCTGGCAATATTGCTATCCATGTTCATTCACGATTCGGCACTTCGCGATTCACGTGCGCTATTACCTGAATCAGACGTTTCCTGGCCACTGGATTGGAAGAGGTTGTGCATCTTCACCAGCTTCATTTTCCTGGCCTTCAAGAAATCCCGATCAGACGATACCAGACAATGCTCTCTGAGGTTTCATAAAGCAACAAGTAAGAAACACTCGCTATCACACAACGCAGGAATTACGAGCAGCTGTGGAACACGCCTTTACCCTCGTGACTCCGGAGTATCTCCGCAAAAATCTACGAGAACGTCAGCGTAGAATTCAGCTGTGTTACGACATGGATGGTGATGTTTATGATTCTTAAGACTCTTAAGACTTCAAGGTAACTGTGTACAGACATTCTACCATAACTAAGACTATACTGTTGAAACTAAAGGGGGGTATGCCAACTTCCGTATCACCCTGTATTTGTATTTTTTAATAAAGATTAACTATAATCAATGATGGACGATTTTCTTTTGTAATCAGGAAACTCATTATTGAAATATTAATTATTTCTTGAATACTTTAAATACTCATGTATTAAAAAAAAAAAGTCATGTATCGCTCACGATTTCTCCAACCTTTAGCCTTGAAAAGCAGTTACCCTACATTTGCATCTAAAAAGAAATGAAGGAATTTCTTTTATACAAAGAGAAGTTCTAAGAAGATAATAGGTCACAATTTTGTAGCTAGAAGTCAAATTAATTCGTACTTAAAATTCACCTGAAAAACAAATGTAAAACGGAAGCGTTTTTCATGTATGTCCAACCTTCTCTTTACTTTCCATAATGATATAATAAGCACTGTGGACACCGAAAACTATAATTCAGTTCAGAAGATAAACAGCGAAAAGAAAGTTTTGCTTCTTTTTCTTATTATTTATTCTCTTATATTTTGAAAAGTCATCAAACATCTCTTGACATGATTTAATAAAATATTTAGAGCATTCAAATTGTTAACAACAATCGAATACAATAATAAGTACTGACTTTATTGTTCAGTTGCTGCTTCCGTGCTTTTTGTGTGTGTGAAACAACCTACACTTTTGCTAGCTTCTGATGGTTTGTTTGACGGCTGACTGATCGGTAGCAACCGCAGAAAACGCTCTATTACATCCAAAGATGTCTCCTCCTGTATTTGTGTTTTTCCCGCTCTGGTTACGTTATATGCTGTAACTTTAACTTATTACGCAGATTTATACGGAGTGTTAACCCCTTTCCGTCCGAGATATATACAACTAGCAAAAGATAAGTCCTAGAAACTGATATATCGATTTACATGAATTTGCAGATAAGTTCGAACTACTGTGTGCACTATTGTTTGCTTACTTTCAGGAGTAAGTTCGTATATTATTACTCTGCATCTTTAACGAAGAGAAACATAATTTATAGGGATGCGTGGATTTCGTTACGAAATTGAAGTCAGCCTATATTCATACGGGTATATAAACTGACCAGCCAAAACATTATGACGTGGTATTTGATATGTCCATCTTTGACTCGCAGGACAGCAGCAATGCTGTTTGGAATGGAAGTAATGAGGCCTTGGTAGGTGGCTGGAGACACGGCACACCACATCCGCACAGACAAGTAACTTAATTTCCGTAAATTCCGCGATGAGCTCGAATCTGACGTTCAATGACATCTTAAAAGTGTTCAATTAGGTTAAGAACGGGTGAGTTTGGGTGCCATTACAGCAATTGAAATTCACATTGTGCATCTCAAACCCCTACAGCACAACGTTGTCTTGTGACAAGGAGTGTTGTCTTACTGAAAAATGCCATTTCCAACTGGAAATATGACAGACAAGAGGGTACATGAATGGTTGTACTGTATATGATCAGCAATGACCACCAGATAGTTAAGAACTGTCATGATACACTCCACATGAATTACTGGGCCCATAGATGACCACGTGAAGATTCCCCACACGATAATGGAACCACCAGTGGCCTGTCGTCGTCCTACTGTGCACGCCTTGAGCAACTTTTTCTCTGCAAGACGACTGACTGTGACCCAACTGTCGATTAAATGAAAGTAGTAGCATCGTGATTCATCGGATCGTGCAAACGTTGTGCCATTTCGGTGGTCCATTGAAAATGGGCACTTGCCATTCCAGTGATAGTCGACGATGCCATGCGGTTAACATTGGTACACGGTGTGGAACGCAGGCTGTAGATGCTTACATCTAACAGTGTACGATGAATGTGTGCTCACACATCCTTTCTTTATTTACTGTTGAAGTCTTCTGCTAATTGTGCCACAATTTGCGCTCTATCCTATTGTACCGAACTCAATAGTGTATGACGTTCGTTATCTTTAATGAAATGTGGCTGCCCAAGCTTTGTCATTTGGTGCTGGATTTACCGTCCTTTTCCCACTTCTAGAAGACACTAATCTTGGATGCTCGATAACATTTTATTTATTTATTGTATTGTATTTGAACACTATAGGTTAGAACCCATTTACAGTGTCCATACCTTGTTCACACTATTTTTACAGACACCATACATTATTACAAATTCAGTTTATTATATTTTTCTTAAGTTTCTATCTTACAACTTAAATCAATTTCTTTAAGTTTTTTAATAATTCTATTATATCTCTATGCTGGCAACTTCTGGAGTATATTACTCCTTTTGTTTTCTAGAATAAAATATATCAAAGTTATATGGTCGTGTTTCGAGGTGGAACATGAATATGAAAAGACGAAATAAGCTTGCTATAGTCAACTCTACCATTAAACATTTTATAAAAGAATACCATGTCAAATAGAATTCTTATTTGCTGTATACTAATAATACCAAAATTAGTATTTAGGGAGTTACTGTTACCTGTCTGTGGGTACGTTGCTTTGTACGTTAGATGCCTTAAAATTTTTGATTTGATTTTTTTTTTTTTTTCAGTTTGACAATATTATGTTTCAAGAGCGTATTCCAAATAGTACTACTTACATATTCCAGTTTGGAACGAAAATAAAGTATTTGAAGTATTTTAGTTTCTTTTTCTTTTTTTGCTTCTTTTCTTTTCTTTCATTTTCTAATTCTCGCCCAGTTTTAAGTATCAATCCAAGATTTCTATGCGCTTCATTAATGATTATGTCAATATGATAGTTGAATGTTAATTTGGAATTATACAGGGTGCGGCACGTAAAACTGGCCCGTAAAGTGAACACATAAAATGAAATGTAATGTATTGTTGAACCTGTTAACTCAATCTCCTGGTTGACTTTCGAGGACTTCTTGTCATTATCTCCTCCACCTGCATCTTTAATTCAGATGTGCAGACAGATGGTCGTGTTCCTGGGAGCATTTTGAACCGATCCTGTACGCCGCCATTTTTCAATCAATTCCTGAATGATGCTTTTTGCTGGCACAGAACGTCCTGGAAATTTCTCCCGAAACAAATTCTTTGTTTTCACAAAAGATCCAGTGAGAATGAACCCTTCAACAATGGCAACACGCTCGGGTATCGAATACGGCATTATCACACACTGACACTCACCCGACTTAACACAACGAGGCCTTTTTCTCAACTGGTTTCGACAAGTTTCATTGGCTGCGGCTGCACGTAACTGCTGCAGGTCACGTAAGTCGACCCGACCTCGACACGCCATCTCTTGGTAGGAAGGTAGATTATTTAAGTGTTGCCAAAAACACAATATACCAGAATATTACGACGGGCCGGTTTTACGTGCCGCACCCTGTATAAGACACCTAAGTCTAACTGTTTCCGGAGTTCGTAGTATCGTGTTGTCAATTGAATATGAAAACTGTGTCGGTACCTTTCTTCTTGTAAATGTCAGTAATTTACATTTGTTAAAATTTATTTCAAGTAAATTTTCCTCATACCACTTAACTATAGAGATAAGATCACGTTGGAGCTTCTCACGGTCATGAACAGAATTTATTGAATAATAAAATTTTAGATAATCTGCAAATGATAGTTTCTTTGAATTGTGTATGCAACTAGGAAGGTCAATAATAAATAGTAAGTAAAGCAAAGGCCCCAGGTTGGAACCTTGAGGGATCCCAGACAGTACTGAGTAACCATTTGATCGGCATCCTTTATATACAACAACTTGTTTACGATTTTGTAAGTAAGATGAGAAAAGTTTAATAAGAGACAACGAGAAACAAAAGTGATTGACTTTGTGCAATAATTAACTATGGTTTATGATATCAAAAGCTTCGGAAAAATCCATGTACACTACGTCAACCTGACTCCCCCCCCCCCCTCTTGATCCAGTGAATGTGCAATATAGTTGGTAATTATACTAAGATTTGTTAATATACATTTTAGAAGGCCATGCTGGTATTCTGGAATTGATGATCTGACGTGGTTCATAATGCGTTGGTATAAAATAGTTTCGAGTAGTTTTGCGAAGACACATAGCAACCGGTCTGTAATTTTCAACTTTTCTTTTACAGTTTGATTTAGGTATAGGACACACTTTTGTAACCGTCCATTTATCTGGGAATGAGCTCGTACCAGTGACGACGCTAGAGGGGGGGCAAGAGGGGCGAGCGCCCCCCTGGTAGCTACTTCTGCCCCCCTGACTGCCACCTTGACTGCCCCCCCAGACTCCTACAATCTTTAAACATTCTATATGTAGTATTTTATATCAATATCATAACCAAGCTCATTGTCAAATTGTAGTCTACTCTCCATGCATTTACTATGTGGCAGATTAGTCCTCAAGCTTTCTTCTTTGAGCGTCTGGGTATGCACGCATATTTCTGTTTTCTAATTTAGCGCCTTTTGAGGTAAATTTCAGTTATACTTCTTTCTTATGATTTTTAATTATTGTGCCTAGCGAACAATAGTAGATTTGGTCGACTTGTTTTCTTCTCATTGGATCAACTTCGATTGGAAACAACAGAAAGGTAAAACCAGTTACGTAACTTGTTTGTATTTATCCAGGTTTGAAGTTTTCAGTTTCATATTTTGTTTTATTTAAAGGTTCTATACTTTTATTTCTTGAAACATTATTCTCGGCTTTCAATATTCGGAGAATGGGCTTATAACAGCTTAATTTGCGACTACCAGAGCTTCATTTTTTGAAGCAAAAAAAAAAAAAAAAAAAAAAGTGTTTTCCCATCCTGCAAATAATAATAAATGTATGGAATTAAATCGATTATTTTTTTTAGCTCCCAATAAAAGTATTGTCAGAGTGCTGATCTTTAGTTAGTAATTGGTATGTACTAGTGTTCCCTTACTTATTTTGTTTCAAAGTACTGACATGACGTCTACCATATTGACTAGAAATATACGTGGAGCTGCTGAAAAATTCGTAGCCCAACCCAGGAGTGCACGTGGAATTGTGAAGTTTTACTTCTTCTACACTTCCCCCGAGAGTCAATATACTACCTTGTACAGTGCTCCATTTTTGCAGAAAAGTTAAAAAATCTGAAGATTTCCTCCCACCACTGTTCGTAGCACTATCCTTATCAGATCTAAAATGGCGTCCTTTCAAGTGTTATTTAAGTTTGGGAAATAAGTACACGTAATAGTTAGACGGAGCTAAATCTGTGGAATAAGAATGATGATCTAGACATTGAAATCCTAGATTATGCAATGTCAGTTGTGTTCGCAGGGGCTTGATGGACAGGTGTATTCTCCTGAAGGAACAGAATTCCTTTCTTTTCATTTTCCGCGGCGTTGAACTTTGAATTTTTCTTTCAGTTTTGTAAATAATGTAGAGATTCTGGATTAAATATCTGACCGTTGCGGAGGTAGTCTATGAGTACGACTCCATACTTATCCCAGAAGAATGTTGCAAACAGTTTCTCAACCCACTTCTGTGTCTTGAACTTCTTGGGGCGATGGAGAAATGAGTGCTACTACTCCACTGACTGTTGTTTCAATTCAGGATCATAGTGGTACAACCATATTTCATCTATGGTTACTATTCGTCAGCGAAATTGATCAGCATTACGGTCAAATTGGAAAAAGACTTCTCTTAATGCCGTCACGCTTTTATTCTTCTGACAGATATTTTGGGAACCCATTATGTCGAGAACTTGAGCGTACCCAAGCCATTCTGAATTATGCCACAGACGAGTTCCAAAGAAATGCCCAGAATCTCTGACACAAGTTTTGCTGAGAAGGTAAAAACTGAGAAAGCGGGGTGCAGCAAGTCCTCAGACTATAATATGTATATCGTGAGTTTATTATACACTTTAAAAACTATATAAATAATAGCTTAAATTATTTTTGTCATTCAAAAAGTGGGGTGGCCTAGACCCTCCGGCCCCGGGCTATATCCACCGCTGGCTGAAATGCTGCAATTTTCAACAATAATGTCACAAATTGCATCCGTGATTTCGGGAAGAGTCATTGCTTTTAATCATCCTGGATGTAAAGCATAATTTGTTGAGAAATCATCACGTTTATACAAGCCACTCACTTCTTCACCACTGTATATAATGGAGGAGAGTCCCGTGGTGTTTCACTGATTTTCTAATTAATTTACTTCGGTGACTTTCCTTGGTGGAACAAAAATGTTATAACAGTTAGGATCTGGAAGTTCGTGAAATTATCTGTTTGGGCACACATAATCACTTCAGAGGCCTGAGAAACAATAAGAATTTCATTATTAATATGAAAATTTGTATTTGTACATACAGAGATATGTTTTTTTAAACTACGGTTTCATTTTTCTACCTAGTACCTACATTCATTCGGGATTGGACTAGGACATTTTCAGCAGCTCCTCGTAAACTCTCTCTCTCTCTTCTCTCTCTCTCTCTCTCTCTCTCTCTCTCTCATATATATATATATATATATATATATATATATATATATATATATATATATATATATATATATATATAAAGAGAGAGAGAGAGAGATACGTAGCATATGGTACTAAACGAATGTGTTAATTGTAGCATACGCAAAAGTAATTCAATTTATGTTTAGGCTTCATAAGTTTCATTGAAAAATATTTCATGTGCAGACGTTACTTATTTGTTAGTTACAAATTTTACTTGAAATAACTTTAATTTATAATCATATAGGTCTAATATAAAAACAGCAACGAAATTACACAATGCAATGTAAAGTAAGTCAAACGTAATAAATATGTCATTTTTGGTATGGCAAATAGCCGCCCCCCCGAAAATGTATCTGCCCCTCCTTTGCCCCCCTAAGAACATAAAGCTGGCGTCGTCACTGGCTCGTACGAATAGCGAGATTGAAAATGATATAAAGGGGATACAGGAAAGGCACGTTATTTAGGAAGGTCAGGGGAAGAATTGCATCCCTCTTCCCCTGAGTTTGAGATATGTATATACATTTTAATCAATAGCTTGGCAATATACTAACGAAAAACATGAAACTCCCTATATCGGTGGATCCCCAGCCTAAACCTGAAATGACGCTACTGCCAAAATCGAATATATTTCGCTAATATGCGCAAACGTACAATTTACACTTGATTTACTTCTTATTCTTAACGATTCCAACTTGGTTCAATAAATGCAAAACTTCTAGGCGTTCGATCTTTATTTCAAATATTTATTAGATTATTCTTTTATTACAATGACTGTGCAGGACTGTTCTTTTATCGTCAGGAGATTAAGAAGGGCAAGAAGTTAAGAATTTCATCGTAATTATCAGGCCGTTATCAGTGTTCATTGTGCTATTTCTTTTTCTTTCGTTTTTTTTAAAATTAAGATCCGAAAGGACAGGAAAATCCATTAAATAGTTTAATAGGATAGAAATATTTCACGTTGATAAACTTATCTCATAAACTTATTATAAAGTAAAGGAGACTTTTTATATATTATCAGACATTAAACAGTATCTTTATCATTATCATCCAGTCTTGTCTTTCTGTTCCTTTTATGCTATTGTGCAATATGACAATGTCTTCGCCGTTATTTTTCTTCCATAAAGCAAAATTAGAGTAACCTGCCCTTTTAAGAACTTTTAATTCTTCTAACCTGTTGAAGGACACGGTAACTCAGTGGTAGTTCTCAACTCTCGTGCGACAGGTCTCCGGTTTGAACCCAGGCCATGCGAGTTTGTGGTGTACAATGTCGTGTCTGTGGGTTTTCTCGAGGCAGTTCCGATTCTTCCTACATGATCATTCCATCAATTCTTTTATAATCATTCACCTCCATTAATGTAGTTTTCATTCTCATTATTATTATTATTATTATTATTATTATTATTATTATTATTATTATTATTATTATTTTGTAAATTTAGCCCAATTCGCTGTTTATTAGTTTCGAAATTTTTAAAATAAAGAAAACCAAATGACATAGTAACAATGACGAAACGATATTTTAGTAGTTACAAAGAAACTTTAGGATCTAGGAGATAGTGTTTGTCTCTAAGTAATGGTTATTATTATTATTATTATTATTATTATTATTATTATTATTATTATTATTATTATTATTATTATTATTATTATTATTATTATTAATATTATTATTATTATCTAATGTCTTTTTTTCAGTATATGTAACCTATACTATATGTTGCAATACAAACTATGTACAATCTTGCTGGAAGCCAAATCCCAGCTTTCCTCATCAAAGGTGGAAATGTTAGCCATTTAGCTTCTAGGGAGCTCCCAATCTTGTCATGAATGATATTTGAATACAACGAGTACAGATTTTCAGTTATAAGTAAAAACTACGTAAACATCAAAGTTTTAAAGTTATAGACTACTTTTAATAAATTAAAATACGAGGTGCTTTCAATTCGAGTTACTGGGAGTATTTATTATCTTTAAATGTCTTACGATGCACCTTTTGAAAGGAAAAACTTCCAGAAAAAGGTATTCTTAGATGTATTAGCCATGAATAGTGATAAAAATTTTCAGTTTCATGAAAAGCTGTTTCAGTCGTTCCTACATCGTCGTTGTACCGTAACGTTATTTGTAACATAAGTCCCACGTAACAGAAGAAAAATAGTTATATAAAGTAGGAAATTTAACAATTCTTCATTTCTGGATCAATGTATTCGACAAATTTAATATACTTTTCCATAGAATTCTTTTTGATTGCAGAAAATATAATAACGACATTTTATAAGTACCACGTGCATAATACAAGGTTTTTACATAACACTTTACTACTTTTCTACTTTAATACGGTTCCATCTCATATAAAGAAGTAGGGCGGGCTAATGTAAAGTATCTACCGTAAGTTTTCCATAACCCAAAATTCCAAAGCTTAACTCAAGTAACTTATTAAAACAAATACTGACAACTTTCAGGAAATTAAGATTTATTTATGCATTCATTCGGGAAAGGAACTAAAATTGTAAATAATAAACAGGTTTACTTTTGCAGTTGTTCATACAATTTAATATATATAATTCACCATTTTCTCATATTATATATATAATATGAAAAAACGGCGAAGGGTGAGCCGCAATAAGTAATATTTTTAATCTATGAAATAAATTTACGTTTTTTGGTTATTATTTTCTCTGCCATATAATTAATAATATGTGTTCTTTCATTATTCTTCTATACAATTTTTATAATTAATAATTATATATTTTTAATACAAAGTTTTTTCTGAGTACATTTTTCGGAACTAGAATTTATAATTATGAACACAATTGTTACTATCAGACTGTACATATATATATAATATATATATATATATATATATATATATATATATATATATATATATATATATATATATATATATATATATATATGTGTGTGTGTGTGTGTGTGTGTATAATATAGTGTGTGGGAGAGAGAAACATACCTAAAACATTGTACCAAACAGATATTTCCGGGGGGAGGATCCTCCTCGGTACGGCTCTATAGCCATAGAGAAATAACAATAATCATCTTTATTTAATGAAAAAAGTTTCTTATAAAGACAAAACTTTTGTTTCTACATGTATTTTCCTTGTACTTTACACCGTACACAGAATACACAATACACAGAAGTACCTAGTAAATATTTTATACTCAAATACAAAATTAAATTTGAAAATGTTCTACTTATGAAAATTTATTATTGGGAAATTAGAATCTGCTGTTATGTAATATTCCTATACATGCATTCAATCTATTTTATAGCTTTAGTAGAGTTAATATTTTGTCGCGGATATTTGTTTAGAACGAAAAACTTTCCGAAAGGGAAAAATTTCCACCTCACATCACTAGCCATGAATATTGTCGAGAAGCAATCACACATGATTATGGTCTTTAATCTAACAAGGTACATTCGCGAAGTGTCCCCTCGGGATTCGTCTAAAATTGATTTAAATGCAAAGTTCTCCGCGGCCCAAAGTGTACTGTACTAATTTTAGCGGCCCATACGGGTAATTTGCATATTTATGGGCCTTCATATGTCCGAAATTCATACACCACTATAACGCTTGGTCACAAAATTGCTTTCTTTAGATGTAACTGAACATGAATGTGGGCATATGCAAAACAAATTGGATGAAGTACTGCTTCTCTGACACGTGTTATCCACACCAGCCGCCATATTGGATCCGCCATATTGAATTCAGCTTTCGGTTTCTCAAATGGAAATAGGTGCATGCGATACATCAAATTCATACAAAATTTTCTCGGAAATTCATTGGTGTAGTGACATTTACGGTAGCTTGTACCATTTGCAAAATATTGCATGTTAAATGTAAAGCACTTTACAAATTCAACCATTAAAAAGTTGTGCAGGGCCCCGTATGTATATGTAATCTTTTACGTGATTTATTGTTGACGAAATGTTTTCTGAACGTACATACATACAGACGCACAGACGTAAATAGGATATGGTAGATCTTCACCAAAATCTGGTTGTATCTAGATTTACATTAGGCATTTTGTTCGTAATACAATACTTCCTTGTTATAGTATAACATGGAAGTAATAACAGACACTCACAGAAATGTAAGATTATGACACCAATGTTGTAGAGAGTTTGTTTATACCTACAGTACTTTTCCAGTTAGAAATTGTTTTGATTTGTCAACATCGAAAACGTAAGCGTAACTGATATTACTCTGCAATGTCTATTCGCGAAGTTCCTAGAGGGATTTAACATGTATATCTCGCAAATGGTACACTCGCTACCGCAAAACTCACTACACCAATGCATTTCCGAGAAAATTTTATATGAATTTGATATGATATGAATTTTATATGTATCACATGCGCCTATTCCCAATTGAAAAACCGAAAGTTGAATCCAATATGGCGGATCCAAGTTGGCGGCCGGTGTGAATAACACGTGTCAAAGAAGCAGTACTTGATCCAATTTGTTTTGCATATGCCCACATTCATATTCAGCTACATCTAAAGAAACTAAAAGCAATTTTGTGACGGACCGTTATAGTAGTGTGTGAATGAATTCCGGGTATATGAAGGCTCAAAAATATGCAAATTACCCATATGGGCCGCTAAAATTAGTACAATACATATTGAGCCATAGAGAACTTTGCATTTAAATCAGTTTTACATGAATCTCGAGGGGACTCTTCGCGAATGTACCTTGTAAGAGAAAGGAAATGTTGTAATGGATAAAAGTAAACAACCACACTCACACACACACACACACACAAAGTGTTAACTGTTTTAACTATTGTAATTAATGTTTTGTTGTTATACTTAACAAGGTTTGTTATATACAACACTGAAACGGTATTGTTATTCATTTGTCCTTTCAAAAGTGAAATGTTAAAGCTACTAATGCACAGTGAAAGGATATATACAGTTTTTCTTTTCAAATCAAATTAATCGTTTTTGTACTCTTGTCAGAGTTAACTTGAGGTTAGCGAATGTATTGACATAATAACCATTGCGTTGTAAATGGCACGTGAAATGAAAGTTGATGACGTAATTGATTATAAAAGGGGGAATTTATCATAACTCTGAAATCTTAATATTGCAGGGAAATTCGTGAATCTAAGAAGCTTTGCTACCTAGTATCAATGTTTGGTTTACTTTTTTAACCTTTTATTATCTAAATATAGTAATAATGATATAAACATCGATAACACTAACAACTTCAAATATTTGACAAATATTTTTTATCACTATTCACCGACTCATAAAATCTCTTTTTACAAACTTCTTTTGTAGTACGTTTCACTAACAGAACTACCTAAATATCGAGAGTTAATTCCTTGTTCTATCTTCTTTCTGTTAAGTTTTATAGTTGAAACACTTCTCTTTGCCCCAATATATCGCACACTCGGTGGAAGAGCGTTACAGCTCAAAAAATGGAAATTTTGAGTTATCATCGCTCAAAAGAGAACAGAGAAAGAAAAGCGAGCTTTATCTGGTGGTATTTTGGCAGAAACGTAACTAAACAAATTAAGCCCTTTATGGCAGAAATACCAGTATTCCAGAGAGCAATTGTGATAGAATAACAAACTTTAAAAGTCATGTTCCCACAGATGTGTATTTTTGACTTGTAACAGTCTTCCACCGGGTGTACGGTATATTCCTTTGGTCTTCTAAGTATTAACATTTATTCTATATTCCCCATACGTTTTTTTTCTTAGTTCTCATGTCTTGTTAGTTTATTATCCATATTTCGAATTCCAATCTGCAAAACGAACGCACCCAACCCTTCTACCACTTACCGATATACTACATTGTTTAGTTCACTTTTCCTCACTACTTCTTCATGTATATTGAAAAAATGGATGAAACTTATATCGAACACCTTTTTCTTCCTCTCTGCCATTTCTTATATCTTGATTCTTATTCTTTGGTTCATATGCAACTTTGAATATTTAAATCGTTCTATTCAAACCCAACTTTCAGCTGCTCTCCCATCACAGCGTGCTCTATTCAATATACAGCTTCGTCTCTGGATCTAAGCAATATTTTATGGTTTAAAAGCTTTCTCTAAATCATTAAACTTCCTCTCCTTTCTCTAAAAGCTTTTCTTTAGAATACAATTAATTTTCACAGTGTCTTATCCAGTTTCTTTCACGCTTCTAATTGTCTCTAATATTGTTCTCTTTTCCCCTATTGTTTATAAAATTTCCTCGTTCGTCACAGTAGTTCAGTAGTACTCTTTAATATCCTGGACTCAAACTGTTTCTCCTAATATTTCTCGTGGTTTTCGGCCATGTATTATTCTGTTCAATATTCGAGACAAGATTGTTGTTGCCTACGAAGCCTAATTCTGTAGTCTTTATACTTTTTTGCATTCTATTTCGTAGTCAGTGGAATAACTAATATTTTTAAGAAATATTTCATTATAAATTCGGAACTTTCCTTGCCTTGCCGCCTCCTATATTTCTACAAAGTCAATTGATATATTATCTGCCCTTGTGCTATTTTTCAACTCCTTAAGAACTTTCTTAACTCATAATATTGTTAAAACTTGATGATTCTCCCTTGTTTTATTTTTATCATCAATATATAGACAACATGATAGATCTTACTTTCAAACAGTTCTTTAGTGTATTTTCTCCAACTGTCTAAAACTACTCTGCTTGCTTACAACCATTGCTTCTTAGTTTCTAATATCAAAGTTGTAATTTTAACTTCCGTTCTTTTTTCAATTATTTCATTTTGCTGTACATTTGTTTATATTTGCCTACTCTTTCTGCTTCCTCTCCCATTATATAGTAAATTTTCCTGGCTTTTTCGGTTTCCATACAAATTCACTCTTCAGCTTTCTCTGTATATTTTTCTTTCCTCCGTGCCACTTTATTTTTCTTTTTCGCATTTTCCTTTCTGGTGTAACTCATGATAGATTTACTCCACCACATGGCCACATGCATAAATAGCTTGAAGTGTTTCACCAATCGTTCTTGTTTCTATTTTTCTTGAATTTAGATACTTTTCTTCCAAGTTCGTAGAGAAAATATTTCTCATTCCCTTACCTGTCCACTATCCAATTTCTTGTTTTATAGACCTACTTTTCTGGTTACTACATTTTTGAGTTGGATATCTATCAGCTAGCAATAGACTATAATCTGAGAAGACGCCGATGCCAGGAGAACCTTCAAAACTTATCCTGTATCATTATATAATTTATTTATTCATCGAAAACTTCTAGGCGTTTCTCCTTTAGTTCCTTTTGAATCATGCACGTTTTGTCATCAGTGAGATATGGTAGTAAAACTTGATAAAACCCTTTCCTCTCTCAATTCTGTTCTCTAAACCAGCCTTTCCCAACCTTTCCCACCCTACGGCTCCCTTTATATACATGTGAAGGACCCCTTGCAATATATGCGGTTGGTTAGTATTTATATTTCTTCCCCATGTTAGTATATATATATAGGGTGTTTCAAAACAACACTGACAACGTTTGAGAGGCGATTCCTGACACTAAGAGAAGACAAAAAGTATAGACCAACCTAGGTGCACAAATGCTTCCTTTCGGAGATTTAGGCTGCCGAAAACATGAAAAAATGAACTTTACAGGTTCATAGCTCTAAAACTATGGGACCTACCGTAGTCGAGTGAAGATTTCACTTAGGAACTAGTATGTGCCCTATCCAAATATCCATGTTTCAGAATCCTGCGGTACTTCCGCAACAATTTTGATGGAGGTAGTTGGTGAGTACTTCACATTATATGCCGGTAGCCAAACGCCCTCTATAAAATTTGTTGCGTAAGTATCACAGGATTCTGAAACATGCATTTTTTGATAGTGCACATATTACTTCCTAAGTGAAGTCTTGATACGACTACGGTATGTCCCATAGTTTTAGAGCTATGGACCATGGAAATCCATTTTCCATGTTTTCGGCAGCTTACAACTCCGAAAGGAAGAATTTGTGCACTCAGGTTGGTCTATAATTTTTGTCTTATCTTGGTGTCAGGAGTCACCTCCCAAACGTTGTCGATCTTGTTTTGAAACACCCTATATATATATATATATATATATATATATATATATATATATATATATATATATATATATATATATATAATATAATACGGGTGTTGGTGTGTTTTTGTTTCTCTTTGCAGTGGTATAATCATGTTAGTAATATGATGCTTACTCCGTAATTGGGTAGTTAAGTGTTTCAAACCTGAGGCCGAACACCTTAACTAAGGTGTTGCAAATATATAAATAACTCCAGTACGTAAACAAAACTAAATCACAGTAGCCTACCCATAAGGTATAGAAAAAAGTAGCTTTGTAGAGTATAGCAACTTCTTGTAGGTCGAATATCACTTCTCACTCAAATTGAACTTGTCATTATTAATTCAATCATTTAACTTAAAATGGTGGATTTTTCACCACTGTGTGTGCCTTTCTCTTGCGGACCCGAGGTTGTGAAAGGCTGCTCTAAACCTATAGCATATTACTTTCCCTTCATTCTCCTACAATAGCATTTAGTGATCCTCTATAATTACCTGTTCATTCCTTCTCTTATTATCTATGAGTTCTATTTGGGAGCCGCAGTGGCTCAGTAGTAAAGCATTTATCTCTGGTGCGTGGGGTTCCAGGTTCTTTCTCAGATCGCACCAAGTAAACTTTGTAATGGACACACACCCTGTGTGTAAGTTATCCCAGGGTTCTCCCGTTTCCTCCCACTTTCTTCGCACACCATTTCCTTCATCATCATCATCATCTCCTTTGGCGTACATGGCATAACTGTGGAGTGTAAAACTGAAATACTTCAGTTCATTTTAGTTTTCTATTTTCTGCAGCTTTCATCTGCTATTGTGTATGAAGTGGTTGGTGAGCGACCTAAAACATTTTCAATATCAGTGTACGGATCTGTCCTACCGAAGTCCGTAGCATTAGATAATACTGTGAGTGAATACTATGTAGTGAGTAGCTATTCAAGTAAAGCTCTCATCCTACTAGTACGTATGTGTATTTTGGAAAAATTTGCTACTACATTTTTTAAAAGAAAGTACTATTTAAATAAACCTTAAAAGTTTGTAGATTTAATGATAGGCTATATTTAAAAATTATTATAAATATTAAATATTATGCCTTATTACAATACTTATAAATGATGCAACTTTTTTTTTTTTTTGTAATTGGATGACGCAATAAAAGAGTTTGATCTAATAATTTGTGTGTGCGCATTGCAGCACAACATATTGCCAAAAAGTAAAAAAAAAAAAAAAAAAAAAAAAAAAAGCTTTTATTTCACAGCTACTGAATATAAATTAATGAATTCGTAGAAGGAACAAAACTTAATATTATCGAATATCAACAAAAAAAAAAAAAAAAAAAAAAAAAAGAGGGATGATTCAAACAATGGATCAAAAGATTGCGATCTTGGTCCAAGAGTTTTAAGAATGATGCAAAAAAAAAAAAAAAATGCATCAAAAGATTGCAATCTTGGCCAATAATTATAGTTTTTGGATCAGGGACCACAAATTTTTTGAACGGCCCCTAAACCGAGTTTTCGTATTTTTTTTCTTTCTTCAGAATAAGCACATCATACTGAGTTAAGTAATAGTTTGGGTTTGGATACAATGTATGTAGTTCTCCAGATATAAGGTCTACTACAAGAAAAATTTTGCCTGAAATATATTGGATCTTTTAATCCAACAAATGTCTTGTAAAAGCAAATCATATTAAAAATGTATGTCTTGTTACTGTAAGAAGACAAAATTTATATTTATTCTTGATCACTAAGAAGCAACTCAACAATCAACAATATAGTATTCATTAATATTGGGAAATGTTATAAATGTATTTTATTTATACAGCAATATGTATTATAATTTCCCTTACTGTTAGCTATAAATAGATTCTAGATATAACAAGATCCTCCACATCATTGTACGATGCGTATAATAATAAAGACATTAAATTTAGGGTAGTTGAAGATTTAGAATTGTATGTTTCTTTGCTAATTCTGAAATCATTGTTTGGAAAGTACATGAAGACAGAATTGTGAGAAATACGTAGCTTAACAATTGCGCTCTACGTGGTACGTGACACAATGATTATGATGCTTTTTGAAGCATGTTTCAGATTAGATCATACAGCATAGATGCATTCACTGTCAAAGGAAAGATGTTTATCTGAGTGCATAAGAGTTGACCTGTCATGTTTGTTTTATTCCTGAACATATGCTGTCAATTGTAATTGTGTCACCTTATTGTTAATATGTAAGAAAAGAAGTCATATAAACAGAAAACAAAATCACAGCTCGAGAAATACTATATGATGGCTTTATCCACATTATAAAGCAGTGTTCTTTGCGTACAACTCTGACCTCACCATAACTTAACAGAACTAAATATTATTTCACATTTATTTTCAAGATTTTAAAATTTCCTTTAAAAGTACTAAAGAATATGGAAAATAGTTCATATTCGTTTATGATGTGAAAGCTTTATTAAAGTCACTTTAAGATTTTTGTATTTCTTTTTTTCTTCTTTTTTTTTCTTTTTTTTAAAGATATAACATTTTGGGTGTATTTCCACGCAAAACATTGTTTTTCTGCAAATGTAAAATCAAAACTCCGATTTTCTAAAGAAAAATGTGTCATAATTTTTATTACAAGAAACGAAATTCAAGAATTATAATAAAATTTAGACATGAATTTAACAAATTACAAACACTTATCGGGTTGTAACACGCATAAATTGGATAGTCAAAAAAACACGAACAAGAAAATAAAAAATAGAATGGTCTACTCTTTTGAGTGTTATGTAATATACGAAGAAGACAGTGGATATATGAACGGTAATCGTTCACACTTTTGGTAGCTAGTAAGACGATAGTGAATATATGATCACTTTGAAAACTGGTTTTCGTTCGGATATTCCGCGAACAGTAACTAAATAAATTATGGATAACTTATTTTCAATCAGCCATTAGTTCAGGTTCAATGTACACTTGCATAATTTCCGTTATTTAACAGTTCAAATTTGATATTTGTACTAGCTTAAGCTTGGCTAATGTCTAGGTATCCTTTCCCAACCTGGGATCCGCGGTACGCCCTTCCCAGGCTATATAACGATATGCCCTCCAAAACCACCTTCAGCCGCTATGGGAATCAAAAGTTTCACTATATGGCAACGTCGTAAATCAGCCTGGAAGCATTAGCATTGCTCTACGAATAAATCAAGCGCTTGTATCGATTGTTACGCTGATGTGATTGTAGTGTCAACGTCTATGGACTTTAACTGCCGTCTGAAAATAATAGATGTAATTATTTGATGGACTGGTAGATCTACTCTATGGTTCTTTATCTGTGACGTTGCCACATAGTGCAATTTGAGTCTCCAGACGAGGACCCGAACGCCGAAAGATGTACAATTATAGATTGTTTTTGCTTTATTGTGACTTGCAGAATAGTACTCTGTAGTCCATGGGCGCTATTTTTAGAAGATCCAATATATACAGGGCCGGATTTAGGGGGTGCAAAAGTGCACGTGCACCCCCCTTGGTTTAAATATACACTATATAAAATTAAAAACTAGCAGTGAAAATAGCAACCCCTTCCGAAAATTTCTACCATCATATTTCCATTTGAGACTTAAAACAGAGCTTTGCAAAAGCAATATTTTAAGTTGATTTTGTAAGGTTGAAGGAAAAGGATTTACCAAGCAAAACAATATAACATTT
This sequence comes from Thermobia domestica, assembly GCF_964235325.1. Taxonomy (NCBI): domain Eukaryota; kingdom Metazoa; phylum Arthropoda; class Insecta; order Zygentoma; family Lepismatidae; genus Thermobia; species Thermobia domestica. The sequence continues at coordinate 152,090,219 of NC_137464.1, forward strand.
GTCAAGTAGGGAAGAAAATAGAAGCCAGGAGAGAAGAACATTTTTCCTGCATAGCACTTGCGATCCTCTTTAAAATATTTTCCTTCGTTCTATGCATCAGTGTTGTCAGGGAAAAAGAATATTGTCACATGTCACTTAAGAGTTTCAGTGTGATTGGTCATTTTGGTAGTTATTGGTGCACCCCTTCAGACAATTCTGGATCCGGCCCTGAGGTGATCCAAAGATTTTTGTAAGGTCTACTTCTGGTTACGCTACTCTATTCCAGTGGTAGCTTTAGCGGATAGGCCTGGTAGACACTGGCCTACCCGCATGTTTGAAAAATATACAATAAAGAGTAAATATATATTTTCCATTATTTATATTAACGATAGATAATTATTTAACAAATAGCATCAGCCACCACTGTAAAAGTAATTTCCTACTGTAATCAGTTAAATGTGTGTATGTATCCATAAGCGAGGGAGCGGACCTACGCAAAATTAAAATCCTAAAGCTGCCCCTGCTGTATTCTTTGCAAGAATACGACATTTATGGTTTTGGAAATGGATTAAAGATTACATATTTTGTCAGCATTAAGTTACCGATCACTCATTCCGTGGCTGTTATTACATCTTACTGGCTACTGAAAGCGCGAACATTTATCGTCAGCTACCACCTAAAAATAAAATGTTATCCCAAATGCGAGAGTTAGAATACTTTATTAATAAATATAATAATAAAATTTTGAGAATAGTGAAGAACATTACTTTTCTTCTAATTTACAGTACAAGGAATACAATTGTCTTGAGGTCCAGGAGTGATTTTTCCCCCGAGCTCGAAATTGCACCCCCCGGGCAAATCTCCGATAGTATTCAAAAAGGGTTACAGTATTTTCGCACTACTAGTTTGACTTTCTACATATTGAAATTCCCCGCCGGCGAAATCGTCTGGAATTATAGCTGATTATTATTCATCCAAATATAGAATGAATAGCGTACATAACAAATTGTTACAATAGTCGTAATATGCGATACTGATAAATACAATTCTACAGGTTAATTTAAAATAATTTTTCTTTTTTAAAGATATATGTGTAATAAAAGAACTAACACAAAGACTGTTATAATTGCATTGTATCATGTTTGGCGTTATCGAGAATCATCAGTGCTGTATTACATGTATTGTTAGCAACTGTTAACAGGATTATAATGCACTTCAAACGGGACGGAAAGACGCGCCAGACAGTCTACCAGGACCAACTCTACGCCTGAAACTTAAGGCTATACTCTATCAGAGCTGCCATGCCACTGCTGTGCCGTCCAATGAGTAAATAATAAAAAATGTAATTGGTTATACCTAAAAGGATAATAACGATAGGATTATGAAATTTGGTCTACTACTACTTCAAATATTTTAACATAACGCAAAAACAACTATTGCTCTCAGTGAATAAATGCAAAAGTTATTGATCAATCAGAATATTACAGAAGACCTATGCTATACTCCCCCTTTAGATAGTGTGCCTTACATCATCGGCTGGGACCGATGCATTCCTTTGGAGACTATTCCATGGGCTGTGCCCTGAATTACCGGGTTATCAGGAGGAATCTGGTTTCTGTTGAAAACTCGGGGAATTCCTCGTTTTCCCTTCTTTCCTGTGATCAGATTGGTTTTAGCCAGATTGTTTTCTTTGTGTATATATATATATATATATATATATATATATATATATATGTGTGTTTGTTTGTTTGTATGTCTGTATGAGTGCGTGTGTGAAAAAAATGCGTAGTAGACAGACCGATAGTGCTGTAAGTGTAATCAATTCAAAAAGCTTGTAATATGCACTTGTTTTCTATAGGTACACAAATGCTTCAAAATACATTAAGGTATTGCAAGATAGATTTTTAAAAATTTTTTGTGACAGGCACGCCACTCAATTTATGAATGATAAGGCACCATGTCATACATAGCCAGAGATAACCACCCTCTGGAAAAAATAAAATGAAGTTCAAACTCTGCTGTTTCCGAACGAATCCTACAAAAAATATTTGGCATCTCCCCCAGCCAAAATTGCACAAACGGTCACATAGACCCACAAAGAAATAACAATTACTCGAGGCACTCGGGTGACGGATTCTGCCAGGATATCATCAATAACTTGGTGGATACTATGTCACGTAGGATTGAAGCTTTACATTCTGCCAAAAGGGACACAACCAGGTACTACTAATTCCAATGTGCACAGACTGATTTTTCGTGTGTCTATTTGTCAGGCTAATATACATAGAGGTGTGTTTAATTCATTTCTTTCCACAGCTTCGTACATTAAATGTTGCTTAGGCGAGTAAATGCTATTCTTTAAGATAAGCCATTTGCCAAATTAGGCTTCACAAGCTAAAATAATAACGGTTTCTATATCTCACGATATAGTCTCGGTTACTCTTATAGCACTTGCAAGCAGACACCCCAATTGTTAAAAGTAGTAGTATATGTAAATAATTTATTCTACTATTGAAATCTGAAGTAGTAACAATATTTTGAGACATTATTTCATTAAATCCAATATAAAATGACGAAGTGTCCATCGACATTTTTGTTAAATAAATAAATAAATAAATACATTAAAAATCAGATCATAGATAGTCTTCTATGTAAATCTATCATATCAAACTGGAAGAATAAGACAAATTTTTTTTTTTATTAATAATTGCCCCATTTTGCTCCCTCGTAGTGTCCCATGAGTAGCTGAATGTTTATCGTGTGTTTTCTGGCTTTTAGATTCTGATCATTGATGATGAAAAAGTAATTCGGATTCCATATTGATCTTGTATGTGTAGTCCCACATCTCACATATTCTTGGTGGTAACAAAGTAAGTTGAACCAGAATTTTTTTTAAGCATTTCATATACGCATAATTAGGTCTAACCTGCGGAAATTAACTCTATTTTTTGAAATTGCCTTTGAACTATGAGGCTATGGTAACTTATCTTCCCATGATATAAATTTCACTATTGTTAGTAAGTATAATATTTGCTAATAAACTTTTTTTTTTTTTTAAATTTTCTTTCTCAGGGGAGATCCTAACAAAAGCGACCACTTTGGTAATACTGCTTTGCACTTCTCCGCTGCCAGAGGCCACATGAACTGTGTTACTTTCCTGGCAAATTTCGGAGTAAATCTTTGGGCTTTGGACATTGACTATCACACCCCAAAAGACCTTGCTGCCATGAACAACCGGGATGAGATTCTTCGGTTTTTGGATGGAGTTATCGGAAAAGAGGAAGCCACCAACAAGAAGACAGTGAAAGCAATGAAGGAAAAAGCAAAGAAAGATGCCGAAAAGAGAATAAAAGAGTTTCAAAAACTACAGAAGAAAGCGGAGAAAGCTGCAGCAGAGGAACAAAAGAAACTGCTCAAAGAAAGAGAGAAAATGGAAAAATACAACGACCTAGTCGTAGGCGCTGAGGGCGTAATGCCTCACAGGTATTTATAACATTTTGATATAGCTAAGAACAGTAATCTCTTGTAAACATTTCTGATCAAAGTAGTATATTATTTTAGTTTGAAATAGTGTAAACGAAAAATTAGCAGCGCATAAATGCGCATGGTTACCAGTTTGAGCCTTTTGTACTTGCGCAACAATTGAGACTTGCGTTCATAATTTGAAGTGTGTAAACTTTTGTTGTCTTCTTACTTAAAGTATGTACACATTCATATCAGTACATATATATACAAGGAAAACCCATTGTTTAATTTAAAAAAAATACAAATAATACAAATCGAATCTCCTTCAATGTACCATCCACTTGATGCAATGCACTAATCAAGTCATGTTTGCCACTTTTCAGATCAGACTGAAACGTATGCCTTTTTAAATTCCATCGTCGTTTTTTCTCTCGTTGATTCCCTATCCGCAAAACTTTTTCCTATTGTCTTTTTCCATAAGGGGGGAGGGGAGTCGCAGGGTTGATTTCCAAATGTTCCTTCAATGCACGACACGTATCCCCTGGCGGCACTACTTGAACATATGCAGTACGAATCGTGTTTGTAACTCTTTGCATTTTGAACTTCTAGCCCAAATCCAGCGATAGGAACTCTGAGACCCATCAGAGAAATCAATAAGTTCGTCGCTTATTGTGCAATTGATTTCCAAAATCAGTTCATATTCCTGCGATATTTCACTCGTTCGGAAGGTCGAGGGTTCACCAGAGCGAAGTTATCTGTAAGTGGCATTATACCATTCCTGAAGTGGGAAACCACCCGTAAACTTGTGTTTTCCTCAGAGTAGCTTCCTTGTAAGTTGTTACAAATATTACAACTGTTTCCTCTGCCCTTTTCTCTAACAGAATACATAATTTCACAGTTACATACTGTTTCAACTTTCCAACCATCACACAAATCGACGAACAAGCGAGAGGCTCTTAACAAAGGAAACTAAAAAAGTTACTATGTAGTATTACAACTTCACTCAATGATGCCGGTCAACTGATACAGAAGGATCCCGTAAGAAACATCTAGCTGCGGAAGTATGTACTACCACAGAGATCTCTCCCATCAGAGAACGAGTGTTTCAATTCAGATCCTCCTACGTATATACTGGTGGAAGTTTATTTAACAACATGAATCTGTCCCAAAGTTCGTGCATACGAAGATCATGGTAGATGATAGTGATTCCAACATACCAAAACATACCATCCGTGAAACTTAGCGAATATGTCATGCAGGGTGTTCAAAAAACATCCATTGCTCTCCTTAATAGAGTGTATGACGACCCTGACCGGTCATAAAATCAGCTATTCGGGCAGGTAGCTGGTCATACAGATACTGAATGCCAGTCTGGATATGATATCTTATGGTCGCCGTAAACCTTGGCACAGACGAACAGTGATTATTTCACGTACGGCCATGTTCCACACATGCTCGATAGAGCTTAGACGAGATCTAGCAGACTAGGGTAGAAGGCGTAACCAAGTAGACCACAATCAATTGCAGTGGCGGTATAGGAATGCGCATTCTTCTGTAGGAAAATGGTGTCCAGATAAATTTGGAGGACCGGATCAACGACGTCATTGATGTATGACCACTAATTATACTCTCCGAATGATACCAGAGATGAGTAGAATGTACATCTTCTTGTCTCATTCCAGAATGCAAAATATGATGCTTGTCTGATGAATTAAAACACGTGCTAATTTTCCTGCTCATCTTTTGACACGGGCACGCATTTAGCTTTTACTGTGTCCGAGTTAGAAGTGATTCTCGTCGCCGGCTACAACCACCTTCCATTCGCCTCGGCGCTACAGTCTCTTCCGATACCACTAAAGATGTTCTTAGTGATGAGCAAATGACAGTGGTAATCATACGTGAGAAACTTAAGAACGTATACTTACCCTGATTATCGATTTAGTTTTCGTGTGCTCACGTGCGGTCAACAATGACTAATTGCGCTGGCTGTCAGCCGTCCTTAACGATCCTTTTGTTTAGGCGTTATTTTGTGCGTCTCGGGGTCACTGGAGACTCGTCTACTGTGTAAATCCTATGTCTCCCATCGTTTACACCATCGTTTTGGTTGGATTGAATTTTAGCGCCCTTTCAGCAAAGAGGCTATATGGAGCGTGGATCTACAACTTAACGTAAGGTTCGAACCACATAAACTGTCACCGGGAATTGAACCCGGGTCTCCCGCCCCGAAGACGCGTACTTTGTTTATACCATTGATTAACCACTGATACGTAAGAAGCGAGGCGAGCAGCAATTCTACGGATAAACATACATCCTTTCACAGTTTCACTATGCTGCTGCACTCAGTTATTCAATTGTACAATAGGTGTAGTCAACTTTGCGTTCCAAACATAAACGAACTAGGTTTCCAGCATAGCGTGTTGTTCAGCGACCTTAAACTAGTAGCAGCCTTCTAACTGAGTAACATGTCCTGTACAAACACTACGATCAGCCTACTCTCTACAGTAGAGGGTTTGGTGGCACCTTCAAACTGCCAATGTATTCTCTATAGACACACATTGAGGTGTGAGTTTCGCTCGAATCGTGTGGCGTAAATGAAGTATTCTTAATAATTGCTCTTTACCGATCGCCAATCAATTTGTGGTCCTGAATCCATCTTGTACAGTGTTAAATATTGCCGTTTACGGAGCACCTTCTACACTGAGGAACCATTTAGGGAAACCCCTAAATCTGAAAACCAAATGCTTTTTAATAAATTGTGTACTAATATATTATTTTAAAAAACGGAAAATACTTTATGTGGAAGGGCAATCTTGTCCTCTCCCCTGGCAAAACCTGAAGTGACGCTACGGCTTCCACACCGACATTTTGAGCCCAGTTCCTTATGTGCTCCAACCACCAACTTGCAGGAGTGGGAACACGGCTGAAACATCTGATACACTCTTTTCATGTTTCAACAGTAAGGCTCAGATTTCCGGTGCTCCACTAAATCATAGAATTTTGTGTGTGTGTGTGGGGGGGGGGGGAGTTATGGTTGAAACAATGTGGTACATAACATTTAGGATCCCAAACTAGAAATTTATGTCCACCAAAAATAACTTTCTGTACGAAATCAAGAAAGTCTCACCAAATGAGCGTCAAATTTTTAGTTTTCATTTGTTAACTGGACGAAACTACAGATTAAGTACTATAAAAGGATATGTACTATTTTGGCTGCTTCCTTAACTAGTGATTCGAGATGCATTACTTGCTTAAGCAAAACTAATGCTACAATAGTATAATACAGGCATTTAACTACACTTGTACACTTTTAGTCAGATTGCAGGAAGTATGATATAGTGTGGTTAATCCTAAACGACCGGAGAGAGAGAGAGAGAGAGAGAGATAAAGAGAGATAAAGAGAAAGCGTCATATTGCGTGTATAGCACATGCATTGCACCGTATATGTGAATTTGTGCGATGAAAATGTTGTAAAGCTAATAGTTTCGTTGCTGAAATGAAGAAAAAAATCTACTTAAATGTCTTTATTGTACTCAAGTGTATAAAGAGACAATGGGACTACAACTTCCTCCAGATCTTGTCGTCACAAGATAGTGCAGTTGAATATGTGTGCCGTAGTATTCTGTTGTGAAAATTTTCATAAAATAATGAAGTTCCTTGGAAAACTATCCATCTGAGACAGAGTTTGTGGATAGTGCTCAGAAACGTATTGCTGAAGAAAACATTATTAAGATACTGCATGAAGTCCATGGTTACAGGATGCTTATTGACTGCATAACGAAGTTGGAGTCACAGTGGAGTTTCAAGTAGAAACAATGGAAGATAATTCAATCTTCAAAGGATAATCTGCAGGGATCAGCAAAATTCAGATTTGAAAGTAGTTGGGCAAAAAGCCCGATCTCATCGAAATTGGAGATCCTGGAGTTTTCCGTGCAAACAAAGTATATTCCCTTGGTGTCTGTAGATGTTGAATGTGAACAGGGAGTAATCTACACTCCCCCAACACCCCCCTAACACCCCTCCAAATTTCTTTACACACACCCCTGGATGGAAAAGGAATACTTCCCCAAATCCAATTGTATCAGTCAGTATAATATAGGTTATTTATTACATCAAGTTAAAAAAGGTTTAGTATTTAGGAAAGAAGGCAATATTTATTTATTTCACTTCAAAATACGAAGCGACCTCGTTCTCATGTACGGCTTCGAGAACCACATGACCTCATTGTTTCGGACGGTGTTCAGATCGAAACAATTGACAAAACAGACCGCTCATACCTACCATCCTAGCAGGAGCGGATCCAGGACGGACTTCTGGGGAGGGCAGTGAGTTATAATACTGCTACTTGGAGCTACTTTTAAGAGCTCCAAACTTTGGGATGGGTTTTATTTATATATAAAATAAGAAAGTTTCCTATTCTGGACGGAGGGCAATCGCCCCGATTCGCCCCCCCCCTGGACCCACCACTGCCTCCTGGGCTCCGCGTCGTTTCCGAGAAAAGGGATTGATGGACAGATGCAGATGACTGAAACTGGCAACGTCTTGAGCGGTCATTCACCTACCTCCTTCTTAATAAGGAAAAATGTAACAGCATAATAAGGCTATACCAGATTCAGTTGGTAAGTGGTACTCTGCAACAGGCTCGCAACCAGAGGTGGGCTAGGGGTGACCTGGCCCTCCCTAAGCTTTTCATGTCCCCTCCAGACCTCAATACAAAATGTACAATTTAGATATTTGTAAAAGGATATTTAATGGCTTGGCCCCTCCTAACATATTCATGGCCCCCCAAAGCTCTGTGGCTGGTTTCGAACCTGCTCTTCAAGTGGTGTATCAATGGACGGACGTTAGAAGAGTGTAGTCAAAACGCTTTTAGAAATGAAGAGATTCATCGAAGTAAGAATTATATATATTTTAGACTGAGTCTAGTGTTATGCAGAAACGCATTTGGCGCTAGCTTAATATTTGTAAAGTATATTTTTATTCACGTAAATTCATTGAAAGGAACAGGGCTCATAACGAGTCACTTTTTTAAACTAAAATTTACTTTTATTTGAAGTTGGTCACTAAAAGTTACTTTTTTTGAAACTTGTCACTAAAAGTTAATTTTTTGAGAGGTAAAGTGACTTTTTCGTGTGATTTATGTTTTGTATTATAGTTTTCTTTAAAAAAATGGAAAAAGGCAGAAACTTGTTACTCATTACTCTTCTGAAAGCATCAGTACTTGCTGCCACATGTGAAACAGTCAACTTTATTCTCACTTCAGCTTTTATTCTTTCTTCTATCATAATAATCTTTCAGTTTTCTCTGGTAATAGTTAACGCTCCGTTCAACGTTGTGTGTGTGTGTGTTTGTGTGGTTCATCATGTTCGTCTTGTATTATGCTTCTTGTATGTTCTTCTTAAGAGTAGGTGATGAATTTGAATATTTCATGGCTTTGAGAACTCTCAATGCTAAGTTAAATATAATATCTGGGATGAAGAAATACGGAAATAGGCCAGAACTGGTTCCACTTACTCAGAAGCTTCTTACATCTGCTAAGTCTGCTTACCGTAACTACAAAGCATATTTAGAAAATCTAAGAAAGGCGGAAACTCAAAGAAGAAAAGATGAAACAAAACAACAAAGAGAGAGGTGATGGAGAAATTGACAAAGGAAAAAGGGGCATGATGAGATTTTGGTCACTTTTTCATGTGTTTTGGCCATTTTTGGTCACTTTTCAACTATTTACAACTATGAGCCCTGGGATTATTAAAATTAGGGTATATTAAAAAAGACAAAACAGAAAGATACAAAATATTTTTAAATTGAAAAACTGGATTTCTGGAAAACAACTAAATCAATGAATAATTTTCTTATGAAAGATATTCAGAGCCAAAAACGTAGCCAGGAAGGGGCAGGAACGGAGATTAAGAGATCAAATAATATTACAACAATTAACATTAACAACAGGGTTAGAATATTAAAATAATGAAATCGGAACTATGTACAGTATTAATTACTAAATGAATGTGGTTTCAGCATTGGGACGAGGGAATATTTTCCCAATTAATATTTTGGAAAAAATCACCCATTAAAACTTGCTGGCGGTGAATAAATTGAAATAATAGCAGAATTTTGCAAAATAATTGCAATAATTCGTATGTAATCAATTCACATGTAATTACTGGGTAAAATAGTGGAGGTTAATTCCTAATACAGTGAAACCTCTCTTAACGGGCACGTCTCAATAGTGGACATCTTCATAAGAAGACAAACTTTCTTATTCTTCCATGCCATAAATATGTGTGGTGTGGTGTTATGAGGGAGAACCCTTCCTTTTAGGAACACCTCTCATTTGCAGACAAATAATCGTGTTCCACTGATGTCCATTTTGAGAGGTTCACTGTATTACTTAGTTTAATAATAATAATGAATGCTCAAATGTGTGGAGGACTTACTTTATTGAACCTACCACTGCAAGAACTGATTTATTATTATTATTATTATTATTATTATTATTATTAGTAGTAGTAGTAGTAGTAGTATAGTAGTAGTAGTGGTGGTGGTGGTGCAATAGTTGCGTAACAAAATATACTGTTTTCTTTGAGTTTGTTTAAAAATGTATATCACTATTCTGAGAGCACACACCCCCTTTTATGTTGAACCCCCCCCCAAGTTAAAATTTCTGGCGTACTTACTGAATGTGAACGCTCTCCCTCGCAGTATAAAATATTTCTAGCAAACTGAGAAAGTCTTACATTTTCCAGCATTGAGATGAATGCTGTCAAATTCATTTCTATTCATCTCTTTCACGCTTTGAAGTGTCAACAAATCGAAGGCCAAATTTTGATTTTGATTTACTTTTTTTGATGTTCGATTAAACACTTTAATTTTCGTTTTCATTCCGCCGAATTCCCACTGAAAACTGTGTTTCATCTTTCCACCCACGAAATCCGTTTTTTTAAAAAAAAAAAAAAAAAATCCTAACCCTAGTCATCAGCCACACGAAATCTACTAGGACCCTTGCCTTCACATACATCCATTTTTTACAAACAGTCGGTCCCTTCTGGTTGCGTTATTCTTGTATGGTGCATATTTCTTAAACCGTCCATGAAACTCACTTGCAATATACACAGATCTTGAAAACGAAGCTCACAGAAAACTGTCTCCTTCATGAATCCTTCTCGGAAACTAGCTCCGTAATAAACACGAGAGCCGAAATTTACAGTTGCAGCTTTTGACAATGTTCCCGTGAGATATGAGAAATACATTTTAAATTAACTTTCGGAAATGCACCATTCTTTTGTGTATGCACTGCATTTCGCTAATAAGGTTTCAAAACACAATAAAACATCCGTTACTAAAATCCCCTAGGACAGTTCACTAGTGGGGTAAGGTTTTTTTTTCTTTCTCGTAAATGTCTCAGGTGATTTTGCTCACATTCCACAAATAAATGTATTGTAAACAACTCTACAATATGACAAAGATCATTTATCTTGAAGAAAAAAATCAGAAAGTTTGCTGATGTGATTGAGCTTTCCTATTTTTTTAAATTTAAGCTTCGGTGATTTTTTTTTTTTTTTTTTTGGTTTTTAATATTTAATATATCATTTATAACCCTACAATTTATCGTAGCATTTTTCTAACGTAATTTCAGAAAGGGTAATTTAGGGTGTAGATGTATTATATTCCGAAGATTTTCTCAGAAATGGCTCTGAACATTTTCTCTGGCTGTTTATGAACAAATATTTCATTATCAATACTAAACTGTGCCATAATTTATTTATTTCGGAAGAAACTTGAAAGCGTTTTACAGAGGGAGTTTTATGACGTAGTTGTTTTCGGATGTAATTTTCTGAAAACCTGTTACCATTTTTTTCATACTGCACTTTAAAAAAAAAAAAAAAAAAAAAAACTCCACGGCATAGTATGACTTTTATTTAATTTTAATTTAGAGAAAAATGGGAACAAAAAAAATGTTTAACGCGGTGACAATTTTTTAAAATTATTTTTTGTGATCACAAAAATCATGTATCAAAGTTACGAATGATCATATAATTTTGTACTGCTTTTTGAAAGCAGTGCTATTTTTGGAAAATCGTTACATATTTTTTTCCCCCTTAAACAAGAAAAGAAGGTGCAGCGGATTTTTTTCTTCCACTGCTCACAGCAAAGGAAAATTATAGATTTTAAACACTTTCACGTACTGAAAAGTCTTTGTTCACACGATTGGGAAACAGAACAATACCTCTTTTCGAATATCTATCCTGTGTGAATTTATGTAACGATTATCACAGGCTCTATATGCGTTGGAGAAAGTGACAGAAAATACTCGAGTGCTTAAAGGAAAATACAAACAAACAAATAAAAACATTGGAAAACTGCTTCTTTAAATAAAATATCAGTGCAACTAAACAAAAAGTAAAGAAATGTGAAACTTACGGATATATTGCTGTTTGCGAAAATTTCAAAACCAAAATAGGCCAAAGTTATTCAAATGAAATTTTGCGAAATGATATTTGTTACTCTTAGCATAAACTTACCGACTGTACCAGATATGAACGAAGTCGTGAATTTGGTGATAAAATCATTTCGCCAGCATCCTGTGCATCCGTATATTTAATTAGGATTGAGCAATGAGAGTTCGGGCGATTTTACAGAACCGTTTCAGTGATTTGGTCGCTAGTGCTGACGATTTTTGTAATAATGAATGACAAAATAAAAGTTCTGGCGTCTAGCGGAAAATCTGTAGCTACCATTTTTGGAAAGTTTTATTTTATTTTTGAACATAAATGCAATACAAATATTAGACGCCGAGGGTAACAATATACGACTTGACTAACGGGAAAGACCCTTTAAAATTGAGAAGAGAGACATGAATTGTCGTTTAAGAAACTTGAGACTATCAAACTTTTCTATACCAATCAACAGGTCAAATAATTTTTCTATCATTTCAACTCTGACGAGAGTGAATATCTTGAATTTAGGGTTCCTAATGTACTCAAAATAGGTCACTGGCTTACTATTTGTTCTAGATTCTGGAGCATACTGTAGTCGGCTAACATGTAGTCTGAAGCAGTACTTGGCAGTCACAAAACCTGTCTGCGGGTTCGAATTTCGCTTAGGGTATGAGTGTTAAGTACATATTATCCTTAATTGAATTATGATGATTCATTTCTCATAATCTGATTTAGCCTAAAGGGCACAATCGTGAGACATAAACTAAATTATACAACATAATACATAATAAGAATGTGTTTCATGCTCTTTTCGGCTTAGAGAGAAAGGTAGTGTCTTAGAAAATCCATTTGACGATAACCGCAAGACTTTCTTGTATGTATAAAGTGTTTCTTGGCAACATTGTTATGGCTAGTCGTTATTCGGCAGTCTCAGATTTGTTCAATCGGAACAAGTTCTGTAGATCTGAAAATCAGATGAAGGAGATGGAGGAATTCTGAATGCTGTCTGCCACATGGACAAGAGCGTTATTCTGTTGAAAGACGGTGTGAAGAACAATTAAGAAAAGAAAAAAAAAAGTAGTATCCTATTGGATTTCGGAGGGGCATAGTAGAATGATTATACCACGCGTTCTCAATTAGTTAGAAGATTGAAATACAGCCTTTGAATCCTCAATTGAGATGAATGCAGGAAACTCGGGACACGCTATTCCTATATCATCTGCTCAAGTGGTTTATTTGTAATCATTAACACTTTTACTTGTATATCACTGCAGAGTGGAAGTTGATCATACTACTTCTTCAGGTATTGCAATCTTCATATCCAGTAGTGTATTTCAGTATCATTTTTAAGCAAGTTGTTAAATAAGCGTAAAAATAACTTAATAATCTTTTATTATCAGTGCTTGAATGGAAAACACACTTGTAGTATACATGGTTTTAGTTCCGAAGTCTTTGGTAAATAAATAAAGAGATAAAAGTAGAACATAATAATGCATCTTGGGAAAATGGGTTACAGTACTCCTGATTGGATTGGCTTACTACAGGATAAGATGCAATTTCAATCTTTTGTTTCTGCGGTGATAAACCTGGTTTCTTAGAACATACTATACTATTAAGGAAAGCTGTCGTTTGACACTTGTATAGAATACATGATTCGTTGAAGGCATCACTGTTGCCAAAGGTCCTGCAACAATACAGACATCAGTTCTGGCATCGAACTTAGAATGTTCAACAAGACATAATTATCTTACCGTAATAATGTGATAGAATGAATTGGTGTTTCTTTCAGGGCGTGACCGGTATATTATCTCTCAGATTTCGAGATTTACACCCCTCAGAAAATTGTTAAGGCCTAGTATAAACGTGTATATACTTTCTAAAATAAGAGTGAATAATTTGCATGTATGATTAAATTCTGAAATCTGTCAACACTATATATTATATATTTATATTTTGATCCGATATAGTTCTTCTTTTTATTAATTTCGTTGGCAACGCTTCTCTACCGCATTCGTTTCATGAATGACAAAGAAAATACTTTCGTATTCATTGTGTTCATTCACCATCCCTGGTTTAAATTCACTGTTACTGATTTAAAAAAAATATTTATTTATTTATTTATTTTTAACTTTTTTGGCATTTGCTGGTAGAATTCTAGTTTGAATTCGTACATAGAAATTAGCCGCAATTATATGTTCTCCATGGTGTACTTTCAATGATACTATTACCAACGCACTGAGTTCTGATTATCTGAGTACTCCAGCCTGTTTGATGGACATGTACAAAGTTTGTGATGTTAAACGCATGACCTTAGCCCATCCATATGTTGTATTGTTAAGTGAGTTTCCAACGAAACGTCAGATTGGACATTTTGACTAACACCAACTTAGTACAAACTGTTTCACCATTCTCCAAAAAGAAAAAAAGTGCTTTGCACGATATTCAAAAACTGTTAGAAAATCCTACATTGAAAATTTCAGAATCGACAAATATATTTCAGAATATATTGGCTAAGTCAATATAGTACCATATCTGGCACTAAGAAACCTTACGGGTCAATAATGATGACTTTTGAACACTTAGATTAGAATGACGCAGATCTAGCTTTATTTGCTGTGGAGTTATTGAAGTGCAGAAGTTTGTTTTTCTTCTTTTAATCCTTTACCTAACGGTAGAGACTAGAATCTGTCTATTTAAGCAAATCTCTGCAAAAGAAGGAATGTCAGTTAGCAATATTACGCAGCTCATTTCAAGTACAACCTCAAATTTGAAATAAATTTCTGATGATTTAGAAAGAACAACACAAGAAACTAGTACTCTTACTAGTAAAAGAAGACTGTGTAGAAGAAAAATGTTTGGAACTAGATTCTTCTAACATTTACACAATAATAGTTGAGTTGAACATAACATTTAACAGAGATGCAGTAGATTTAATCACCTTGTGTTCTTTGTTTGAAACGTTTCATTGTATTCAGCTGATAAACGGATCAGATGTCAAAAATCTTTGTCAGTTTATTCATGACATAGATGACGATCGTTTACAAGCAGATGTAAAACCATTCAAATTCTTGACAAAGTGTGTTACCATTAAAATATACCATATTCTGAGTTCAGCTAAAAAGCCTGTGTGTGAAAATATTACCTGTATCAACGGCTACCGTTGAAAAGTCTTTCAGCACAATGAAGCGAGGTAATGATACCACAAAGAAATACGTAGACTTGGAGGCTCATCATTGGGCCACAGTATGAGGATTTCTGTTTAAGGAGAGGATGTTCCAAGTGAATAATTTTTAATTCAGGTTCTTCAGCGGTAAGAATTCAAAACACAAAGAAGGATCCGTTTGGTGTAATTAAGAAATGTCGTCACAAGAATTATTACGACACGATTTAATGTACTGTATATTATAATTAAAATAATAAGTATTTTTTACTACATTTAATTCTCTTGTGTATAAACATCTGATATTAAATTTAATACGATTAGACATTTGCTCTACATATAATAAGTTGGAAGTAGTTTTGTGATTGATTACTTTAACTCGAATTAGTATAAGGATATGCTACATTGAAAAGCTTAAAATATTAGGCCTATTTCAAACTAAATTGTTTTTATATCTGCTATTCATTTAAAGAAATCTCAGTTAGAGAAATGCAGTTTTAAAATCACGGTACAAAAAGTGTGGGCTTAGTTTAGACGTATTTGCATTATAATAAGATTTATTATTTATTACTTAGAAAATTATTTAGTAATCATTTGAACACATGAACATGTTTGTTCTTTTCTAAAAAAAGAGAAACAAAACAGTAAAAAATGTACATTTTTTTTGTATTATTTTATTGACACTCATATAATTAAGGTCTTCTGTTCACTTCATTACCCACTTCATAATTTTAAAACAATAACGTCGTGGTTTATTTAGAATTTTGTTTCGGAGGCAGGGGCTAAATTCAAAATGACAACAAACCTAGTTTTATTATTACATTTTGTGTTAAATATGGAATGAAAAATACTGTAGTTTGGCATATTTTTTTGGGGGGGGGGGGAGGGGAGGGGGTGATCGCAAGCCCTGTAGGCTTTTGTAAAGATCCTCTGAGGTATTCCGATTATTTCCCTTCAGGCATCGAAAAATAGCTCCCAGGGACTTTCGCAAGGAGTAACTAATGGGGTCCAGACCCTCCTCGAAATCTCAACGTTTCTGTAAGTTTAGTACAATTTTAGGTTTGCGTATAATTTATCCTCATATTGAAATTTCTACGTACGTCCTTGCCTCCTCACAGAAAGATTTTTGTAAAATAAACCCGGCTTGTAACGTATAATTCTAAATAACAAGAATAATATTACATGGAATATTTGACAGAAGATTCAACATTCAAATACCAGTAACAGTGGTGATTGGTTGCGCAGAAAGAGCATGAAAGAATGCCGCAATGATCGATGAATATCCATCCTAACAGTGATTATTTCGAAAGTTGTCCCCGAGGGGGGGCCTTTTAATACATAGTGGGTGAAATAGTAGTAAGAAACTACTAGACTACATTCTAGATTAATTGATACCTTTTCTCCCTCTCTCTCTTTCCCCCGAGATAGCATTGGTTATACTATATATTGAATTTCTGTGCTCTGAAGAAGAAAGGTATTCTTTCACTGCTATGCTTAAAAAAAGTGCAGTTTCGATTTAACTTGAGATTAAGCACCTTGAAACAAAGTTATCGAATAGTTAGTTAATTGTTCTAACTAATAGTATTTTCCTTAAACATATTAATGCCTATTTTGATTTGAAAGGAAACATCATTTCATCAAAGTTCATTTCTCATCATTATTTTACCGTAGTATCTTAAGTTCATGATTCTTTAAAGCAGTCATTAATAACTGACCGAAGTATGATGCCCGTGAGCAGAACAGTAAGAGCAAAAGACGAAGTGTTGGCAGTATACAAATAGCCATGATCCATAAGTGGCATTCTTCAAGGCCATAGAAATACGAGGCATGTTCAGAAAAAGATCGGCCTTTTGCTATAAAATTTGTATTACTGGTTTCACAATTGACCCCCTCAAAGTAGTCCCTTCTACTGGCAATACACCGTTTCCAACGTATCTTTCATTTTCGGAAAGCCTCCTGGAACGCACTTTCTGGGATTGTGTGCAAGTCTTTTGTCGCATTGTCCTGAAACTCATTTATAATTCGGAAATGACGTCTTTTCAAAGTTTGAGAAACAGAAAAAGTCTGCTGGGACTAGGTCCGGAGAATAGAGTGGATGGGACACAATGGGAGTCGAAGTTATGTCAGATAACTGCAGATGAGGATCGAAGCGTGAGTAAGCATATTGGCGCGGTGCACCATCCAAGTCTAGTTTTCCCACAATTTGGGCCTTTTCCTGCGCACAACATTCCTCAACCGCACTAAAATATCCTTGTACAACTGTTTGTTTGCCATCTGACCACGTTATACAAATTCACGCTGAACAATGCTTTTCTAATCAAAAATCGCAAACATCACCACCTTCATCTTTGACCAACTCATGCATGCTTTTTCTCTTTGACAAGAAGACCCTGAATTAATTTTAAAGCAATTGAAAATGTCACTGTAAATATTTTGTCAAATTTGTAGCAAAATTTCACACACATGTTCGTCAAGCTTTTTCATTGTCACTGTATTTGACGAAGAGCTTTGTGCAAGTGCTCACTTTATCGACTGTAGCTCGGAGATCAACAATCATAGCGAAACGAGGTAAATAGCAATTTGTTGTTTAAACCTGCTGGTAGGTGAGCTTAGTAACCGTAGCGCACTCCCTCTGCCCGTTAACGCGATGTTTAAAAAGTTCGGTTTCTTTTTGAACACACCTCGTATTTATGTGCCTGGCAGCACTGTTTCTATAACGTCACATTGTTATTTGTATTTCTTATTAGGTTTACTGAGAATGGGAGATGTAAACTATTACGTCATACAGTGTTTAGTTGTAAATGACTGTTATAAAACAACTGTTATTTTCTTCTTTGTTCTTGTATTGTTTTAACGCTCACGAATGGACTCTCGAAAGGGAAATTAGCCAAAGATGTCATTAAAAGAATTATCCTATATAGCAAAATTCATCAATTAATATTAACTTCTTCCAACAGACCGTCCACAATCCTGATCAACATCAAGAAAGACAGCCGAAAAAAGCAAAGTCCTAAGTATTCTGAAATCGTAAGCAATGGTACAGGAAGTTCAGCTAAAAAAGTAGGTGGCGCAGTATATAAAAAGGCCCAGCAGAAAAAGAAAGGTAATAGTACCAGTAAAAGTGAGTTTAAAGTAGGGAAGATGGATAGCGACGGCAAAAGATCTATCAGCAGCTTAACAGGTCTCAGGAGAGACTCTGAAGTTTTATATGTTGGTAAGTTTGCATTTCTACTTGTAGAATCATATTGAATAAAAATTATACATAGTTTATTGTTCAAAATAATATATATCGTACTCTCCACAATAGTTGAAAATCACAACACCTACTCATAGATTGGTAGATATACTTCTCAGTATGAATTGATATTGTAGTTTGTAGTGCTTGGTGGAAGCACAAACTGGCATAATTGACTGGCCTGAAGGGCTAAGCTAGTAAGCACATGATCTGTCAATCGCGGGTTCGAATTCCGACTGGGTCATAATTCATTTTTCATTGTCTAAGTAGTTCTTCAAACAAACAAAGCCTGAGACAGGAAATAAAAAACTCATGCTGGAAAATAGAAATTTTACATGCATATGATTTAAGATAATGGGTGTCAACTGAAACTTTCCTATTCCAAAGTTCAAAATTTACACTGATTAAAATGGCATGATCAAGTACCTCTATTAATGGTATATGTATAGAATGGACAATTTATCTTGAAAGATTCCTGTAATTTTTAAACCGCAAATACTTGGTAGTATGGGACGTTCTTTAGCTAATTAATCAACAAAAATTTAGAGGATCTTGGCTCTTGCCAATGTACTCTTATCTTAAAATTTAGACGGAGGTCTTGATGTAGAACCAGGGACCTAACGCCAAAAAATGGTAAGGTGCGTTACCCCACCCGACAAGATACATTAATCTTTACGAAGGGTGTTAACTTGGTCCAGGGTCAGAGTAGTACTTATTAAAATTTCAGAGGGGGTCCATATTGCTAATTTGAATGAGTATAAAATTGCAAAATAGGTCAAATCTGGGAGTTCTTATCCTCAAGATAAGACTTTTACTTCATATAGTTCTTTGGTATGGTCTATGATTCTGACAATACTGAGGGTTCAAAGATCAAGGTCATATATTTTGGCAAGAATATCTCCTTAAACTACCTTGGTAATTTTAACAGGTGTCTATAGGATTATTTTATACCTTCAGATTGGTGTTTTGACAGGATTATCTTGAACTCTTAGATTGTTGTATATTAAGATCTACATATACAAGGTGTCTCAAAAGTCCCCTGACATAGAATAACTCTGTTAGTATGAGAGTTATAACAAAATGTAAGAGGGGAAACCATCTCCAAATATGATGTTTTCAATCTAATCTAAAGGAACTTTTTAAATCGGACGAGCCGTTTGGGCTGTACACTCTTTATGCACCCAATGTTAAATGAAAATGCAATGTTGCCATTTACCGGGATCCACAACATAAGTTAATGAAGTTACTATCTTTTACGCTAACGTGTCGATGGCCAGCCCCCATGTCAAACAGTAACTTCATTCACTTATCTTGTGGGTCCAGGTAAAAGGCAACGTAGCATTTTCATTTAACATTAGGTGCATAAAGAGTGTACGGTCCCAACGGCTCGTCCAATTAAAAAATAAAAAAAAAAAATAAATAAAAAAATAAAAAAAACTTCACTTTATATTGAAGACATCATATTTGGAGATGGTTTGCCCCTCTTACATTTTGACATAACTCTCATAACAGAGTTACTCTATCTCAGGGGATTTTTGAGATACCAAGTATATATTTTAATCAGACTGGAGCCATAGGTTGAGAGTACATTTGGCGTACTTTGGTCTGGATTTCCACCCGTTTTTAGACATAAGAATTGACGTTGTTTCATTTTTCGTTGAATTCTGATTGATAAAGGTATTATCTTTGCTAAAATTTGATTGATTCAACTTGATTTCTTAAACGTTATTAGTTAACCACATCCACTGAGTGAGGCAACAATGAGTTGCTATCATCAAAGATTTAGGAAGATGATGAATGGTCTGAGTGATATTTCGCTCAGCGTTTAGTTGCATCGAGTATGCACTTAGTTGAATCAAATAAGTGCTAAATTGATGAAACACTTGAAGTATTTCATGTAGTGTTGCCAAAATCTTTGACTCTACTCTCACTCTTTAGAAACGATTTCTACTCTTTAAAATGTTTCTTTTTGATTTATAAATTTTAGAAAACAGTTTCTTAAATAAGGAAAAGAATTTCAGTAAGTAAACAAAAAATGTTCAGGGATGAAAAATTGATACCACACAAAAGAATTAAACAGACATTTTCAAATTAAAAAATACAGTGACAAAAGAATTTTTAGCAAACAAAAAGTTTAAACGAAAATTTTAAAAGAAATTTTTTAAGTTAGCAAAAATATTTCAAGCAAAATTTTTCAAACAAAAATTTTCAACTCTGAAAAGCTTACTGGTAGGAACATTTTAGAGAGCAAAAAATTTCGATAAAATTTTTCAGTAGGTAAAAATTTTCAAACGATGTTTTTACTGTTGAAAAATAAATTTTAGTAAACGAAATTTTTAGTGAACATTTTTACGGATTAAAAACATTCAGTAAAGACACTTTTACTAAACAAAAATAATTTCAGTGAACAAAAGTAAGAAAAGAAAACTAAAATAATCTTAGAAAAATATTTTTTCAAGCTAATTCACGAACTAATAGAATTACTTTTTGCTATTTTTGTTCACTTTAATATTTGTACGACATGGTGTTCAGAGAAATGAAACACAAGAATTGATACTTTTTAGTATTACTTCCAAAAATAATTGTTAATATTAAATATTATTTTTGATACAAAAGTCTTCAGGTTTTCTTTTTAATACATGGCAAACAGGACATCAAAGCGTGTTGGTATTGTATTATGCCGAACCCTGAAATGAAGAGAGAAAAGAGATGTGATTAGTTAAAACAGAGTTGTAGAAAAAATACTTTCAATGTATTTAAAAAAGGAAGTGTTTCATTAAAACATAATTATCTGAGAATGATATTGATGTTGGTTTGGACCATATTACATACATTGTCATTTGGATGCGGTATCTCGTTCAAAGTTAGAACAGTTCTCTGTTTTGACTTTGTTATTGAGATCTCGTTCATAGCTGGAACATTTCTTCATTTCGAGGGATTATAATGAGAGAGAGTTGGAAGATTGTAGGAATGACCTTATCGGGTTTTTACTGTTTTTCTTCTTGATCATGTCTTTGATTTTTCAATATCCACATGAAACTGTAACCTAAAGAGTCTTTAAGAAAGCGTCTTTTGGTGTATTTGATGCTATAGATTTCCTTCTTTTCTGGTGACGGTGGTATATAGTCTTCCGTGCGGCATATCTTGTGTGGAATTGTGATTGTGACTTGACCTTGGCATTGATCTAAAACCATTTATTTCATTGTGTTGAAATTCAGTCCTTGCCCCACTTGATAGTTTAGAATGAACTCTCTGATCTTAGATATGTAGCTAGTGACATTTGTATGGGGTTAAATACTTGGAACTTGTAATTTTTGGAATGTCACTAACATAAATCTTAATATAAACCTTTTTACCGTATGCTTCTATCTCATTAGACATGAATTTCAAGTGTATAGATGATTCAATGGTTGGTTCACCTGGTTTCTGGATAAATATCATATAGTCTGTGTTGATGTATAACGTTTCCACAACTCAAATAACAAGGATGTGTATACACCGGGTCGATTGTAATCGTAATATCAAACTGGCTCAAGAGATAATGTGGCAAGCTAACTATTTAGCATGGAGGCCGCCAATCCGTCAGTTTTTAGTGGCAGTGACGATAAGTATTATTCAACGTCTGATACTGACTTGCTACTGTATGAGCACGAACTTGGACATAATGCGGCAGCAAAAACACTTTGCAACAAAACATTTGTCATGCAAAACAGGAAGGGACGGTGAACCACAGCACAACAACTCGTTGGTTTCAGAAATTTCGTGCATGTTGTAAAAATGTTGAAGATCAGCCAAGGTCCGGTCGTCCTAGGACTACGGATTCTGAAGTCATGCGACACGCCATTGACGAAAATCCATCCACCAGAACACGAGATTGTCAAACCAACTTGGCATGTTTAGTTCACTGTAATAAGTCGTCTTCACAAACTCGGTAAAACCATCAGGAGTTGCCATATTGTGCCATCGTAGCTCAGATCCAGAGCTGAGTGTATGTGTGCTGACCACTGCTGTAAAATCTGTTTGATGTGCGTGTCCTGAAACAGATTGTCACATGCGACAAATATTTTTTCTTTTTTACTTTTACTTTTTCTTTTTCTTTTCGAAATCTGAATGTGGAAACACAATGGTTGAGCAAGCACCAACTTGCTGACTGGTCGTCAAAAAGAGCTGTTTTGAACATACTCATGCTTTGTATGTGGGGGAACTATGAGGGAGTAATTCATTTCGAGTTCGTTCCTAACGGTCATTTATTCCGAACAGCTGGATCGGCTGTATGCTGCACTAGGCAAAAAAATATCCTGCATTGGTAAACTGAAAACGCACCCGCCTGTAACAGGATAGTGCAAAACAACAATCGGCTTGAAAAACACAAAAATGCAGGAAGTTGATGGCATCGAATTGATGCCACACCTGGCTTATATTCCTGGCCTAGCCCCTTCGGATTACTACCTGTTTCAGTTCCATGGCGCATTTCCTGAAATCACGATGCTTCACCAACCAGCAGGAGGTGGAAACATACGTGACTGATTTCTTTGCCTCTAAGGACAAGATATCGTATCGACATGTAATGGAAGAACTGTCAGGATGATGGCTTCAGACAGTTCAACACCAGTCTATAATATCAGTGTTAACGTCAGGTCATTATATATTTTAAATCTACAGTAAACGAAAACTTAGAATACTGCATTTATTTTTCAACTTTAAAACTCAGGGCGCTACAATATCACAAACATCCCAATTCTGGAGGTCTCTGCAACAGTAATAATGTACATGAGACAGATAAGACAATGCATGTCTAACATTAAATTAACTTACTTGTTTAGTGTTCCTTTTCAGCACTGAGGTTGTTTGAGAAAATTAACTTACTTGTTTAGCGTTCCTTTTCAGCACTGAGGTTGTTCGAAAGATGGACCTACAGTTTAAGGTGGAATCTGAGCCACCTAGTGAGTTTAAATTTATAAAAGCTCTTCCACTGAGAATCGAAGCCTGGATCCCATGGATCAAGGGGCGCACCCTAACCACTAGACGAGTGGGGAGAGCATCGAAGTACTTTAGTTTTGAATAAACATGAACAAAGTTAGAAGAGATTGAAAGCCTGTCTTGATTTATCAATTGCGATTGGAAATTATGTAAGTTAAGACCAACTTAATCTCTTATTTCAGGTAAACGTGGAAAAATTTCTGATGTTTTCGAAACAAAGAATGAGAAAAATAGTCGGTCCATGTCAGAACCAGATATCTTCCACAACACCGATAGTGGCTTCGGTGATGATGTATTGCTTCACGAACCACCAAGTATATTCGATCGTCCAGGTTTTGGCAGTGTGGCTTTCAGGTAACTCTTAATCTACACCTAGAAATATCTATGTTGCTTTTACTCAAATTGAGTTTTAACCACTGCTATGTGAAAAATTTACTGTTTTAGAGTAATATAATAAAATATTCTTAGCTTTTCTCATTATAATAATCAAATACTAATTACTCTAGTGTATTGCCTGCCAAGTTTATAATAAAAAAAAAGTGAATTATGTAGAACCTGTTCAAATCTAACACTTTTTTCTCTTTCATACAATGGAGTAACCACATTTCAAAAACCGAAATAAGTAACGTTTTAGTATTCTCTTGACTGAGGAAAACAGAAAAAGTCAATAATACGTATGGTCTACAAAAGACAGTCTTAGTATTTATTTTTTGTGTACTAGTATATGATCGATAGTATAATCTTCAAATCTACATTACAAACTAAGAGGAAGGTATAAAGCTGATACTCAAGTAAATCATTTAAACATTATCCTACATTGTTATCAGTGTTTTTTTCGAGTCCTCTATTGTATACGACGACCAAACAATAGTTTATTGTTTTGCGCATTTAATTAAACAGATAATGAGTTACTGAAAACAATAACAATTTATTTTGCATCTGGAATTTTGGACTGTATAAATTTGTATAGTTGCTGGAATTAATAAGTATTAGAATAAGAAAATCCAATACACAAACACTGAAGATCCCGCACACGAGGCTTTTGCAGGAAAGCACAACACAACACTGACAAAAGATGAGGGAGGCGGCCTAACGGTATTTTTGAAAAGAAAGACAAGAGACCGCCAGAGTAAGATACTACAAATAGAAACCATATTGACCTGCAGAGACATCTCTACAGCAAAACTGACACTACATAAAACATATATTTTGTTCCAAGTTTTGAAAATGCTCACAATAGGCTCAAACACTGAGAAAACATAAGCGTCCTTTTTCTTCTTAATTTTATGAAACAAACAGAGGGCAGAATGGCCCGAACATAGCCCCCACCTTGAAACGCTCTAGTTTCAAATAACATACTCACACAACGAATGATCGAGCTTCACACAGGAAATACACTACAAACGAAATAATAATAATAATGATAATGATGCATAATAATTAAAATAGCAAACACAAGACAAATATTCATATGCAAGGATAAGACATGCTTGATGAGCGAGATTGTAGCGTTTCGCATGACTTCACTTTACTTTGAAGGGTTGAAAGGCAATGCAACCAGCTTCGCAATGGGGCGCTTCAACTCCCCGAAGGCAGTCTTTACAGTAACTGCTCGCACTAAGCCATCATTTCCTGGAAATATGCACTGAACACGCCCTAATCTCCATTGCTGGGGAGGCAGATGGGATTCCTTCAAAATAACCATGTCACCAATCTTGATATTGTCTCGGTTTTCCCGCCACTTCGTTCTTGACTGGAGACTGCACAAATATTCTTGGGACCAACGGCGCCAAAAATGCTGCGACAACTGCTGCACCAATTGCCACCTTTTCAGATGAGAGAGCTGGGATGAAGTGAAATCCTTATCCAGGATAGAAAGTAATGACTCTCCCACAAGGAAATGAGCTGGTGTCAGAGCGGCCAGATCGTTGGGGTCATCCGAGAGAGGAGTGAGGGGGCGGGAGTTCAGAATTGCTTCAATTTGAACTAGCGTGATATACATTTCCTCAAAGCTCAACGCCACCTCTCCCACGATGCGTTTGAAATGATACTTTACTCTACGTATATTTGCTTCCCAAATCCCACCAAAATGAGGTGCGGACGGGGGGTTAAAATGCCAAGATATTCCTTGTTTGCTGAGGTAGGCAGCAGTTTCTTCATTTTTGGCCGTGTGAACACTCACTCTTAACAATTCCTTTAGCTCTTTGCTAGCTCCTACAAAGTTACGCCCACAATCGCTGTAGATGTCACTAGGTACGCCCCGACGAGCCACAAAACGCCTTAGGGCAGCGAGAAAGGAAGTAGTGCTTGCATCCGCTACTAATTCTAGATGTATAGCCTTAGTGGAAAAACACACAAAAAGACAGATGTAGGCCTTAAACCTCAAACGGCTGCGCCCCCGGCTGGCTTTGAGTAGCACCGGCCCTGCATAATCCACACCTGTGTGGGAAAAGCATCGGCTTGGGTTTACGCGAGAGGGGGGCAGGGAACCCATTAGTTGCGTCTCTGTTCTTCCTTCAAACCGACAACATTTTACACACTTCCGGATTATCTTCCTCACTAGATTTCTCGCACCCACAATCCAGAAATGTTGCCGTAGCGTAGATAACACTAATTGAGGGCCACCGTGGAAAGTGTTTAAATGCTCGTGATTGATCAGAAGTTCCGTTAATTTATGCTTATTGGGCAACAGCACGGGATGCTTTCTATCCACAGAAATGTCGGCGTTTTGTAATCTCCCCCCCACACGCAAGATGCCATTTTCGTCAATGAAGGGAGACAAGCATAAAATATTATTCTTATTGGGAATGGGCTCTTCATCCACTAAGCACTGGATTTCGGTGTGAAATTCTCTTTTCTGCACCTCCTTTACCAAACACAAAAGGCTCTCTTCCATTTCTTTCGATGTAAGTGCCCCCTGGCGTTTCTGCACCGGATTCCTGCAGTTGTAAACAAACCTGCGACACCAACCCACTACACGCTTCAATCTCACTAGGGAGGAGAAACGGTTCACAATGTCATTTTCAGACTGCACACACATAACGGTGATACATTTTTTTCTTTTCTTCCACTTCTGTAGTAAAGTCAGCGAGAGGATATGGAGGCTCTGGCAACATTGCTTCGCGCAACCACTCTGGACCGCTCCACCACAGGGGATGTTCTAAGAGCTCGCTGGGCTTTAACCCCCTTGACGCACAATCAGCTGCATTATCTTCACTCTTGGTATGTGACCATTGTGACGAAGGCAAAATTCCTTGTATTTTCGCTACCCGATTTGAAACGAAAGTTTTCCACTTATCAGGTGACTGGGCTAACCAGGCCAACACAACAGTGGAGTCAGTGAAGGCCCTTGTATCCTGGACGTTTACACTGATGGCATTTGCAACTGTGCGGCGCACAGTTCCAATCGGGGTAGGGAAACTGTTTTGATGGGAGCAACTTTGGTTTTTGCAGCGATGAGTCTCACGTCAACATGACCGTTAAGACGCTCTGCTCGTAAATAGGCGACTGCAGAATAGGCCCACTCACTAGCATCAGAGAAGCCTATTAATTGACAGCTGATGGCATCAGAGGGCACAATGCATCGTTCGACCTTCACTTCACGGAGCACAAACAACTCATCGCAGTATTCTTGCCAGGCTGCACTTGTTTCAAAGGGGAGGGGGTCGTCCCAACCGAGGCTTTCCTTCCACAATGATTGTAACATCATCTTGGCCCTGACGGTTACTGGGGAGAGAAGGCCAAGGGGATCGAAAATCTTGGCAATCTCTGACAACACTTTTCGTTTTGTCCACACTGCTGGGGGAGAGGGAGGCACTACGTTGAACCCAAACTCGTCGCTAACAGGTGACCACTGTACTCCGAGGGTCTTGATGTTGTTATCGGTGTCAAAGTTGAATTGTAGGTCAATTTCACGCATATGGGGAGGAACAGCCTGGAGCACTTCCGGTTCGCTAGATAGCCACTTTCAAAGTTCGAAGCCTCCTTCTCGCAAAAGTTGAATCAGCTGTTGTTGTAGCTCAATTGCTTCGCTCACACTAGCTGCACCTCCGAGGAAGTCATCCATGAAAAAATCTCTTCTCACTGCCTTTGCTGCTAAAGGATACTTCTCCCCTTCTTCTTCAACTACCTGGAGCAAGCATCTGGTTGCCAAGAAGCTAGCAGATGCAGTACCGTACGTCACTGTTAACAAACGGTAGTCTTCGATTGGAGCACTTGGAGAATCTCTCCACACAATTCTTTGGAAGTCGACATCATCCTTGTGTACTAACACTGCCCGGTACATTTTTGCAATATCCGCACATAAGGGAACACGATGCTCACGAAAACGAACAAGAATCGGGAAAATATCGTCCTGCAATTTTGGCCCCACCATGAGCTTCTGATTCAGAGATACACCCGAAGTTGTTCTTGCACTCCCATCGAAGACCACTCGCACCTTTGTAGTGGAGCTGGTGGGCTTCAAAACAGCATGATGTGGTAGGTAACAAATAGTTTCAACTGGAACGTTTATCTCGCTTGGGGGAATGAGTTCCATATGCCCTAACTGAATATATTCCCTCATGAAGTCGCGATATTGATGCTGAAGGGAGGGTTGTTTAGCTAACTTCCGTTCGGTATTTAATAGTCTCTTCACTGGGATTTCTCGTGATCTGCCTAATGGGGCTGTGTTACCCCTGAAGGGTAGTCTCACCACATAACTTCCGTGCTCGTCACGATGGTGTGTAGCTACGAAGTGTTCTTCACAGCTCCTTTCTTCTTTTGACATGTGTTTGGTAAGTGGGAGCTCTTCTAACTCCCAAAACTGGCGAAGAGCTTCATCGATCTCGCAGGAAACTCGATGTGACGTCACCGTTAGCTTCCCACTTGTCGGACCTATATTGCCAGATAGCACCCAGCCGAGCCGAGACTAGTTTCTAATGCGACAGGCGTCCCGGGTGGCCCCATACACTTCCCGCTCAACATAAGTGATGGAAACACGTCCGCTCCCAACAGAATGTCAATGGGGCCCACTACGTTGAAAGTGGGATCTGCTAATCTTAGGCCCTCTAAATGAGACCAGTTTGTAGCACTAGGACACTTTTGTTTGGGTAGATCAGATGTAACTTTCTGAACTACCACAGCACGAGTTTCAAAAGTTTCACTTGTTCCCCCGAATGACTGAAACTCTAAGTCCACCATTGCACTCGCTGTCGCCACTCCTGCTCCTGTAATCCCGGAAATCACAATACTGGATTTCTTTTTCTTGAGACCCAGTTTTTGTACACAGTTCTCGGTGACAAAACTAGATTCACTCGCGCAATCTAGCATCGCTCTGAAGGGGTAATACACACCATTATTTCCTCTTACTTTCACGATGGCAGTACATAATAACACCTGTGGTACACTTGCGTCCGCTGCAACATGGGCCGTGATATTTGATTCACGCACTGGTGACTCA
This sequence comes from Thermobia domestica, assembly GCF_964235325.1. NCBI lineage: Eukaryota > Metazoa > Arthropoda > Insecta > Zygentoma > Lepismatidae > Thermobia > Thermobia domestica. Next base: position 152,118,913 of record NC_137464.1, read on the forward strand.
GCTCTCTCGTAGTGCAAGAGAGTATGATGTTTTTTAGCGCACTTGCGACACGTACTAGATGCGCACGTATCCTTTCTACACGATTTCCGAAGACAATTAAAACACAGTTTTTTCTCTTTCACTAGGGTGACACGATCAGACACTTTGAGTTTTGTGAACTCAGCACATTTGTAGAGGGGGTGTATTGCACTGCATACGTCACATAATGTCTGACCACGTTCACTGGTGGTAAGATGGGAGGAAGTTTGTTTTTTGTCGCGATTCTTCACTTGCTCACTACTTCCGGCGACGCGCGATTTCCCGCCGGCAGACACTGCGAGCGCGCGGGCTCTGTTATCGAGGAATTCTGCGAGCTGCTCAAATGATGGCTGTTCATTTGTTTTCAATGAAAGTTCCCACTGTCTACGACTTTCACTGTCCAGTTTATCCGTGATATGATAAACCAAGATAACATCCCAGTGTTCGACTGGTTGCTCGAGCACCTTGAGGGACCACGTGCACTCCATTGTGGTATCAATTAACTTACGTAGGGCGGCTGGCGATTCTTGTTGTATTACGGGTTGCGTAACTAAGCGCTTAATTGTCGCGTTCACTATTTCCCTCTTATTGTGATACCGTACATTTAAAATGTCCCACGCCTCTTTGTAGTTGCTGTCCGTGGTTTGCATCGCTTGAAGGAGTTGTGCTGGTTCCCCTTTCAAGGATGTTTTGAGGTACTGCCACTTTTGAGCACCTGAGAGATTTTTGTTATTGTGTACTGAAGCCACAAATAAATCGTGAAACGATAACCACTCATGGAGGTTTCCCGAAAACACTGGCAACTGAAACTGCGGTAGTCTTACGTCACTAGCAGGTTGCCTTTCAGACGAAGACGAAGCCTGAGCTCCTTTACTTCCCTCCAATTGAAAATCCATCAATTGAACACACATCTGGACTATTCTCTTGTCCATTTCCGCTAACTCTTCTTCTTCATTTTCGAACTCCTCGTCTCCTGCCACTGCCGAAATATCATCCAGCAGCTTTGAACACTCCTGCTGGAGTTCACTGACCTTCGCCTGATGCACCAAGATGGCTGCCGCTGCGGTAGCGTCCATCTCTGTGATGGCTTTTTCTTCGCGCGTAATTTTTGACTTTAATGTTCTTTTCTTAATTTTTAGCGGCTCCATCTCTAAAACACTGCACTATGTTCGTGAGAAAAAAAGCACTCAATCACTAGTCTATTATTGTTCACAGCAACAGTTCACATAGGCACTAGTAATCCGGCCCGGAGGACCATGTATACGACGACCAAACAATAGTTTATTGTTTTGCGCATTTAATTAAACAGATAATGAGTTACTGAAAACAATAACAATTTATTTTGCATCTGGAATTTTGGACTGTATAAATTTGTATAGTTGCTGGAATTAATAAGTATTAGAATAAGAAAATCCAATACACAAACACTGAAGATCCCGCACACGAGGCTTTTGCAGGAAAGCACAACACAACACTGACAAAAGATGAGGGAGGCGGCCTAACGGTATTTTTGAAAAGAAAGACAAGAGACCGCCAGAGTAAGATACTACAAATAGAAACCATATTGACCTGCAGAGACATCTCTACAGCAAAACTGACACTACATAAAACATATATTTTGTTCCAAGTTTTGAAAATGCTCACAATAGGCTCAAACACTGAGAAAACATAAGCGTCCTTTTTCTTCTTAATTTTATGAAACAAACAGAGGGCAGAATGGCCCGAACATCTATGAACTTCACTTCTTTGAACATACCTAATTAGCTATAGAATAGCGTACCCACGGAAGTTGTGATTAGCTTGATGATTATGATGAAAAGGGTTCAGATCCCAAGGGAACTAAAGAAACAAAAACAATGGTAGTATGGAGTAGTAGTGTTTTTTGTTGTTACAGAAGGAAAAGGAGGAGGACCACCACTACTATTTGCATCAACATCTAGGAGAAAATATTTACATATTATAAAAGAAAGGCTCATAACGCTAATTCATAATAGTTCACTAATAATTAGGCTAATAGTTATCGCTAGCTGTGCTACTTTCAACTGACACCAAGAGATATCACTAGCGTGCAGGCAATACGAATCCGAGTTGAGGTCTTGGAAACAACAACAACAACAATTGCTGTTATTATTATTATTATTATTATTATTATTATTATTATTATTATTATTATTATTATTATTATTATTATTATTATTCTCTTCTCAATACAAAACTTCTCAATGTGAAAATGATTATGTAGTCTTTTCTAATTGTAGAAGAGCTTTCAAAACTCAGTTAAATGTTGACAGGCAAATTCATTTTAGTAAAATTGAAAATGATCTTACAATTGCCCCTGAAACATTTTGGAAATATGTAACTAGTTCAAAAAATAAGGTAATACCTGGTATTATTGACAATGATGTTTTGTTGACTGATGACAGTATGTTGGCTGAAAAGTTTGCCAACTATTTTTCATTGGTCTTTCAAACTTTCTCGGTTAGTGTTACTAAAAATCAATGTTCATTTGAAGAATTTGGTCAAATTAAACCCCCAGAAATTACTACTCAACATGTATTGGAAGCTATCAGAACTTTAAAGATTAAATCGTCAAGTGGGATAGACGGAATTCCAACTTTCACTGTTCAAAGAATAGGGGAAACAATCGCACCAATATTGTCTTCTTTGTTTAACTGGAATTTATCCATTTGTAATTATCCTGATGTATGGAAATTGGTTTCTATAACACCCATACCTAAAACTAATGGAAAGTCTATTAATGATTTTCGACCAATCTCTGTAATGAAGGTAATTCCGAAAATCTTTGAGAAAATAATCTATAAATATGTTTATAATAAAGTAAAGAATGAGATTAATATAAACCAAAATGGATTTATGGCTGGTAAATCTGCAATAACTAATTTAGCTAGTCTTTTGCATTATACGCTTCCAGTTATTTGGGCTGGTGGTCAAGTTGACACTATTTACTTGGACTTTGCTAAGGCATTTGATAAATTACCACACCACTTATTGATAAACAAATTTAAAATATATAACTTGCCTAACTGTGTTATTGATTGATTGACTTCATATTTAAATGGAAGGAAATTTGTGGTAAAATATAAAGGGAAACTATCTGCTATTCATAGTAATACCTCCGGGGCACTCCAGGGATCTAATCTTGGACCTCTATTGTTTTTGCTGAATATTAATGACATTTGTGTTAATTTAACTTATAAATATGTGTTATATGCTGATGATATTAAAATTTTCAGTCAAATTAAGTCCAAACAAAATCAAGATACTTTGCAATCGAAGAGAATTCCCTATCCCTGCACTTTAATAAAACGCAAGGAATAACATTTTCGAGGAAAGTTAACCCTTCAATCTACAAATACAGGATAGGAAATCAACATATCCAATTCCTTACGCATGTTAGAGATTTAGGAGTAATATTAGGTGAAAAATTGCTTTTTCAGAAGAATCTTCAGGTTGTAATCTCCAAAGCTAGGAGGAATTTAACATTGATCAAATGGTTATGTCGAAATTTTACTAATATTAACACCTGCAAAATTCTCTATATGTGCAATGTTAGGTCTCGTCTTGGATATTGTACGGTAATTTGGAATAGTGAAGCAAAATATTTTAGTTCGTCGATTGAATCAGTTCAAAATTCATTGCTAGCCTGGTTAAAATGGAAGTTTAAAGAAATAGGAGAGGCGAGCTTGTCAAACATAACGATGGATCTTAATCTTACCCTTCTGTCTGACAGGCGTCGACTCTTTGACTTCGAATTTTTAAATGTAATTCTGCATGGAGATTTTGTCCTGGAGAACTTTTTCTTTTTAAAACTTCCTCACAGAAACATTAGGAAATTTGTTCCGTTTATTAGTAAATATCTAATTATGTCTTCAATATATAAAAGTATAGAAACAGCTAACAACTTTTATCCGGTTCTTGATTTGTTTCATAATAATTTCAAGAATGTGTGTGAATAATTTTTAATTTTTTTTAAAATAAACTATCAAATGTCTTACCATTATTTTTTATTTTTAGTATTTTTAGGCTTGCAACTGATTCTCTTAACTTTGTTTTGTATTTTTCTAAATACTGTATGGATTTGTTTTATATATATATATATATATATATATATATATATATATATATATGTATGTATATTGTATTTTTTAAAAATCAAATTGTAAGAACCTTTTTAATTCTGAACAGATAAACATGTTTGTTTCTGGTTTTTATTGTATTTCTGGAGGTCATTTTGTAAAGTTTGTAAGGTGCCATTTGAAAGAACCTTTTATGTTTTGTTAGTTTTTTATTATTCTTTCGTCTTTTTTCTATCATCTTTTCTTTTCTTCTATGCTTAATTCGTTCTTTACTACGTATACTGCACTTTTTTTTTAACTTGGTCATGGATTTTTTTTATTTGTGTCATATGAATTTTTTTATGCTTATTTTATTTTCGTCATTATTACTAACCTTATGAATCAGTGTATTTTACCTGAAGTGTTTAACTTAGAACTATTTATTTTCATATTGTATTAGCAGCTACATAGAGTCGTCTTTTTTTTTCAATATTTTGTAAACTGTTACAACTACATGGTTAATAATAATCCATTTTTGAATTTTACACTGTATACTTATCCTATATGGTATACCTTTTCTATATGAATGTTAATCATGCTTTTTCTTTTTTACTTTTTTTTACTATTGTTAATTTTGTATTTTCCAGTTTGTAACAGATACTGCATGTTTTATATTATTTTTCTGAACTAATATTTTATCCATTTCATCTATTTTTGTATAATCAGTTGTATGCTGTTAATTCTATTTGCATGCGCCTTATGCTTGTAAAACATTTTTTTCTTTCTTAGAAGCACCTGTGGCTGTAATGCTGTTTCCTTCCAATAAATATATTTCACACATTATTATTATTATTATTATTATTATTATTATTATTATTATTATTATTATTATTATTATTATTATTATTATTATTATTATTATTATTATTATTATTATTATTATTATTATTATTATTATTATTATTAAGGATAATAAAGATTTTTAAGTACAATGTCAAAATTTCATTTTCACATTTTATATTGTGATGGTACGATTGAAATTTCTGACTGACGTGTGTCACTTTGAATATCAATAAAGAAAAGAAAGAAAAAAATAGGCCTGAGTATATGGTTAGTCAAAGTGATCTCCGGCTGCAGCCACATATAAATACTGTTCTTGCTACTGCTTAGTTAACGATAGGATTCCATATGACATTCAACTGTCTAAATTTACATGCATTTTTCTCTTCTCTCATTGGTCGTCAATGTTTTGAAACGTTAAGAGAATTGGTATCTCCCAGTAATTGGTTCGAAGTTCATTTTGATGAAAGCACGAAACTTTTCCTGGACAAATTCAGAACTGTACTAAATGTTGTAAAAGAAAGATACTAGTTTTATAATCTAAAACAACAACTTTGTCAACTGATATACTAGTATGGTGTGCAGCTAAGGAAGCAGGCTAACACGTACAGATTTACTTCGCTGGTAGAGGAGATAATTCCAGAATAGCTAATTTGTAATGTCAAGTATGTTAGCGTTTGGAATATGTTGTTTGAGGAACCTAATTTAACTGACTCTTTCGTTGGAGATGGTCAAACAAAGCAAAGCATCGGAAAGCCAGGAACACAGATCATACGGTGAAATATCACCAATACCTCACAACAAGTATAATGACAAAATCTTGAAATCACAAATGACTAAGGTTAACTTATCCTTTTTCGGCCTCAACTTTTACTACTGGCAAAGAAACGTCACTGACAGTTTAGGTGCCCAGCCTGTAGTACTAGCCATGCTGCTAACTTCTGCCGAGCAAAGGACGTAAATTTTTGTGGATGGGCAAACTATTTTGCAAGGTGCTGTTTGAATAACAAGGTTTATGAGCTTAAGCTATATTAGTCTATTGCAAGAAATAAGTCATACACAGGTTTTCCGACTTCACGTACTGCAAGCTACAATAACATTCAGCGAGAGATTGGTCCTGTAGCTAGGGCCGGATTAAGGGAGGGGCTTAGGAGGGCTGTAGCCCCGGGCCTCCAGGTGGATAGAGGCCTCTACTCCGATCAAAATCTCAACTGTCTATCTAAAAAGAATCATAAAGATACAATCATCATTATAAAATAAAATATGACCAAAAATATAAAACATATTTCCTTAACTTTCGTACTGTACTTTCACAGAAAAGTATTAGGCGAAGTCAGCAGGGGTCACATATTTTTCTGGCCCCGGGCCTTCAGATGGGTTAGTCCGCTCCTGCCTGAACCAAACGTTGTTAGCTATGAGAATTAATGGTTTCGTTGAGAAGGAACTCAAAAACATCACAGTGGTTAAAGGGACAGATAAAAGAAATTTGAAGCATCTAGGGACACCGGAGATGGACGACTCTTAAGATGATGAAAGCAAAACTGACTAATAATAAAAACTCTGATACGGAAGCTTTGGAATGAAGTGATTTAAACGTTATCAGTGGCGATTATGTTATTTGTTTTACTTAGACTACAAGATGACAGAGACGAGGATTTGGGTTGGTAGTAATATTAATATATATATTTTTTTTAATCGATAAAGGACTTTTTGCATTAACTGCCAAAGTAGGGCTCAAATTTCCACATTTTTCAATGAATGTAAATTCTTTATCTGATTGGATCCAAAACTGTTGTATTTAAACTGTTATAGAGTTAAAGTTAGGTACTTCTAAAGTTCAAATAATTTTACACAAGGGAACTACAAATTACGATTTCCGAACTACGACGAAGATTACGAACAGTACTTGTCTTTGCACACCATTTTGAGGATGACGCACACATGTGATTCTTCGCGACTTTTAGTATGTTATTCCAAATAACTTTATAAACGAATCTTAAAATTTATTTTATCTAAGTTATTTGAGCTCACAGCCCATTATTTACTGGGCTAATTATGACAATGAAATACAAATAAGTATGGTAAGAGGCAGCTTTCATCATACAAGTGTATATATTGTACTATAAAGCGAACTATAAGGAGAATGTTGATTATTTAAATAGCTTTGTTATCCTGTTTGTTATTCATAATGAGTCACATTTTACTTCTTAAAATATAGTAGATCATATACTGAAAATATGTATTCGATGTGATTATTACGCAAATATCCAGGAAAGTAGGATAAAAAAAGAAGTTAAAAGTAATTATGATTGAATCGTTATGTTAATAGTTTGCCTATTATGTCCAAAATATACTATTAAATATTTTACATAATTTTAAGTTTGTTTAAGAAAGTGACCTCAAATCAAGAATTTCTTTAAATAAACGATCTGCTTCAGTCACAGTGGAAGTAATAAAGAACATATATTATTGAATACTCTCACCTATTAACTAGATTTGTGAGTAGGTGAGGAAACACACAATTTCATAATGTTTATTTTTGTAGGAACTCAATAACAGCAACACTCAGTGCTCTGCCACGTAAAGCTGATGATCGTGACAGTGCTCATGCAAGTGACAAAGGTTCAGATCCTCGAAGTGGAATGGATGACAGCATTGGTAGTGCTGGTAGTCTCGCTCAGAGAAATAGGAATATGCCTTGGGATGAAGAAGACATCGTCAGTGGTAAGTTTATTCTTAGATAATAGAAATCTTATATAATAACCAAGTTACCCTATGTATAATGAGACAACAGACCTCTGTGATAAATATATGCCAATGTTCTTTTTATGACTATGCAACAAACATCAGAAAACGTACACTGAATATGTTCTAAATTAGCATAATATTCATAATTTGTTTGAATATTTTAATGTTAATTTCAGCATTGAGTCTATACTAGATGTGGATTTGTAGTTTTATGACGTCGAATATAAACCAATGAATTGCACCTGTAAATTTCATTGACAATTATGTACTTGTATAGAATAAAACTAACTAAACAGGCGTACATCGATAATGAAAGTAATACATATACAAGTATTACTTTTATATGTCTATTGAAACATACCAAAGAGAGAGTATAATAATAAAATAAAACGAAAAATATTTTTGAAAACATGCTTTCTATAAAATAAAAGATATTTAAAACTAATTTATTTTAAAAAAAATCAACGACACAAACAATCTTATTAAAATGGAAAATGACAATACTGTATTCAAGAAAATTACTTTAATTTTTTTTTTATATATGCATAAGTGAAAATCATGGGAAACTTTCTCATATACAATCAATTTATAACTTCTTATTGATATATAGTATAGTTTATAGATACGAATCTTAATATACGTACTACATAATATTATTATGACGATTGTGGAACACATAGCTGGGATGTGTCACATCGGCTGAAATTTGACTGCAATTTCATGACACAAGTCCTTTCCATTACTGATAACACGCTCACTTACACAGTCTGTGGGTAAAATGACAGGGAAGTGTTTCACTAACTTGCAAAAACACAAAAAAAAACTTGGGAACAATTAGACAACGAATTCAAAATGTATTATATATATTACAGATTTCGAAGAAGTTACATGAAAAGTTATTTTTGATTGAATATTATATGCGTGATAAAAAGGACGTTATTCAATGCGAATCAATTCCTTAATCTGAGATATTGAGAAATTATTTACAGATATTATTTCGTAACCTAACAAAGCACGAAACTCAGGGATATTCTCAACCATCACAGTAATTTTGTAAATAGGCAGGTTTTGAGATAATATTTTACAGAATGACAACAAAAACAGCACAGGATTGTAACTTTATGAAGGTGTGTTACAATTATCGAAAATGAGCTTATATTGCCCTTTTTTCTTTCGATAACTATTCCTGAGAAAATCACGGAAATAGTTTACAATATTGTCCGTTGTAAAATGATCTTGGTTTTGTCCTAAATCAATGCAGCTTAGTGTGTACGTTCTTTTGTCTAAGGCGACTAAGTACCAAGGTTTTGCATCCCCCTCACAATGTGGAGGGAGTATGACATCACAATGGAGTATTCCATCAAGGTCTGACGATCCTAGTCTTTGTTTACCAAGTAACCCTGGGAAATGAATACACACGAATACACAGCATGAAGGTTGACTGAAGCTGTCGGTTGTAACATGTTAACAGAACAGTCAACAACTGAGCTCTCGTGATTCTGCCAACAGTCATTGTGGTCAGCAGGATTTCAAAATATTGAATAGACTTTGTTGTAGAATCTAGTCACACAACATTGTCTTCGTTCACGAATTTGAACTTATGGTCAAGTTGATATATTGTAATTGTGCTTGGAGGATAATTTTTCGAGGTGGAGATTTGACTGGAGAGTCCGATTTACAAATGTTCGTAACTCTGTTAGTTGACATGAAACTGGTGTGTGTCGTCCTTGCTGATATTATGCCGAGAATCTGAAGATTCACTTTGATACCTTGAGTCTGGGGATTGAACAGCTCAAATTACAACAGTTTTGCGAATGTGTCGTAGAACCTCTCCTGATGTTTGAACATTGTGGAGTGCATAAACAAGTTCCTTTCGTAAAGAAACGTTGGTTGGAGTAAGATGTCTTTAAGCGTTTGCGCTCGAGAGAAAGCAATATATTTCGCGGATCACTTCTTTGTCACGGAGATCACTGACAACTTTCGACAAAGTTTTGCCTTAAGGTGAATGAATTGTCATATCTTACCAAACAGTGATCGGTATATGTCGTCGAGAGAAAGTTTTACCATATTTTTCTCTACGTTGTAGTTTTTAGAGAGGTTCTAGTTATTAGAGGGATTGGTATGGCAACATTATGGAATCTAAGAACAGTATAGTTCGGGAAGTCAACGAAAGATTGTTAAGATAGTTCACAGTTACCATTCATCCGATCACTTCTATTTATCTCAATTAATAAGATAAATTACGCTCTCTGTTGATATTCATTTACAACCACCTTTACCTTTCTTGAGTAAGTTGCTTTCAGACCAGACATTTCTTAGTCTCCATCTACGTACTAATTTCAGCTTGATCGACTAAGTACTTTTTGCTGCAGCGAAGTGCAAGTGTTACATTTGTCATTTCCTGAGAAGTTTCTCATTGAGTCAAATCAAAAACGACGAGTTACGCCTTTAGCATTAATCCTGCCAATTACCTGAGCCAACTGAATGCCTTTTCTTTCTTAAAACTTTATCTTAAATGTCGGGACTATTATGAATCAGTTTAGCGACCCGAAAGCTATGGATCCGACAGTAATGTCGGTCATTTTGGACATTTCATTTTGCCTTCCCCTCCTCATACCCTATGCCAATGGAGGCTAAACTTAGGCTTAAACGGCGTCGAGAGTTCATGATTCATTTCAACAACCCCGAGAACTATGGATTCGAGATTCGACATTAATATAGGCCATTTTCGACTATTTTTACATGCCTCCCCTTCCCTTCCTTCCTCCTAGGATCTCTTACCTTATAGTGCGGTATTGGGAGTGCCGCTACTCATCTCAGTAACTTCGAAAACTATGAATTCGACATTAATATTGGTTGTTTTTGATTATTTGTATATTTTTGCAATTTATTAATCACCCCCTTAATTTATATTTAGTATCGTCCTTTCAGATATGGTTCTTCTTAGTCTCCATTTATGTACAAAATTTCAGCTCGATCGGCTGATTACTGTTTGCTGCAGCAAAGTGTAATTGTTACATTCATCATTCTCCAGGAAGATTCTCTTTTCAGTCAAATCAATGAATTTATTATTGATATAAATTAAGGTATACTTACATATAATATTACATGAAAATTGAAGAACTTATAAATTGATTCCAGGGTTCTCACAAAGAAAGTAAAGATCGATTTCCCTGACTTTCTCTGACACAAATTCTTGTTTTCCCTGACATAAATTCTTGAATATAAATGGGAAGATATGGGGCAAGTTCTACCATACACTTTTTTAACGACCTTCTCCATTTCCATACTTGTCCAACACACTCCTTTAATAACCATTTACATATTTGTAATGTTAAATATGAGTAATTGTTAATTACACAAAATTTATCATGTAAGTATGTAATAATTTATGTATGATACAGTACCACATACCTTGACATTGCAAATTAGACTTTTTTGCTTGAAAAAAACACAATAAAAAGCAATATAACATGCAGTCAAGAATATATTTCCAACTCTCCCTAAGACCTATTACTATTAGTCCTAAAATGAAATGAAATGAAATCTTTAAGTTTTACGTTCCACGGATGTGCCATCTAGGCTGAAGGAGAAGGTGATGATGAGAAATGAATGAAATGGTGGAACGAAGAAAGTGCGAGGAAACGGGAAAACCCCGAGAAAACCCACACACACTGTGTTTGTCCGACACAAAGTTCACGTGGTGCGAGCTGGGATTGAACCAAGGACCCCATGAACCAGAGTTCAACGCTCTACCACTGAACCACCGTGGCCTACTATCAGTTCTAATATTGCCAACTCTGAGACATTGTTAATCCTCACATTTACATTTTTAAAGAGAATTTTGTTTTGCTTTCAGTTCTTGAATTTGTTCTCGAGAGCGTCTTGTTTTTGTTTGTAACATAATTCCATTTGTTTCTTCTTTGCTTCCAATTTCTTAACTTCAGCACTTAGTTTTCTTTTTTCACCTGTAAGTTTACTTTCCTCTGCACTTTTGATTCGTTTCTGTTTAAGGTATTCATCATAGAGTCTCCGAGCTGAACGAACTGAGAGAAGCATTCTTCGATTAACAGAAACAGATTCTACACCTCCACAGTACATAAATGCATCATGCACCCGCCTCTGTGCTACCAGAGAATCTTCGATTTGTTTTCTACAAAAGTGTCTTATTGACTAAGAATCCGCCCTTCACTGAGACATTGCATTGGAATGAAAGTAAACATTTTCACAACATTCCAAAAGTCAGAATATTCTTGTTTCTTGGACATTACCTTTGCAAAGAAGTAATCTAACCTAATGCTACCCATGTTTTCTTCGTATTCTCTGAAGTCATGAGACCCCTGAATTTCAGTACAGAAAAACATAAATTGACAGTTTGCTTTATCAGCTACAGAATCAAATATTCTGATGCTCATGCAGAGTTTATAGGATGTGTGTCATCCTAGTCTGAGGAAGTTCTGGATTGTTCTTTTGTAGCCTGGGGTCCAAAGCTGACAGATGACAAGTTATACTTTGATTTCTGCTTTTACATGACCAATTATCCCCTCCCTGTCTCACACAGACACACACACACACACAGTACGCTGAGACTCACTCCCTCAGCACGAAATAGCAAGACTACATCACTGTCACCATGGGAATGCTGTATTATTGTGGTAATGTTTACATGTCAATCTGTACAACTAATAGAGAGGAAACAATGTTAGATTAAAAAAAAAAAAAAAAAAAAAAAAAAAAAAAAAAAAAAAAAAAAAAAAAAAAAACGAATGTTACACTTGCACATTTACGTTTCCTGACTTTCCATGACATTTTACCCAAAATGCAAGATTTCCCTGACATGTTTTCACTTTCCTGACATTCTTTGATTTTCCCTGATTTTCCAGAATGTGGGAACCCTGGATTGTGTATGAGAGACCACCCCATGATTTTCTTTTTATTGATTCATAAATAATTCTTTTAAAAAGTAATTTTCTTCAGAATAGTTTTATTTATTTTTTTTTTTTTTACTTTTTAGTACAATTTGTGTGTTCATTTTTTTAAGAGACCATATTTTTAAAAAATATTATTTTATTTTAAAGGATGCAACTACAACTATTTTATTTTCTACCTTTTAGTCCTAATTAAATAGTTTTCTATTTACATTGTTTGTTTTTTTACATGCTTGCTGGGACTCAGTCTCTCAACACTACGGTCTTCCTAAGGAAGAAATTTAAAAATTAGTTTTAGTTATAAAATATATAAATATATAAAAGTAACAATGGAATATTGTCACTCAGCTTCAAAATTTCATCATTTGTATGATGGTGGCAAGTGAGTTAAGGCTGCAAGATTTGAGAATACAGTTGAACCATTGTAACTTAATATTTAGTTCTTCATTGTTCTTAAGTTATTCACGCAGATGGGCGCGGTGGTTCAGTGGTAGAGCGTTCACTTCTGGTGCATGGAGTATTTGGTTCGATCCCAGCTCGCGCCATGTGAGTTTTGTGGGTGGATTTTCTCGGAGTTCTTCTGTTTCCTCACACTTTTTTCATTTCACCATTGCATTCATTTCTCATCATCACCGTCTCCTTTAGCCTAGCCAGCATAACCGTCTCCTTTAGCCTAGCCAGCAGAAAATTTAAAGATTTCATTTCAATTTTATATTCACTAATATTTAAAAAATGGGGGCAAGTTTAGCAAGGATCGCTAAGATTTTTACATATTTAAAGAAAAGTACATAAAAATCTTAAGGTTCTTCGTTAACCGTAGAAATTCGCAAGAATAATACAATGTAGTAGTTTTACATGGAAAAATATATTTTAAAATTGAAAAGAAAGCAGCAAAAACAGTAAATTATATGAGATTTTAAAGTTGTTTGAAGAATGTCCTTTCCGAAGCAAAGTAATCAACGTGATGAGTAACCAGATTAGACTATAACGAGAGATGTTATTACGCTATGAAGTAGAAGTTTACTCATGTTTCTAAAACATGCAAATATCAATGAAAATAATGATACACTCAGTACTACAACAGGTAATCTTTGTGAGTCAGTAAGATTCATCATTCGTGCACTGCGACTGTCTTGTGTTAGTGCTGTATTGAGTGATAGCGAGTAACGCGTGAGGCAATGTAATACAGATTCGTGTGTGCAATAGGTAAGACATTGATGGTGTAAAATAGAGAAAGTAAATTGTGTGTGTGTTTGAGAGGGGAAAGGGTTGTTGGAGCAAGTATTCCGAGCCTATCAATATGTTAGTTGTGTTGAAAACAGTCGTTTCCAAGGTAATAACGGTTTATAACTCGTGGCATCACAACAGAGGAGGAAGTGAACGAAACCAAGTCTAAGTGAGCAGGATTGTAAAACATTGAAGATGGTGATCTTAAAGAAGGTAGAGTTAATGCAATAGAACTTACTGCAGAACTCAAGCAACGTCTAGAACAACCTGTTTCTACAATTAGTCTGACGAAAGCAGCATAATATGAATTACGTTCTCGAACCCTGTAAAAACTACTCCCAATATGGTAGTGCGAGAAAGACGATGCTAGGTACTTAACTGCTCATTATTAAAAGAGAGTAGTATTATTCGATTCATCTTCCTCTTGTTTCCAACTACAGTCTGGGTTTATGTATGGGTAGTGGACACCCAAAGAAATGTGTGCTTTGCACTTCCTGCTTCCTAATGTCATGGTAGTGATTGTGTTGGTCTGGGCCGTAATTTAATGATGTTCCATTAGTTCTATTCTTATTTTCAAAGGACAAATTAGCTATTCATTATGTAGGTATTTTAAGTGATTATGCACATATTACGGTATAGATGTCTTTCCCTAACAACGACACAGTTCTCCAAGACGCCAATATGTCAATATATCAAATCAGACCTGTGTGACTTGAGGAACATCAGAATAAAATACAACATCTTCCCTATCCACTCCATTCCCTGACTTGTACGTTATTGTATATCTATGGTCATTTTATGGCAGGAATTCGGCACAGATTTCAGTCTCCCATTTTTACTGACGTAACTACAAGGTAGCCAAAAACGTCTTGCTGTTCTAGAGCAGTGGTAAACAAAGAGCAGTACAGTGTACGGTACGTACCTTTAGGTTTCTAAGTAATTTCCATCAGCATCCAACACCTTTCACCAACGTTCCTGTAGCTGCCTATACCCTGGTGATAGAACTCGGTGGTCGTGGATGCAAAGCTATCCGTGAGTGCATTCCGTAGATATCCCTCATTTGCGAAGGATCTCCTACGGAGGTGGCTGTCGAGGAAATGACATAGGTTCCGGAAATGACATAATCTGTTGGCGCAGGTTCCGGTGAAATGGTGCATGGCACACTGTCTCCCAGCGAAGTTGCTAAGGGGTTACTAAAGGATTCTCTTTGCCACATGTGGCTTGACATCGTCATGTAGGACCAGCACACCCTTGCGATTCACCAAGGTTGGCCGCCGAAAATGGTTCCACGTTCAAATACAAAGCGCAGCGTTCAAATTGAGTGTTACAAGCCAATATCCCGCGAACTATGCATCAAATAAGAAAAACGTTAAGAGTCAATGTACAATACAGATGGCATAAAATATGGGTGAAACACGAGGTTCCCCCCGCTTCCCATGCTGGAGGGAAGGGTGAACGTAAAATTGTCAAACGGCAACATAGGGCGAGCGATACCTTCTTTGATAGATCGTGAAATACCAAACAGCTTAGTACAAAAGTTTCGGCGGCCATTTTAAAACAGGCTTGCTCGAAATCAAAACAAATTTTGTACTAAGCTGTTTGGTTTTCCACGATCTATCAAACAAGGTATCACTCGACCTATATTCCCATTTGAAATTTTCAAGTTGGTCCCGGGGCCCCATGATGGGGGCCCTGGGGACACCGCGGCAACACCATTCCACGTTGCCTATGGCTTTTCCTTTTTCATTATTGTTTAATCGTTTTCTACTCAACCGTTTCTGATTTATAAGTACTGGAAATTTAATCTGATACAGGACCATTTTTGGGGCCCATCTTGAAAACTGTGCCCCATATCAAAAATTGTTTTCTAATTCAATTTTTCAAGCTCATTCGAACGAGGTATCACTCGACCTATGTTCCCATTTGAAAATTTCACGTACATCCCCTCCCCTTAAAATGGTGGGAACCTCCTGTTTGACCCATTTTTTAGGCCCCTCTGTATTATTCATTGACTCTTAACATTTTTCTTATTTGATGTATAGTTCGCGAGATATTGGCTTGTAACACTTATTTTGACTTACCCTGTATAATAAATCAATTATTTATTATTTAAATCGTTTATTTCCATTTTATTTCCTGCCCTTTCTACATAAATCCCTCGCAAAATGTGGTAGACAGAATGTTTCAAAACAATAAATTGTTGTTTGCTTTAGTTTTATTTTTATTTAAAATTTTAAATATAGTGTTTCTATGGTCGTTAGTTTCCAAACACACAATATAAAACAAACATAAAGGAAAATAGTGTAATAATTTACAAAAATCGTCAATTTCGTTATGTGTTTTTAAATTTATTTTCTATTTTATTTTTCTTATTTTTCTATGTGAGGTTTGTAAGAAGTGACTTAATGGTTGTTTTCTCTGTGGTATTTTCGGCGACCCCTGAGAGAGAGATTGCAACAAGCCAGTTACATTTATAGTAGGAACAAAACACTCTCGATCTCGGCATGGAAAACAAATTACTTATGCACAATATTAAAAAGACAAATTACTTATGCACAGCATAAAATTAAAGGTTTTCATTAAATAATTCGTCAGATAGAGCGAGAAAGAGGAAAAGAGAAAATCAAAGAAACAGACTAATATCTGTGAAGCTGCTTTGTTCTTTAAGTTTTCTCTTTCCTACTTCATCCTTTCTGTACCTGATAAAAGTTTAGTACCTGTTTAAGTTTACTTTCTTTCATGTTCTGTAATAAGATTTTCACTATTTACTTGTATTATCTCTCTCTCTCTCTAGAGAGTTAGTTTCTAGTTTGGTCTTGCAGTGTGTATACCTATAAGATAATTAAATGATTAAATAATTGAATAATTACTGTCTAATAATATCAGTTTTCCATAGCTTCATAAATTCGCATTTGTAGAAGAATTTTATTCTCAGTGCTTCAGAAACGATATTATGTTTCACTATATTCTCTTGTTTTCCGATTAGATGATGATGATGATGATGCAGAATGGTCTCCACTTCAACTGTTTCTAATATCTTTCGGTCTTGGCGATTATGTTCAGCAGTTCATAGATGAACAGATTGATCTCGAAGCTCTAATGCTTCTCACAGAAGATGACCTCAAAGGCTTAGGACTACCCACGGGTCCACGGAAGAAGTTAATGAAGGCCATTGAAGATCGAAAAGCAGCATTGGAAGATCCAGGAGAAGTATCGGATAGTAGACTTTAGCCATGAATTACAAAGGACCTTCCATTTCATATTTCTACGCCTTTTTTTCCTGTTTTGATTTAATGCATAAATGTCCATATTCTGTGAAAGTATGTGCCAGTATATATGTGTGTGTTGTGTGTTACGTATGTATATCTTGTGGAAACAGTGATAAGATTATTATTTTCTCGTGTAGTGTAAATATCCATGACCTGACACTGATCATTTTCTGACAATTCCAACAGATTGCCCAGGTTGAGTTCAACTAAAATTCTTGTAAAATTTCACCGTAAAATGTATTTGATACTGGGTAAAGTATATGTTAAATACTTTTATCATCTTACTAGTAACCATCAATGACTACCCATTTGAATTATCTGTGTTTCAGTAAGGATTTGTCAGGTCTTCATCTTATTTTTTGTGGAATGTGTTAAGAAAAAACCTAGTCTTTGAATTATTTTCTTTAATATACAGTAGAATTCACCAGAATGTGTGTGTTGCCTTTTAGAAAGTTTTATTATACAAACACCAGTGCCTTCTTTGTTAATTGTCCAAACTTTTTGTGTTTTTAATGAGAAAGATACAAGTTTGATCGTAGTTACCAATATTATGTATATAATTTAAATGGTTTAATTCTGGTACGTACACAAAATGGGACCAAGACGAGACAATATGAGAAGATTTAACATGAACATTCTACACGACAAATTTTACGAAGATAATATGTTGAAATAATGTTACTGAAACCTTGGAAACTGTAACTTATATGTATACAATGCTGTTAATAGTTAAAAGAGGGAGAATTAAATGAAGTGGAAATGATCAACTTTACAGTTCAATTTGCTTTCTTAGTCATGTGTTTTGTCTGTAGAATATTTTGCTAGGGAGAGCTGCAAGTGACGCTGTACTTTTCAGTTTGCACTTTTTAATAAGACTTTGGAAGGGTTGAATATGTGGTGATAAATAATAAATGTGGCAGTTACGGGAAAACAATCATTATTCCAATAATTTAGAACAAATTAATCGTAAACATAATTATATTACATCCTCCGCTTGGGTTTCATAACAAACCTGTTCGCAAAACAGGTTTATATAGACCATTCAAAATACTGTGTTCATAGATATGTGAATTATTTATTGATAAAAGTAAATTTGAAGTGATATAATCAAGAGTAATTCCTGAACTCAAGAATATGTTTAGATTTATTTGACATTGATCCATTTTGTTTGATACCTAAATAGATAAAATGCCGTATTTAAGAAAATGAAAATAAATCCGAAGTTAATGAAGTAGTTTTCTTTTATACGTAATTGTTGATTTGTTTGTGGTATCAGTTAGTCATTTATAATTAATTAATCTATCTTGATTATCGATAAATGGAGCTAGCAAAGGAATTTATCATTCGTCAATTACATCTTATCTGTTCAGCTTAGATTTTACTTACTTAAAAAGTCAAATAAATTATCATATTTACTAACAATCTTACCGTTATTTACATATCGGAACAAACTTTAATCTATTTAAAAAGAAGCTATAATCTATCATGAATTTTTCACGCTCCCAGTATCTGTTATAAATTATAGTTTTACTATCTTTTAAAATATCAAGATACTTACAACTATCGGCTTCAGTATTAATATTTTTTAAAATGATGTAATTGTTAAAAATGTAATCTTTGGATCATCAGTATGTTGACTTTCTGCATCCGTGAAGGTTTGTTTTGCTTTCTGCTTTTATCTTTGAGTAACTTAGGAAAAAGGCTAACTTTTTCCTTCATGATGAGTTAGCTAACAATGAGAAATAATATAATCGTAGGTTCAATGTTAGCGAAGAAGCATGTGTAAAGTGTGTGAAACCATTGTATGCGATTAGTTTTAGATACCATATAAAACTTAAGGAATTAAATATAAATATTTGTTTGGATCTTTTCTACCCTCAAAGGACAAAAAATTAAACTTTTGTTTTAAATAACTTTAATATTGTTACTATAGTTGTGATGAACTCAGAGAAGAGTTCTACAGATCAGTTAAAAAAAAAAAAAAAAAAAAAACATTGTTTTGTAAAATATAACTTACTTGTAGTGAAAATTTCGGACGCATAATATGTATGTACTTGAATTTATTGCAGTAAAAAATAATAGCAATAAAGACGTATAAATATGCTGTAGAATTACCAGTTTTCAAAACCAAAGACTATATGTATTTAATATATTTGTTTTTAATTATTCATATTAGTATTATATAAAAGAGTTAAATCTATAAATGGGATCACAAAAGTAATTTGAGGAATATTGTTTTAAATTTGTGTTTCTTCTATGTATATATTTTTGTATCGATCCATTTGCACGGAAGGTTAAAACAAAAGTATATTTAAAAAATCGAGATGCATAGAATGACATGCAGCATTCATCCTTAAATTACATAGTTCCAATAGAAAATAAAATTTAAAACTCACGTAGAATTCTGTATTATATATTTAAAATGCAGTGTGAAATATAACAGCATATTTGTGACCTTTTTTTCCTTTCGTGCTCATTTATATTCTGTATGTCACTTGATTGTTTGCTGTATGAAATAACTGAAGATATTCATGTACATAATTCGTATACCGCAAGTAATGACTTAATGTTTATAATACAAATGTACAAATAAAAATTAAATTCTAAAATGTCCTTTCTTCTTATTGTATTTTATTTGTTTTAACTCCATACATTCACAGAACATACATAAACCTATTACTACTAAAATCTGAAAAAAAATCGATTTTTGTTATTCCATCTGTTTTATTTATTTTGTTTCAACTTACGTTTCAAACCAAACGCACTTACTGCGTTCATAATCAGAGCTACACTAATTTCAGAATTGTTGTACAAAAATGATCTGGAAAACATTATCACTACTGGTTTTACCAACATTAATATTTAGCAGTTGATCAATAACTTTATAAACATTTTAGACTCTGTAAGTTACATGAGTCATCCTACAGGGAGTCCAGAAAGTCCTGCAGGAAAGTAAAATTCTATAACTTGGAAACCGTTACGTTTAAGTGTATAGATTTTTGGGGTTGGAAGAAGGGAAGTTTAAAGTTTTGTTCTGGCCACAATGTTCGATGACGTTTGCGCTGATAATCACGTGACTTAATATGGCGTCTATTAAAGAAAAGGCACAATGTGTTTTGTTGTTTGCGGAATTAAAATCTTGCGTTTCAGTGCGGAGAAAGTTCCAAACAACGTATGGGAAAACACCCCCAGCAGAGACGAGTATCAAGAAGTGGTACGAGAAGTTCAAAGAAACGGAAAGTGTGTCAGATTTACCACGCAGTGGAAGGCCAGGAACGGGTGACGATGTGATTCACACGTTGCAGGACAGCGTAGCCAGGAGTCCAATGAAATCGCTTAGACGTAGATCATTGGAACTGGGAATACCGAAGTCAACGTTACACAAGATCGTACGCAAGAATTTGAACGTCCGGCCCTATAAGTTAAAATTTGTGCACGAGCTGATAGAGGAAGACTGTGATATGAGAATGGAATTCTGTGAGTCAATGCTGACCGGCTTACAAGAAGATGGTGACCTGCTGTCTCGATTTCTGTTTTCAGATGAAGCCACATTCCATGTGTCGGGAAAAGTGAACAGGCACAACTGCCGAATTTGGGGGATGGAAAATCCACGTGAATTCTAGAAGCACAAGCGGGGTAATCCCAAAGTCAATGTGTGGTGTGCTGTTTCAATGGACCACATTATCGGCCCTTTTTTCTTCGAGGAAGAGACGTAAATGGTAACAATTATCTGAACATGCTACAAACATTCCTTTTGCCAGAACTTACTAGGTTAGGCATCCGTAATGAGGTCCACATGTAATTGGATGGGGCACCGCCGCACTATGCTCTTCAAGTTCAAGAGTTTCTTAACGAAGAATTTAAGGAGAGATGGATTGGCCGAAGAGGACCCACACCTTGGCCTGCAAGATCACCAGATTTGTCGCCTTGTGATTACTGGCTGTGGGGACACGTGAAGACCAAGGTGTATTCGCAGAAGCCAGCTAATCTGCACGATCTCAAGAACAAAATAACTGATGTGATTTTAAACATTCCAGACGAGCACCGCCAACACGCAATTCTTGGTTTCCCAAAAAGACTGCAAGAGTGTTTGGACGTGAATGGTGCATAATTGGAATTTTGTCGATGAACCTTAACTAGCTGAAACAAAACTTTGGACCTTTCTGTAAGTACACCAAAAAGTATTTGTTAATACATTACGTAGTTTCCAAGTTATAGTTTTACTTTCCTGCAGGACTTTATAGACTTCCTGTATGTTGATCACTAAATAAAACAGTTCCCTAACTAGACTTTAAATAACGTTAATAATGTTAATTTTTAACTAACGTTGATGAAACCGACGGTCGTTGTAATATGTGGTGCTTTAAAAATCGTGTACTGTAAATTTTGGTCACTGACAATTCTATTATGAGAATGGGGAATTGTGTATAAAGTCTCGTAAAACTTCAGAACATTGAGACAATGTAAATATTTTTGTTTCAATTTCAATAGAGCACATGAACCTACCGAATCATAGCAATTCCTTGTGTTCCTAAAATTTCAACTGGTAGTAACTTTTAATAAGGTAACCAACCACAAAATTGTAGTTGTTTTCAGAGGAAATATTTAGAACTGGCAATATTGTGATCACTAAAAGTAACCACGTGATGTGTAATGGACGTATTCAAACGAGAACACAATGAACAATAAAGGAGGTAATAATGTGATACGCCATTACATGTAATAATTATAGTAATTTTAATATTCTCTTGTTTGGCAACACTGATTTGACATGTGAAATAGTGTCTTGTGAGATATACCATTGTGCTTTCTTATTGTTAGATAGCTTGTTATAGATTTTCAGGTTTTGTAAATGAACGTTTTTATTTTAAAGCAAATCAATACTTCAAAAATGCTCTTTCTTTAGAGCCCAGTAAGTGTTCGAAGTGGAACGGAGACGTGGGAATGCATTCCCATACTTCTTAACATTCCATAAATGTGCGTCCCATTTCTTTGATTAACTCCATATAGAAATTTTTCAGTGCCGTGAAACTGTTCAAGCAAGAAAATATTGCTGCATTCCTACATTTTTTGTTTCAACTTCAAAATAGACGAGGAAACTAGTTCATAACCTCACGCAACATGTATATCACAAAAATTCGAAAAAAATCTTTAATAAAGATTTCAAGTTCAGTTTGTGCAACTCATAACCAGTGGCGGCCGGTGAATGCTGGTCGCGGGTGTTGCAGCACGAACAATCGGAGACAGAAGATAGAAACTGGATTCATTAACTAATCAACATAAATTTAGACGCATATACTATGTGATATGTGAAAATAAATATAATTATGGGAAAAAGCTGAAAATGAGAACATTTTATCCAATTATTCATCTTATATTGATAGAAAATATATTGTAATGATTTTGGTAGAGTCAATAATGCACCGAGATTTTATCCACTTCACTAATTTATTAAAATTTGATAAATACAAAACGTCTTTGATTTACAAAGAGCAAAATAGTGTTTATTTTGTTAATGTCCAAGGGTGTCCAAGGAGGAGAATAGGTGTTTTGCACGGTGCCCCTTCTCTCAAGGCAGTATCCAAGGCCCCTGCCGGTTCCGGTGAGTCTTGAAGGATAGCACCCTCAGCTCAAGGCAGCTTCGCGAGGCTCGGTTGTAGAAAGGACCCCTAGTCCAGTGCGACCTCAGGTCGGTGTAGGTGATTTGATCAATTGGACGACTGATGCTGGGTCCCTCGGTGGTCCTCCTTTTATTTGTCCTCTTCGGGTCCTTCCGTGAGGTCCGTCTTCTTTCGGCGTTCCTCGGTGTGTTTCGTGTCGGCTTCTTGTCTGCTAGGTTGTTTATAATCAATAGCAGGTGTTGAGTTGGCACGTGCGTCTGTCATGATGTGGGGATCCTTACAATATTCTTCTCCTTTTGATTCCAGCAAAATTTCTACAAACTCATTAAACTTTGATATTCCCATTATCTGGTCTTTTTCGATGAATGTCAATACTGATAACCTTTCTTGAAACATCTAATTCTTTTAAAATGTTTTAATTCCATTCAATGTGCAAAAACACCTTTCGCCTTTTGTTGACGTCATAGGTACAGTTAGTATCAATTTCATAAGCTTCGTATATTCACTAAATGATTTTCCTAGATTAATCCGTATAATTAATTCTAGCAAACCCACATCCCTGACAGTGATCGAAATTTATCTACAGCGTAGACTGAAAACAGTTCGTGGCAGTGATTAGTGTTATATATATATATATATAATATAAGAATTTCTGTATTGAACTACGTACGAAAAAAATACATCGAATCAATATGAAGTACATGTGACATATAATTGAGATCACTTGTTTCATTGGCTATAATAGCCAGGAAATCACCTTCGTTAATTTCATATGGTATTTCTTCCTGACAAACCTCAAGCATTACCTATAGGAGCTCATTCTAGATCGTTTTGGATGTACCTTTAAGCTCTATAGGTTTTCTAAAGATTTTCTCAAAGCAATGTGTAATTCTGAGCTAAAATTTATTAATCTTCTAAATACTTCCGGGTTGGAGGTCGAGTCAGTTTAGTCGTGTCCCCTTTAAGCTAGTTTAAAACGCCTCAAAAATGAACATAGTTTATGATCATATTCAGTACACATCTGTTCTGTGTGGTGTTTTCTATGTCCTGTTCAAGTTTTCTCCTATAAGAACTGTCCACCTGCGAAGCGATATTTACTTTTCGTAAAAGTGTGAATTTTAAAACACTTCTCAAATGTGAAGCCAAAGATTTGTAATTTTTATGTTCTTTATGTTTGAGCATAAATGGCTTAAATCTGCTACGCCTAATTTTGTCCACAATTCTTCACCATCAAACAATAGATACGGAAAGCAAAATTGTATTCTTTACCACACAATCATTCTTCTGAACACCCTCTTGAATTAACTTTTGCCTGTTTTCCTCAGCGGAAAGCTGAGAAAATGACTTCTTTTGGAATTATTTACATAATTCATGACGTAGAATTCATTCAGAATTTGTAAGTTACGGAATTAGAACACACACAACGCAAGTAAATCTAATAACTAAAAAACTAAAACCCCTGATTCAAAACACACTCGAGAGGTACATGAATCACGAATGCCACATATATATACAGTATATACGAGTGTGCAAAAGGAAAACTACAGTCTATCCACATGAGGCTAAACAATGCTTATCAATGTCATACGTTCTGGAAAGCAAAACTTTGGAACCCGCCAAATGTAGGTTCAGCATGTAATTGGAGCCAAAAGTCAAAGAAGGTCAAAGCAAACAGCATGGCTAAATAGTCCCAAATGCATTGTGACCAATGCATTGCACAGTTTAATATGGAAAGCTAAATTTTTCAGTTCAACCTCACACGATTATGGCCGATATGCTAAAGGAGATGGATGATTTATGTAAGTGAATGATGATTAAATAATTGATGGAATGAGAATGTGGCAGGAAACGGGAGTATCCTGATAAAACTCACGGACACGATGTTGTCCACTACAAACATACTTGGCCTGGCATCGAACTAGGGATCCCACGCGCTAAAGGTAAGCACTACCATTTGAGCTACCATGCTTCCATATGGAAAGCTATCAAAAGTGTATGATGCATTTATTTTATAGAAGATATACATATATACTAAAATACTATCTACAGAGGGGGAGATACAATTTACAATTTTTAGCATAAACGTCTGTTTTGATAATGTTTTGGAAAGCAGAAATGTGATTTTTATTACATCAACTCAGGTTCTAAGGATTAATAGAATTTCTGCAATTCTTGTCAGAGGCAAAAGCATCCAGGTGGCTGTTCGACAAATTTCACTATCTTCAGAAATGAAGGAATTATATTAATAATTCTTGAAATATGATACTATAAATATTGACTTATTATTATTTGGTTCACAAATTACTGTACAAGAATTCTCTATATCTACTAATAATTAAATTGTAAATGCATGCTTATTTTCATTTGTTTTCTGCACTAGTACATATTTTCTTTCTTATTTTGTAATTCTGCGATCACCATTTTTTAAAATGTATTATTATATTGCTTTGCTTCAGCACAATTTCTTAATTTAAATATAATTATAAATACATAAAAATGAATGCCACTTGTTAATTGGTAGTGAAATAATATTCAGAAATCTTATATAGCGCGAAAAGTCTTCTCGTTCACTGAAAACCGTCCCGCGTTGCACGAGCACTGCAACGACCGGGTTCTTCAACTCCTGAGATAGGTGAAAAGCGACTTAGCATTCGCTCCAATATCCGTGTTTTAGAAACCTGGTCGTTGTATGTTCGCTGCAACGCAATATAAATTAGAGATTCTCTGACGGACTGTTTTCTGATTTTTGAAACGGTTAATGGATTTTAAAGTTATAGAAGTAAACATTATGTTATTTTAGGTATGTAAAGAGTAATAGAAAGTAAAATTATTCACTTCTTTACTACTACTGCTAATATTTTTGTCTTGAAAATCTTTGGTCGTTGCGCAACGCTGCAACACTAACATTAGCCGCCACTGCTTACAAATAATTATTCCAAAGTTTGTTTCCTCTATAGAGAAAACAGCTAACTGTATTGAGGACCCAACAGACAAAGAAAATTTCCTCATTAACTATCATTTTTTGTTGTCACAAAACTCAACATGAAAACTTTTATGAGAAAAAAACTTACATGTACAGACTCATTAGGGATTTTAAAAAATAGATGTCTTCTAAGAGCTGTTGGTTGATTTAGATCAGATAACGGAACGGTTTCACAATCAATGACAAGGAGAATTACAGACACACATTACCCTCCAAAATAGATACATTTCCCACAGTCAACTACACACTACATGATGTCATAAGAAAGGTTAATATAATTTTGGAAAAGTCCTGAATCATTGACCCGAACACAGCTGAATCAGTGAAAATAGAAGTGCCAACTCTATCTTGTATATTTGGTTTATCAAAGCGTCTTTAACTTACTAGGTAGCAAAGTAGTGAACCTTAGTCCATCCCTGCGTTAGTTGTTGAGGTGAGTTTCACTAAACGTTAAATCAGACATCTCATTCGTACCAACCTAATGTAATTCAGAAAGTTTTAAAATACAGAATATTTGTCATATAGAGTAGTAAATGATTAAAAAAGTTGATTTACGAGGAACAATCTTTATATTCCGTAACGATCTTTACATCCAGTCCCAATTATAAAATAAGTAGCAGAATGAATAAACTTAGAACCGAAAGTATACATTTTTATTGCTTTCAAAGTAATAGTTGTTGGTGCAAGTTCGGTTTCACTGGAGTTACATAAACGCTCAGCCCCGTTTCATCTCCTAGGGGGTCACATTTCGTAAATTTCCATTGGTATTTACATTGATGTAAAATATATTATGTATCATTGAGTAGCTCTTTTAGTTCCGAAGTTCTAATAACACAAATTTGGGCTGCTTTGAATCGTAAATCAAATTGGTCTTGTTCAAACATCTTTTCTGTGCGTTTTGGTTCCAGTCCTTAACTGGCTAACAGCTTGCATTTTAATGTAAGCCTAATTTGGTTAAGAAGGATGATTTTTCACTTACGGAAGCCATTGAATGCATACTTGTAGGAAAAAAAAATGCTCCTACCTTGCATCCTGAACATGATAATTGTAAGAACATATTGTTTCAGGACTAATTCTGTCCCTTTTCCAATACAACTTCTGCTTCTACAGTAAAACATTGAAAAAGGGACCAGAGTAGCCCTGAAACAGTATGCCGATTCTCATGCCCGGGATGCGAGGTAGAAACAAGTGTTTCCAATGAAGAATGACTTGCTCAACCAACATCGTGCTTCCCGCCCATCCCTACTGACTTTGGTGCGCTCCAGAATCATCTTCATTTGTGGTCTAACGGAGATATCAGCTTTACTATTTGCCTCAAATGGTTTGGGGGAATAGTTTCGACAGGATCTCCACCCGTCTGGAAATTCGGGAAATGTTAGGGAATTTTCCACTGCTTGTCGCTTCAGAAAAAAAGATCAACAAAAAATCAATTAAATTTAAACAATTTGAGCGAAAAAAAATATTTTGCGTTAAGTTGCGAGTCGACTCTGTCGAGGAAGATTTGTGTCTAAATTGACTGTTGCAGCAGGTGTCTATGAGTTTGCATGTCTTGTCTCACCTATCTCTGGAAGATCGTGTGGCTTTTAGTGTCAGCATATCGTCTGCTCTTTAAGAAATAACTACTTCGAGAGCAAGTCACAAAATTGAAATCATTAATGTTTGCACATTATGATGCAACACCATTCATTATGTGCAAGTGTGTCAAGTGTTGATTTGTTCCCGTTAATGTTTCCGGATTCTGAGATTGCATCCAAAATGCTTTTGCAGAGAACGAAGATTGCATACTCAATTGTACATGATTTAGGTCCTATTTTCACAGAGAACCTCTTGATTTGTGCAGTAAGTGCTCTCACTTTACTGTTGAGTTTGACGAATCATTGAATAAGGTGGCCCAGAAGGGACATATGGACTTTGTCATACGTTTCTGGAATCCAGACTCCAATGAAGTGAACATTTGTTACTTTGATTCTGTATTTCTTGGTCATTGTACTACTGCCAATTTACTTAGAGCTTTTATTTCTGTTCTAAAATGACTCAACTTACAGAAACTGATACAAATTTCAATTGATTGACCTAACGTCAAGCTAAAAGTTTTTCAAGAAATAAAATCTTATATTTATGAGGATCCGAATTGCCCTGTGTTGTATATAGGAACTTGTGGATTACATACAGTACACAATAAAGTAGCAGTAAGGGAAACTAGTTGGGACATCAAAAATTTTCTTCGTACTCTTCATTATTCATTCAGTAACGTTCCTGCAAGTCGTGCCAATTACTTTCACTATTCAGGATCAAACGTATTTCCCTTGAAGTATTGTGCTATAAGGTGGCTAGGAAACTCCATGGTTATTGAGCGTGCAATTGAAATACTGCCACATGTACAGAAATACATTCAAGGAGTAAAAAACGACCACAAAGTGCCTAGTTGTAAAAGTTCTGCCATTATTTCTACTATATTGACAATAAACTTCTGAGAGCAAAATTATCATTTCTACTCTCCTTAGCAACTGATGTAGAAATGTTTTTATAAAGCTTTCAATCAGATCTTCCATTAGCGTCAATGTTGTATGAGTCCATTCTTGCAACTATGAAGAATGTGATCACCAGAGTTGTGAAACAAGAGGTCTATCAGAATTCTTAGAATCTCACCAATATTGACTTTCAAAAGCCAGAAAATCTCCTATCAGCCAGAAATGTAGACTTAGGTTTTGCTACGAGAACAGCTCTTCGAGTTACAGATCAACTAAACGAAAGAGATATGCTTGAATTCAGATTATAGTGTCGCAAGGCAATGATTAGTTTGTGCAGAAAATTGCTTTCAAAGTCCCCTTTGGTTTATAAGCTTACAAAGAAAATTTCTTACTTCGACCCAGAAGTAGCTAGACTACCCGATAAACGATGCAAGCGAATGACTCTTGCATTGAACTAGGATCATGTCAAGGATCATCAGTTAGAAACATGAAACAAAGTAAGTACGTACCTATCTCATATTCATATTTATGACATGCACAAGACAAAGTGTTCAATTGATATAAAGGCAAAGGTACATGAGTAAAAAGGAGTTTAATATTTCCAGTTTAAAATAGTTTATCATTTTGCATGTAATTACTATCCTTATAGGATCTCCGTTCTTAGTGTATGCATCTACATTTCATCTTATAATCATCGAATTTAATATTGTATATAAAAAGTGCCTTTCATAGATTTGAATTTGCTTGTCAAGGAAAACCGGGATATGTCAAGGGATTTCAGAACTGAGTTCGAGTGGACACCCTGGTCGAGTATATTTGAAGGATGGAAACTTCTCAGTAAGAGCTATGGCGAATTGTTTCATGAGATCCACTTATATATGCAATGATTAGAACACTCGAATGTCCATTAATGATACTAGACGTTACTTCCTTCGGACAAATAGTTCTTTCTGTGGTAATGTGTTATATTCTTCTTGCTGTTCCAAAGGTAAGTATAAGAACGAAAATGGCTAAACGCTACTTGAAGACCAATCAGGAACGCCACCATTTTGAAGCGTCAGGTCTATTTATCATATTTCAAGATTTGTAGCAAGAAATGACCTAATGTATTTTTCTTTGAAGTGCATGGCATGATGCAGAGAAAAGAGCTATATTTATTGTCATATTACTCATTACCCAAATGGTTTTAATCGTAAAAGAATTATTTTAATTACAAAAGAGAAATTCAAAGATCTTAACTTTCGTGTGATATTTTGACTTTGACTAATAACAGTTTTTGCATAAACGGTACAAATAATTCGTTATTATAATAACATAATATTATTATTATTATTAATAATAATAATAATAATAATAATAATAGTAATAAACGTGTACTATTATGAAAATTTAGCTATCAGAGAAATGTAAGGAAAGTTTGAGGAGAAAAAAAATATCTCTTTTATTTAATTTCGGCACAAATAATCGAAAACTCATTGCTTTCTATATTGAGATAATTTTCCTGTGAGCCAAGGTGAATTTGCTTTAATTATTCATTCAAAAGTACGATGGGATATATCTACTAGCAGTCAATATAAACCCTCATATGTTAAAACATCCAAAAGTACTAACTGCTTCAAGGTATTGAGCTCCTTCGTGGCTAAGCAGTTGGCGTACGCGCCTTTGGCGTGGGAGACCTGGGTTCGATTCCCGGCGGGAGATCATGTGGTTCGGATTCCATGTTAATCAGTAGGTCCACGTCTCATATAGCCTCGCTGCTGAACGGGACCTTAAACTCAAAATCAACTCAACTCAACATGCTTCAAGGTACTACTTGATTCTTCCTCAGCTAGAAGGTCAATTGCCTGCTTATTTGTGATCTTACGTAGAATTACATACCAATAGCTTTTGTTTACCTATAAATTAGAAAGAGAAGGAAATTTTATCTAGCTAGATCTCATCTCTTTATTCTACAGAATTGACAAGCAGAAAATTTCATACATCATGTATTTTATGCACCAATAAATTTTCTTTAGGTGCACTAAGGAATTCTTCGAAACCGTTCGCAGATTTTATATTTTTGTATGTTTAATGTCTGCGAATTTTTATTTACTGTGAAATTACATTAAGATAATTCAAAAATCATAGAAGTTTATCTTTTTTCATGATATGATCTTGAAGCTTTGCTGGCGTCTACTATTAATCCAATGTTCTCGGGATTGCTGCCAGAGTGAGTGTTGCTGTGCTGAGCTTTCGTTACCATACAGCGGCAACATCTTCATAGCTCTGAAGATGTTGCCGCTGTATGGTAACGAAAGCTCAGCACAGCAACACTCACTCTGGCAGCAATCCCGAGAACATTGGATTAATTTTTTCATGATGTTCGCAAAATGTTAAATATTTCAGTATTTACGCACCTTAAAACTCACAGAGCAACGATTATGCTCAGTAGCTGTAGCTGAAGGAAAGGGATAATGAATGAAAGTGAACCATAGAGAAATGAATTAAATGAAATGAAGTTTAACTTTAACGTCCCACGATTATTCCCTTTATATTAATGAAGAAGGATGACTAGTAGAAGTAAGCGATTCTGAAATTAAATTTTTGTGCTCTCCCATTAGGAATCGAATTCGGGACTATGTGCACCAAAGGCAGAGTCAAATAAAGAGAGTGAAATAACACTCCCATTTTGCATGTCCTGAACTTTAGTCAATAGACTAATATTCTACTATTGGCAGAAAATATCCGTAAAATGATTTTATATTTGAAAAATAAATTAACAAATTAAAATAAAATTTTACTGGGAAAATGTTTTACGATTAATTTTGTACATATATTATTAATAACAGATATGAAAAACATAACCCACCTACTGTTTTGTTTAAGTAACATGATTTTCAATAACTATTATTGAACTGTTACAAATCTTATTATTTTAGGCAAGATTTTTCTTTCAATAGCACGTCCTGAATGCTTAGGAAATTTTCTCTATATACAGTGTATCCACATGAAACCTCCCTGATTACAAATACTAATTGCATTTAAACTATTAGTGCCAGAGAATTACGGATTGCGGCATCTTGAAGAGCAACTCAAACAGTTCTTTGTTGCTCATTGTTAATTGTTGTAATTTGTTGCATTTGTTCAGTAACAAAGTTTATATGAATTTTTGTTATTTGTCACAGGTGTTTATGAACAAAGATGACAACAGAGAGAAAGCGCAGTGTGTGGTATGGTTGGCTGAGACTAAATCACCAATTACCGTGTAAAGGAACTTCAGACGAAAGTACCAACGGGACCATCAGACGTCAAGACCATTAAAAAATGGTTTGAGAAGTTTTTAGCCACGAGGAATGTCAATCGACAGCCTGGGTCGGGCAAAGCACGAACGCCTGAGGAAACTGTGGATGAGGTCAGGGAGGCCTTCACTAGAAGCCCAACAAAGTCAGTTCGGAGAGCGTCACGCGAGCTGAACATCTCACGTTCAACAGTCCTCTATAAAAGGCTGCGTTTGTACGCATATAAGGCGCAAATCTTTCAGGCGCTACAGCACGATGACCTACCAAAACGAACCACGTTTGCAATGGAGATTCTGGAATGGATCGAGGATAACCTGATTAGTGATGAACGCAAGAGTCTTAGTCTTGCAGTTTCTGCAAGAGTCTTGCAGGCAAGACCAAGACCAAGACCAGGAATCACGATGCAAGACCAAGGGGTGCAAGACCAAGACCAAGACCAAGACTCTTGCGCAAGAGTCTTGCAAAATACGGGCTCAGTGGTAGAGCGTTCACTTCTGGTGCATGGGGTCCTGATTCGATCCCAGCTTGCGTCGTGTGAGCTATTTTGGTAGACAAACACCTGTGCGTGGTTTTTCCCGTTTCCTCCTTCTTTCTTCAGTCCACCACTTCATTTATTTCTCATCATCACCATTTCCCTTAGCCTCGGTGCGTAATCTTGGGACGTTAAAGTAGATATTTCATTTCATTTCAATACATATTAGTGGTGTTCATACAAAACTAAAGGGAAATGTAGTATTGAACTTCGGTAATTCCGCACACCACAGGTGCCGGCTACATGGGCATGGCCTTGGCTCCTAGGCTCAAGCATCCGTTGGTAATTTTTAATGTGTGCTCATAAAACTAATATCGAAATAACATTTTCATGACATAAACAAAAACTTAGTACATGTGACCGCAAGTTTGATTTCATGGGCAGATGCTTATACATTGAATAATTGTTTATTAATATAACTTTTATCCTCCTTAGGTACATTGAGAAAAATCCGTTATCCGGACAGTGGTATATTGTAAAAATAAATGGGATCCTTATGTTTACTACAGAAATCAGTATGGAGCGTACGTTATCCTTATGCTACGTAACATACATACTGCTCTCTTTTCCTCTTATATGTTACAATATGCCGTTGCAGGATGTCTGACATCTAATAGTCTTCCGTATATTACATACATATACGCAGTGGCGTATTTAGGAGGGGGCTTCCGGGCTTAAGCCCCCCCGAAATCTTACTTACTATAGTAAAGTATATGAAATATCTTGCAGAATTTTCACATTTTCAGGCAAAGCCCTCCCCGAAAGTTACAAAGCCCCCCCGAAAGAAAATCGTAAATACGCCACTGCATATACGTATGTTACACATGTCAGCTACATCTGTATGTGAGATCCTGACAGCTTATATACAATTCTTTCGTTCGTACGGAAAGTACGTTTAATCGAACACTTATACGGAAAGTATGTATAAATCATACTTTTTCAGTTATACGTTTGCTGTACATTAAGTCCAAAAACTACAAGGTTTACGTACGCCACATATGTTTTCTTTCTCAGTGTATACGGCACATCGAAGTTTGAGCGCTATAACATCATAATTTATAACAATGGACTAATACATATTCACAGGTAAGAGTGATTTTGTTCAGTTATTTCAAATAACTTTGAATTTGATGCCGTTCTTTTGTACTTCTAATATAGGTCAAAAGTATTTACATAAATTAAGTTTACACAAAAGACATAGACGTTGAGCCGTTTCCAGTTTTCACTCAAATTATTCTAAAATATTAAGAGGTTTGATTATAATCATTATTATTTTATTTTTTCTCTCTCTTTTTTGGCCAATATTGCTAAACATATCATCATCATCATCATCATCATCATCATCATAGCTATTCTGCCATTATTGGCAGAGCACTGGTTGCAACTGAGAAGCTTCGATGTACGGTGGTCCTCAGATAGTCTCTTCGTCTTGACGTAGCAATTTTCTGTTTCAATACCTTCCTTTAACTATAGTCTCCTTCGCCCCTCCCTCTCTTTCCTTCCAACACACCCTCTAGCATGTCCCTCATAATACAGTTCCTTCTCAGCCAATGACCCAACCAATTCCTCTTAATTACATCTAAAATTCTTCTTTTCTTTCCTACTGCTACTATTTCTAACACCTCATTCGTTTTCCGTTCAAGCCAGCTAATTCTCTCCTTTTTTCTCCATGCCCAAGTTTCGAAAGCATCAATTTTTTCATCTCTTTTACGTGGTGTTCATGTTTCTGCCCTATAGATACATATTGGAATCAATACAACAAAATTTTAATATTAAATTGGAAGTTTGTTCAATACAAATATTAGCCAATCGTGGTTGAAAAGAAAAATCTGACGCTTTTATAATGTAAAAATAATTTTGCAATTCATGGTATTTCAATAATCTGTGCTTTTTGATATTCTTTCATGCGTCTCAGGGTAGCCTCCCCAGTTTGGAACCAGTGAGGTATTGGATCTGTTAAAAATATAAAAAATATTACGAAATGTTGTGATTTATCTTATAAGTAGTGAAGTGTGGGCACCCATTGGAAAAAAATAAAGGTCATCGCCTATGTTGTATACTATCACCATACTTTCACGAAGGTAACTATATTACATTTAGAAACATACATTGTATTTACGTTACTATTGGTGCATTGTAGAATTTATTATCCCTTATATCTAGAGTAAAATTTATCTATGAAATCTTAATGTTCCTAAACGCAAGACTTGCAAGACTCTTGCAAGCAAGACCAAGACCAACACCAAGACTGGGTGTGCAAGACCAAGACCAAGACCAAAGGTTCCAGTGCAAGACCAAGACCAAAACCACCTGGGTCTTGGTCTTGGTCTTGCATTTGCTCATCAATAGACCCTATTACTTAGGGAGGGTGATTTTCAGTGATGAGGCAACCTTCCACACATCAGGCAAGTGGAATCGTCACAATATGCGCATTTGAGGTTTCGAACCGCCATACATTTTTAGTGAATATGTCAGAGATAGCGAGAAAGTGAATATATGGTGTGCTTTGGGACGCGACAAAATTATCGGACCATTTTTTTTCATGGAGCATACAATAACTGGTTCCGTTTACCTGGAAATGCTTGAACACTTTGTTTTCCCACAGCTACTCCCTTTGCAACCAAACGTGATGATGATGCCCCGCCGCACTGGTATTTAGATGTTCGTAGGGCTTTAGACCGAACGATTCCACAGCGATGGATTGGACGCGATGAACCCACTCCTTGGCCACCGTAATCTCCCGACTTAACCCTATGGATTTCTTCCTATAGGGCTATGTCAAAGATAGAGTCTATGCCACACTTGTACGTGATATTCCTGCTCTTTATCACAAAATTGAAGAAGCCATCAACTCGATCACACCGGACATGCTAACAGAGCACATGGTGGGAGATTCAATATCGACTAGACATTGTGAGAACTACTAACGGGGCCTATATAGAAGTACATATACAGACAAAAAAAAAAAAAAAAAAAACTTTGAGTTGCTCTTCAAGATGCCGCAAACCGTTATTCTCTGGTACTAACAGTTTCCATGCATTTAATATTTGTAATCAGGGAGGTTTCATGTGGACACCCCGTATACCAGAATATTTTAAGGTAAGAATTCTGACACCAAATACCCACCCCCCTTTCAGTACGATTTTGACCTGTAACGTCACGTTCTTTCTTTATAATTAGATAGTATCTTCTCCCACTATTTTCTACTTTTTGAAAATTGCCCGTCTAATTACTTGCAGTCACTTGGCTTGTATTTTCTGTAAATTTTGTCCTTTGTGTGATGTTTCTGTCCTTTCATCGGTTGACTTTATTTCTTTAAAACATACAAAAGGTACGTTTTCCTATGCGATCACATTTTCTATATTTAATATTTTTTAGGCCCCACTCTTTTTTAAAGCATTGCTACCCACCTGCAACTCAAAATTTTGAAAGATTAGTGGAAATGTTTATTTCTTTGGTAGACTTCGATGGAATTCTATTTTGTTTTAAAAACTGTCATGTTCTACAGTTATAAGGCTAAGCCAAGGTACCGTCAGCTCCGGAAATATTACTCTGAAGGTTTCCACAAGCGACGATTGAAATACATTTTTAAATTCCCTGATGAAGCTGACGAAGCAAGTGCACCCCGAACATAGTAATTTTTAAACACATTCTACCGGATTGATAAACATGCATTTTAAATAATATTTTTAAAGATTATTCCTTCCCCCCTCCCTTTACGATTTAGTGATAAGTGCTTCTTGTGAAGGCAAAATCTTTTCACCAATATTCAAGAAAGTTTTATATTTAAAAAAATACAATGATAATAATAATAATAATAATAATAATAATAATAATAATAATAATAATAATAATAATAATAATAATAATAATAATAATAATGGTTTATTTATAGTGCGATCAGCCAAATATAGCACTTTGTCAAATTTAAACTAAAGTATATTCAGAGGTATAAATGTTTGAAAAAGTACGTAAATACAATGTTCGATTACTTTACTAGACTCGTAATCCTAAAATTTATAGTTTGTTATCTCATATACTTTGTTTTACTTAAATACCTGAGAGTACAATTATCAAATTTTTTGTTAACTTTCTTGAAGTTTTTTTAAATTATAGTTTCTTAGCATCCTTCCTCAAATTTGATCTATACCTAATTATATATGTTATACCTTGTGTTGTCCTAATATTAGGAACTTTCAATAAAATGTTTTGAACTAAGTAAGTGATGGGCAATTTATTATTTTCAGTTTTGCACTAGTGTGTGATCATTTAAAACGCGTTGATTTTTCAGTAAATTTTAAAAAGATTGCCCATTGTTCATAACTATAAACGGTAAAATCATATTGGTTTTAAAACGTAAATATCTTATAAACTTTTATATTCGCTATAGTTTTTGTGAATTAATTTCAGCTATAGAATTCTATACTAGACATGCATATTCTGATTTAGGTCTCACTAAAAACCTTATACAGAGAAATACGCGTATCAATATTATTAAAATTCTTGTAGTGAGTTCATTAAAATCATAAATATATTTGGTATCTCTCGTTATTACCTTAACATCTTCATCAAACAATAGTTTCTCATCAAATAACACTCGTACGTCCTTTATATTTCTAACTTTTTCTAAGATTAGTCTATTTATACAATATCTTGTCACTACATAGTTTGTTTTTCTAGTATACGACGGTTTCTTTTCTTTTTTAAACATAAAAGTGCTTTACCACCTGCAATTCTCCATTTCCTGCAAAAGCATTCAACACCCCCCTTCCAAAAAAAAAAAAAAAAAAAAAAAAACAGGGTCGTTGAGAATTAAAAAGGCGTTAGTCCAAATATCAATCTTGTTACAAATACATCAGTGTGGCAAAGTGGAAATAAGAGAATAAAATAAATTGATAAGAATGACGATGTTATTATCGTGAGAGCAATCGGAGACATAAAAAGTTACAACAAGATCTCACTTAAGCAGTTCAAACAAGATGAATGGTAAGAAATAGATATCAGAGGAAAGTAGTTTCTCTCAATTTCAAAAATAAACATCTCGTAAAACAAGAAAAAATGTCACATAGTGTAGAGGTTTAATATAAAAGCCTAACAGCATAAAAAACAAACATCCACACGAAACGGAAAGAGACACAAACACATAATAAGGGATACCAGTGGCGTAGCAGACTTGTGGGCCTCCCATGCAAGATAAAGACATGGGACCCTACTTGCAGTGATGAAAATTTTCCGATTCATAAAAACATACTCCACTTATTCCTACATCGTTGTATAGCCGTGATGTGAGGTGGAAAATTTTCTTCTATATTTTCCATAAAATTTTCCGTTAACAAATATCACTGATCAAGTAATTCCTCAGTGTTCATAAAATTGATTGAAATCATGTATAAAAATGTAAAAAAGTAAAAGATAGTTTAAAGAATCTGAAAATTTTCATGGCTCACAATTTTCGGTACTATGCAGGAACAAGTGAAACTATGCTTCATAAATCGAAATATTTTGTGCCTTGTATGGAAAAATTGAAGAATTTTTTATGAGTCGGAAAATTTTCATCATTTTGAAGCAAAAAGTAAAACAACTTTTTATGAGTCGGAAAGTTTTATTGCTCTGTAAAAACAAATGTAAGGAATTTTCATGAATCGGAAAATTTTCATCACGATGTAGAAACAAGTGAAAACGCTTTTCATAATCCGGACGGTGAAAGAAAACGTTAAAAAAAGAACTAATAGTAGTAGTAAACGAAGATAAGAATGCAATGTAATAGTTGGAGAGGAGTCGCTACAAATTAATTCTCTTTAACGAGGACGATTACGAAAGATCATTTACTGATTGAAATCCTGATTATTCTTCAATAAAGTAACTTCCAATAAACCTTTTGTTATTGTTAATTATTCCATATCGGACTCCCGAAGAAAACTCATCTAAACAACTTATTGACCGTGCCAATAGCGACTACTCTCAATCATGACTCCGTTTTCTTTCATTTAGAAATAGGAAAGAAAGAGAAGAAAGTAGAAGGGTAAAAGAAGGAGGTAGGTAAGAAGAAAGAAAAGAAATAGGGTATTTTAATAAGAAACAGATTACTGGATAATTCCGGAAATATAGTAAAAGGTCGGGAAAGTCGTTGAAAGATGAATCATTCTAAATGTTATTAACAACTAATCAATTTTGGAATGCTTCGGAATAGACACATGTTCCCTCATACCACCCAGACCTAGCTCCAGGCACCACGATCATGGGGTTGCCCAGACCTAGACCTGGAAATGAGAAAAGTGAAATTTAATTCTTTGTAAAGTTATTCCAACCGGTGATTGATAACTATCCAGCATCTGAACTCTGTCCTCTAGGATCGACCACACATATGAATTAGCCAAGAGGGAAAAAAAAAACAAGCTTATTAACTTAATATAAATTTAGGTATCGTATCAATAAAAGGTTCGACTTCCTGGAAGAAAGATGTCGTATTTAGGCTTATCCTGCTATTTTTGCTTCACTCCTCGAGCCGATTTAAACCGTTAGTGACGGTCCTTCATGACCTAGGTTTTTACCTTAACACATATATTAAAACATGACACATATATTACAGATGTTAATATGACAAATGATATCACTAGAATTGCTTATATTAAATCTATCATGCATTCACTCGCTCACTCACTCAGGACAGTGTATATATGTTTAAAGGAAACCAACTAACTACAAGAGTACAAATAGTTTATTACATTCATAGTGAAGAAAAAAAAAAAAAACATATAATTATGAAGAAAATATTAAAAGCACAAGTTCTTGGTTATATATTAATAGAGTACATAGTATTAAATTTTAGTAAGTTTTTTTTATATTCAATCATATTGACAAATGAAAAAGAAAGAAAAAAAAATAATTACATGTATCATATCTTAGGCATGCTAAAGCAAAATGATGATTTGCGACATACGCAAAAAAAAAAACACTTATTTCACTTAAAAAAAAAATTGGACAAAGAGGAAAGAAAAAAAAACTTTTTGGTGTATTAGAACTTATATGAGTCTCTACCTCACGTCGAGATATTAAAATATTAATAATTTCGAGCGTCCAAATCACAACTCACGCACTAGTCGTAGTGTCCAAAACGTTTCGCTCCATTTAACTTAATTTGTGTTTATACATATATATATATCTATATATATATATATATCTAGTGGTTTACGGAAAAAAAAAACATTCATCGACTATATTTGGTTTATAACTCTTAACAGATTGTATCTGCAATCGCACACTGCTACGTTTATATCCATCTAGGGATTTCGAGAAAATCACTTTCACTAGAGGAAGTTTCTCCTCTTAGACGGTCTATTTCCAAACTTATTAATCGAATAATTTCAAGTTATTTATCCAACACTGGGACACTTCACGAGACCTTTCATTAGGATCACTTTCGTATATGTTTATATATGGTTCGGATTTAAAAAAAAAAAAATGATCTTCCACAGGTGTACGGAGTATGATGGTTCAAATTGAGGATAAAAAAAACTGGTCAAGTCACAGGATACATATGAAGGTGAGACGGATTCAAGGTACACTTTCCACAATGGTTTTAGGTTAATTGTTCAGGGATAATATTTGTTATGATGTGGGTTACGTTTAGACCTGCCGATATTTTTTCAATGCATGCCATTATATAATTACAGAGGTTATCACTTACATTGATTCAGAAGAAAAGGAAAATTACTTAAGTGCACGGCGGTATTCTTAACAAAATCTACATTCTTAAATTCGTCGGAAGACTTCTGGTAAACTATAGCAACCAATACACGTCTAGGGGGACAGACACGAGCGCTCTTACATATATTCATAATACATTTAATATCATACTTTTACTTTAACATCATATTCACATACTAATTACACATACATTTCGAAGTATTTATTTCTCTCTCTCTATATATATATATTTATAATAAGTGCGCACACATTTAAATTAATCACCCCTACAATAAATTCTAAGAAGGTTGCAACATTGTCCAAGAAAACAAATGACTTCCAACATTACATTTGGAAACAAATTTAAATTTTATCTGATACCGCGCGTCTATAAATTTTTAACTTTTATATAATCAATTCGTGTTTAAATCATGAAGGAAAAAAAAAAAACTTTGTGAGGAAGGCACGTAACACAGAGCATTTCTAGATATAACTAGGTAAATCAAAATACAATTTCTGGGCCCAGATTAACTACAAAGTAATCGAAAACCAAAACAGAAAGGAAAGTGACCAACGGATTAAAAAAAAAACTTAAGAGGAACGACGGTGAAAGAACGTAATCGAAGTGTCGTCAAATACTAAGTCTTTGTTCATTTCGGCGATAGGTCAAAATGTGATGGAGGACCCAATCACTATCTACTCTATCCATGAATCGTGTCTTGCAACGTCTCAGCTGGTAATTTCAGATCAGAGTTGTACGTTAAATAAATCGTAAGTAACAAGTTGAAAATCTTGGGGGGGGGGGGGTGGAAGGTTGAAAAAATTAAAAAAAAACTTGAAGAAATGAAGACAGAGAGAGAGATAGAGAAGAAGGAAGACGAAGAATAGGGGCGCCAAAGACTTAAGTGAGAAATAACTAACGCTACAAAGTTAGAAGTCGAATTTCGCTCTCAACAAAATCCATAGCCAAAATATTCTTAACATGCCAAAAAGGGTTGTCTACTCAAATACGTAGACTCAAGGGGCGCCCTGCTGCCAAGGATGCAAGTTCTGTGTCCATCAGATCCCAATCCCACAAGAGTTTGCTTGTAAGATTGAAATCCTATCCCCGTATCCGGCCCAGACCAGCAGGATAAAAGGAGAGGGGGAAAGGGACCAGGTAACTGCGTCCCCAATTT
Source organism: Thermobia domestica (assembly GCF_964235325.1). NCBI lineage: Eukaryota > Metazoa > Arthropoda > Insecta > Zygentoma > Lepismatidae > Thermobia > Thermobia domestica. Next base: position 152,159,768 of record NC_137464.1, read on the forward strand.
TGAAATCTCTAAGTAAAAAAAAAATATTCGACCCCTTAGAAAAACTAAGAAGGTTCGAGGACAGTAATGAAACTAGAATAGAAGTATTATCTAATATATCCCTAACTATGATTTGCCGAAAAAAAAAAAATTAAATAAACTGAATTTTGGATCGGTGATTTCTATGCCAAACCTCACCGATAGCTACCCTGCGCAGACACGCCACGGTCTGGGATGTCGTTAATTTCCCTCGTCTAATTAAACTAAGAAAAGAAACGAAAATACTTAAAGGGACTAGGGGTCGACATCCGGGTACGCGAAAATAAATTTCAATAACTAATTGTTTTGATTCTGTAACCCTATCAGAGCCGTCGCCTCCATGAACATTGTAAGCTAGCCTGAGTAGGTAACGTGAAGGAAAAAAAATCTCACGGAGCAGGATATTCTATTTAAAAAAAAAACCGACCAGAAAATATAATTCACTACAGCCCTGTTGTATAACTACTACTGTCTTTTCATAATTTATTATTCAATATGTCTAGTCAGCGATTATATGATGCTACCCATTCTATCAGATGGTATTACTATGGTTGATTATTATTATAACACATTAAACTACAAAGTATTACCATAGTCCGACTATATATCGCCCTCCGGTCCGCGTGATATCATGGTGCAGGGGTCAGAACTTGAGATGTTTGTAGTTACACGTATCTATTCAATATCTATATATATCAACACACGGCGAAGTATTCACTGGGCTACTATATATATTTAACTATATGGGTGTCCTATATTCTATATTCATTTATTACAATATTCATACACTTTATATTCATATTCACATTAATATTCATTTGCCACGACGCTATATTCTACAAACACCCTGTTTCCTCTATCTACGCCCAGCCTATTTACACATTTCATCATAATACTTTAAAATCTATAATCACTACAAACATTTCCCGCTCCGATCACCGCACGACAACCTCACTCGAACCCAAGACTCTTTCATCCCACACACAATACTATGTAATACCTGGTAGCTTTATTAAGAACGAAAAAAAAAATCCTACGTATGTTCACTGAAAATAGAATTATCTGCGATAATGTTTAATGTTTATAAAATTCTGCAGCAACAATGAGCTTCTGCAGCCACGAAGAAAAAATGGACATTTATTATAATTTCAAAGCGAAGAACTAGCATCATATCGCCCGACTTCTGTTAAAAATTTACGTATTGTTTATTTACTTAAATATCTCGATTTCTAGACTATGCAGAATGTTGAAACTTTCAGAATATATTAATTTTGGGTCACTTGACCTAACTGTACATTCATATGGGCTGTGAATTATACCTTCTAGGTTTTATTTCGGAAAGAAAGGTCAATTTCATGAAAACTAAATCACTAAGCACCTCGACGGAAGAATGGCGGTTAGTACTGACTTTTGACACTAGGGCTAGCGACGATATAATCAACCCTTGAACAACGGAATGTGACCTTGTACACGGAATTATTATACTATATTACGTTCACTTAATGACGGAGTAATAAAAATTTATCGCATAGTAAATACTACACTGTCCGTATTTAATTATCTCACACACTCTTTCATCACTTAACTACCACTACCACTGATACTACATTACAAATATACACATACTACTCAAACTACAAGACACATCATGCCAATACACACCAATTATCACTATCATTAATACATGTTGTACTGATAAATACACACAGAAAACATTCATATTTTACCATTTTAAATCGGCTCGAAAGGAAAAGGAAAGAAAGGGACAGGGCCAACTGGCCCTTGTTTCACTGAATCACATTCTTTACTCAACCTATTTAATCAATGCCCTGAGGGGACGTATCGAAGTATTAGCTAACAATAGGACCCCTGCCCTGAAGGGGCAGGAACCCGGAACAAACTACATATTCAACTCATCCCGCTGGAAGCCGTACTCCCAATTTGGGAGTCAGATAGGAGCCCTTACTGATAATTCACACGTGCATTGTGATCACTATCCTAACTACCAAGAAATTAAATACCGCCATGTTATTACTAAATAAGTACAAAAGAAATCACATTTACTACATACACGAACACAATCGGCAGTGGGGCAGGCCTAACGTAACTCTAAAAGGAGTAATTTTCAGGATGAGAATATTTTAAGGGAGAAACACTACTCTTCCGAAACTGTTTATAGATTTTTTTTCTTTCTAAGAACAACTAGCAAACTGATGCACTTCACAGAACCTGTCCACCACTAATTATATCAGCAAAACATGGCGTTACCGAGTTGACTTCCTATTTCTGCTCTACAGTCCGGTTTTTTACTATAAAATTTGGCAAATTTATGGCTCCTTAGCTTCCAGAGATTTTCTATACGTTAATAACGTCACAATATTACCTTTATTTTTAGTTTCTCTCAGTCCTTTCGACTTTTAAGTTAGACGAACAAAAACCAGTGTCTTCAGTAGCACTTTCCGGCGTGGAATAGAATAATTGCGCCCTAATATCATAGCGTGGGTTTATCAGCCAATCAAAACTAAGCATTTTGGCGGTGGGGCTTTGAAACGAATAAAATTTGGTAAAATCTGGATTAAACTAGATTTTAGAAGGACCTAGGTATCTAAAAGAGAGGTGAAGGGTGGTCCTGAAAATTCTGTCGAATTTTAGATTGGTTATTTGATCTGGAAAGTTCCGTCCAATAGTGGATCTATATTTTCGGATAGCACTGACACCGTAAGAATTGTAATAATCCATATACACATCCATATACAAGACTTATAACTAATTTAAAATATAAATAAAGATATTGATTCCCCAAAACTATAATTCCCAATATTTTTTTTTTTTACAGTTTTCCATGTTAATTTGAAATAGAATAATGAACAATATTACGAATTATATGAACAGCCAGAAATTTTTTGTTAAACATCAAGTACAGTCGGTGCAAAAAATTTCGGGCACCCTCCTATTAAAAACATAATCTCATTAGACTGTAATGGCATATTACAGTTCCCCGGCGTCGTTAAAAAAATTTTGTTTGAATAACAAAATTTTGTTGAATAGAATTAACATGTATTAATACTAATAAACTAACTACTCACTCATACTCTCATGCACTCAAATGAGACAGTGTAAGATTCACTTTGGGTATTGAGATAGAAGTTCCCGTTTTTTGTCCTCGGTACAGTTGAAAAGCTTAAGATTTTGGAAATTGTGAGTTCCGATACTTTCACCTTTTAGATTGTGTAATACAGCGCAATTTTTCAATAATTTAACTGCTAAAAACGGGCCGGTATATACTTTCATCCATTTTGCTGACTCATGCTTTATAAGTGAGGATAAGTTATGCAGTTTCAACATCACTAATTGCCCTTCTTGCAGATTTATAGCGTTTGACGACTGTTTAGCATGACTTTTTAATTTTACCTCTACTTCAGCGTATCGGAAACGGTTATCTATGGAATCTAACTCTTTGGGCCATGGGAACACTTTCCTATAGCTATCAACGGCAGAATAACTAAGAAAGCGTTCCGCAGGCGTACAGCCAATACTGGAACAATATGAATTGTTCAGAAGGTCCTGAATTTTAACTAAGTACTTGTGCCAAGTGGTTTGATCCTCATGACACCATAATCTAACTAATCTATTGAGTTCTTTATGGCTACGTTCTGTAACGCCGTTAGCCTGCGGGGAATAACTGGAAGTTTTCTTATGTTTAATTTTATATTTGTTACAAAAGTCCTGCCATAACTTAGATTGGAACTGTGGTCCTTTATCGGATAAGAATTCCTGTGGGTAAGGCAATAGATGAAAGTATCGTCTCTCTAATACTGTGATTATTTCCTTAGTATGAGCCTTTTTCAGTGGAAGGAAAGTAACGAAACGAGAATAAATATCTGTTAGAGATAAAATATAATAATATCCCTGACTGGGTGGCAATTTTCCAATAAGGTCCACCCCCAGAGTCTCATGGGGTACGGTGGCTTGAATATGATATTCCTGCTTAGCTATAGCACGGTTTGTAAACTTTGTTTCGGCACATTCTATGCAATTTCGTATGAAGTTTTTAATCGTGGTTTTTTGATTCTTCCAATAAAATATAGCTCGACAAAAATGATAACACTTTTGAACTCCAAAGTGACCGGTAGAATGGACAACACTGATAATTTGGGGTATACAACTCTGCGGTATCACTAGGAGCCATTTCTGAATACGCAAAGGTTTAATATAAATTAACCCACAGTACATTGTTACTCTGTCCAGATTACGGTTGTTTTCATATTGCTTTAACAGGTTCTTACATAACTCATCTGTTATTTGACTTTCTCGAATAAAGTCTAGATTAATATCAGCATCCTGCGTTTTGGTTAAAAAATGAACATAATGTGTTTCGGGCTCAAGCAATACCTCAGGTGGGTATCTACTAATTGTGTCGGCTACAAAATTTTCTCTGCCTGGACAGTGTTGAAAAATTAAATCAAATTTCTGCAGTTTCAATAGAATGCGGGTGGTTCGTGGCTCAAGGTTCTTTTGGGTGAATGCATGTGTGACTGCCGCGTTATCTGTATGGACATAAGTAGTACGACCCATGATATACTGCTCAAAATGTTCACAGAGGAACAGGACTGACAGGAGTTCCAGCTGAGATATTGAAAGAGACAACTCATAGGGTTTCACCCGTCGACTGGCATATCCAATGACATTAGGATTATCTTTATCTGAAGGATATTGTGCAAATAGGCCAGCCAAATTTTCCATGCACGCATCACTATGGATGTGAAAAGGCAAGGAAAAATCCGGCTGACTTAATGCAGGTGGATTACTAAGAAGGGTTCTCAGTTTATTGAACGTTTCCAAGGCTTCGTTATTCAGAACGAATTTTTGATCCTTTTTCAGGAGTTGATACAGATTAGCAGTGAGACCAGAAAAGTTTGGGATGAATTTTCGCCTCCATCCTATAAGCCCTAAAAACTTCTGTAATGCTTTCTTGGATTTCGGTACTGGAAAACAACGAATTGGCTCATTGAGTCGAGGGTCAACCCTTATTGTTCTGCCACTAATTATATGTCCTAAAAATTTGATTTCCCGTGCAAAGAACTTACATTTCTTGAAATTTAATGAAAAATTTGCTTGTTTAAAGATTTCGAAAGTTCTCTCTAAATGAGCCAAATGCTCCTCTTCAGTAGTTGATTTTACTAGAACATCGTCTAAGTACAAAATAACAAAAGAACGGGTTGAGTCATTAAAAAATTTTGTCATTACCGATTGAAATACAGCAGGACTACTTTTCAGCCCCTGTGGCAGAACAGTAAGGCAATATTGTCTTCCCTTGTACACAAAACTGGTGCATTGGTAAGAGTCTGGGTGTAAACTGATCCCATAATATGCACTTGACGCGTCAAACGACGAAAACCACATTGCCTGCGAAACACGGTGTAGTAACTCATTGATAGGTTCTACCTGCACCTGTGGAGATATAATTTTTGAGTTAGTAGCCCTCAGATCTAAAACTGGACGTACACCGCCAGAGGCCTTCTGGACGACATGAATAGGATTTCGATATGGAGACATTTGTTCTATTGCTATCCCCAACCGTAACCATTTATTCAACTCTGCTTCAAACTCAGGTTGTATAGCCTGAGGAACGGAATAACATGGTCCAACAACTGGTTCTTCATCCTTCAACTGTATTTTATAGGGAGGCGCGTTAACGCGGCGTGGGTACTCAGAGAAAAGAGAACGGTACTTTATTAATAATTTCCGAAGACCTGATTTAATCGGTGATGGTAAGTCATCCCGAGTGGCAATATATGAATCAATCTCTTGTTCCGAGACATTGCATTCGGTGCCCAGGAGTGGATCCAGCTGATCTCCCCTGTTAACCCCTCCCTTGTGGAGAGGTGTCACTGCACAGGCAGCTTGACAATTTAAACTGGGGTCAAGCATGGGTCGATCCACCACCGGCCATCCTGATTCACCGATTGCAATCTCTTCTACTGGTAATTTCACTAGCATTATGTTCGGTCGATCCGTAGGAACGACGACAGTGTTTCCTAAACCATCTTTCATTCTAATCTCTTTCTTTTCCCGGTCAATGATACAATGGAATTTGTCCAGAAACGGACATCCCAGTATTAGGTCCGTTCGCAAATATTTTATGACGAAGATGGCTATTTCGAATATATGATTTTGTATGTTTAGGTTAAAATTTTGAACGCCCTGAACCGAAAAACTTTCTTTTCCAGCGAAAGCGCCAAGTGTAAGGCCCGTGTATGGTCTCAATTTAGCGGATGGAAACCGTTGCTTTAATTTTTTCCACACCTCCCAGTCCATTAGGCAGAGCTCCGAGCCACTATCTATTGTAGCGACAAGTTCAACGCCGCCGATACTTCCTCGTAGGCTGGGAGAGGTAGAAAAATAGCGTTCTTCACTTGAAGCAAAGGGTTCCTCATCTATAACAAATTTTATAACAAATTGTAACGAGTCCCGAAATGATAAATTTTGTGTCCACAAATTAGATTTACATTCCTGGTCAGTCTGATTTTTCAAAATAATGGGGTGTATTTTCCCGCAACTATCCTCCCCCATTTCACCAGGTAGTTGCGGAATTAGTTTGTCGATTTGACAGCGGTCTCGCGACTATCAATCCCTCGAGTGGCTAGAATTCCATTTCCGCCATTAGTTGGTATTTGCGAAGGGGCAGAATTCTGAGATCTACTTGCACAGTTATTGTTAACATTACCGTTTTGACCAGTACCGTTTTCTCTTCTCCGGTACGCCCCGTTAAAGTTCCTCCTATTATCGTCCCTATTCGGGTTCGATTCCCCCATTGTGCGGTCATAGGGGCGATAACCCCGGCGATTGTTAAACATCGGTCGGTTACGGAACAGACGTCGACCGTTATATTGATTGCTTTCTGAGCCACTCCCACTCGGATAGCGAGATCCAGCTTGGGTGTAACTCAGAAAGTCCGTTTGGCAACTTGCCGTTGCCTTGCTTTTCACGGGTTTCACAACTTTTGCTTGTCGGGCGAAATACCTCTTTGGTGGGCCTCCAGTTTCTTTCCCACACAGGGCAGCTAGGCGTGACGTAACTTCTCGCACCGTTTGGCATAAGTGGGAAGCAATAGCCCGCGACTCATCTGGTGGAAGAGCGTTCACTATTATGTCCACTAGCTCGGCTTGCGATGGATTTTCTGCAATCTGATAGTACAGTTCGATGATCTTCCAAGCATAGTCCAAAAGGGACCCATACTTGGCTCGATCATATCTTAAGGATTGGAGGTTGCGTTTCTGAAGCCTCTCTATATGTTCGTTGCAGTATTCTTCCTTAAAAAGGATCAGGAAATCATCAAACGTATGAATTCTATATTTAATAGAAGCAAACCACGCGCCTGATGCTGCAATTAAAAGTTTTTCAACTATTTGTAAACGTTCTCTATCGGTCAGCCGATACATTTCTAAACACTGCTGCAATCTACGCAGAAAAACACGAGGCTGTCCATTGGTAATATTCCCGTCAAAAGTGGGAAAACGTTCGATGTCCCTCAGCGAAACCTTGGAACCCATACTAACATAAGCAGGGGAATAGTTACTGGGAATTAACATATTATCCTGCACAATCGGAGTCGTCACCGGATTTACCACCGACGACGTAGTAGCGGTGTTATAACTACCCATGTAAGTGAAAGGGATTCTGTTGGTCGTATTGAGTATGTTGGGCTCCATCCCCGGACCAATCGCACCCATGAACAACGACTCAGAATGGCACCCATCTCCTTTTCCCGGCAACACGCTATGTGATTGTATACCTCCATGTAAGGAGGGAGCACTCACGCTAGTGACCGTAGTCGTCACAACACTCGACTGATTCGGCACACTATTAGAATTGAACCACGACTTTGGTTCTGACCGATGCATGGGGTAGTGCGTCGCAATATCCCGTGCATCAACCGACATTAAATTTTCTTTTCCTGCGCTACATGTAGTTGTTATCGCAGGTAATATTTCTGAGAAATCGCTACCGGGGAAAGGATAGGTTACCTCTGATTTTTCGCGACTAGATTTTGTCATTTCTTTTTGAATATTTGCTATCTCATTTTGAATTTTCGAAATTTTCTGGTCAGTTACTTCCAGTTCGGTTTTCAATGATAAGTCTGACAAGGTTGACTTTAAACTATCAATTTCGGCCTGCTGTGTTTCTAGTTTATTGTCGATTTTATGTAATTTGGTATCCATTTGTTCGATTTCAGAATGTACATGATCTAATTTACCCTCAGTCTCCTGCTGAAATTGCTTTAGGGACTGTTGAGCCTCGCATCTGACCAAATCGATGTCAGTAGACGTTTGCTCTCTCAATTTGTTTATTGAGGAAGCAAAGTCCAAACATATGTTGTCTATTTTGTGAGTTAATACTTCGAATCGAGATTCGGTTTCTCGGTTCGAGGCATCTATTTTTTCATTCATTTCCCGGCTATTCTTATTCATTTCGCGTCTCATTTCCAGGCTATTTTCATTCATTTCGCGTCTCATCTCTCGGCTATTATTATCTATTTTCTCATCTATTTTTTGTAGCATTTGTTGCAATGAAAGGAGGAGAGCGTCATTATTAGATGACACAGTCTTCCTTTGCTTTTCTTTGGGTTTATCACCAATTGGATCCCCATCTTTTTCATCATCATCGAGGTCAGATATCTCCACTGGAGATATTTGGCCTCGGTTCTTCGGAGTACTATACCCTCGCTCACCATCCGAATCGGGATGTTCATTTTCCTTTTCAGAGGATAAACTCATGGGTTCACGCGACTGGTGGAGCTTCCCCTCACATTCTTTACAATATTTGACTATCTCACCAGCCCGGACCTTTTCTGCATTTTCCGCAGTATCCTCTAAATTAATACAACTGAAATGTATCCATTTCAGCCCACATTCGTGACACCTCACTAGCCTACGAGAGACGCGAGCTCTTTTCTCACTACTTTCTAAAGTACATTGTGTACATGAGACTTCCGCGTTCTCGTGTGATACTACTTCCCTATTGGTTGCCATAGTTTCCATATAAAAAGACACAATATAAACACATGCAATTATATACTTATAGACTAACAATACTTATTATTCAGGTACTGTTCATAAATTAAAGGACTCCTATCTAATTCCCTCCTTGGGTCAACTTCCAGCATTTTCAAATTTTAGAAGTCACTTTAGCAAATTCCTTCATTTCCCCCTTTCTACAGAGAGAGACAAAGATAGCAGAACAGCCAATGGCTATAATTATTTAATCTCACTGTGACCTTTTTTAATTATGCACCTTTTGTGGCCAAGTCAATATGTGCTCGATCCTAAACAGTGTTTAATAAATAATTTCAGATTCGTTACCAGGGAAAACAATTGTTTCCATGGTAAATATCCTGTCACGGTCGCCAATATTGAAAGAAAACGTTAAAAAAAGAACTAATAGTAGTAGTAAACGAAGATAAGAATGCAATGTAATAGTTGGAGAGGAGTCGCTACAAATTAATTCTCTTTAACGAGGACGATTACGAAAGATCATTTACTGATTGAAATCCTGATTATTCTTCAATAAAGTAACTTCCAATAAACCTTTTGTTATTGTTAATTATTCCATATCGGACTCCCGAAGAAAACTCATCTAAACAACTTATTGACCGTGCCAATAGCGACTACTCTCAATCATGACTCCGTTTTCTTTCATTTAGAAATAGGAAAGAAAGAGAAGAAAGTAGAAGGGTAAAAGAAGGAGGTAGGTAAGAAGAAAGAAAAGAAATAGGGTATTTTAATAAGAAACAGATTACTGGATAATTCCGGAAATATAGTAAAAGGTCGGGAAAGTCGTTGAAAGATGAATCATTCTAAATGTTATTAACAACTAATCAATTTTGGAATGCTTCGGAATAGACACATGTTCCCTCATACCACCCAGACCTAGCTCCAGGCACCACGATCATGGGGTTGCCCAGACCTAGACCTGGAAATGAGAAAAGTGAAATTTAATTCTTTGTAAAGTTATTCCAACCGGTGATTGATAACTATCCAGCATCTGAACTCTGTCCTCTAGGATCGACCACACATATGAATTAGCCAAGAGGGAAAAAAAAAGCTTATTAACTTAATATAAATTTAGGTATCGTATCAATAAAAGGTTCGACTTCCTGGAAGAAAGATGTCGTATTTAGGCTTATCCTGCTATTTTTGCTTCACTCCTCGAGCCGATTTAAACCGTTAGTGACGGTCCTTCATGACCTAGGTTTTTACCTTAACACATATATTAAAACATGACACATATATTACAGATGTTAATATGACAAATGATATCACTAGAATTGCTTATATTAAATCTATCATGCATTCACTCGCTCACTCACTCAGGACAGTGTATATATGTTTAAAGGAAACCAACTAACTACAAGAGTACAAATAGTTTATTACATTCATAGTGAAGAAAAAAAAACAAACATATAATTATGAAGAAAATATTAAAAGCACAAGTTCTTGGTTATATATTAATAGAGTACATAGTATTAAATTTTAGTAAGTTTTTTTATATTCAATCATATTGACAAATGAAAAAGAAAGAAAAAAAATAATTACATGTATCATATCTTAGGCATGCTAAAGCAAAATGATGATTTGCGACATACGAAAAAAAAACACTTATTTCACTTAAAAAAAAAATTGGACAAAGAGGAAAGAAAAAAAAACTTTTTGGTGTATTAGAACTTATATGAGTCTCTACCTCACGTCGAGATATTAAAATATTAATAATTTCGAGCGTCCAAATCACAACTCACGCACTAGTCGTAGTGTCCAAAACGTTTCGCTCCATTTAACTTAATTTGTGTTTATACATATATATATATCTATATATATATATATCTAGTGGTTTACGGAAAAAAAAAACATTCATCGACTATATTTGGTTTATAACTCTTAACAGATTGTATCTGCAATCGCACACTGCTACGTTTATATCCATCTAGGGATTTCGAGAAAATCACTTTCACTAGAGGAAGTTTCTCCTCTTAGACGGTCTATTTCCAAACTTATTAATCGAATAATTTCAAGTTATTTATCCAACACTGGGACACTTCACGAGACCTTTCATTAGGATCACTTTCGTATATGTTTATATATGGTTCGGATTTAAAAAAAAAAATGATCTTCCACAGGTGTACGGAGTATGATGGTTCAAATTGAGGATAAAAAAAACTGGTCAAGTCACAGGATACATATGAAGGTGAGACGGATTCAAGGTACACTTTCCACAATGGTTTTAGGTTAATTGTTCAGGGATAATATTTGTTATGATGTGGGTTACGTTTAGACCTGCCGATATTTTTTCAATGCATGCCATTATATAATTACAGAGGTTATCACTTACATTGATTCAGAAGAAAAGGAAAATTACTTAAGTGCACGGCGGTATTCTTAACAAAATCTACATTCTTAAATTCGTCGGAAGACTTCTGGTAAACTATAGCAACCAATACACGTCTAGGGGGACAGACACGAGCGCTCTTACATATATTCATAATACATTTAATATCATACTTTTACTTTAACATCATATTCACATACTAATTACACATACATTTCGAAGTATTTATTTCTCTCTCTATATATATATATTTATAATAAGTGCGCACACATTTAAATTAATCACCCCTACAATAAATTCTAAGAAGGTTGCAACATTGTCCAAGAAAACAAATGACTTCCAACATTACATTTGGAAACAAATTTAAATTTTATCTGATACCGCGCGTCTATAAATTTTTAACTTTTATATAATCAATTCGTGTTTAAATCATGAAGGAAAAAAAAAAACTTTGTGAGGCAGGCACGTAACACAGAGCATTTCTAGATATAACTAGGTAAATCAAAATACAATTTCTGGGCCCAGATTAACTACAAAGTAATCGAAAACCAAAACAGAAAGGAAAGTGACCAACGGATTAAAAAAAAACTTAAGAGGAACGACGGTGAAAGAACGTAATCGAAGTGTCGTCAAATACTAAGTCTTTGTTCATTTCGGCGATAGGTCAAAATGTGATGGAGGACCCAATCACTATCTACTCTATCCATGAATCGTGTCTTGCAACGTCTCAGCTGGTAATTTCAGATCAGAGTTGTACGTTAAATAAATCGTAAGTAACAAGTTCAAAATCTTGGGGGGGGGGGAAGGTTGAAAAAATTTAAAAAAAACTTGAAGAAATGAAGACAGAGAGAGAGATAGAGAAGAAGGAAGACGAAGAATAGGGGCGCCAAAGACTTAAGTGAGAAATAACTAACGCTACAAAGTTAGAAGTCGAATTTCGCTCTCAACAAAATCCATAGCCAAAATATTCTTAACATGCCAAAAAGGGTTGTCTACTCAAATACGTAGACTCAAGGGGCGCCCTGCTGCCAAGGATGCAAGTTCTGTGTCCATCAGATCCCAATCCCACAAGAGTTTGCTTGTAAGATTGAAATCCTATCCCCGTATCCGGCCCAGACCAGCAGGATAAAAGGAGAGGGGGAAAGGGACCAGGTAACTGCGTCCCCAATTTTGAAATCTCTAAGTAAAAAAAAAAATTCGACCCCTTAGAAAAACTAAGAAGGTTCGAGGACAGTAATGAAACTAGAATAGAAGTATTATCTAATATATCCCTAACTATGATTTGCCGAAAAAAAAAATTAAATAAACTGAATTTTGGATCGGTGATTTCTATGCCAAACCTCACCGATAGCTACCCTGCGCAGACACGCCACGGTCTGGGATGTCGTTAATTTCCCTCGTCTAATTAAACTAAGAAAAGAAACGAAAATACTTAAAGGGACTAGGGGTCGACATCCGGGTACGCGAAAATAAATTTCAATAACTAATTGTTTTGATTCTGTAACCCTATCAGAGCCGTCGCCTCCATGAACATTGTAAGCTAGCCTGAGTAGGTAACGTGAAGGAAAAAAAAAATCTCACGGAGCAGGATATTCTATTTAAAAAAAAACCGACCAGAAAATATAATTCACTACAGCCCTGTTGTATAACTACTACTGTCTTTTCATAATTTATTATTCAATATGTCTAGTCAGCGATTATATGATGCTACCCATTCTATCAGATGGTATTACTATGGTTGATTATTATTATAACACATTAAACTACAAAGTATTACCATAGTCCGACTATATATCGCCCTCCGGTCCGCGTGATATCATGGTGCAGGGGTCAGAACTTGAGATGTTTGTAGTTACACGTATCTATTCAATATCTATATATATCAACACACGGCGAAGTATTCACTGGGCTACTATATATATTTAACTATATGGGTGTCCTATATTCTATATTCATTTATTACAATATTCATACACTTTATATTCATATTCACATTAATATTCATTTGCCACGACGCTATATTCTACAAACACCCTGTTTCCTCTATCTACGCCCAGCCTATTTACACATTTCATCATAATACTTTAAAATCTATAATCACTACAAACATTTCCCGCTCCGATCACCGCACGACAACCTCACTCGAACCCAAGACTCTTTCATCCCACACACAATACTATGTAATACCTGGTAGCTTTATTAAGAACGAAAAAAAAAATCCTACGTATGTTCACTGAAAATAGAATTATCTGCGATAATGTTTAATGTTTATAAAATTCTGCAGCAACAATGAGCTTCTGCAGCCACGAAGAAAAAATGGACATTTATTATAATTTCAAAGCGAAGAACTAGCATCATATCGCCCGACTTCTGTTAAAAATTTACGTATTGTTTATTTACTTAAATATCTCGATTTCTAGACTATGCAGAATGTTGAAACTTTCAGAATATATTAATTTTGGGTCACTTGACCTAACTGTACATTCATATGGGCTGTGAATTATACCTTCTAGGTTTTATTTCGGAAAGAAAGGTCAATTTCATGAAAACTAAATCACTAAGCACCTCGACGGAAGAATGGCGGTTAGTACTGACTTTTGACACTAGGGCTAGCGACGATATAATCAACCCTTGAACAACGGAATGTGACCTTGTACACGGAATTATTATACTATATTACGTTCACTTAATGACGGAGTAATAAAAATTTATCGCATAGTAAATACTACACTGTCCGTATTTAATTATCTCACACACTCTTTCATCACTTAACTACCACTACCACTGATACTACATTACAAATATACACATACTACTCAAACTACAAGACACATCATGCCAATACACACCAATTATCACTATCATTAATACATGTTGTACTGATAAATACACACAGAAAACATTCATATTTTACCATTTTAAATCGGCTCGAAAGGAAAAGGAAAGAAAGGGACAGGGCCAACTGGCCCTTGTTTCACTGAATCACATTCTTTACTCAACCTATTTAATCAATGCCCTGAGGGGACGTATCGAAGTATTAGCTAACAATAGGACCCCTGCCCTGAAGGGGCAGGAACCCGGAACAAACTACATATTCAACTCATCCCGCTGGAAGCCGTACTCCCAATTTGGGAGTCAGATAGGAGCCCTTACTGATAATTCACACGTGCATTGTGATCACTATCCTAACTACCAAGAAATTAAATACCGCCATGTTATTACTAAATAAGTACAAAAGAAATCACATTTACTACATACACGAACACAATCGGCAGTGGGGCAGGCCTAACGTAACTCTAAAAGGAGTAATTTTCAGGATGAGAATATTTTAAGGGAGAAACACTACTCTTCCGAAACTGTTTATAGATTTTTTTTCTTTCTAAGAACAACTAGCAAACTGATGCACTTCACAGAACCTGTCCACCACTAATTATATCAGCAAAACATGGCGTTACCGAGTTGACTTCCTATTTCTGCTCTACAGTCCGGTTTTTTACTATAAAATTTGGCAAATTTATGGCTCCTTAGCTTCCAGAGATTTTCTATACGTTAATAACGTCACAATATTACCTTTATTTTTAGTTTCTCTCAGTCCTTTCGACTTTTAAGTTAGACGAACAAAAACCAGTGTCTTCAGTAGCACTTTCCGGCGTGGAATAGAATAATTGCGCCCTAATATCATAGCGTGGGTTTATCAGCCAATCAAAACTAAGCATTTTGGCGGTGGGGCTTTGAAACGAATAAAATTTGGTAAAATCTGGATTAAACTAGATTTTAGAAGGACCTAGGTATCTAAAAGAGAGGTGAAGGGTGGTCCTGAAAATTCTGTCGAATTTTAGATTGGTTATTTGATCTGGAAAGTTCCGTCCAATAGTGGATCTATATTTTCGGATAGCACTGACACCGTAAGAATTGTAATAATCCATATACACATCCATATACAAGACTTATAACTAATTTAAAATATAAATAAAGATATTGATTCCCCAAAACTATAATTCCCAATAATTTTTTTTTTTTTTTTTACAGTTTTCCATGTTAATTTGAAATAGAATAATGAACAATATTACGAATTATATGAACAGCCAGAAATTTTTTGTTAAACATCAAGTACAGTCGGTGCAAAAAATTTCGGGCACCCTCCTATTAAAAACATAATCTCATTAGACTGTAATGGCATATTACAACGGTTTTGGATATTATGTATAGTGATATTAGGTGGAAAATTTTCCACTATATTTAACTGCACATTGAGATATACAATTCCTGTAGAGGAAAATTAGACAGCAACAAATTATAATTTTCCAATTAGATTTCGGGAATCAGAAAATTTTCTAATATTTCAAGTTGGGAAGTAAAAATTTACATAGTTTTTTTCTCTCTCTCTATTATATCTACTTATTTATAAATGTTGCAGAATGTAAATCTATAGAAGTAGTAAAGCTATGAGAAAACTGTCTTAGGCGTATTAAACTGACGAAATCTAATATTGTAAGATCAAAGGTGGATTCTGAGGGAAGAACGCATTGAAGTTTTTGAAACATTCTTCAAATGAAGAATTGTTAGATTTTCACTTCATGAAACTTTTTAAGATAATATTTATTACCAATAAATTTTACGACTAAACAATGATGTAGGAATAAGTGGAATATGTTTTTATGAATCGAAAAACATTCATGACTTTTGATAAATTGAAATTTTAAATAATAGAATGGGATATTTGTACTCTACGAACTCATATTCTCTGCATACACACACACACAGACAGAGAGAGAGAGAGAGAGAGAGAGAAAGAGAGAGAGAGGAGTTGAATTTAGTTGATTTTGAATTTAACGTCCCTTTCAGGAGCGAGACTATATAAGACGGGACCAACTGATTAACGTGAAATCCGAACTATATTAGCTCCCGCTGGGAATCGAAGCCAGGTCTTCCATGCCAAAGGCGCGTATGCTAACTGCTTAGCAACGAAAGAGCTCGCAGATGAAGAGAGAGAGGGAGAAACACTGTGTAAAATTTACTTCCCAACTTGAAATATTAGAAAATTTTCCGGTTCCCGAAAGCTAATAGGAAAATTATAATTTGTTGTTGACTAACTTTCCTCTACAGAAATTCAATTTTGTGGCTGAATGTGCAGTTAAATATAGTGGAAAATTTTCCACCTAATATCACTATATATAATATCCAAAATTTTCCGGCTTATGAAAAGTTTTTTCGACTTGTTTCTACATCATGATGAAAATTTTCCGATCTATGTAAATTCCTTTCACTTGTTTCTACAGAGCAATAAAACTTTCCGGTGCACAAAAAGTTGTTTTACTTTTTGCTTCAAAATGATGAAAATTTTCCGACTCATAAAAAGTTCTTCAATTTTTTCATATAAGACAGAAAATTTTCGATTCATGAAAAATGGTTTAACTTGTTTCTACATAGTAGTGAAAATTGTGTGAGCCATGAAAATTTTCAGATTCTTTAAACGATCTTTCACATTTTTACATTTCTGTACACGAATTCAACCAATTTTATGATTGCTGAGGAATTGTTACTTGATTACTGATATTTTTTAGAACGGAAAATTTTCCGGAAAAATATAGCGGAAAATTTTCCACCTCACATCACTACCTACTTGTAAACCCAATTGCTATAATAATAATAATAATAATAATAATAATAATAATAATAATAATAATAATAATAATAATAATAATAATAATAATAATAATAATTATTATTATTATTATTATTATTATTATTATTATTATTATTATTATTATTAAAACTTCCTTTTGAAAATCTCTGACTTGTCTGCATATAGCGGTCATGTGCGCACTATTTGTCAATGAGTGGTCCCAAAGGCCAAGAGGGATGGAAATCGAGAGAGAAAAACAAAAACCTTTCATGTGATAAATTCTAGGTCAAAGTTCGAAGCATTTGCTTCTGATAGGAGATTTTTTGTTTCTTTTGTTTCGGGAACAGAAACGTTTAGGCGGCTAAGAAATTACAGTATATAATATTGCAAATTTGCAAGTGGATTTCTTTACATTGCAGGTTGTGGTACTAAAGAAATTGTCGTTAGAAGACATTGTAGTAAAAATTAAGTTTTATATCTTCATCCATCGCAAGTCTTCGGGACCCCTATAACTCTCCCCTCCCACTTGCATACCGATATCGAAAACTTAGGATGTTGATATATCGATGTTGATATACTGTATTTGGGATATCAAATGTTGATATATGTCAATAACGATATCGACGATTTCGATACATCGACTTATCTCACAGGGCTAGATCCGAGAAATGATGCTTGAAATATACTGGAATCAACAATCAAATTCTAAAAATGTTCTTTAATTTTCGAACCCATGGTTGAACCGAAAGGGGGTGAACCGAAGAAAAATTGTAAGCCAAAAAAATTCTTAAAATAAAAGTAGTTATACTTCCCCCTTGATAGAAAGCTATTACTGTAATTTATATTTTACTTTCATTTCTGATTGTCATCACAAATCAGCGACAGGACACACACTTCACATAGTATAGCAATATACTCTATAATTGTTCGCAGCTAAGCAAACCGGAAGATGAAATTCCTGTCATATTAAAGTGGGATATTCTAGAAACTAATCATAATTCATTGTCTCTATTTCTGTCAGTACTTTTGCGACACACTCAGTGCTACAAGACTAATAGAACTAGAAATTAGAGATTTCGTTCCTTTTTTCTCTCAAACTAAAAGACTTCTGCATTTTGCTGAGATTGTAATTTCCTTTAAATATAAGTTCCCTATCCTTTCCTATTTGTAGTTACAGAGGTTTTGAGGTAAACGGTCGCCGACTGTTTAAAGTTTGTCGATTCTCAAATCTCGTCTGTTTGTTAAAAGATATTTCATATTTCATGTTGTTATTTCTTTGTTACAAAAACACTTGTATAAATACATGTTGCATGTATAAATATGAATAATTATTTTTAAACATAAAAAATCATTACAGTTCAGTAGAATGGAGTAGTAGATGCATGAAAATAGGGAAGGAATGAAAATGTTGTTTATTTGTTGAGAAGTGCAAACTGAATGTGAATAATAAGTGAATATACACCCATACTCTTGTGTGGCAGAGTTTGAATACATGTGGCTCGTGTGACTACTGATCCTACTTTTTGGGGATGGCCATAGGCAATTTTGAACGAGTTTTATTTGAAATTTGTTTCGGCTTGCAATTTTTTCCAACTGAAGTCGAGTTCATTCAAAACGATGCAAATTTTGTGTGTAGCTTCAAATTTTCTGGAAAGAAGACATGAGGACATGAGGCACAAGAATACGAAGGACCATACGGGTTTTAATGTCCACTGCACTGCAATTATACCAATAATAGTAATAATAATAATAATAAGAAGAATAAGAATAATATATAGAGGATGTTTGGAATATTCATTAAGTCACTTTCAAAACGAATACTAAACTTGGGGGTCAAATAAAATACTAAACTTCCAATAGAACTGTAGATCTCCGAGACACATCTAGGATAATTTAAAAAGTTTAACACATGCTTTGTTTGCGCGTGGTTCGGTTGCAAATTTGGTAGTGTTCATTGGACGTATTGATCCGAAATACATTTTAGAAAACCTAGGAGGTAGCATAGGCCATACATTATATTCCAGACTACTAATGGAAACTAAAAGAAAGAAAGAAAAGAAACGAAAATGAAAATGAATGAGTGCTATTTTACTGCAAAATTCCTATCAGAAACACCCTATATTAACAGTACAAACTGCATCATAATGAAAAGTTACAAATGTTCAAATGGAAAATCGGATGTTTCTTATAGGTGTAGCAGACCTGGCAGGTTTGAAATTTTAATGTAAATAAAACACATTGAATTACAAGGTGGAAATAAGTTTTGCCAAACTAATATAAATAAATATTGGTTTGTTTATAACCAAAGAGGGGCATTTTCTAGTCATCTCCAAAGATTTGTCTGTTCCGAATACGCACACGCCCATAAAGTGTATGTGTGTGTGTGTGTGTGAGAGAGAGAGAGAGAGGGAGAGGGAGAGAGAAAGACGAATATAAATATGAAACGTACTTATCATTACAGTGTATGATGAGAAAAACACATACGCTTTTTACTCGGATCCTCGCCAGTGATGCCTTGTAAGTTCCCTAAGCATAGATTAATCTCTGTTTGCAGCCATTATTTTATGCGAAAAATGATACTACATGGCGGGGAATCAAACTGAAATTTTCCATTTGGAAGTCTTGGACGATACCAGTACTCCATTGATTGCTCTACCCAAACCCCAAGAAATGGAGTATTGTTTCTTTCTGCGAACGAGAACACGAAAAGTGTGTACTGCAGATCAATGAAGCGTTTCTAATTTCCTGGTAATTTCCTTGCTCTTTCGCAACCAGCTTTCGTAAATCGTCTCTATCGTGATACAGGTGTTTGCTTCCACATTCTTAGCGATTGTTCGTCTAGTATGAAAAGTCGATTCTTCACACTAGTCTACTTTGTAAAAGACAACTTTGTCGTGAACAGGATTTGAATCTGTTGGATAGCTGTACTACTCGTAAGTCCACTATGTTACCCCTACCCTATCATTCCACCTAAAACTGTAACCCAAATATTACTAACTTCAGCACTGATCTTTGGAACGAACGGCCATCTTCCTCTAAGGTTATTTACACCAAACTGCACAACGAAATTAATTTATTCGACGACCTAGAGAGAAATTAGTGCCGACTAATAAACAAAATAATATACAATCTAGGAGAAATTACAGAAATAATAAAATTATGCAGTAATTTCACCGTACAAGTTCAAAAATACGTGAATAATAATAATAATAATAATAATAATAATAATAATAATAATAATAATAAATATTCACGTTCACAGCATAATTGTCACTTATTATATTATTATTATTATTATTATTATTATTATTATTATCATCAGTTACCCGCTTCGATGGGTTAAATTAAGAAAAATTATCAATATGTTCCTTTAGTCAGTTAACTTTTAGTATTACTAAAGCGCTCTCAGATATCAGTTATTTTTGATAATTTTTATATTTCTGACCCCAACTCTCCATCACGTGGCTTGGCTGAAGTTAGATTTAAACATCAAAAATGTCACTCTGCTTCACAGTGACTCCGAAAACCATGGATTCGAAACTGACATTGGTCATTTTCAATCATTTTATATTTTCTTCATCTCCCTCCCCCAAATTGCAGTGCTTAATTTGGATTTAATTACCATAAGAAGTGTCACTTTGCATCTCTGCGACTGCTAAAGCTATACATTCGACTCTAATATCGGTTATTTTCAATCATTTATAGATGTTCCTCCCCTCCCTTAAGTTGCACCGTGAAAGTGATATGACAAAACCATCTCAGGTCTGAAACTCATTTATGATGAAAATTTCATCGAGATCGGTTGGGTGGTAATGAAGTCAGAGAGACAGTCACTTTCATTTCTATTTCTTTTATATATATATCTCCTATCCCGTAAGTTGCACCGTCAAAGCAAAATTATAAAAATCACGCTGGGTCCGAACATCATATGTTTAAAATTTAAACGAGATCGCTTGGTTGTTTCAGGAGCTAAGATATATATATATATATATATATATATATATATATATATATATATATATATATATATATATATATATATATATATATACTTCCTCCGCTTCTAGCTTCAACCGTAAAAGAGAAAATATAAAAAAACTTTTTAGTCCTCAATTTAATCTATGTTGAAAATTTGATCAAGAGCAGTACAGTAGTTCAAGGGTAAATAAGTTTGATTTATTTTTCTATCTTCCCCTCCTGCCTTTCCCAAAGTTCTACCATCAAAGTGAATAGCTAAAAACACTCCCAGACCAGAACCGCATCAACGACAGAAATTTGATCGAAATCGGCGGTTCAAGAGATTAAGTCACACACGTAGTCACTTTGAATTTTATAATGTAGATTATTATTATTATTATTATTATTATTGGGGTCCCGGGTTCGATCCCAGCTCCCGCCAAGTGAACTTTGTGGTCGACACACACTGTGTGCGAGGGTTTCCTCGGGGCTCTTCCGTTTCCTCATACTTTCTTCATTCCACCATTTCATTCATTACTCATCATCACTGTCTCCATTAGCCTAACCGGCATAACCGTGGGACGTAAAACTCAAAGATTTCATTTCATTTCATTATTCGAGTGGGTTACAGTTAATTTGGGTTACAATTTTAGGTGGACTGATAGGGTAGGGGTAACGTAATGGACTTACGAATAGTACAGTTATCGAACATAGGTTCAAATTTTGTTCACGCCAAAGTTGTTTTTTTTTTACAAAGTGATAATGAAGAATCGACTTTTCATACTAAACCCGCAAGCGTTAAGATTGTGAAAGCAAACATCTGTATCATGATAGAAACGATTTACAAATTTAGTTGCGAAAGGGCAAGGAAATTACTAGGACATCCTAAACACTTCATTGATCTGCAGTATACACTTTTCGTGTTCTCGTTCGCAGAAAAAATACACCTTTTGCTAAACCAAGTTTAGTTAGAGCAATCTGTGGAGTAGTGGTATCTTGCAAGACTTCGACACGTAAAATCTCGGTTCGATTCCCCGCCAGGTAATATCATTTTTCGCATGAAATAATGACTGCAAACAGAGATCCATCTATAGTTAGAGAACTTATAAGACATCACTGGTGAGAATCGAATTAAAGATCTATGCGTTTTTCATCATTTACTGTAATGATAAGTAGGTTTCATATTTATATTCTTCTTTCTATCTGTGTCTCTGTCTTTCTTGACGTTTCCCTATCATGACTTTTCATCTTTCCCTTCTCCGTTTCTCTCTCTCTCTCTCTTACACATACACACATTTTATTTCCGTCTCCATGTTCCAGAGTTAAAACTGATGAAGATCCCGATCGACCCGGTCTTTAAAACAAATAACTGGGAACTTCGGCGTCGTGTTTTCGTGCTCTGGGGATAACATCTTCAGTCCTGGTGACCTCAAAAAAATACTGTTTAAACGGAAGGACATAAGTAAAATCTATTTTTTATCGTGTGGGTTAGCGAGTCTCAATCGAAGAACCGGGTCACTACGGTTCGAATCCTCGACCTAGTGGTAGTCTATCCGACTGACGCGATGATCCGTTTGGCTTTAGCGTGTTCATTCTATGTGTTCGAATTACAAAGTTATATCCGCAATAGATGAAATCGACTGGACTGGATGTTCGAAAGAGATAAATCTTCGGAAATGACTAGAAAATGTCCACTCATTCGATATAAATGAACCAATATTTCATTTATATTAGTTTGACACAAAATTTGTTTCCATCCTATAATTCAAAGATATTTTATTTACTTTTGAAATTTGAAACATGCAAGGTCTTCTACATCTTCAAAGAGCATCTGATTTTTCATTTGAACATTTGTAACTTTTCATTATGATACAGTTGGACTTTTAATATAGGGTGTTTGTGATAGAAATTTTGCAGTAAAATAGCACTCATTCATTTTTCATCTCTTCGTTTCTTTTCTTTCTTTTTAGTTTGCATTAGTAGTCTGGAATGGAAAGTATGGACCACGCTACCTACTGGGTTTATTAGATTATATTTCGGATCAGTACGATCAATGAACATACCGAGTTTTCAACCAAACCAAGCGGAAACAAAACATTTATTAAACTTTTGACTATCATAGATTGTCTCGGAATCTACAATTCTGCTGCAAGTTGAGTAATTTACTTGACCACCAAGTTTGTCGTTTATTTTGAAAATGACATAATGACGGTTTCAAGCATCCTCTATTTTATTATTATTATTATTATTATTATTATTATTATTATTATTATTATTATTATTATTATTATTGGTATAAGTGCGGTCAAGGGGTCCTTTGTATTCTTGTGCCTCACGTCCTCATGTCTTCTTTCCAGAAATTTGAAACTGTACACAGAATTTGCATAGTTTTGAATGGAGTAGATTTCAGTTCGAAAAATTTTACAAGCCGAGACATATTCAAATAAAACTCGTTTCAACTTGCCTATGCCCATCCCCAAAAAGTAGGATCAGTAATCACACGAGCCACATGTATTCAAATTCTGCCACATAAGAGTCTGGGAGTATAATCATTTATTATCCACATTCAGTTTGCACTTCTCAACAAATATAGATAGTGTAAACAAAAGAAGAACGTAATTAGGTTTAGAAAATGAAGTGCGTAACTATGTGATTGTTTATATGTGTAATTGAGTTGATGTCTGAGATGAGCCAGAAGTGGCTGAAGTGGTAATTAGATTTGTTATAAACCATAAGTGGTTGAGATTATGAATAGATTTGATATGAGCCAAAAGTGGCTGAGCTGATTGTATAGTTTTTGATGTCAGTTGCTCAAGTCTATTTAAATGGTTGAAGTAGTTTGGAAGTTGTTTTGACATCATTGGTGATTATTAGTAAGAGTATAAAAAGTTAATACCTTTGTCTATTGAATTAATTTACGACCTAACAACCCCCTTCCGGTTCAACCATGGGTTCGAAAATTAAAGAACATTTTTAGAATTTGATTGTTGATTCCAGTATATTTCAAGCATCATTTCTCGGATCTAGCCCTGTGAGATACGTCGATGTATTGAAATCGTCCATATCGATATTTACATATATTAAGATTCGATATGACAAATATATCGACATCGATATATCAACATTCTAAATTTTCGATATGGATATTCAGGAGAGGGTAGGAGTGAGGTATAGGGGCTACTGAGACTTGCGATGGATGAAGATATAAAACTTAATTTTTACAATAATGTCTTCTAACGACAATTTCTTTAGTGCCACAACCTGCAATGTAAAGAAATCCACTTGCAAGTTTGCAATATTATATACTGTAATTTCTTAGCCGCCAGAATTTTTCTGTTCCCGAACAAAAGGAACAAAAAAGCTCCTGTCAGAAGCAAGTGCTTCGAACTTTGACCTAGAATTTATCATGCGAAAGTTTTTTTTTTGTTCCTCTCTCGGAGATTTCCATCCCTCTTGGCCTTTGGGACCACTCATTTGCAAAAAAGTGCACACATAGGGTCAGAGATTTTGAAAACGAAACGAGTTTTTAATAATAATAATAATAATAATAATAATAATAATAATAATAATAATAATAATAATAATAATAATAATTATTATTATTATTATTATTATTATTATTATTATTATTATTATTATTATTATTATACTGGTGTCCCTTATTATGTGTTTTTGTCTCCGTTTCGTGTGGATGTTTGTTTTGGGGCTGTTAGGCTTTTATATTAAACCTTTACATAATGTAACATTTTTCTTGTTTTACAAGACTTTTTTGGAAAAAGGAGAGAAACTACTTTACTCTGATATCTATTTCTTACCATTCATCTCGTTTGAACAGCTTAAATAAGATCATTTTGAACTTCTTATGTCATTCATTGCTTTCATGATAATAAAATCGTCATTCTTAACAATTTGTTTTATTCTCTTATTTGCAGTTTGCCACACTGATATATTTGTAATAGAATTGAGGTTGGACAACGTCTTTCTATTTCTCAACCACCCCAACGATCCTGTTTTCTGGGTTGCCTACTGTTGCAGAAAAGGGAGAATTACAGGTGGTAATGCACTTTTCTAGTCGTGTATTCATGTGTTCTTGAATGGCGGTCATCTTTATTGTCAGTGGAGTGCCAATTTTTGCATTTGCAAGCGTGTACACAAACTACAGTACCTCAGGACGTACGAATCAGAAGAGCATCAAACAAAAACGAATGTTTAGTGGAGAGACTGAGGTACACGGAGAATATACACTCTTGCATCTAAATAGATATGCAGTCTTGCAAAGCAATACATTAAATCACCAGAAAAAGTACACGAAATTACACTTTTAAAGGGGCTGTATGTTGGAATATCATAAAGTGGGAGGTTCATAAGTTTTGTGCTGAATACTATCGCATGTTAATAGTCTGCAGATATATCCACAGCTATGATACTGCTGGCATCGTAGATTTATGGGGTCCGAACTTGGAAGTCTGTGATTTTGATGCTAGTTTTGGGGCGTAATATCTCAGGAGGGAAAGTGGTAAAAATTGCTGCTTAGGCCACAAATTAATTCTCTATGCGAAATAAACTTTTGCAAAGAAATCATGACTGATAAGGACATGGTAAAAACGCGAAGAATGCACGTGCGTGACGATGGTCGTAGCCTGGAAAAAATTAAATGTTTGCATATTTTTCATGCTAGATCTCAAAACCCACGCATGGTTCAGCAATTAGGCTCGCTTTCGTTTGCGTTCAGTTGTGCAGAAGCTTGCGAGTGGCGTTTGTTTCGTCTTTCTAGCTCCATGATCATTGCCACATCTATATGGCAGAGGGAGTTAGCTCCCTTATTCACCCACGACACCCATATTCTAACTGGACCTCGGTATTAAGGCACTCAATATATCAGCAAAGTGTCATTGAAATCCAATCCCAGTTAGGGAAGTTATTGTGTTCACAAGGTTGCTTTACACCTATCTATTCTATATAACGCAACCTACATATGATAGTTTGTCCTCAACTATGGCGTTTTGTTTTGTGCTCGATGTGATCCATTGACTCACACACACACACACACACACATATATATATATATATATATATATATATATATATATATATATATATATATATATATATATATATATATATATGTGTGTGTGTTTGTGTGTTTGTGTGTGCTCTTCCATAATAGTGGAGTGGAGTGGAAACGGTTCAAGCCGGCCGAGGGTGCTTACGTTTAATTGTAGCTCTTATCTTGAAGTTGTGGTTTCGGAAACATCATTTGAAGCAATATAGATTTCTAATTATGATAATAGACCATCTCATGCTCAGAATATCTTGAATTTTAGTTGC
Organism: Thermobia domestica; assembly: GCF_964235325.1. Lineage (NCBI taxonomy): Eukaryota > Metazoa > Arthropoda > Insecta > Zygentoma > Lepismatidae > Thermobia > Thermobia domestica. The sequence continues at coordinate 152,186,079 of NC_137464.1, forward strand.
TCTCTGGAAATGAGTTATATCTTTTTAATAACATCTACTATATCCAAACTGAAGTAAAACACTTTAATACATAATATTCAAGTATGTTAGATTCACAATTTTTTAAAGTGGAATAAGAAATCACTACAAGTACTTCAAATATTATTATTATTGGATAATTATTTAAAATGAAATAAATGAAACAAGTCAACGTCTTTCTTGCCCGCTTTACAACCTGACGAACAGATAAGGAATGTCGATTCGATGCATCATTTTTCCTATAATCTTCATCTTTACGAAATCCAAGACTTCTGCCTAATTGGTAAAATAGTGTAGTGGATTGATGTAAACACCTGGAAGTATGTATACGGAACGCTTACGGAAACGTTTCCTGTGACAATCCTGAATCAACTGATTAGACATTATCTTGAATTTATCTAGTTTTGCATACTTATGCTAAAGTTTTATCAGTAAATTACTATTACTAAAGTGACTCCTAAAATATGTCTTTTTTAAAATCAAAATCAGAACTTAATTTACAATTTACTTTTATATCACTAGAAAACATAATTTTGCTTAAAATACAATTATACGGAACCAATTTTGTGATACAATTTAGGTATTCTGAAATGAATTATTTTATGGGTCCTAAAAAAAATTCAACAGATGCGAAATGAAAAAAAAAATATCATACAATATATTAAAAATCGACAGCTAAAACTAAATAATAACAGAAACGAATTGTTCTACACACACACATCATAATTGAATTTCACCAAATTTCAGCCCAAGTTAATTTTTTTCTGTTACCGAAAAACAAGCTGAAACTATTTATTATGAAAGTCGTTCATGTTGATTTGAGTGTCACAATTAAGTCTTAGAAATACCCCCTCAGAGTCAGTATTTTAAAACTGGACTTATTGTCAATTTATTTTTCCTGTCTAACACCCAAAAAAGAAGCAAAACTAAACTTTCCACTAAACCAAGCGAAATTTTTCTAACTTATTAAAGACTATGTGTTGAAAAGACATTGCTTTTTCAATCTTTTCTATGGCTCAATTTTAGGTTTCATAATTGTATACTGTTATTTTAATTTGTTAAATATTGCAGAGTTTTGTGGACAATTGCTTCTTATCGTCCATTACGACTGTGGTATATTGTGTTTTAAACGACTGGCACAATTACCAAGAAAACTCTACAGCTTTCTTCATCAAAATGAATAAATATGGCCATAAAATTCCTCTGCCTGCGATTTTTGTGCTCCTCGAAGACCCAGGTGTCTTCCCACTTGCGACAGTCCTATTAGCGACAGGAACTGTTAAGTGTCCTATGAGCGACCGATTCGATCTGTTAATTTCCTATGAATCACCGATTCGTTCATACTAAGATAATGGAAGAAGGTAGGTTCTCTTCTTTAACTTGTTTTATGCTAATGTGATTTAGAACCTAACAAAATGTACTATGAAAAATTTCGCTCTACCTGAAATTTAATACGTGAGCATGCTCTCCTTACATTAACAGTCTTTTATACGTTTTTCCTCATATATTTTTGAATTAATTTCTATGGATACATTGACTCTATCAAGGGGAAAACTAATTAAATATTTAGAGTAGCTTCGCCTTTGTCTATGATTCGAATATAATTAAAAATTTCATGTTTAAATGATACGGAGCATAAGTTTAGATTGAATATGTTTATGGCATAAGAAAAAAATCAGAAAGAGGTAGGGGCGACCGAAGAAAATTTTCTAGAGAGAAGCATCTCCATGGTTGCTGTATCACGTCTGGTATATCTGGTATTTAATATACGTGGCTTGCTCTATTACGTATACATTTTTGTGAGCCAGGGGGGCGACCCCTGCCTTCCCATCGGGCGCCCATGGAAAAAAGTTGTTCACCATTTGAGGATATCAAAGAAATCTAAAAACACGGTGTATTCGAAGAAATTATTACACACGTTACAAAATGGTGATACTCGCAGGACTTAACAGTTCGTCTAGTTATAAGGGATCATTTCAGATTGCTACGCGACAAGCTTTTAACTTATGTATAAGTCGAAACAAGGGAGAAGACAAATTAAGCAACTAGTTTACGTTTTAGTAGCTTACAATAGGGGGGACGTAGTTTAAAGAGTTTGTTTACCTTCTGGATTGTTTAGAGTGAACTGCATTGTAATTGGTGGGATGGGTTGAGAATAGCCAATCAGATGTAAGGTGTCTCAAAAGCTGTCTTTTATCATTTACTTTTTATTTCATTTTATTCATAGAGTCTTTGGAAGTCTAAAAAGTAGATATTTGGCGAAACTGTTACACGTTTAATTTTTTTCAAAATAAAATATATTACTGTGCTTAGTAAGTAATTAGATTGGAATCAAATTAAGTACAGGAAACAGTGCTTTTCAAGAAAGGGGATACTACAACTGGATTTTCAATAATTATATAGGAATATACTTTTCATGGAAATATCCCTGTTGTCTCGTTAAGTTATTTGATGTTTTATGTCAAATCTAACTCAAAATTAAAATAAGTTTTATTTGCACTCACAGTAGAGGAAAAATATATTTGACGAACAGTATTACTGGCACGTACATATTTCATACCAAGGTTGTTCGGGGGCTAATAACGCCAGAGGCAAACATATTTTACGAGATGGAATCATATCATCTTCCAACATCTCAATGTAAATGAATCGGTCGCTCATAGGATAGATAAGAGTTCCTGTCGCTAATAGGACTGTCGCTTCTGGGACTAATTCGAAGACCCAACACTTAAGAAAACTTTAGAAAATATAGGAGAAGAGAAAGTCATATTTCTTCATGTTTTATTTTAAGACTATACTTTAATATATTACCAGTAATAGTATAGTTAGAACTACAGATGAGTCTGGAAGTGCTACAGGGACCACTTAGTACTTTGACTGGATACTCGAGAAACAATCCTACTGAGATTATCATTGAGTGAACGCTTTATTGACTTTACTGGAAAAGCATTTTTTAAATTTAATGTTCTTCAGATGTTGTGCTACTTTTCCTACTATAAAGGTAACCTACTATAAAAGAAATTAGCGACATATTGCACTAAGAGGGAAAAAGTAAGGTTAACGCCATGGTAATGGTAGACTTCAACAGCGTAGTAGGACAAAAAGCCGCGAATCAGGTGGTGGGACCATTTGGACCAGGTAGAAGAAACGAACGGGGCCAAATGGTTATCGACTTCTGTAGGAAACATGATATAGTGGTGACGAACACGTGTTTTAAGAAAAGGAAAACCAAGCTGTACACATAGAAAAGTCCAGGAAATAAGAAACGCTATCAAATCGATTACATTCTTGTAAAACAACGTTTCAGGAATAGTGTACGAGATGTGAAGACACTACCGGGAGCAGATATCGATTCAGATCACAATCTCCTAGTGGCGGAAGTGCAAACCTGCATAAAGATAATTAAGAAAAATGGGAGGAGAAATCGAAAATGGAACTTAGAGCTACTAAGAAGTATGGACAGTGATGTGAAAGAAGAGATTGAAGAAAAATGCTGTGTGATTGGCGATATGGTAGACAATATAGAAAATAGTTGGGAAAAAGTTAAACAGATTCTACTTGATACACTCCAGAACAAAATTGGCAAGGTTGAAAGAGCACCGAGAAAACCATGGGTAACTGAAGCGATGCTTAAGAAGATGGAAGAACGCAGAAGGGCGAAAAGCACGGTCATCAAAGAATACAGAAGACTGAATAATGGAGAAGAGAGCACTGGCGCAAATCCCGGGGGAATGAGGGTGACATGTCCCCTCCAATCTTGGAAGAGGGGGGACTGTTTCCCCAATAATCCGATTTGAAATGTGGGTTTTTGGGGAGAAATGTGATGATTTGTATCCGATTGCCACAAAGAAAAGTGAGATGAAATTGATGTCCCCCAGAATTAGCCTCAAATCTGTCCGCGTCCCAGTGTTGAAGACAACTCTGCTTCCCTGATCCTCCACAGCATGTTTTCCAACTTCGTGTATATATATATGGGGACGGTCTTACCCGTCTCCCCAATGTTGAAGAAATATTTGCGCCGCTGGAAGAGAGACGGGTAAAATCAAAGAAAAGAAATGCAGAAAAAGGACCCAGTATATTGAAAAGTGAAGTAGTACAAGCTATCAAGGATATGCGAAAGAGGAAGGCCACTGGACGTGACGACATACTAGCAGATTTGCTCAAGGGATTAGAAATCTTTGAGTTTTACGTTTCACGGTTATGCCGGCTAGGTTAAAGGAGACTGTGATGATGAGAATTAATGAAATAGTGGAATGAAGAAAGTGGAAGGAAACGGGAGAACCCCGAGGAAACCCAAGCACACGGTGTTTGTCCACCACAAAGTTCAAAAGATTAGAAGACAATGCAATGATAGTACTGACTTCATTATTAACAAGATTTACCTGAATGGAGAATGGCCAAAGGATTTTCTTGATGTTACAATGATTGCATTACCCAAGAAAAAGGAAGCACAAAAGTGCAGCGATCACAGAACCATTAACCTTATGTCCTACACTGGAAAGATAATTTTGCACATACTGAACAGACGGCTGGAAAATAACATAGAAGAAATGTTGGAGGAAGATCAATTTGTATTCCGGAAAGGAAAAGACACCAGAGATGTCATTGGGTTGATGAGAATTATCTCAGAACGAGTGATGGACGTAAAGAAAGAGTTGTATTTTTGCTTCATAGACTGGCAAAAAGCTTTGGACAGTGTCAATTGGACGAAACTTTTGGAAATACTTAAAGAAATTGGGGTCAGCTGGAGAGGCCGATGGCTCATTCACAACCTGTACATAGGACAATGAGTCAAGATGCGTATGAATGAAGGAGAAACCAATAGTGTGGAGATTGGAAGAGAAGTCAGACAAGGATGTAGTGTGTCATTCCAATTATTCAAGATTTACAGTGAATGGCTAATGAAGAAAGAATTAAAGGGAATTGGAGGTTTCAAGATTGGATTGGAGGTTTCATTAACAAGATCAGGTATGCAGATGATACGGTTATTATAGCTACAATCGAAGAAGGACTACAGATGATTGACACTGGGAACTATATGAAATGCAAATCAACATCGAAAACTCGAAAGTCACTAGAATATCCCGTGGAAATGCACCTTTACGGGCCAGAGTGGAACAAAAATTACTTAAAGAGATCGATCATTTCAGATATCTGGGAAGTATTTTGACGTACTGCACCAGAGAGATCAGGTCGAGAATTGCCATAACCAAAGAAGCATTCAAGAAGAAGTCACTCTTAACTAGCAGCCTTAATGTTGGACTAAGGAAGAAACTGCTCAAATGTTATATATGGAGCATTGGACTTTATGGATCAGAGACTTGGATATTACGGGAGTTAGAGAAGAAATATTTAGAGAACATCAAAATGTGGTGTTGGAGAAAGATGGAGAAGATAAAGTGGATAGGAAGAATAACAAACAAAGATGTTTTAAAACGGATAGGAGAGAAGAGGACACTAGCCACCATCCTTAGTAAAAAGGCCAATTGGATGGAAAGATGGAAGGAAAGTGAGGAGTAGGAAGAAGAAAAACACAAATGATCGATGATTTGAAACAGAAGAAAATATTGGGAGTTAAAAGAAGAATCTAAAATCGAGAAACATTTCCGGGCCCAAACTGAAAATTAAAAAGAAGAAAAGAAAAACCGTCACTAGTCCCAGGACCTGCCAAAAGGCAGAATACTTAATAATAATAATAATAATAATAATAATAATAATAATAATAATAATAATAATAATAATAATAATAAAAGTAACCAAGAAAGTGCTGTCGCTTCTTGTGGAGGTCTGTGCTCAATTGGCCCTCATACCGTGAGTTGAACGCGAATGGAGATAGTTGTTGGTGTTAGTATATCAAACATACTACCTGGTTGGGGCAGTTCAGTTACACCGTGAACTTGCGTAAGGGCAGAGTGAACACGAGACCTCCACAGAGCGTCACAAAGGCGTGTATGCTTTACGAGTTCAAACTGGGGTCAAACGCCGCTGCAGCGGGGCGGAAGATATGCCAGGCCTTTGGTGAGGGTGTCGTGACTACGCGGACCTGCAGCGGTGGTTTAACAAATTTAAAGACGGCGATGAAACAATGACATTTATTTGCTCTTCCTGAAAACTAAAGATGAGGGTTAACAATCGGAAAAGTTATTTTCTTCATATAGGTGCGATGCATCGATTCATATATCTCAATTAGGACAATGTTTACTTAAAAAATAGAAAGAAAACTCTAAGAATAAATGGTAGTTTTGTGGTATACGGTATGTTATTGATCGTATTGTGAACTAAGGTCTAACTGGTGTCAAAATAAAGCGCTTAGTAAGATATACTTTAGTGGTATTAGTTTCTATTATTTATGTTCACGTTCGCGTTGCAGATGTTATAAACAATTTCAAACATTGTGTAATAAACATTTTAAGGCATTAAGAGGTACGTATGGCTACTTCATTTCAATTCTTACTTACGGAAGCACATTTAATATTCGAAGAACATAGTCATTATTTCAAATGCTTTTAAAAACATAATTGTGTTACTGGCTAAACTTTATAGAATGCAAGTTTACTAACCAATAATTACCGAGAAAATTTCCAGCATTATGAAACATGTTAGTTCAAAGCACTCCATCCAATATTTAAGGCGACGAAAACAAGTTACTTTTTTATATTGGCTATAACGACTTAAAGTACTTGCGTGTGATAGACATAATAATCCATCTGAGAATTTGAAGTTGCACAACTATTTTCTGTCAAATTGAATACGGACGACATTAAAAGAAATTCTTTCCAAGAAACTTTAAAGTTAGCAGTCCAGATCATCCTAATACAATTAATTTTTTGTGAGAAATTTTCTAAGTTTATGAAAGATAAGGATTTATAAAATTTTTGAGAAACCTAATCGGAAAAGACTATTAGGAAGAGCTATGCGCAGACGATAGGACAATATTAAGATCAATCTCACAGAGGTAGAAATATAAAGTAGAAATTGGATCCAGTTGGCTAAGGACAGAAGTCAGTGGAGTGCCTTTGTGAATGCTGCATTAAACCTCTGGGTTCCATAGGTAATGGAATTAGTATTTAATGAGTTATGATCTATAAGTGAAACAGAATAGAGATATATCTGCAGTAACTCCAAGACTTACATACACATGACTAATATAAATTTGCAGTTAGATTTGTAAAATTACAATATAACTATATTTCAAGAAATTAATAGGTTATTGTAATTCGATATTGTCTCACTTTTATTAGTTTATATCCGAGTAATTACTGTTGGGTGGTAGACCTTAAAATATATAAAAAATACCCTATAAATAATGATTTATTGTTTATGCGGGAAACAAGTTCTAAACCCGTTGATGTTCGTTTCTTTATTTTGTCATAAATTAAACACGAAAATCTACTCTCAAGCATATTTTATTCAGGTCGTTCTGATCTATCGACTAATATTTGCCTCATTTGTGGATAATGTTTAAGTTATACAGAAATACAAATTAAAGAGTGAATTACATTTTTACGCTATATTTCATTAACGACACTACGTGCGTACTATTGAATTGTTAGTGTCACACAATGAAACGTTTGTAAGGAATTATTTTAATACTACATTCACTTCAACAAATGATATTCAATAATTATCATGCAGCATAAATTTTCAGGTTTACAAATATACTTTTGTTTCGTTTTCTTTAAACTTGTGCATGAGATTAAACACTAACGCTGAGTTTAATATGATATCAATTGGAACATATATCACCTGTTAACATTTTTTTAACATCAAATGCAAAATTTACTTTTTTAACGGACTCCACAGTGCATAGAATATTTGGATTTTGATCTGTTACAATATGATCCACATTTCATTTATATGTGTTCTTCATATAGTTAATACTTTATGTTCAAGTTTATGTTATATTGTAAAACCTCTAAATAACGGAAAGGAAAGGGCATGTTTATTTGTCCGTAAATGAGAAGTGTCCATTACAGAGAGCGTACAAGAATTTAGCTTACAGCTTATTGTGGTAATTCTATACACTTCGTGACATACATTAAATCTAAATGTATACACGACTCCAAAAGTGCATTACCACCTGCAATTCTCCTTTTCCTGCAATAGCAGGCAACCCAAAAAGTTGGCAGTTGGGTTGGTTGCAAATTCGAAAGGCGTTCAACTAAAACTCAATTTTGTCGCAAATATTACAGTGTGGTAAACTGCAAATAAGAGAATAAAACAAATTGTTAAGAATGACAATTTTATTATTGTGACGGTGTTGGATGACATCAAAGTTACAAAATGACTTACTTAAGCAGTTCAAACAAGATGAATGGTAAGAAACAGATATAAGAAGAAAGCATTTCTCTCTTTCCCCCTCCCCACCCAAAAAAGAAACTCATAAAAAGAAAACGTTATATAAAATAAAAGGTTTCATATAATATCAAGGTTTCGTATAGCAGCACAAAAACAAATACTTAAAGAAACGAAAAAGAGACAAACACAGATTAGGGGACACCAGTGGCGTAGCAGAATGGCGGCCCTCTCATGCAGGATAAAAAATGGGACCCTGGTTGTAAACCCCGTTGTTATACTAATAATAATAATAATAATAATATTAATATTAATAATAATAATAATAATAATTATTATTATTAAAAAGTCGTTTCTTTTTCAAAATCTCTGACTCTGCATAAGAGCATGAATGCATATAGCGATCTTATGTGCACGTTTTGTCAATGAGCGGTCCCAAAAGCCAAACGGGGTGGAAATCTCCAAGAGCGAGAAACAAAAAACTTTCTTATGGTAAATTCTAGTTCAAAGTTCGAAGCACTTGCTTTTGCACGTGATATTTTGTTTCTTTTTTCAGGGAACAGAGAAGTTCTGGCGCCTAAGAAATTACACCATATAATATTGCAAATTTGCCAGTGGATGTATTTACATTGCAATTTGTGCTAATAAAGATATTATGATTAGAAAACAATATTGTAAAAAGTAAGTTTAATTTCTTCATCCATCGCAAGTCTTAGGGGTCCCTTATACCTCGCCGCCCTACGAATATCGATATCGAAAATTTAGAATGATATATTCATGTCCATATATTCGCAATATCAAATGTTGATATATGATAATATACGATCGACGATAGCGATGTATCAACATATCACAGGCCCAGGTCCCAGAAGTGATGCTTCAAATATACTGGAATCAACAATCAAATTCTAAATAAGTACTCCATTTCCGTATTCAATGTTGAGGGGGAAGGGTGTAAACCCGAATAGAAATTTTAAGAAAAACAAATGTTAAGATAAAAGTAGGTTTTCCGTCTCCCCTTGAATACAAAAATTAACAGAAAACTATTACTGTAATTTACCTTTTACTTCTGTTACTGATTGTTATCACAAATCAGCGACAGTACACATACTTTACATAGCATACCAATACATTCTATAACTTTTCGCAACCAAGCAAGCCGGAAGATGAAATTTCTGTGATATTAAAGTGGGATGTAGTACAAAATAGTCATAATTCATTGGCCATATTTCTATCAGTACTTTGCTACGGACTAAGAGCTACAAGACTAACAGAACTAGAAATTAGAGATTTCTTTCCTTTTTTCCCTCAGACTAAAAGACTTCTGCATTTCCCTGAGATTTTTATTTTCTTAATATAAGTCCCCTATTTTGGGCTAATTCTGGCTACCGCTTTTTCGAGGTAATCGGTAAACGAAAGAGTAAAGTTTGTCGACTCTCAACTCTCGACAATTTGTGAGAAGATACTTCATAGTTCATGTTGATATTTCTTCGTTACAAAAACACTTCCAGTTGACTCTATTCATGGTAAATTACTGAACTTATAAACATTTACAATTATTGAAAACTGAATAATTATTTTTAAACATAAAAAGTCGTTAAAGTTCAGTAGAATGCACTAGTAGATGGAAGTGAATGAAAATATTGTTTATTTGTTGAGATGTGCAAACTGAATGTGAATTATAAGTGTTTCCCATTCTGTTGTCCAGAGGCGGATTTACGATGGACTTTTGGGGGCTTGAGAGCTCCAAACTCTGGAATGGGTTTTATTTATATATAAAGAAAGATTCCCTTTCTGGGGGGGCAATCGCCATGATCGCCCCCTGGATCCGCCCCTGCTCTTGTTTAGCAGACTTTGAAGACATTTAGTTCGTGTATGCTTCTGACGATGCTGATTGGGATGGAACACATCTGGATAATTTTTTATTGATATCGGATAGAAACTTATCCGGATTTGCAATATCCGGTTGACGGAAAACAAAACGGATGACGGATAACGGATAATATCCGGATAGGGGATCAGATCCGGATAACGGATGATATCCGGATGACGGATAACGGATAATATCTGGATGTCGTATAATATCCTGATAATGGATGTATCCGGATAATTTATAAAATTAAGATAACGAATAATATCTGGATAATAGAACATTCGGATAACTGACTACATCCGGATGACGAATAAAGAATAATATCCGGATAACGTATATGGTTTCAGAAAGACATAATAGGAGTGGGACGTATCAGTCTTTTCTGCTCATTGAGTTATTAAAAGACGATCATCGGGCACTGATCTTTACCATTGAAAGATATTGCTTCTCAAAATGTTTTCTAGTAACTTCTAATTTTGTTTTTTTTTGTAGGGCACGGTGGCTCAACGGTAGACCGCTTACTCTGTTGCGCGGGATCCTTACTGTTTCGATTCCCGGCCAAGTAAGTTTGGGGTGGACAAGATCGTATCCGTAGGTTCTCTCAGGGTGCTCCCGCTTCTTCCCCCTTTTCGTTCCACCAATCCCTCTATTATCACTGACTTACTTTATTCATTGGGCACTGTGGTTCAGTGGTAGAGCGTTTCCTCTTGTCCTTGCGGTCTTTATTGTTTCGTTCCCCAGCCAAGTAAGTTGTTTGTTGGACAGGATCGTATCCGTGGGTTTTCCCAGCGTACTCCCACTTGTTCCCACATTTTATTCCACCAATTCCTCTATTATCATTGACTTGCTTCAATCATTGGGTGCGGCGGTTCAATGGTAGAACACTTCCTCTGGTGCTTGGGGTTCTTACTGTTTCGACCCCCACCCAAATAAATTTGTAGTGGACAAGATCGTATCCGAGATTTTTCTCAGGTACACCCGCTTTTCCCCACTTTTCATTCCACCAATTCCTCTATTATCATTAACTTGCTTTAATCATTGGGCGTGGTGGCTCAGTGGTAGAACGGTTCCTCTGGTGCGTGGGGTCCTTATTGTTTCTTCTCGGCCAAGTAAGTTTGTGGTGGACAAGATCGTATCCGTGGGTTTTGTCAACGTACTCCCGCTTCCCTCACATTTCATTCCACCAATTCTCCTGTTATCATTAATTTCCTTCAATCATTGGGCGCGGTGGCTCACCGGTAGAGCACTTCTTCTGGTGGGCCAATTAAGTTTGTAGTGGATAAGACCGTATCCATGGGTTTTTTCGGGGTATTCCCGCTTCCTCCTACATTTGATTCCACCAATTCTTATAATATCATTGACTTGCTTCAATCATTGGGCGCAGTGGCTCACTGGTACAGCGCTTATTCTGGTGGGCCAAGTTTGTGGTGAACAAGATTGTATCTGTGAGTTTGTTACTGTACTCCCGCTTCCTCCCACTTTTAATTCCACCAATTCTTCTATTACCATTGACTTGCTTCTACCATTGGTCGCAGTGTCTCAGTGGTAGAGCGCTCCCTCTGCTGGGCCATTTAAGTTTGTGGTGGACATGCTCGAATCCCTGGGTTTCAGTAATTCCCGCTATTCCCAGCTTTTCATTCCACCAATTTCTCCGTTATCATCGACTTGGTTTAATTATCGGACGCAGTGGCTCAGTGGTAGAGCGTTTTCTGTGGTGGGCCAAGTAAAATTGTAATGGGCAAGATCTTATCCGTGGGTTTTGTCAGGGTACTCTCTGTTCCTCTCACATTTCATTCAACCAATTCTTCTATTATCATTGATTTGCTTTAATCATTGGAGAAGTCTTGGTGCCTTGAGCATTGCGGTGATGTCAGAAATCTGATTCGGTTCCCAGTATTTGGGTTGTGATTTAAACCTTTGCTGATTCAGTCTCAGTATTTTATTACGCAAGATAAAACCATCCATACAGCTATAAATGTTGTTCAATCTTGCGCAATCAGGTATTGAGATTGAGCCAATTCGGAAACTCATTTGTCGCGCTTTGAGGCTAGGAACCAATTTCGGACATTAAGCTGTTCTCAAAGGACTAGGGTCTTTTCAATATTACCATCCGCGTCCAACAACTTCATGTTTAAAAGGGGAATAGAAAGAACCCGCGTCTAAATCTTCGGGACCCAATTTCTTGAGGTTAAAGGCTAGGGATCGATTTCTGACATGACAATTGTTCTCAACGGATCAAAACCTTTCAAATGCCGCCAACGATGTTCAACAACTTCATGTTTAATAGGTGAATAAAAGGGACCCGAAGCCATGACGTCAGGACCCCATTCCTTGAGTTTCGTGGCCTGGGCCTGATTTCTGACCAGTGTTGGGCAAATTCAATTGAAATCAATTGCAATTGATCAGTCAACTGAAAGTGATTGCTCTGAAAATCAATTGCAATTGATTTTAACTGCAATTGATTTCAATCTGTAATTGACAATTAATTTCTAATGCAATTGAATTCAATCATAAAATTTGCAATTAATTTTTCGTCGTTTGTTAATTGTTAATTGGTCACCAGGCAATTGAAACTTTTAATTGTTAATTGTCAATCGCAAAGAGTGCAATTGAAACATTTAATTGGTAATTGCAATTGACAATTGAAACTTGTAATTGTTAATTGTAATTGTTAGTTGCATTTGAAATCAGCAATTAAAACTGAAGATAAGAAGATATGTGTATATTGTGTTGTCCACTTGTTACTGTTTTACATATTTCAAAAAAGGTACTTATAAGAAATGCCGCCTTATAACTAACATCCCTTCGCCCCCCTGGGAAGAAAGCCGTGAAACTAAACATTTTTTAAATATATTATGTTTATGATTCTATCCCCATCGAAAGAACTCTATATGCCCGTCATGCATACAATAGGGATGGGCACGAGCGAGTTCGAGCGAGTTTTCTTTAAAACTCGATTCGACTCGAAGCAGACATCTTTGAGCTCGACTCGAGAACTCGGCTCGAGAACTCGAAAAATTTCCCCCAACTCGACTCAATTCGGATTGAGTTTGCAGTCGAGTCGAGCCAAAACGACCCAATTCGAGCTAAATCTTTTCTGTAATTCCAGGTACTACTCTCTTCCCACATACACAATATAATTATCCATGATATTACTACTACTACTACTATAACTAATTATTATTATAACACCGTGTATAAATATGGAATATAAGCGGTTTGTATCTGAATACTAGAAATTAGTTGACTGTCGATCTCGGTCGTCAAGAAATCTTCAGGAGGCAAGGACATCGGTCACGAGGTTCTAGGTTTGAGTTGAGAAGGAGCAAGTATTCGGGCTTGAGCCAAAAATTGTTAAAAGTTATAGGACTCCAGCCAAACATGTTCAAAACTGCTCGACCCGGGTTTAGGGTTGTTAACGACTCAAGCGGCTCTCTCACAGCTCATTAAATTATGGAGCTGAACCGAGAAGTGAGCTGAGCCAACAGCTCATCCAACCGAGCCAGCCCGAGCTGGTGGCTCACACGAGCTGAACCGAACCGAGCTGATTGCTTACCCCAACCGAGCCAGTTCGAGCCATCGGCTCAGTTGAGCTGACTCAAACCCAGTCTATGGACTTGTCTCAACGGAGCTGATTCGAGCCATTGCATAGCGGGGCGAAAACGCAAAAAGCTGGCCAAAATATGATAACTATATTCAAATAGAATAAAATTTAGTATTAAGGGATTATTGAGGTTGCTGATTACGATTCTACAACTAAAGTTGGAAAAAACTAAATGGCGGAATAAAAAATATGTCAACATACTTCGTAATTTTCACAATGTATCTTTAACAACATTCACTTTTTTCACATATTTTGATGAACAATTACTTGTTACTTATGTTCTTATTTATTAGAAATGTATTATTACTTAAATGACACAAATTATTGGTATTTGATTCGGTTATGACAACTGCAACGGCTTGTCACTGTAACATTAAATGAACAATAATTAACATCAACACGCTTCGTAATTGGCACGTTTTGGCAGCTACTTTTTTGTCGACAGCATTAATTAATATTCAGACTACCATTCTACTAAATACGAGGGTGCACATAATGTTTTCAACGCTTTAAGTTAATAAAATATATAAACAATGTGAAAATTTTCCCTGACTTCCGATTCAAATTATAAATTATTACATCATTATTATTAATTTTTCACTTCATACACTTATTCTACTTACCAGTACGATATAGGAAAACTTTACAGATTTAAAGAGTTCGAAAGTTACAACCGTTTCAACGGACGCGTCACAATTCTATTCTTCTCTACGCATTTGACCTGCTGACGGGTCTACTTAAGAGTGGCTCAGGTAGTCGGAATAAATTAAAAACCTATTCTATTTATGGATTGGGGCCCTTCTAACATCACTCTAGCCAACTACATAAAAAATCCTATATTACTAACTTTCGTTTTTTTTAATTTTGGCCAGTTTTGTGCGTTTTCGCCCCACTGTGCATTGGCTCCAATCGAGTCGAGTCGATGACTCGTCCCTACCGAGCCGGCTCAAACCATCGGCTCAATTGAGCCCAGTCGATGGGTCATCCCAACCAAGCCAGCTCAAGCTGTTCGCTCAGTTGAATCGAGCCGAGTCGGTTGACATCACTATCCCGATTGAGCTTCTACTTTGGCTAAAAAAATTAGACCGTGCAGTTCTCAGCCTTGATGGTAAGAACTACAGACTTATATTGTTGCTCACGGCGTCATTAACTTGTTCCGCCACCAACGAATTTCGAGGTACTTTGTTTTGCATCTTTTATGCGTGTTTTGTGTCGCTTTGTGAACCTATTCCCACATTTTGTGCGTCACCGGATGTGGGTGAAAATGGGCCTACCAATATGGCGGAACAAGTTATTCCTGTTCCGCCACCAATGAATTTCGAGGTCGTTGCCTTCACATTGTTTTGTGCCGTTTTGTGTGTCTACTTCCACGTGTTGTGCGTCATGGGAAGTGGGTTAAAATGAGTCCGCAAGGTGGGACGAAAGTGAATCACTGTTCCGTCACCAACGAATTTCAAGGTCGCTTCTTTCGCATCGTTTAGTGCCAGTTTCTTGCCGTTTTGAGCGCGTATTTTCACATTTTGTGCGTCACCGGAAGTGAGTCAAAATGGGCTTCCAAGATGGGACGAAAATGACCAAGAGTTCCGCCACTATCGAATTTCGAGATCGTTAATTTCTTCTGCATCACCCGAGGTGAGTTAAACTGGCCTTTAAAGTGGGAGTTAAATGGCTGATTATTCCACCGCTATCGAATTTCGGGATCGTTTCTTTCGCATCGTTTATTGCCTGTTTTGTACGTTTTGTGCGTCACCGGAAGTCCTATGAAATGGACCTATGTATATAACGAAACAAGTTAATGCTGTTCCGCCACCAACGAATTTGGAGGACGATTCCTTCACATCGTTTAGTGTGTATTTTGTACCGTTCTGTTCGCCTACTTTCACGTTTTGAGTATCACCAGAAATGCGTCAAAATGGTCCATCAAGGTGTGAGGAAAAAGAGCCATTGTTCCGCCACTATCGAATTTGGAGGTCGTTTCTTTCGCATCGTATAGTGCCTGTTTTGTACCGTTTTGTGCTCCTATTTCCACTTTAGTGCGACAACAAAAATGGGTCAAAATGGCCTACAAGTATAGCGGAATAACTTAATGCTGTTCCGTCACCATTGAATGTCGAGGTCGTTTCCTTACATTTTTTATGCATAATTTGTGTCGCTTTGTGCATCAGTGGAAGTGGGTCAAAACGGTCCTTGAATGTGGGATGAATATGTCTTTTTCTGCCATATTTGTAGGTCCTCTTTGACCCACTTTCGGTGGCGCACAAAACGTGAAAATATACGCAGAAAGGGTACAAAACATGCACTAAACAATGCAAAAAAAAGCGACCTCGAAATTCGATACTGGTGGGAGAGTGGGTCATTTTTCTTCCCACATTGAATGCCCATTTTGACCCACTACCATTGATTCACAAAACGTGGAAATAGGCTTAGAAAACGGTAGAAAACACGACAAGATGATGTGAAGGAAACGACCTCGAAATCGTTCCTGAGGGAATAGCATTATCTTGTTCCACCATACTTGTAGGATAACATTGACCTATTTCCGGTGACGCACAAAACGAAATAAGCTCAAAAAACGACACAAAAATTGAAATTTAGCTTAATTACATGGAAATTTTAAGTTTGTACGGTACGCTTAATTATATGGAAAATTTTATACATTTTTCCTTTACGTTGGTCTGTTTACGTTGATTTGGGACTTTCAAATTTTATTATTTTTTCAGCTGAAAATTATCTATAATTTAACAAGGAAATAATTATCAATGATAATTATAATAATTATCTATATAATTGAATTCATTGTAATTTGGTCAATGACAAACTCTTTACCATTTCGTACTAGCTGTTATGCCCGTTCTTCGCACGGATCAGATAAAATATCAATGTAAACAAACTGAACAACGGGAGAACAATTAAGAAACATTTCTAAAATTTGATATATTTTGTCGTGAATATATATCCAACAACGTACATGTGTTTTCATTGGGAAGACCGGTGGGGGCTGAATTTGAACGTAAACACTATCGGGGGTGTCACTATACATCTGAGCAACCACGATAAATATGGATTCGACACAAATATTGGTCATTTAATGCTACTTTTACATGTCCCGGTGAACGCCCCCTCAGACCCCCTTGGTTCGAATTGTGAAAAAATGTCCTCCGGCCCCCAGCCGATACCGCGAAAACTATGAGTGTGACACTAACATCTACCATTTTCTACTACTTTTTACATATCCCGGTAAAATCCCCTATGATCCACTGGTTCCAGTTTTCAAAAAACAACGCCTTTGGCCCGCAGCCGATGGGGACTGCATTTAGAAGTCAACGCCTGTGGAAGTATCACCATTCTTCTCAGCGACAGCGAAAACTATGGATTTGACACTAATATCGGTCATTTTGCATTATTTTCACATGTCTCGCAATTCTCCACCCCCGGTGACTCCCGGCCAGCATACAGTGGTGGCTAAATTCGAAAATCATCGCTAATGAAAGTATCACCATTGATCTCAGCGACCGCGAAAACCACGGATTTGACATTAATATCGGTCATTGTGGATTATTTTTATATTTCTCTTGATCCCCTTTATAATTCGTCCGTTCCTTGGCTAATAGGAGCTAAATGTGAAAGTAAACGCGGTCTTGAGTTTCACCATTGAGCTCAGCGACCCCGAAAACTATAAATTTGACATTAATATCGGTCATTTTCGGTTATTTTTACATGTGTCGGAATTCCCCCCTCTGGTGACCTAAGGCTCGCATACAACGGTGGATGAATTTGGAAGTCATCGCTAATGGTAGTGTCACCATTGATACCAGCGACCGCGAAAACTATGGATTTGGCACTAATATCGGTCATTTTGGATTACTTTTACGTTTCGGTATTCCTACCCCTCCCCATTGATTCCCGGCCCGTAGCCGAATAGGGTGAATTTGGAAGTTAATGCGATCGGAGTCTCACCATTGATCTCAGCGACCGCGAAAACTATGAAATCGACATTGATATCGGTCATTTTATACTACTTTTACATGTCCCGGTAAACGCCCCCCTGAGACCCCCTGGTTCGAATTTTGTCAAAAACGCTTTTCCTTGGTGTGGGACCAGGACCAAGGTACCCGTGACCAAAATTTGGTTACTCTCGGTCAACTTATCTGGTCCCTAGGCCGGTCCCGGAAAACCCCTGAGACCCCCTTAATTCGAAATTTGAAAAGAAAACTCTTCGTCTTGATCTGGGGCCTAGACCAAGCTACCCGTAACCAAATTTTGAAAAGTTTTGGTCCACTCGTCTGGTCCACATGCCACACAAAGTTAGAAAGACAGACAAATAAAAAATCCTTTTTTTATATTAGAAAGGTCAGATCCGCCGTTATTGTAATAGAGCGGTGCTTGAGCGATTGATAGTAGAAATTCAAACTCCGATGAGTGATAATTTCATAGACATATTTTATTACAAGTTTAAACTCTTTAGTCAGTAGAGAAGAGGGCGTGGATCATAAGTCAGAGTTGATGACAATGGGCTTTGGTAGTTCTGTGGGTCACAGTGGGTGAGAGTGGTTAATGGTGGGTGGTGGGTCAGAGTGGGTCACGGTGGGTCGTGTGTCACGATGGGTGGTGAGTCAATTGGTCGTGGCTAAAGTTTTCATTTTCTCACGCCCTCTCTGTACTACAGTGTTGAAAATTAATCAGTGAAAATCAATTGTAATTGATCAATCAATTGAAAGTAATTGCTGTGGAAATCAATTGCAATTGAATTAATTGCCAATTACTTTCAATTGCAATTGAATTACTGAATTCAATTGCAATTACTTTCCACTGCAATTACTTTCAATCAATTGATTAATTGCAATTGATTTTCCATTATTAATGGCCAACTGCAATTAACAATTAACCATTACTTACTTCAATTGTTAATTGCAATTAACAATTAAATTAACAGATTAATTGTTAATTGTTAATTCAATTGAAATTTGCCCAACACTGTTTCTGACATTACTACTGCACTCAGCGGACCGGGACCTTTCCAACGCTACCACTCGTGTCCACCAAATCCATGTCTAACATGGTCCCCCCACGTAGGAGAATCGATTCCATGCTTTTTCATAATTATTCTTCAAATGGATTTGTATACAATTTAGTTTTTCAAGTTTAACAGCAGGTCTAAAATAAGCCTCTTGAGAGCGGCTCTTATTTGTTAAAGAATACATAACGATCGCTTTTGGCTGTTGCAATGGTCTGTCCAAGCGGCTTCGCAAAAAAAAAAAAAAAAAAAAATCAGCGTAGCATAACAACAAAAAGGTGTTTCTCTTATATGTCAAAAATAAAAGCACAGAAAGTAAAGTCAAATCTTGGTAAGGTGAGTGTCGGGGGACGCCAAATTCTACTTTGCCCCGGGCAACGAAATTTCTAGCTACGGCTCTGAGCTCCAACACTTATCGGTCTCTCAGAGTCTCATCCCTTACCTACAACAACGTAGTTTGATTAACCTGTTACACAAAACGTTTGGAAAGAACCTGTGTGTGACTTATTGATAGCTATGCAATATGTTGACAGAGTTCTAGTCTTCAGTTTAGCAACGAAACTGCCTTAGGCGAATTTCACGTTGCTCTCTACATTTGTCTGTGCCTTGTAAATCTTAATATTGTGTTTAAAGGCAAACAGAAACAAGGTCAGCTGTTTAGTTGTTTGTAGAACAACTTGATAAGACGTTTGTGTCTTTTACACAAATACTTTTTGTCAGATTGCTGTTTGAAGCCTTTTGCATTATACACTATAAAACAACATATCCAGATGCAGAGAAGCCTACAGAAATTTTAAAGAAGGGTGAAAAAATATCTTTATTATTATGATGCATTATTATTATTATTATTACTGTGTACCAGCTTCTCTTTGTTGATAAAAATCGTAATTTGGCATTTATTAAGTGTAATATGACTGAGTCTAGAGACAGAAGAGAGAGGATCTTATTGCCAGATATAAAAATGAGAACTTTGTTCAACAGTGACTACGTATTAAATAAACAAACGTATTGAATGCACCTTTTTATAAGAAAAATTAGCATAATTACTAAAAAATGCATACATTGAAAAACTCCGGGGCACCAAAGGGTCACGTGCTTGCCACTAGATCAGCGGGGAAGACACCCACTCGCCACAAAGTTAGGTTAATTTCTGACATTACCACTGCCCCTGAGTGAAGTGGCCACGAAGATCAAGGAATGGGATCCTGACGTTATGAGCTCGGGTCCCTTCTATTCACCTATTAAACATGAAGTTGTTGGACGGCGTTGGGGGCATTTGAAAGGTATTGATCCGTTGAGCACAATTGTGATGTAAGAAATCGGTCCCTAGCCTTGAACCTCAAGAAACTGAGTCCCGAAGTTTTAGAGGCGGGTCTTTTCTATTCCCTGTTTTAAACATGGGGGTTGTTGGACGCGCATGGTAACACTGAAAAGATCCTAGTCGTTTGAGGACAGCGTAAAGTCCGAAATCAGTTACTGGCCTCAAAGCGCCAGAAATGAGGTTCCGAATTGGCTCAATATCAACACATGGTTGCGCAAGATTAAACAACATTTACAGCTGTATGGATGGTTTTATCTCGCGTAATAAAATACTGGGATTGAACCACAGCAAAGGTTTATATCACAACCCAAATACCTGGAACCGAATCTGATTTCTGATATCACCGCAATGCTCAAGGGACCAAGACTTCTCCAATGATAATAGAAGAATTGGTTGAATGAAATGTGGGAGGAAGCGGGAGTACCCTGACAAAACCCACGGATACGATCTTGTCCACTTCAAACTTGCTTGGTCCACCAGAGGAAGCGCTCTACCACTGAGCCACTGCGCTCAATGATTAAACCAATTCAATGATAATAGAGGAGTTGTTAGTATGAAATGTGAGAGGAAGCGGGAGTACCCTGACAAAACCCACGGATACGATCCTGTCCAATACAAAACTTACTTGGGTAGGGATCGAAAAAATAAGGACGTCACGCACGAGGCGATGCGTACTACCACTGCGACACCGCGCGTAATGATTACAGGAAGTGAATGATGATAGAAGAATTGATAGATAGAAAAGTGGGAAGAAGCCGGAGTATTCTAAGAAAACTCACGGATACGATCTTGTCCACCACAAACTTGCTTGGCCCACCAGAAAAAACGCTCTACCACTGAGCCACTCCGCTCAATGATTGAACCAAGACAATGAATATAGAGGAGTTCCTTGAATGAAATGTGGGAGAAAGCGGAAGTACCCCGACAAAACCCACGGATACGATCCTGTCCAACACAAAACTTACTTGTTTGGGGATCGAAACCATAAGGACCACAGGCACGAGATGATACGCTCTACCACTGAGATACCGCGCGTAACGATTACAGCAAGTGAATGATAATAGAAGAATTGATGGATAGAAAAGTGAGAAGAAGCCGGAGTACCCTAAGAAAATCCACGGATACGATCTTGTCCACCACAAACTTACTTGGCCAATCAGAAAAAGCATCCTACCACTACCATCCTATCAGTGAGCCACTGCGACCAATGATTGAAACAAGTCAATGATAATAGAATAATTGGTGGAATGAAATGTGGGAGGAAGCGAGAGTACCCTGACAAAACCCACGGATACGATGTTGTCCATTACAAACTTACTTGGCCCACCACAGGAAACGCTCTACCACTGAGCCACTGCTCCCGATAATTAAACCAAGTCAATGATTACGGAGGAATTGGTGGAAAGAAAAGTGGGAAAAGCGGGAGTTACTGAAAAAACCCACGGATACGAGCTTGTCCACCACAAACTTACTTGGCGCACAAGCGGAAGCACTCTACCATTGAGCCACCGAGCTCAATGATTAAGGTAGGTCACTGATAATAGATTAATTGGTGGAGTGAAAAGTGGGAAGAATCAGAGTACCCTGACAAAAACCACGGATACGACCTTATCCACCACAAACTTAATTATGTCACCAGATGAAGCGCTCTACCATTGAGCCACCGCGCCCAATGATTGAAGCGAGTCAATGATAATAGCAGAACTGAAAGAATGGAATGTGAGAGGATGCCGGAGTACCTAGAAAAAGCGAATGATACGATCTTGTCCACTACAAACTTAATTGGCCCACCAGAGGAAACGCTCTAGCAGTGAGCCACTGCGCACAATGATTAATGAAAGTCAATGATAATAGAGGAATTGGTGGAATGCAAAGTGCGAAGAAGCGGGAGTACCCTCAGAAAACCCACCGATACGCTCTTGTCCATCTCAAACTTACTTAGCCCTCCAGAGGAAGCGCTTTACTACTGACCCACTGCGCCCAATGATTGAAGCAAGTCAATGATAATAAAAGAATTGGTGGAATGAAATGTGGGAGGAAGCGGGAGTACCCGGACAAACCCACGGATACGATATTGCCCACCACTAATTTATCAGGCAGGGAATCGAAACAGTAAATACCCCACACACCAGAGGAAGAACTCTACCACTGAGCCACCGTGCCCAATGATTAAGATAGTAGAGGAATTGATGGAAGGAAAAGTGGGAAGAATCAGGAGTACCCTGAGAAAACCCACGGATTCCATTTTGTCCATTACAAACTTATTTGGCACACCAGACGAAGCACTCTACCACTGAGCCAACGCGCCCACTGATTAAACCAAGTCAATGATAATAGAAGAATTGGTGGAATGAAAAGTTGGAAGAATCAGAGTACCCTGAGTAAACCCGCGGATATGATCTTGTCCACCACACAACTTACTTGGCTGGGGTTCGAGAAAATAAGGACTCAACGCACGAGAGGAAGCGCTCTACCACTGAGCTACCGCACCCAATCATTAGAGCTAGTCAATGATAATAGAGGGATTGGTGGAATGAAAAAGGGGAAGAAGCGGGAGTACCCTGAGAAAACCCACGGATACGATCTTGTTCACCACAAACATACTTGGCCAGAGATCGAAACAATAAGACCCCACGCACCAGAGTAAGCGGTCTGCCATTGAGCCACCGCGCCCCACAACAAGAATAAGAAAATTGGAAGTTACTAGGAAACATTTTAAGAAGCAATATCTTCAATGGTAAAGACCACTGCCCGTCTTTTAATAACTTCATGAGGAGAAAAGACTGATACGTCCCTCTCCTATTATGTCATTTTAAAACCATATACGTTTTCCGGATATTATCCTTTATTCATCATCCAGATGTAATCAGTTATCCGAATGTTCTATTATCCAGATATTATCCGTTATCTTAATTTTATAAATTATCCGGATAAATCCATTATCCGGATATTATCCAACATCCAGATATTATCCATATCCGTCATCCGGATATCATGCGTTATCCCAGTCATCCGTTATCCGGATATTATCCGTTATCCGGATATTGCTAATCCGGATATTGCTAATCCGGATAAGTTTCTATCCGATAACAGAATAAAAAATTATCCAGATGTGGCCATCCCAATCAGCATCGTCAGAAGCATACACGAACTAAATGTCTTCAAAGTCTGCTAGACAAGAGCAGGGGCGGATCCAGGGGGCGATCATGGAGATTGCCCCCCAGAAAGGGAATCTTTCTTATTTTATATATAAATAGAACTCATTCCAGAGTTTGGAGCTCTTAAAAGTAGCTCTAAGTAGGAGTATCATCAACCACCGAGCCCCCAGAAGTCCATCGTAAATCCGCCTCTGGACAACAGAATGGGAAACACTTATTATTAACATTGAGTTTGCACATCTCAACAAATAAACAATATTTTCATTCACTTCCATCTACTACTGCATTCTACTGAACTGTAGCGACTTTTTATGTTTAAAAATAATTATTCATTTTTCAATAATTGTAAATGTTTATAAGTTCAGTAATTTACCATGAATAGAGTCAACTGGAAGTGTTTTTGTAACGAAGAAATATCAACATGACCTATGAAATATCTTCTCACAAATTGTCGAGAGTTGAGAGTCGACAAACTTTACTCTTTCGTTTACCGATTACCTCGAAAAAGCGGTAGCCAGAATTAGCCCAGAATAGGGGACTTATATTAAGAAAATGAAAATCTCAGGGAAATGCAGAAGTCTTTTAGTCTGAGGGAAAAAAGGAAAGAAATCTCTAAATTCTAGTTCTGTTAGTCTTGTAGCTCTTAGTCCGTAGCAAAGTACTGATAGAAATATGGCCAATGAATTATGACTATTTTGTTCTACATTCGACTTTAATATCACAGGAAATTCATCTTCCGGCTTGCTTGGTTGTGAAAAGTTATAGAGTGTATTGGTATACTATGTAAAGTATGTGTACTGTTCTTGATTTTGTGACAACAATCAGTAACAGAAGTAAAAGGTAAATTACAGTAATAGTTTTCTGTTAATTTTTGTATTCAAGGGGAGACGGAAAACCCACTTTTATCTTAAAATTTGTTTTTCCTAAAATTTCTATTCGGGTTTACACCCTTCCTCCTCAACATTGAATACGGAAATGGAGTACTTATTTAGAATTTGATTGTTGATTCCAGTATATTTAAAGCATCACTTCTGGGACCTGGGCCTGTGATATGTCGATACATCGCTATCGTCGATCGTATATTATCATATACCAACATTCGATATCGCGAATATATGGACATGAATATATCATTCTAAACTTTCGATATCGATATTCGTAGGGCGGCGAGGTACAAGGGATGCGAGGGTTAAGACTTGCGATGGATGAAGAAATTAAACTTACTTTTTACAATATTGTTTTCTAATCATAATATCTTTACTACCACAAATTGCAATGTAATTACATCCACTGGCAAATTTGCAATATTATATGGTGTAATTTCTTAGGCGCCAGAACTTTTCTGTTCCGTGAAAAAAGAAACAGAAAATCACGTGCAAAAGCAAGTGCTTCGAACTTTGAACTAGAATTTACCATAAGAAAGTTTTTTTATTTTTCTCTCTTGGAAATTTCCACCTCTTTTGGCCTTTGGGACCGCCCATTGACAAAACGTGCACACATGATCGCTATATGCATTCATGCTCTTATGCAGAGTCAGAGATTTTGAAAAGGAAACGAATTATTATTATTATTATTATTATAAGTAATAATAATAATAATTATTATTATTATTATTATTGTTATTATTATAACAATGGGGTTTACAACTAGAGTCCCATTTCTTTATTTTGCATAGAGGGCCGCAAGTCTGCTGCGAGACTGGTGTCCCCTATTCTGGGTTTCTCTCTTTCTCGGTTCATTTAGCTATTCGTTTTTGTGCGGTTAGGGTTTTGTATGAAACATTTATATTATACAACTCTTTCTTTTTATGAGTATCTTTTTTGGGTGGGGAGGGGAGAAAGAGAGAAGTACTTTCTCCTTATCTCTCTTTCTTACCATTTATCTTGTTTGAACTGCTTAAGTAAGTCAATTTTTAACTTTTGATGTCATCCAACACCGTCACAATAATAAAATTGTCATTCTTAACAATTTCTTTTATTCTCTTTTTTGCAGTTTGCCACGATATATTTGAGACAAATTTGAGGTTTAGTTGAACACCTTTCGACTTTGCAACCAACCCAATCGTCGAGCTTTTTGGGTTGCCTGCTATTGCAGGAAAAGGAGAATTGCCGTTGGTAATGCACTTTTAGAGTCGTGTATACATATGAGCTAATGTCGAAATATTGCATTTATTTCTCATATATTAGGAGAATAAGAGGAAAATCCCTCTCTCTAAAGAAACATAAATATCACTGAGAGATTTGTATGGGGATAGACTGCAAAGTATAAGGTGGCACCTACAAGTAGCCTGCGGTAGTAATACTGAATACCGGGCAAAAATAGGAGTAGTAGAAAAAGAGGGCTTCTGCGCCACTGACCATCTACCCACTTTCTCAGTCCCGCCTGAAGCAGACAACGAATTTCTCAGTGCCGCTTGACACACTATGCCGGAAGGCACAAGGAGGATACGAGAAATCGAGCACCTTGAACCGTCCAACCACGGTCTTTTACGACCTCCATTTTAGGGGTGTATTCATTCTCTTTTATGAGCACTTTTTAAGGGGTGTACTCGCTTCCTTTTATGAGCATTTTTTAGGGGTGAACTGGTTCTCTTTTATGATCAATTTTTCACCCCTATTTTAACAACAGAAATAGCAGACAATGAGCACATTATAGCAAAGACTATCAACATTAATACTTCGTTCCCTTTTATGAGCACTTTTTAGGGGTGGATTCGTTCCCTTTCATGAGGATTTTAGGGGTGGACTCGTTCCTTTTTATGATCACTTTTTAACCCCTATTTTAACATAGCAGAAATTACATAACACTACGAACACATAGCATAGCAGAGAATACATAAGACTACGAAACAAAGCAGGGGTGTATTCGTTCTCTTTTATGATAACTTTTTCAACCCCTATTTGAACATAGTACATATTACATAAGACTATGTAACATAGCAGAGCTAATACAAGAGTATGGCTTATTTTCCAACCAAATTTTAACATAGCAGAGAATACATAATATTCGTTCTCTTTTATGATCACTTTTTCAACCCCTATTTGAACATAGCAGATAATACATAAGACTACGTAACATAGCAGGCGTGTACTCGTTCTCTTTTATGATCACTTTTTCGATCCCTATTTTACCATAGCAGAGAATACATGGAGACTACGAACACCTAGCAAAGCATAAGGCAACGTAACATAGCAAGGGTGTACTCGTTCCCTTTTATGAGCATATTTTCCACCCCTAATTGAACATAGCATAGATTACATAAGACTACGTTTCAACCCTTATTTTAACATAGCAGTTGGCCTATTTTTCCACCCCTATTTGTACTCGTTCTCTTTTCCAACCCTTATTTTAACACATAAGAGCAGAAATTACATAAGACTATGTAACAGCAGGGGTGCACTCATTCCAACCTCTATTTTAACATAACAGAAATAGCAGACAATGAGCAAAGATTACAATCGAACACCCACGGTCTACAGATAGTCATTTTGCAGAGTGTATTCATTCTCTTTGATGACCATTTTTTCCACCCCTAATTGAAAATACATAGCAGAGCAGATAATACATCAGACTACGTAACATTACAGGGATGTATTCGTTTCCTCTTATGAGCACTTTTTAGGGGGTGTATTCATTCTCTTTTATGATTACTTTTTCAACCCCTATTTGAACATTTTAACATGGCAGAAATTTATGAACACATTCTCCAACCCTATTTTAACGTAGCACAAATTTTGTTGACAACCCCTAATTTAACATAGCAGAAATGACAAAAGCATGTCCTCAAACTACTGACCATTGTGAACAAAGGTCAAACTCAAACACGAAACAACATATCGAGGTGCTGTTCCACCTTTAGCAATTGATTATCAACTATTGAAAAATTACTGACCCTCGAGGTCAAAGGTCAAACTCGAAAACGGAGCCAAATTTAGTATTTGGTCATCAACTACTACAAGTTCCAAAAATAATGATCATCGAGGTCAAACGTCAAAATACTTACAACCCAATAACTCGAAGACGGAGCCACATTTAGTAATTGGTCATCAGGTACTACATGTCCCAAAATTAGTGGCCATCGAGGTCAAAGGTCAAAGTACTTAAAACCTAATAACTCGGAAACGGATCCACATATTGAGGTGGAGTTTTCACATTTAGTAATTGGTCATCAACTACTACAAGTTCCAAAAATAATGACCATCGAGGTCAAAGGTCAAAATACTTAAAACCTAATAACTCGAAAATGAATCCACATACTGAGGTGCTGTTTCCACATTTAGCAAGAGGTCATCAGGTACTACATGTCTCAAAATTAGTGACCATCGAGGTCAAAGGTTAAAATAATTATAACCTAATAACT
The DNA here is from genome assembly GCF_964235325.1 of Thermobia domestica. Taxonomy (NCBI): domain Eukaryota; kingdom Metazoa; phylum Arthropoda; class Insecta; order Zygentoma; family Lepismatidae; genus Thermobia; species Thermobia domestica. The sequence continues at coordinate 152,213,722 of NC_137464.1, forward strand.
TGAAAACGGAGCCACATATTGAGGTGCTGTTTCTAAATCTAGTAATACGTCATCAGGTACTGCATGTTCCAAAAGTACTGACGATCAAGGTCAGCCTTGATAACTTTAAACAAAGCTTTGGATAAATTTGTGTGATCTATTCAGTTTTGTACCAAGCATAGAGAAGTGAAGAATGAATAAATATGACTGGCTTACTTCGAGAAAGAAAACAAAGATATGCCATTTTAACTATTTAAACAAACGAAAGTATAAATTTGAATGACCTATTCAATTTTGTACCAACGAGAAATGCCATTTTAACTGGCTCAGGATTTGAATGGTATAAATAAGGCGAAGAAGGTCTATTTTACTACTCAAATAAACAATCTAGTATTTAGTTTTGTACCACCGAGAAAAACAAAGAAATTGTACCATTTTGGAGTATTCAAATAAACAAAGAAATAAATTTAAGTGACTTATAATTTGTGTCAACTTTAAAAAGGACCATTTTAACTAACTCAAAATCAATTAAACGAAGTAATGCATTTGAGTGAGCTATTTAATTTAAAAAACCGAAGCAGGATCATCTTAACTAGCTGAATATTTTATACCATTTTGTGTTATTTCAACAAACAAAAGGAAAAATCAAAAAAGGACCATTTTAACTAGCTGCGAATTTTATATCATTTTAAACTAGTCTAATAAACGAAAGCATAAATATGAGTGAGCTATTTAATTTTGTAACAACCAGAGAAAAAACCGAAGAAGGCCCATTTTAACTAGTTCAATATTTCTGTACAATTTTGTACTACCCAAGTAAACGAAAGAAGGGCCATTTTATACTTTTTTGTTCCATGAAAAACTGAGGATAACTTGAGTAGTCTAAGTTTTTGTAGTCATTCGAAGAAAAGTAAAGATGATACATTTTAACTAGCTCAGCTTTTTCATACCTAATGTTGCCATGACTATAAGGAAAGGAATAAATAAATATGGTTGTTCTAACCATTTATAACAGTCTAAGATTTTTATGCCTTTTTGTAATATTTGTACCAAACAGAAAAAGCTACACAAATAAACAAAGGAATGAATTTGTAATAACCACAAAAAGCGAAGAAAGACCATTTGAGTGGTTTATTGAATTTTGTACCAACGAGAAATCTCATTTCCAGGTCATGTTTTATTATTTAAACAAACGAAGGGATAAATTCGAGAAAGCGAACATGGACTCAGAATTTTATATCATTTTGTAATACTCAAATTTGTATGGATTATTTAGTTTTGTACCAAGCAGAAAAAAAGGAAAGAATTAACACTTTGTACTAATCAAGTAAACAAAGGTATAAATTTGTACTGACCAGAAAATCGAAGACATTAAAAAAATAATAAATTTATTGAGGTGTCCTATTTCCTTTTCTACCAAGGAGAAAAAAATCCAAGAAGGATCATTTTTAAGTGGCTTAGAATTTTATACGTTTTTGTAAAATTTGTACCAAACCGAAAAAAGCAAGGAAATACCATTTAACTAACAAATAATTTTTGTGTTCACCAAAAAAAGCGAAGAAAGACCATTTTAAATAGCTCAGCACGTTATAACTTTTTGTGCTTTTGGTCTACCCAATTTCTTGACCATGTTGTACTATTTTAAGAAACAATGGAATAAATTTGTGTGACCTATTCACTTGTACTAATCAAATAAGCGAAAGAATAAATTTGGGTGGTCTATTTAGTTTTGTCCATTCTTTAACTAGCTCAATATTTCAGTACCATTGTAACTAACTCAAAGAAACGAAAGAATAAATTTGAGTGCCTTAAGCAAAGAAGGTCAATTTACACATTTTTGTGCTATTAAAATAAACGAAGGGTTATATTTGAGTGACCTATTGAATTTTGTACCAAGTAGAAAAAATTGAAGAATGAATAAATTTTGTTTGCAATTAAAAGAGTGGAGATGGACTATTTATGTACATTTTGTACTACTCAAATTCTACTTTCTGTACCAACCAGAGAAAAACAAAGAAAGACCATATTCTGTTACTCAAACAAACGAAGGAATAAGCTCAGAATTTTTATACCTTTTTGTGCTATTCAAATAAACGAAAAAACGAAGAAGGATAATTTTATATCCTTTCGTACTACTCAAATTTGTTTGACCTATTCACTTTTCTAGCAAGCAGAAAAAGCCCCTTTTAGTTTTGTATCAACCACGAAAAAAAGGGAAGAATATCCATTATAACAAGCTCGGTATTTTTATACCATTTTGTATTACTCTAATAAATTTAGGTGGTCTATTTCATTTTAGTAACATTCAGAAGAAAAGCTCAGAATTTTATACCTTTGTGAGGGATTAAAATAGTTGTGGTGCTACATTTTGTATATTTTTGTGTTATCCAGAGAACAATTTAAAATGCCTCTCTCGTCACTAAGTAAGGCTCATAAAATATTTGAACGTGAGATTATCAAACCAGAGTTGCGTCATAATTTAATTAAAACTTAATTGTATAGAACAGACTCCATAGCAATTAGCGTACTAAAGAAAACTGATGAAGGACGACAAATCATGACAGCATGCATGGCCATTTTTGATCACAGCAGATCATATCAAAGTAAGAATCAGCTCATCAAGGAAAAGAAAAGTTTTCAAAGTTCCATGTTCCATACCATCTATAAAGAGTGCTGCAGATATTTAAGCAACGTTACGAATGCGTTACCTAACATTTGTATTATTAGTATAGTGAGGGTCCTAAGGTACTGCCTATTGCTCAACGATTCAAATATCTTTTTAAAATTTCTTTCCTCGTCTAAGTTCAAAAAGACAAATATATATTTTTGCATTTATGTATTTTATTATATTTAGAAAATAATAAAACATACATCATGATGTTATATTAACGTATTGCTTTGTATTGCCTTGAAACATATTATTTGATTGTAATATAAGACGGAGAATGCAAAGAATGCTTGTAGGTATATAAATAGATGTATCACACTTGAAAAAATTATTTATTTGATTTGTTTTTGCTGAAGAGCAGAAAAATGACTTGCATGGACATTGTTTATATTTCACCTAGACAAAAAGAAATTCAGCGTGAAAACGAAAAACCTATACTGTTAATTCACCCGTCTTACCCCTATTTGCCAGATGAATTACGTCATAAAGTGAGAATCATATATCCATCACAAGAAATAGAAGAAGTGTATTATTTTAGACGCTATAATAGATATAATGATGAAATACTCCCGGAAAGTGATGATGACAGTATTTCAAATATTAACTGTTTTGAAGTGGAAACTACTGAGTGCGAGTGTACTAGTGAAAGTATTAGTGATACATGTGTTATACCATTATTTAATGAGTACACACCAAATTCAGTATTATTATGTGAAGCATATTCTGAACATAATGACAATGAAAAAGATCATAACTGTTTGCTGCGGTATGATTACTAATTATTAGAAAAGGTGTGGACGATTTTAATTAAAGGTGAAATGAGAGAGAAAATCTATAAACTCTATTTAAAGAAGCTTTTTAAAGGTTGGAATATTACGAACACTTATACTTTCGAGAAAAAAATTAATTTGGTATATGAATACATTACAGAGTGTAATTGTTATATCAAAGAAATAGTAGAAATGTTTTTAGAGAAAGATAAACAATTATTTAATTCTGTAAATGAACACTGAGACACTGTAGCATATGCATTTGATTGTGTATGAATAGAAGAACATATTAGGGCTAAATACTTTGATGGAAGTTGAGAATTGAACTGTTAACTATATTATTTTATAAATGGATCAATTTGTACTATTCTAATATTAAGAATTTAATAGATTACAAATATTGGACTCTGGCAACTGAATTGTCAGTGAGAGTAATGTATTGTTTTCTTTAAAAGAAATAAATACACTGATCTGGATGACACAAAAATATACAAAATGTAGCACCACAACTATTTTAATCCCTCACAAAGGTATAAAATTCTGAGCTTTTCTTCTGATTGTTACAAAAATGAAATAGACCACCTAAATTTATTAGAGTAATACAAAATGGTATAAAAATACCGAGCTTGTTATAATGGATATTCTTCCCTTTTTTTCGTGGTTGATACAAAACTAAAAGGGGCTTTTTCTGCTTGCTAGAAAAGTGAATAGGTCAAACAAATTTGAGTAGTACGAAAGGATATAAAATTTTCCTTCTTCGTTTTTTCGTTTATTTGAATAGCACAAAAAGGTATAAAAATTCTGAGCTTATTCCTTCGTTTGTTTGAGTAACAGAATATGGTCTTTCTTTGTTTTTCTCTGGTTGGTACAGAAAGTAGAATTTGAGTAGTACAAAATGTACATAAATAGTCGTTTATTTGGGTAGTACAAAATTGTACAGAAATATTGAACTAGTTAAAATGGGCCTTCTTCGGTTTTTTCTCTGGTTGTTACAAAATTAAATAGCTCACTCATATTTATGCTTTCGTTTATTAGACTAGTTTAAAATGATATAAAATTCGCAGCTAGTTAAAATGGTTCTATTTTGCTTTTTCGTTTTATTTGTTGAAATAATACAGAATGGTATAAAATATTCAGCTAGTTAAGATGATCCTGCTTCGGTTTTTTAAATTAAATAGCTCACTCAAATGCATTACTTCGTTTAATTGATTTTGAGTTAGTTAAAATGGTCCTTTTTAGAGTTGACACAAATTATAAGTCACTTAAATTTATTTCTTTGTTTATTTGAATACTCCAAAATGGTACAATTTCTTTGTTTTTCTCGGTGGTACAAAACTAAATACTCTATTGTTTATTTGAGTTGTAAAATAGTCCTTCTTCGCCTTTTTTTAGACCACTCAAATTCTCAGCCAGTTAAAATGGCATTTCTCGTTGGTACAAAATTGAATAGGTCACTTAAATTTATTCTTTCGTATATTTAAATATTCACTTAGTTCATTTTATCTCGTTGGTATAAAAAGTAGAACATCGAAATTATTCTTTCGTTACAGAAATTATGAACTTGTTAAATGATCCTTCTTCGGATTATTCTGATTGATACAAAAATATAAACTTTCAGTAGTTCAAAAGTAACATAAATTCTGAGCTAGTTAAAATGGTCAATTTACGTTTGTTTAAACAGTACATAATGAGCTAGTTAAAGTAGCTCTTATTCTCTTTTCCAGTTGGTACAAAAGAAAATAATCCACCTAATCTTCATGTCTTTTTTCTGGTTGGTATAAAACTAAATACTCTATTCCTTCGTTTATTGGTGTAGTACAAAATGGTATAAAAGTCTGCGTTAGTTAAAACGAACCTTCTTCGGTTTTTTGTTTATTTGAGTAGTACAAAATGATATAAAATTCTGAGCTAGATAAAATGGCATTTCTCGTTGGTACAAAATTGAATAGGTCATTCAAATTTATCCTTTCGTTTGTTTAAATAGTTAAAATGGCATATCTTTGCTTTCTTTCTCGAAGTAAGCCAGTCATATTTATTCATTCTTCACTTCTCTATGCTTGGTACAAAACTGAATAGATCACACAAATTTATTCAAGGCTTTGTTTAAAGTTATTAAGGCTTAAATATTTAACCTTTGACCTTGATTGTCAGTACTTTTGGAACATGTAGTAGTTGATGACGTATTACTAGATTTGGAAACAGCACCTCAATATGTGGCTCCGTTTTCAAGTTATTAGGTTTTAATTATTTTAACCTTTGACCTCGGTGGTCACTAATTTTGAGACATGTAATACCTGATGACCTCTTGCTAAATGTGGAAACAGCACCTCAGTATGTGGATCCATTTTCGAGTTATTAGGATTTTAGTATTTTGACCTTTGACCTCGATGGTCATTATTTTTGGAACTTGTAGTAGTTGATGACCAATTACTAAACGTGGAAACACCACCTCAATATGTAGCTCCGTTTTCGAGTTATTGGGTTTTAAGTATTTTGACCTTTGACCTCGATGGCCACTAATTTTGGGACATGTAGTACCTGATGACCAATTACTAAATGTGGCTCCGTCTTCGAGTTATTGGGTTGTAAGTATTTTGACGTTTGACCTCGATGATCATTATTTTTGGAACTTGTAGTAGTTGATGACCAATTACTAAATGTGGCTCCGTTTTCGAGTTTGACCTTTGACCTCGAGGGTCAGTAATTTTTAACAGGTACTAGTTGATGACCTATTACTAGATTTGGAAGCATCTCAGTATGTGACTCCATTTTCGAGTTATTAGGTTTTAAATATTTTGACCTTTGACGTCGATGGTCAGTACTTTTTAACATGTACTAGTTGATGACCTATTACTAGATTTGGAAACAGCACCTCAAATACGTTGCTTCGTTTCCGAGTTATTAGGTTTTAAGTTTTTTGACCTTTGACCTCGATGGCCAGTACATTTTTATCATGTACTAGTTGATGATCAATTGCTAAATGTGAAAACAGCACCTAGATATGTTGTTTCGTTTTCGAGTTTGACCTTTCTTCACAATGGTCAGTAGTTTGAGGACATGATTGTGTCATTTCTGCTATGTTAAATTAGGGGTTGGGAACGAAATCAGTGCTACGTTAAAATAGGGTTGGAAAATGTGTTCATAAATTTCTGCTATGTTAAAATGTTCAAATAGGGGTTGAATATGTAATCATAAAAGAGAACGAATACACCCCCTAAAAAGTGCTCATAAAAGGAAACGAATACATCCCTGCTATGTTACGTAGTCTCATGTATTGTCTGCTCTGTTATATAATTTCAATTAGTGGTGGAAAAAATGGTCATCAAAGAGAATGAATACACTCTGCAAAATGACTATCTGTAGACCGTGGGTGTTCGATTGTAATCTTTGCTCATTGTCTGCTATTTCTGTTATGTTAAAATAGAGATTGGAATGAGTACACCTCTGCTATGTTACATAGTCTTATGTAATTTCTGCTCTTATGTGTTAAAATAAGGGTTGGAAAAGAGAACGAGTACAAATAGGGGTGGAAAAATAGGCCAACTGCTATGTTAAAATAAGGGTTGAAACGTAGTCTTATGTAATCTATGTTATGTTCAATTAGGGGTGGAAAATATGCTCATAAAAGGGAACGAGTACACCCGTGCTATGTTACATAGTCTTATGCTCTGCTATGTGTTCCTAGTCTCCATGTATTCTCTGCTATGGTAAAATAGGGATCGAAAAAGTGATCATAAAAGAGAACGAGTACACGCCTGCTATGTTACGTAGTCTTATGTATTATCTGCTATGTTCAAATAGGGGTTGAAAAAGTGATCATAAAAGAGAACGAATATTATTTATTCTCTGCTATGTTAAAATTGGGTTGGAAAATAAGTCATACTCTTGTATTAGCTCTGCTATGTTACATAGTATTATGTAATATGTACTACGTTGAAATAGGGGTTGAAAAAGTTATCATAAAAGAGAACGAATACACCCCTGCTATGTTTCGTAGTCTTATGTATTCTCTGTTATGCTATGTGTTCGTAGTGTTATGTAATTTCTGCTATGTTAAAATAGGGGTTAAAAAGTGATCATAAAAAGGATCGAGTCCACCCCTAAAAATCCTCATAAAAGGGAAAGAGTCCACCCCTAAAAAAGTGCTTATAAAAGGGAACGAAGTATTAATGTTGATAGTCTTTGCTATAATGTGCTCATTGTCTGCTATTTCTGTTATGTTAAAATAGGGGTGGAAAAAATTGATCATAAAAGGGAACGAGTTCACCCCTAAAAGTGCTCATAAAAGGGAACGAGTACACCCCCTAAAAAGTGCTCATAAAAGGGAATGAATACACCCCTAAAATGGAGGTCGTAAAAGACCGTGGTTGGACGGTTCAAGGTGCTCGATTTCTCGTATCCTCCCTGTGTCTTCCGGCATGGTGTGTCAGGCGGCACTGGGAAATTCGTTGTCTGCTTCAGGCGGGACTGAGAAAGTGGGTAGAGGGTCAGTGGCGCAGAAGCCCCCTTTTTCTACTACTAATAGGAAAATGTAAATATTAAGTTTTCTGCATTTTAGAATTGGTCTCATTATGTCGAGGCACTTCGAGTCACGTAGGAACATTTTGCTGACACCGCTTGTAGTTCGCGCAGGTAGTGTGGGCAATGTTTTGCTGCAGTTTAGCTAGAGTACTCGCATTCAAGGTATTTGCATACACCTTCGGCTTTAAGTGTCTGCAGAATTAAAAATCACAGAATGAGAAATCCGTGGAAAGAGGCGGATTCAATTCTTATCTTACTATATTCTGATCTGTAAACACTCCTATAGAAACTCCAGTTGTTCAATCGAAGTGAGGCGTGTGGCTTCCTCTTGTTGGAAATATGAGTATAGTCTTTCTCATGGTTTCAGTACATCGTAAAACTATTTAATGAAATAATGATAAACTTCACTATGTACTGGCGATTCAAAGAAGATCGAACAACTGCATATGACCCTGAAACTGCACAATACCATTTTCAGTCTTAGATGAGTGTTATGTGCAGGATATGTGAATTCTCAGCATACAAGTGTCGCATATTTTGCTCATTCACGTACTTGATAAATTTATCAAGGCTTCGCCGGACATAATGTAAGGCAGAGGCTTCAAACGTTTTTCCAAAGCCATTGTTAATAACAACTTGCACTATGCGACCCATTTATCTACGTATATATGGCTCCTTTAGTTACTGATCACAGTTAAGCGGTTTGGCTTGAGTTTGAGACACTTCATCATACCCTGTCACTTGTCTGTGACACACTGACCATCTACGATTAGAGTAACTCTGAAGGAGATGACCATAAGGGTGAAATGAATAGAGTTAAGGTTAATGATATGTAGCAACAAAGCATAATCGGTGCTGACATTGCAAAGCCCCTGTATGTTCAGTATTGAACCCGGGGCTGACGAAGAATGTAGTGCAGAGAGGAAAGAAGATAACTATTGAATGAAGTGAGCATGGACAGCAGGGAAGGTGAGTAGATTTACAGTCTTTTTTGTTGCTATTGTAATATGAAACAATAAGAAACTAAGGCAATTCTTTCCTGAAGTAATCGTGTTGTACGCAATACTTCCATAGCAGCATGAGGTGATTATTAGATTCACATTTATATAGATATGCGTCAATATATTGCGAACATAAAGATACAAAACATGTTTTGAAAAAAAGACGCCGAAGTGGGGTGAAGTGACTTACACATTTTGGGGTGATGTGAATAGTCCTGTTAATCATTCCATGTATACAATATGGACCAAAGAACATATTTACATCTATTCTTATCTGTCCTCCAAACCACAGTCCCGTATAGGAGAAATCTGGGTTCAAGACCTATTGGAAACTCAAATATTGCGCTCTTTCTTGTAAGGTCAAACAACTCAATGCTCCCGAGACGGTGCTTTGGGCACGATCTCGGGTTGTTATGTCTATTTGCTTCTTAAGAATTTCGTTAGCTGTATACACATTATTTAGCAGTTTATATCTTGTTATTTGCATTGTCAAGGACACTTCTCACCACATCACCCCATATGTGTATCCACTTCACTCCCACGTGTGTAATGAAGTGAATAATTTATCTTGTACGATTCATTTGTTTTTGTACACGTTATTTCAGACACGATATGAACCGTACTTTATATTCAGAGTGCGGAAGGTCTGTCCTATTAATATATATTTGTAAATCAACTGTGCTACCATTTCTGTGTAAATTTTTTTCACTTTCATGCTTACTATCAGTCTTGAGAAGTAACGTAACGCAAGTAACGCGTTACTTGTAATGCGTTACTTTTTAAGTAACGTTTCCTAGTAACGCGTTACATTTTTCGCGTTACATTTCGGATGAGTAACTACAATATATGTATATTTTTTTTCGGAAACAAATATTTCTTTCCTGTAAGTGAATTTCTCAGAATGGAACAATGAAGCATGAACGATGTCAGTGACCGACAATTCCTGTACTGTTCGCCTTTTCCCGTTTCGCCTTATGACCTCTAGCAATGAAATTTGCATGTAAAACCTGTTATCACTTTTCATCTTAATGTAAGGCGGAACGGGAAATCTCAATGTGCATTATCCCGTTTCGCCTTACGAACTTTATGTTGGTAGGCTTTCAAATACATTCATAGATACAATTTGATTTGTTTATTTACATAACAAAATATAGTGTCATTTGCTGTTTTTGGAAGATGAGGACAGCCTCAGGGAAATCACGTGTACTGATTGCAAGCACCTGGAAAATTTTGTCTTAGATTTTGACAGCTCCAAATCAATACATTCAGTGATTGAACTACGAGAGCAATGGTACTGGTAGTCTATTTTACTTTGATTGGTTTTGTTTTTATAAAGATGGAGAACGAAAATATTTTATCGTTCGAACATTTGAAAGAATACTTTTTCTATAAAGCTGAAGATGATGGTGAACAGAATTTAAAAGTAAAGTTGTGCCCCGGCGGGAAATATTTATGAACAACTAGGGTGCCATAATTAACGACATTCAGTAAGAGATTAATATGAATAAACTGTGTTCTGATTACTTTATTGGTGTAATGTTGATGGCATGTAATGTTCGAGTTATTTTAGATCAGTTTGCATATTCTAAAGTCCCGTTGATTATAGAGTTTGAAACAACTAGCTTTAAAAAGCATGTATCGATTTTAGAGTTATTGGCAAATTTTGATTCACCCCCAGTTCATGTGTTCTCATTTTGTCAGTTTTAGTGTAATGTTTCTCTATATTCTGTATTTTTAATTTTACATAGCAACACTGTTATTATTATATAATTAGTTTAGCAGAATAATAATAAGCAACCATTATTTCTAAAATATAGGGATGGGGACGAGTAAAGCTAAAACTCGACTCGAATCCAAGTCGAGTTTCGAGTCGAGTCAAAAGTAATATTCTCAAGTCGAGTTCCGAGCCAATTCACTGTTTTTGGCGTCGAGTTTCGAGTCGAGTCGAGTTTGATAAATGGCTCGCTCGTTTTAACTCCTTTTGAAATCATGGCCTGATTACACTGGAAAGCGAAAGCCATGAGAAATGTAAGCTAAGCGGTAATATGGAATACTTTTAGTGTTGTTCAAGAGAAGGGACACTGCTCGCACCTCGTCTCGTCTCGATAGCGAGACTACAAGAGATTTTTATAACAAGCTTAGCACGGCTCGGCTTAACTGAGCCGATGGCTCGAGCCGGCTCGCTTGGGGTGAACCATCGGCTCGAGCTGGCTTGGTTGGGATGAGCCATCTGCTCGGTTCGACTCAATTGAACGAAGGGCTCTAGCCGACTCCGTTGGGTGAGCTGTTGGCTCAGTTCACTTCTCGGTTTGGGTCGATAGTGAATGAGCTGTGAGCCGATCTGCTCGAGTCGTTGACAATTCTAAACCCGGACCGAGCAGTTTTGAAGATATTTGGCCAGTGCCCTATAACTTTTAACAATGTTCGGCTCGAGCCCGAATACTCAACCTAGACCCTCAACCCAAATTCAGAAGCTCGTGAACAATGTCCTTGATTCCTAGACTTCACGACAACTACCGAGGTTGATAATCAACTACTTTTTTAGTATTCATATATAAACCGACTATCTTTCATGTTTATACACAGTGATGTTATAATAATAATAATAATAATAATAATAATAATAATAATAATAATAATAATAATAATAATAATAATAATAATAAGTTGTAGTAGTAGTACAATTGGTAATAATTATATTGTCTATGTAAGATACTTGAAGAGAGTACTCAGAACTATACACCAGATTTGGCTCGATTCGACTCGAAACTCGACCCGAATTCGAGTCGAATTGGAGGAAATTTTTCAAGCTGAGTTCTCGGGTCGAGCTCAAAGATGTCTGTTTCTAGTCGAATCGAGTTTCTAAAACTTGCTCGAATTAACTCTTGTCCATCCCTACGAATAACGCAGTATGGCATTTTAGTCAGTGTTACATTACATTAAAATGTTCATATAGTTGTCAAGTAAAAATTTGTCCTTGCATTTACATAAATCGATTCAGAACGTGCAATAGACCTATTATTATTGTTATTATTATTATTATTATTATTATTATTATTATTAATAATAATAATAATAATAATAATAATAATAATAATAATAATAGTGGTAGTAATAGTAGTACGGAAAACTGAAGTAATAAGATTTTTTTTACATATTCAAAGTTTTAGACCTAAAAGTAACGCGTTAGTAACGTGTTACTTTCGAAGTAAAGTAACAGTTACTTTTTAGAGGCATGTAACGCGTTACAAACGCGTTACATTTTAAGAGAAAGTAAAGTAACTTGTAACGCGTTACATTTTTAGAAGTAACTTACCCAACACTGCTTACTATGTTCACTTAATCCCGAATTACTCTGTATCCGGGTAGGATTTTGCGGCCTTCGTATTATCTTATACTCAATATCACAGACTCTTTCGACGGATGTTCGAACAAAAATTACTTTCCCCTTACTTACATTCTTGACAACCTTCGTTGGCTGCAATTTTTAAACACGGTGCTTCCTCGAGTTCTGATAGGAAAGGCTTGTTGTGTTTTCTTAATTGATCCCGCCCACACATATCCTTCCTCTATCACAATTCGATGGTGCATTGAAAACACCATTTTCTTAACGCAACTCTTTTAGCAAAACATAACACTCAAGTTTTCGGTTAGGTAACTAAACTGTATAACTGACTTGTGAGTCAGAGAGATTTACACTCACGGAAGTAGTAAACAGCTGCTAGAATATTTATACAGAGAACCACGCAATTATTTATTCCGATATTATCGGGATGGACTACTTTTATGTGGCTCTCTTTATGATATTTGTGCGAATTTTTTTTTCCCCAGGTACAAGTCATATCACTATGATAGTTCACTTACTGAGTATTTTAAATGTAGCCTTCCAAGAACATGTAGATCACTAACTAACTTTATGGCCTATAGAACCCGGAAGTTCAACTCAGCATTCATGAAAGCTCTCCATTGACTGCATTTTTAGCCAACTGTATATAGTTTCTGCTTTGCATTCATATTTCTGCGAGATCTATCTTAATATTGTCCTCCCATCTGCTCCTAGTTCTTCTAATTGTCGCTTCCGACTCGATTTCTAGTTAGAAGTTCGAAATGGTTCCTAATTTCTTTCATTATTGCTCTACGATCTACTCACCTTAGCCTCATAGACTTGATGACCTATTAATTTAGTCATCGGCATAATTTGCGTAGTTTCACATTAAGAACTTTTCTTTACTCCGCATTCCCATTTCTGTTGGGTCCGAATATTTGCCCCAGGACTCGATTCTAAAATACTATCAGTCTGTTTTTTTCCCTCAGAATCTGCGTTCTTGGCAACTATAGAGCACAACAGTCAGGATTATCGCTGCATATTTATTTTATCCCCAAGATCCTCGACAGAATTTGTGGAGACAAGAGATTTTGAACTGAATAAAATACAGTTTTTTCCTGCTTTTAGTCCATATTTAATTTCTTCGTGGATAGCGTTTTGGTCTGTTCCATTGATCCTAGATACCTTAAAATTATCCAGTTTGTCGAAAATATGATTTGGCATATGAACTTCAGTATTACATTATATTCAGAATATTCATAATTTGCAGTATTACAATCCCAACGAATTCCAACTTATTTAGTTTTGTCTGCATTTACTTCTAACCCCATTTCCCTGCAAGTGTTTAATAATACCTCTACATTTCTTTTTATATTTCTACTATATTTCCCTATCAGATTTCATCAGCACGTGTCATAACTTTGTGAATACCATTCATCTCGAGGGCATGCTTGCTATCTTTGATTATTCTTATAGCATACTCCAGAACAATGTTTAATAAACAACAAACAAGGTATTTTTCCGTCTCAGGTCATTCTTGAAAAGTATTTTTCTACTTGCAATTTACTTTGTGATTCATTTAAACGCATTTTAATTAATCTTACTAACATTTTTGGTATTCCAAGTTCTGTAAGAATGTTGAAAAATGTTTCCCTCCTAACCAAACCGTAGGCTTTTGTAAATCAATAAACATTTGACCAACTACAAACTTATATTCCCATTTCATTCGTATATTTGTCGAATGGTAAATATCTTGTCGATAGTTGATTGTTCGCCTAAACCTGCGCTGATAGACTCCAATATTTTTGAATACGGTGTTAATATTGCTAACAGAATGATTGAAAGGATTTTATAGGATGTAAACATAACAGACACACCTCGTAAACTATTACAATAAGTCTTGTCACCTTTCTTGTGAATGAAACAATGATTAATATTTTTTCACTCTGTGGTAATTACTCCTTGTTGCAAACATATAGAATGAGTTTGTGTATCTTGCTACAAAATATCCCCTTCCCCTCAGCTCAACTAGAATTTTATCATCACCGGAAGATTCGAGTTTCCTTAGCTTCTTTATAGCAATTTTGGTTCTGTTAGGCTCTCGAATATATGGTTCTGTTGTATGCATTTTCTTTTCTCCACGAGCATTAATGTTTGGCTACATGTAAAGCAAATCGTTAAAGAATTTCTTCCATTTTCAAAGTGCTATTGTATCAGTGATAATTGTTACGCCTGGTTTATTTAATATATAAATGTGAGATTGATAGCGTCCCAAACGTTATTTTTTCAATATCATCTTAAAGTTAATTAATTTAAACATTTTTCAAAAATCTCATTTCTTTGTTCTAAAAGGTTTGCAAGACGCTTTACGCCAACGAAATTTTCAGTACTGATGTCGTTCTGATTTTGTAGCCAAGGCAATTGACCTAATTTATCTTTTCTGTTAGTTTAGTGGTTGGACTATGTATATTCCTATATATTCCACGTGCTGAAATTTTACCTTTGCTAAAATTTTAATTCTATCACTAATTTCGACCCAAGTTTCCGCAACGCTAATGCATTACGAACCTTCTTAAACCGAAAATCTATTCGACACTTCAATATGACATTGCCCTCTCACCTGCTCGTCCTCTAATTTCTTTAAGTTAAACCTCTTCGTTTACAGATGAAGAATATTTTTATATTCAACGTTAATCTTTCTCTTCTTATGGTTGCCAGTCAACTCCTCTAAACTGCAGAATATCAGTTATGATAGATTGGTTTCTTTTTCTTTTTTTTTGTATCCTAAAACGTGATCAATTAGTTTGTATATTTTTTCATCTGGTGAGAATCAAGTATATTTAGAAACGTGAGGATGTACTTTTCACGACAAGGTTTTTCGATATTGCAAAGCTTACTAGTCTAACACCGTTGTCATTACTCTCCTTATGAATATTTTCGTTCACTATAATTGGTTTGAAAATATTCTCTCGTCCTTCCTTTGCGTTGGAATCTCCTAATAGAATATTCATAAGATATCGTGGGAGTTTGTAAAAGCTGCATCTTATATCCTAATCCTTGTCATCTGTTAGAGCATGTATCCTCGTCGCCAAAAGTGTCTTTACATCGCCGTGATGGGTATGTGACAGCGCAGTACTCCGAGGAAGGGATGGTTGCATAAGAAATTGTGATTAATTTTGAAGAGCTTTTATTTTGACTAGGGAAATAACGTAGTATATGGAGTAAAGGCATAGATTTGAAGCATCAGCGAACTGTCATCTCTGAAAATATTCGTATTTTCAGTTTTTCAATTTATTGTCCTATATGTGAAGTTAATAACTGCTAACAACTGCTGCTAGCGCTTTTCAATCTTCAGAAATTTACTGTGGCATTTTCCCAGGACACTCTTCTAAGTCCTAAATGAGTTAGTGAATTACTTGATTCGCCTTACTGTTCTCATTTGAGAATGGAAACTGATTAAGTTGAACGTGAATATGTTTCGCTGTCGTCAAGCAAGGGCCGCAATAAATGTAAATAAGATTCTTATTATTAAATAAAACACAACAGTATTTATTCTATGTATAGCACAATATAATAAAGTAATTAAGCAACATGATAATCACTAACGCCTGCAGGATTTTTTCCAACGGGAAGGGGGGAGGTAAAAGACGGATATAGAGTTTTTCGATTTATTGCCCTATATATATTAAAAGTCATAAGATTTATCATTGATAGCGTATATCCTCTTACTTTCTAAAATCGCCACTGTAGCCTATTAGTCAGAACATTCATCTCCAGATATAATGTAGAGAGAAGAAAGGAGATACGAAAAGTGGCGTAAGTAATTTTACTGCGCCCTGGATCATCGATTTACTCATACCCGCCCCTGTCCCAAGCATTTCAGCTGCTGCGTTATATATATATATATATATATATATATATATATATATATATATATATATATATATATATATATATATATATATATATATATATATATATATGATTCCATGTCAAAAAGGCGAGGATAGAAAGGCCGAAGTCAAAATGGCCCGTCAGAAAGACCCCGCGTCAAAAGAGCAAGTTCAAAAGTGGCCCGCAACAAAAGTGACGAGTCGAAACTCATCAAAAGGTTTCCCTCGTCAAAAGGGACTGGGTCAAAAGATTGTCGCGGGAAGAGAGCCCGAGTCAAAAGGGCCCTATGTCAAAAAGCCCAGGTCAAAAAGGACCCCGAATTAAAAGGCACTGGTCAAAACGGTCCCGCGTCAAAAGGGCCCGGTAAATACAATTCCACGGCTAAAAATCCTGAAATCAAGAATGAAAATCAGGAGAAAGAAAGAGATATGACCAGTGGTTTAACTAATTTTGCTGCGCCCTGAATAATCGATTTACTCATACCCGCCACCTGTCCCACACATTTCAGCTTCTGTGTTATGTGGTTCCATATCAGAATGGCCCGACAAAAGGGCGAGAATGGAAAGCTCCGAGTCAAGACGGACCCGGTCAAAAAGGCCCCACGACAAAAGTGCTCGAGTCGAAAGGGTCCTATGTCAAAAAAAGCCCAGGCCAAAGAAAACTCCGCACCAAAACGGCCCGGGTCAAAACGGCCCTGCGTAAAAAGACCCAAGTTAAAAGGCCCATCGTTAAGAGGAGCCGAGTCAAAAGAGCCCCGCGTCAAAAGGGCCCGGTAAATACAATTCCGCGCCTGATCGTTCATCATCTATTTACTCATCCCTGCCCCCCACATTTTAGGTGGTGAATATATATATATAGCTCTGTCTGAAGGGCACGGACAAAAGGGCGAAGACAGAAATGCCTGAGTAAAAAGGGACCGGCGACAAAAGGTTCGAGTCAAAAGAGATCCAATGTCAAAAGTGCCCGAATCAAAAGTTCGACGCGACAAAAAGGTCCTATCTCAAAAATGCCCGGGTAAAAAATGACACCTCAAAAGGGCACGGTTCCGTGTCAAAATGGCCCTACTCAAAGGGCCCCCGCGACAAAAAGCCCCGAGTCAGAAAGGCCCCGCGTTAAAAGACGCCGAATCAAAGAAGCCCTGCGTCAAAAAGGTCCCTGTCGAAAAGGCCCAGCGACAAAAGGCCCGGTAAATACAATTCCACGGCTCAAAAGCCTGAGATCAGGAGTGCAAATAACGAGAAGGAGAGAGATATGACCAGTTGCGTAACAAATTTTACTGCGCTCTGTATCGTTGATAATCTATTTACTCATACCTTCCCCATGCCCCCACGCATTTCAGCTGCTGAATATTCTATGTCAGAAGAGCACGGACAAAAGGGCGAGGACCGAAATGCCCGAGTCAAAAGTGCCCCACGATAAAACTGCCCGAGTCAAAAACGGCCCCGCCTCTAAAGGGCTCGTGTCAAAAGGGCTCGTCGACCAAAGGACCTGAGTCAAAAGGGTTCAAATTAAAATGGTTCCGGGTCAAAAGAACCCGTACTCGGTGAAGAGAAAGCCCACGTCAAAGAAGCCCTGGTCAAAGGGGCCGGAATCAAAATGGACCCGCGTCAATAGGGTTCGAGTCGAAAGTGCCCCACGTAAAATAGGTCCGAGTGAAAAAGTATCCGCGTCAAAAGGGTCCAGACGAGTGGACCGAAACTTTTCAAAATTTGGTCACGGGTAGCTTGGTCTAGGGCCCCAGATCAAGACGAAGAGCTTTTATTCTAATTTCGAACTAGGGGATCTCAGGGGGACGTTTACAGGGACCGGCCTGGGGACCAGACAAGTTGACGGCCGAGAGTTGCCAAATTTTGATCAAAGATACCTTGGTCCAGGTCCCACACCAAGGCAAAGCGTTTTTGACAAAATTCGAACCAGGGGGTCTCAGGGGGGCGTCTACCGGGACATGTAAAAGTACTAGAAAATGACCGGTATCAGTGTCGATTTCATAGTTTTCGCGGTCGCTGAGATCAATGGTGAAACTCCGATCGCATTAACTTCCAAATTCTCCCTATTCAGCTGCGGGCCGTGAGTCAACGGGGGGGATACCGAAACGTAAAAGTAATCCAAAATGACCGGTATTAGTGTCAAATCCATAGTTTTCGCGGTTGCTGATATCAATGGTGACACTACCATTAGCAATGAGTCAAATTTATCCACCGTTGTATGCGGGCCTTGGGTCACCAGAGGGGGGGAATTCTGAGACATGTAAAAATAATCGAAAATAACCGATATTAATGTCAAATCCATAGTTTTCGGGGTCGCTGGGCTCAATGGTGAAACTTAAAACCGCGTTTACTTTCACATTTAGCCCCCATCAGCTAAGGAACGGGGGCATTATTAAAAGGATCACGAGATAAGTAAAAATAATCCACAATGACCGATGTCAAATCCGTAGTTTTCGCGGTCGCTGAGATCAATGGTGATACCTTCATTAGCGATTTTTTTTCAAATTTATCCACCATTGTATGCGGGCCGGGAGTCACCGGGGGTGGGGATTGCGAGACATGTAAAAATAATGGAAAATTACCGATATTAGTGTCAAATCCATAGTTTTCGCTGTCGCTGAGATGAATGGTGATACTTTCACAGGCGTTGACTTCCAAATACAGCCCCCATCGGCTGCGAACCAGAGGCGTTGTTTTTTCAAAATTAGAACCAGATGATCATAGGGGCTTTTACCGGGATATGTAAAAAGTAGTAGAAAATGGCAGATGTTAGTGTCACATTCATAGTTTTCGCGGTATTGGTTGGGGGCCAGAGGTTTTTTTTCACAACTCGAACCAAGGGGGTCTGAGGAGGCGTTCATCGGGACATGTAAAAGTAGCAGTAAATGACCAATATTTGTGTCGAATCCATATTTATCGGGGTTGCTCAGATGTATAGTGACACCGCCGATAGTGTTTATGTTCAAATTCAGCCCCCATCGTCTTCCCAATGAAAACACATGTACGTTGTTGGATACACAAAATATGTCCAATTTTAGAAATGTTTCTTAATTGTTCTCCCGTTGTTCAGTTTGTTTACATTGATATTTTATCTGATCCGTGCGAAGAACGGGCATAACAGCTAGTACGAAATGGTAAAGTGTTTTTTATGAACCAAATTACAATGAATTCAAGTATATAGATAATTATTATAATTATCATTGATGATTATTTCCTTGTTGAATTATAGATACTTTTCAGTGGAAAAAAGAAAATTTGGAAGTCCCAAATCAACGTAAAGTAGACCAACGTAAAGGAAAAATGTATAACATTTTCCATATAATTAAGCTTACAAACTTAATATTTCCATGTAATTAAGCTAAATTTCCATTTTTGTGTCGCTTTGTGCGCCTATTTCCTCGTTTTCTGCGTCACCGGAAATGGCTCAATGTTATCCTACAAATATGGCGGAACAAGTTAATGCTGTTCCGTCAGGAACGATTTCTAGGTCATTTCCTTCACATCGTCTTGTGTGTGTTTTCTACCGTTTTGTAAGCCTATGTCCACGTTTTGTAAATCAATGGTAAATCAAAATGGGCATTCAATGTGGGAAGAAAAATGACCCACTCTCCCATCAAGATCGAATTTCGAAGTCGCTTTTTTCGCATTGTTTAGTGCATGTATTTACCGTTTCTGCGCATATTTTCACGTTTTGTGCTCCAACGAAAGTGGGTCAAAGACGACCTACAAATATGGCAGAAAAAGACATATTCATTCCACTTTCAAGGTCCATTTTGACCCACTTGCACTGATGCACAAAGCGACACAAATCATGCATAAAAATGTGAAGGAAACGACCTCGACATTCGATGGTGACGGAACAGCATTAAGTTATTCCGCTATACTTGTAGACCATTTTGACCCATTTTCGTTGTCGCACTAAAGTGGAAACAGGAGCACAAAACGGTACAAAGCAGGCACTATACGATGCGAAAGAAACGACCTCCAAATTCGATAGTGGCGGAACAATGCCTCTATTTCCTCACACCTTGATGGACCATTTTGACGCATTTCTGGTGATGCTCAAAACGTGGAAGTAGGCGAACAGAACGGTACAAAATATACATTAAACGATGTGAAGGAAACGTCCTTCAAATTCGTTTGTAGCGGAACAACATTAACTTATTTCATTATATTCGTAGGTCCATTTTGAACTACTTCCGGCGACGCACAAAACGTACAAAACAGGCAATAAAAGATGCGAAAGAACCAACCCCGAAATTCGATAGTGGTGGAACAATGAGCCATTTAACTCCCACTTTAAAGGCCCGTTTAACTCACCTCGGGTGATGCACAAGACGAGAAATAGGCGCAGAAAGCTTTCAAAAAAGGCAATAAACGATGCGAAAGTAACGATCTAGAAATTCGATAGTGTCGGAACAGTGGGTCATTTTTGTCACAATTTGGAGGCCCATTTTGACACACTTCTGGTGACGCGCAAAATGTGTAATTAGGGCACAAAACGGCACGAAACATTCACTAGTCGATGTGAAAGGAAGGACCACGAAATTCGGTAGTGGCGAAGCAGTGGGTCATTTTTATCCCACCTTCGAGGCTCATTTTGACCGTTTGCCAGTGACGCACAAAACGTCGAAATAGGCGCTCAAAAGGGTACGCGATGTGAAATTAACGACCTCGTAATTCGACAATGGTGGAACTCTTGGTCATTTTCGTCCCATCTTGGAAGCCGATTTTGACCTACTTCCGTTGACGCACAAAACGTGGAAATAGGTGCACGAAACGGCACGAAAATTCAGTAGTCGATGCGAAAGGAAGGACCTCGAAATTCGGTAGTGGCGGAGCAGTGGGTCATTTTCGTCCCACCTTTGAGACAAATTTTGACCGTCTTCTAGTGACGTACAAAACGTCAAAATAGACGCACAAAAGGTTACGCGATGTAAAATTAACGACCTCGAATTTCGATAGTAGCGGAACTCTTGATCATTTTCGTCCCATCTTGGAAGCCCATTTTGACCCACTTCCGGTGACGCACAAAACGTGAAAATACGGGGACTCATTTTAACCCGCTTCCCATTACGCACAACACGTGGAAGTAGACGCACAAAACGGCACAAAACGATGTGAAGGAAATGAACTCGAAATTCATTGGTGGCAGAACAGCAATAACTTGTTTCGCCATATTTGTAGGCCCATTTTGACCCTCTTCCGGTGATGCTCAAAATGTGGGAATAAGTGCATAAAGCGACACAAAACTCGCACAAAAGATGCAAAACAAAGTACCTCGAAATTCGTTGGTCGCGGAACAAGTTAATGACGCGGTGAGCACCAATATAGACCTAAGTATATACTGTAGTTCTTACCAGGGGGCGCGGTGGCTCAGCGCTCACCTCCGGTGCTTGAGGTCCCTGGTTCGATCCCAGCTCGCGCCGTGTGGACTTTGTGGTGGACAAACACCGTGCTCGTGGGTTTTCTCTGGGTTCTTCCCTTTCCTACCACTTTCTTCATTACATTACTTCATTCATTTCCCATCATCACCGTCTCCTTTAGCCTAACCGGCATAATCGTGGGACGTAAAACTAAAGATTTCATTTAATTTTTTTGTAGTTCTTACCATCAAGGCTGCTTACCATTACAGCTTAAGCTGGCTGGGTAGGGATGACCCATCGACTGGGCTCAATTGAGCCAATGGCTTGAACCGGCTCGGTAGAAACGAGTCATCGACTCGGCTCGGTTGAAACGAGTCCATAGGCTGGGTTCGAGTCAGCTTAAATGAGCTGATGGTTCGAACCGGCTCAGTTGGGGTAAGCAATCAGCTCGGTTCGGTGCGGCTTGTGAGAGCCATCGGCTTGAGCTGGCTCGGTTGGATGATCTGTTGGCTCGGCTCACTTCTCGGTTCGGCTCGATAAGTGAATGAGCTCTGAGCGAGCCGCTTGAGTCGTTGACAACTCTAAACCCGGGTCGAGCAATTTTGAACATTTTTGACTGGAGTCCTATAACTTTTAACAATTTTCGGCTCGAGTCCGAATACTTGCTCATCCTGAACTCAAACCTAGAACCTCGTGACCGATGTCCTTGCCTCCTGAAGATTTCTTGACCGAGATCGATAGTGAACTAATTTCTAGTATTGAGATAAAAGCCGCCTATATTCCATGTTTATACAGGTACACGGTGTTATAATAATAATGAGTTATAGTAGTACTAGTAGTATCATTGATAGTTATATTGTCTATGTAGGATACTTGAAGATAGTAGTACTTGGAACTACACAAAGGATTTAGCTCGAATTGGCTCGACTCGACTGGAAACTCGATCCGAATTCGAGTCGAGTTGGGGGAAATGTTTCGATCCGAGTTCTTGAGTCGAGCTCAAAGATGTCTGCTTCGAGTCAAGTCGAGTTTAAAGAAAACTCGCTCGAGCTCGCTCGTGCCCATTCCTATTGTATGAATGACGGGCATATAGAGTTCTTTCGAGGGGAATAGAACCATAAACATAATATATTTTTAAAAAAATTCTTAGTTTCACGGCTTTCTTCCCAGGGGGGCGAAGGGATGGTAGTTATCCAGCATTTCTTATAAGTACCTTATTTGAAATATGTAAAACAGGAACAAGTGGACAACACAATATATACACATCTTCTTATCTTCAGTTTTAATTGCTGAGTTCAATTGTAATTAACAATTACAATTAACAAAACAAGTTTCAATTGTCAATTGCAATTAACAATTAAATGTTTCAATTGCACCCTTTGCAATTGACAATTAACAATTAAAAAGTTTCAATTGCCTGGTGACCAATTAACAATTAACAATTGACGAAAATTTAATTGCAAATTTTATGATTGAATTCAATTGCAATTGAAATTAATTGTCAATTACAAATTGTAATCATTAGCAATTGAAATCAATTGCAATTAATTTTCAGAGCAATTACTTTAAATTGATTGATCAATTGCAATTGATTTCAATTGATTTTGCCAAACACTGGTCTGTGATTCCTTTTCCTGATTGGGGGCGCGGTGGCTCAGTGGTAGAGCGTTCACCTCCGGTGCTTGGGATCCCTGGTTCGATCCCAGCTCGCGCCGTGTGGACTTTGTGGTGGACAAACACCGTGCTCGTGGGTTTTCTCGGGGTTCTCCCGTTTCCTCCCACTTTCTTCATTCCACCATTTTCACTCATTTCTCATTATCACCGTCTCCTTTAGCCTAACCGGCATAATCGTGGGATGTAAAACTCAAAGATTTCATTTCATTTTTTAAAGATTTCATTTCCTTTTTTTCCTTTTCCTGATCGCACCAAATATTAGGCGTCACTTGGCAACGTCGCATAGCAGATACGTAGACTACAACTTTCGTGCCACAACATGTGCTGTGGTTGTCCTTATTCATCAAAGTAAAGCCCGGCATGTAAGTCTTGCAGGCCGAGTATACCTTTTTAATGTTTTTATATACAGTCGTCTTTGGTTCCTTCCAAAGCTATTTTCCTTGCCAACGAAATATCTCCGTATCATACGGAAACACACAGTGCAATTGCTGTGGCATACTCACTCCCTAAGGGTGTCACGCGACAGTGTACTTATCAAAATGCGACGGTGGCCTTGGTCTTGAAAACATTCAACGTCAGAGCTGCTCGCTGTTCTACATAGCGTATGCCAAACCAAGGCGCTTTAAGTTATTAATTTAAAGCGCCCTGGCGAAACACTGCTCATAGTTGGATTCCCTTTCCAGCACAGTAAAAGAGCGCAAGGACGAAAAAAATGAAAAGAAAAGAAAAAAGAAAGAATGTGAAGAACTGTTCCTTATGCAAAGAGCGTTTGAAAACATTTCAAAAGGTACGCTATGACTATTATCAGTTAATTGTCAGCAACCGATATCGGTGACAGATCCAGGAATTTTTGATGGGGAGGGGCGCAGGTCTGAAAAATAAATTTGAGACATTTTTCTATATGTGGTTCGCTAACCAAAAATGTGAGCTGAAGTGCTTTCTAATACGTATTTATAGCCCTTCTGGAGGCAGCATTGAGGAAAGCCATGTTGTTCAACACGAGAGAATCCAGGATTACCGTAAAAAAATAAAACTTTTTTATTACCATCTATTTATTATTGCATTATTTTATTTTATTATTATCATTATTTTTCTTAAATTAGATTATGTAGAGTAAACTATTTTTAATTTAATTTCCTATTAACATAATTCATATTAACTCTTCACTAATATCGTTATTTTTATACTGCATAAGTACTATCGTGGGGTCGGATTTAACCCCATTATTTGTTTTGAAATTAAACTATGTTAAAACGTATTACCATTAGCAGTTGAATGTGGACCTTTTACTAGTCCTATACTTTAATGGATTTAACTAGTTTTGGGGACAAAAAATATTTTCAAAATATTTTTTGACTAATTGTCTTTTAGTAATAGATTATTACAAAGCGAAACAACATACTTAAATGAAATTAAGTTTTTTGTTATCCGAAAATAACAAAGTATGAAAATAAACTTATTTTCATATAAGGAAAGCATTCAATTATTAGTGCTGAGAAAATGTAACTTGTCATTTAAAAAAAACCTGACAATTCATGCTTTTTTGTTTCATCAGTTGCTTGGCTATAGGCCCGTACCCACATGGGGACTAGGGGGCCGGGCTCCTCTAAAGTTTTACTGTCCCCCTAAAATATTCACGGTAGGCTTGCAAATGAACTACTATAATATAGTGATGAACTATCATATGGTTGGATCACCCCCTAACTTCTACCGCCCCCCTCATATTTTTGGGCTGGCTACGGGCCTGCTTGGCTACCTATCAATACACACAATGTTTAGTCTTAAGGGACCGTCCACATATTACATAACGCTATTTTTGACCAATTTTTACCCCCTCCCTTCCCCTTGTCACACTTCGTAACGCAAGGCTGAACCCCTCCCCCGTTCGTTACATAACACCTTTGTATTTTTGTTTTTCACCAATCTTGCTTATCTTGGGAGTTATTATAATAAAACACTATTTTTAATGGGAGAACTTTTATTACAAAATGCTTTTATTCTGAATATATTTGTAGTGTTTTTCGCCAATAAATCAAATACCGGTACGTATTAGAAAATGGTAGGATGGTAATCATATTTTAACCCCATAAGATTGCTTAATTAACAGTCCTAATTCTTCAAAACTGCATACTGTCGTTTTCCCAAGGAGATCACACCTATTCTTTTCGGTCAGATAATGACAATGAGGAAATACTGACAAGGAAGATGAAGGTGGAACAGGATCTAAAGAACTAACATTGACCTCTTTTTCAGGGATCCAGGATGCTTCGTGCATTTGAAGTTCGCCAGTGTCGACGATGCAAAGTTCTCTTCCTCGTCGACCACAGATTCGAAGTGGCTGTGAATGTGGAGGAGGAGGGACATCTCGTTTGTGAACAAGCTTTCGAGCATCTTTTTTGGACTTCGGACTTTAGTTTACCTCTTTTCATATTCTTCTTGTCCTAAATCAGTGCGAGAATGCGAATAAACTCAATTTGTTCAGAAATATTCAAATTCAAAAATAAAAAAAAATAGTACGAATTAGGTTTTTAATATCTTATTTTGATCTACAAATCCTGGATCGTTCCATCGCGGAAAATATAATTTCACGAAAAAGAATTGCTTCTGTTTCCCATGCAAAACCCCTTAGAAGAATAGATTGAGTAATGATTCAAATCAAAGGTTTCAGATAACATTCTTAAAAATAGCAATACGAGTGGGAACATGAGGGCATTTTCAGGCGGTGGTTACGATCACTAACAACTAACTCCGAAAAAGCATGTTCCCTAAATCCAATGCTGCGATAGCCACAAAACAGAGTTTTATTGTATTGTAATACATGCAGGTTTCGCCACCATTTATGCTGGTGTCTAGTGCGTCTTCGAATCTCTTCTGTATGATTCCATCGTGTTTGGGGTCGCTGAGATGAACAGTAACACTTTCGATGCCGTTTAAATTAAAATTTAGCCATGCAACTCGGGGAAGGGGAGATGTATATAAAAATGATCGAAAATGACCGATATTTGTGTCGAATCCATAGTTTGTGGAGTCCGTAAGTTGACGGTGACAGTTTTGGTTCTATTTATATCCAAAATGAAACGTATTCTCCCCGTATGAAAACGAGTATTCTAGCTAATTTATAAAAAAGAAAAGACTGAATAAAATTATTTGTTTAAAAGATTGCATATAAATCTGAGAATAAAAATAAAAATTACAGCAGAAAAAAGTGTAACGTAACAAAGACCTAAATCCCCTCCTCCTCCCTTGTCAGGCTTCGTAACGCAAGGCCGAACCCTCTCCCCCTTTGCCGCGTTACGTAATATGTGGACGACCCCTAAATGTGTCTTAATCACATATCCGTTAGATACAGAACAAATAAAGACATTTTAGTTGTTCTACTGACAGTCTGTACATATAGTGTTTTTTCTTGAATGACCCTTGTTCACATTTCGGTTGCACACAGAACAAATCCAAGGACGTTTTTTTTTTTCATCAATTCGAGGACAAATAGCACATCTCCTTCTTTTAGCTGGAGAATCTGTCTGCGGACGGTCTTCATTGATGTTCCCACCAGTTAGTCGTAACAATGACTCCCGAAGCCTACGAGAAAGTGTCTCGCATTCGCCCCTTAATTTTAGGTGATCTTGAATGAGAGTCATCCGAATACTCCTCATGAAGTCTCGCCTCTGAAGCCTTCTTGGTTCTTTGGAAAAATGGTAAAAAACAAGACTATTTAAGCATGCAACGTCCAATATTCTGTAGAAAATTGCAAGAAACCACCTTCTGCACGATCTGCTAGTTCGGAGTTCTACACACACGTCCGTAACACTCCCCAAGAAAACCACAGAAAAAATGTAATGCAGAAAACAGATAGCGCAAGTACTATCCTGGAGAAAATTTCGACCCCAGAGGTCCGAAAACATCGAAACAACAAAGCGCATGGACACAAACACCTAGTCGGTACGAGATCTCAGGATCAACTGAAAATTGCCTCCATTAAGTTTTACGTCCCACGATTATGCCGGCTAGGATAAAGGAGACAGTGATTATGAGAAATAAATGAAATGGTGGAATGAAGAAATGGGAGGACACCGAGAAAACCCACGCACACGGTGCTTATCCAGCACAAGGTTCACTTTGCGTGGGCTCGGATCGAACCCAGGACCCCATGCACCAGAGGTGAACGCTCTACGACTGAGCCACCGCGGCCCCCTAGCAAGGTCAACTGAGAATAGACGACTGAAACCTCAGTGAAACAAAATATATATATTTTGTCCACAGCTAGAAATGTGCTAGGTCAAATTTGACCCCACGATAGTAGTTACGAGTTAAGTATGTAGTGATAACTTAGGAAAAAGATAAGTAAAAACTTAGATTTCTTAATAAAAATAACTTTGTATACTGTTTGTATATATATATATACATATATATATATACATATATATATATATATATATATATATATATATATATATATATATATATATATATATATATATATATATATATATATATATATATATATAACGCAGCAGCTGAATATAACACAGTAGTATATATATCACGAGGGGGCCGCGGTGGCTCAGTGGTAGAGCGTTCACCTCTGGTGCTTGGGGTTCCGGGTTTGATCCCAGATCCCGCCAAGTGAACTTTGTGGTGGACAAACACCGTGTGCGTGGGTTTTCTCGGGGGTTCTCCCGTTTCCTCCCACTTTTTTCATTCCACCATTTCATTCATTATTCATCACCACAGTCTCCTTTAGCCTAACCGGCATAACCGTGGAACTTAAAACTCAAAGATTTCATTTCATTTCATTGGGGGTATCACAAACGTGTTAGGGCATCGCGAACGAATCTTGTGTATGCAACTTCCACTAGGAGAACTTATAAGAGTAAGACGGAAAAGAAAGACAGGTAACATACTGTATATAATAAAGTTAGAAGTTCATATTACAGTAAGTTCAATAATGAAATACAAAGTGTGAGTTTTGAATATATATCCTAACATAATACATATTTATTTTTACATAATATCTAACGAGAAGTTAAATCCCAAAACTTCCGTTGCATACTCCACAGTGTAAAGACAAAAAAAGTGTGATTATAATGTGACAACTTTGTATATATCATTCCACATTATTTAATAATTACGAACATCCAAATATGTGGATTCTGTCAAAGTATTCCAATGAGAATGTTTTTTCCTTCTTTTCAGTTCTACACTCAAATCCATTATGATGATTTGGCGCTGTTCGCGCTAATTGTTAAAAGTGTTGGTTACATCATGTAATTTTTATTGACTTAAGCCACAATCTTACTAAAGTCCGCGTTAATCACAGATACTTGTATATATATATATATATATATATATATATATATATATATATATATATATATATATATATATATATGTGTGTGTGTGTGTGTTATTATCGTAGCCGTAACTATTGCTCTAACGACTAGCGCATGAGCCTTTTCTGTATGAGAGCTCGAGTTCGAGTTCCACTTTAAACTGTAGATCTACCATCTACGTCTCATATAATCTCGGTTCTCAAGAAGAAAGCTAAAATTCACGTTTTGTTTGATTTGGTTTCGTCTCTTTCCCAATTACATAGGGCTGATCTCAAAACTGATTTGTAGTACTCTCTTCAATTGCCATCAAGCGACATAAAAATTTCTTCTGAATCGAGACCAGAAACTACTTTACGAGACAAGAGGAGACGGGAAAAACTTTTTAGATTATCGAGACGAAAGAGAAATAATCGTCTTCGAAAATCGAGACGAGACGAGAATTCTATAAAAATTGACGAGACGAGAAAATCTTATTTCTCGTCTTTCTCGTGAGGAACATACTATATTTGGGATTGAATTATGGTCCTCACATCAAATTTAAAGGCTGTACTACTGAGCCATCAATCTTCTTCCTCCTTAGTGACACAGAAAACTTGATTTGAACGTTTGTGTACTGTTCCGCACGAGACGAGACGAGAAATAAAGTTTTCTCCTGTCGTCTCTTAAATTAACTGTTGGATTCTCGTCTCGTTTTGATTCTCGAAGAATTATTTCTCTTCTCGTTTTATAAATTTATGCCTTGGCTTTCTTCTTAATTTTATCTAGAAATTATGAGACTGCTTCCGAGTTACGAGAGTTCTACTAAGCGTGTAATATATCAATATTTAAATCTTATTTATTATTGAAGTATATTATGTAATAACTTGCGTATCTTAAAATGTTGATAATTACTCTTCATTGTCCAGGCTCTTGGGTTTTCTCGGGATTCTCCCGTTTCCTACCTTTTTTCATTCTAGCATTTCATTCATTTCTCATCATCATCGTCTCCTCTATCCTAAACGGCATAAACGTGGGACGTAAAACTGAAAGATTTTATTTTACTCTTCTTTGTGTTCGTACAACCACTGTTATAATTTATGAACTTTTACTATGAATGATGTAATACTAAAACACTGGTATCTAAGACTTCAGTGAATTGTTGACCATGAGACTTGTCTCAAAAATGAGACAACAATTGTACTTTCTCGTCTCGTCTCTAACTTGGACATACACTTCTTGTCTTAACTCTTATATGAATATACACTTCTTGTCTCGTTTTCGAGACGACGCTAGAAATTTCTGTATCCTGCACATTACTTTTTTGCTTCTCCAAATACTAAATTTCTCAGTTGTCTTTCATGCCACTTGTTTTCATTTGCTTGATTCATCAAGTATTGAATTGAATTGAATTGAATTGAAAATGCCTTTATTCATGAGGCATTTAAAAGTTAAACTGAATTTAAATATTTCTCTTTGAAGTATAATCTCTTTCTAATCAGATATGTTTTATTTAAACGAAAAATTCTCTATGCGATCTAGCATGATGCAAAGATTTTAGAAGAATCCGTAGTTATAAATCCTACTAACCTATTATCCTCTTGAAATTTTTGTCAGAAATATAATTTTTAAGATTTTTTTATACAATACGTATGTTTTCTATTACCATTATTCTGCGGACAATAACACTGATGACTATCTTTTTTTTTTTTTGTCAACTCTTTGGTTCGTCTAAAATTAGAAATGCAATAGTAAATTAGTAAAATAAATACTGTATACATATAACAATAAAACAAAGCTTCAAAGCGTGTTTTACATTCAATTATAGCTCACTCGTAGCTAAGCGGTTAGCGTATGCCTCTTTGGCGAGGAACTTCCAGGTTCGATTCCCGGTGGAGCTCATGTGGTTCCGATCCCACGTTAAGCAGTAGGTCTATGTCTTACATAGCCTTGATGCTGAAAGGGGCGCTAAATTGAAATCAAATCAAATCAAATCAAATTTACATTGAATTATTTTACGGCCCTATTATTTTGAAACTTCACCTATACAACACTACATTGAATTATTCTAGATTATATTCAAATTTACACTGTTTTGCACTTCATCGTCGCTTATTTCGGTCTCTGCTGCGCTGACTACATTCGGGGAATTGCTGATTATTTCTGCACTGAGAGAAAAAAAATGTAGGTGGCATACTTAAAAACGTAGGTTACATTCGTAATTCCTGTAGTTTCTGGACTTAACGTACAACCGTATATAACATCCTGCAGCAAACGTATAGCTGAAAAAGTATGCATTATACGAACTGTCCGCATAAGTGTAATGACGTCATTCGTGTGACGTCATCTGTAGTAACAAGTATATACGGAGGTAATATCTAAGCTTTGTGACGTCAGGATCGTATGTAGCATGTGGGTTAATAATGACGACACTCACTGACTATCAGGACAGAGCATAATTTCAAGAAGTATGCAATATACGTTCTGTACGTATGTTTTTTGCGTTCAACCCTGAGACAGCATCTATATTGTACTTATGCCCCGTACGCATGACTAGATACAGTATACGTATTGTACGTATGTATTACTAGCAGCGTTCACCCCGCTTCGCTGCGGTCACCCCGGAACGCAATAAACTTTGTTACTTAGATAATTTTTACTTTTTCGCTTTCAAATTGCAGTAAATGTTAACATTATAGCGCCTTTCATTTATGTTAACCCGCCGAGTGACACGGTCATGCGGGTTGCATATAAATACGTTTATTTTTACCTATGATGAACTAATAACAAAGGATTTGTACGTATGGACACTTGAATGGTCAATTATCTCAAGACACTGGTAATTAAAAATTAAAGTGATATGATAAAAACCATCTAGGGTCCAAATCCTAATAACCCCCCAAAAATGAAAGAAATTGGTTCAGCCGTATTAGCGTGATGAGCGGACAAAGGATTTGTACGTTCTCTTTTATATATATAGATAGATACATATTTTCCTTATGTCGCACACAGCTTGTCCAGATACAACATACAGAATATCCGTATGCACCATACAGAGTGCACATACGTAGCTTACAGACTGTCTGCATGCAGCATATAGATTATACTTATGTCGCGTACAGGTTGGCCATATGTAATGTATGGATTGGATGTATGTAGCTAATTGGTTCTCTATATGAAATATACGGATTTTACCTGTATCGCATACGTATTGCCTTCTTGTAATAAATATATGGATTGGACATATGCAGGATCTAGATTGTACGTATAGTGCACCATTATTAAAGTGCTGCAACATACTGCAAAATGCATGATAAATTTTTACTGTAATGTTGTCAAATATTGTTTTACTCTGTAAGAAAGCAAAAATAGCTTAAAATACTGCTGATCTCCTTTGTGCCAATAATAATAAAATTTACAATACTACACTTTTCAAATCTTAGTTTGGAGCAATGAAACTGTCCAAAGGAATGTATTTACCTGCAGGGTGTCCTATAAATTGGGGCTTCCTGCTAATTCGTTGGAAAGCTACTGCAAAGCCAAACGTTGAAAAGTGACACAAGCGTTAATTTTAAAATTATGGGCACAAAGGAGGTTAACCATATGCTAAACTATTTTCGTTTTCATACAGAGTAAATCAATATGTGATATATTACTGTAAGAATTTATCATAGATTTGCAGTTAGTTAGTTGCAGCACTTCAATAATAATGCAAAATGCACAGCCATATACAATCCTATATTCAAACTCAAACAAACAAGATTTACGTACAATCATTTATTAAGCTGTTATCATCCATTGCTTGTACGATATAAAGATTATTTTACCTCATTCTTTTCCTTAATAGTATCTTCTTCTAAAGTGCAGTTGTTACCACAAGAGGCCTAAATAGAATTTTCCAGAAATAACTTCTCTGTACATTTTAATTAACAGGTATGTTTTTTTTATGTCGCAATAATTAAAAGTATGGTGTCAGCCGAAAACGTGTTCGCTCAAAAGATGATTCCTACTCAGTACTCGCCATTAAAAATGCAACACCAAGAAGGAGACAAGATAGCTGCGCCAAAGTTCCCAGGCCGATATCTAATAGTAAGTGCAGAATACTCTTAACATCCGCTGTATTTGCTGTGTGACAACGTGGTGACAGCGGAGGTGTTGTGCAGCCATCGACTAAATATATTTATCCTTCCCTGCTATAGACATTCTACAAATTTGGACTTTCCTGGCTGCATCCTTCTTAGTGCAACATTTTAAGCAACAAGCAGTTTAACAGTCTCATACATTGGTTAAAGAAAGAGCAATTATTCTCAGAATTACTCGAAAGATATATGTACAATAATTTAAAACGGTTATTTCAAACTTTGCAATTTAAAGCACGAAAAGAAGTATAGCTAAAGGAACACTAATTTTAGCCAGATAGTAACTAGTAAACTCAATCACACTCAGTACCATTAGTTGCTTGGTGTTATCCGTAAGTCAAAGATCATGGTATCTTATTTCGTGTAGATTTTTGCATTTGTTTAATGCTAAAAATGTATTTTATCGCTAATTGAACCCAGTACCATATATTAGTCCAGAATTTGGATTAGTCCAGAATTCGAACACACGTTGGTAAGTCCAACATTTTTTTTTACTTCTTTCTTCGAATTCCCAATAAAGTTGACTACTGAAAAGCTGAGTTATAGATTCTGTATTAAAACAACACTTTCGCTAGACATGTTCAGTATACACATTGTCTTACATACAGAACAATACATTAGTTATTAATGCATGTCTGAAATAATAGTGCTTCGTATAGAATTTTACTTCATCCAATCGTAATAGCACAAAGATAAAAAATATTGAGAGGGATAATGTTCTTATTACAGAGAAAAAGAGTTGAAATGACTTAACACTAACAAACATTTTCTTTAAACAGAGAAAATATTTTATTCTAATTTATGGAAGAAAGAAATAATTTGTAGTACAGTATCTTTATTAAGGTTATATATTCGTACAATTGGGTCTGTCTTCAGAAAGGACGTACTTTTAGCCACAACCAACACTGCTTCTTTTGACTGTCTTTCAAGCAGAATCCTGGTTTGATGCACGAATTACCTGAAACAAAAATCAGAAAACTTTTAAAATGTTACATTCAGTGTGCTTAATTTGGTTGTACTTAACAATACAAAGTATCTTAACATTTTTGAGATTAAATGGACAAAATCTGTTCGGTCAGGTATGGACTTTTGGGTTGCACGTAGAAAAACTATGAAGTGTTTATTGATGCTAAACAACAACTCAAAATGTATTATTATTCAAAAGTAAGTGGGTACCTCAATGGTGTTCGGGGTACCATGGGGTACCTAATGTCTGTATTTTTTAGATATATGAAAATATATGTCTCTAAAATGTAAGGAACTGACATCTGTTTACCGAAAATCTCAACTCGGTAAGCCTTATGGATATCGAGATATGGGAAAATAAAGAGCTACACTACAGAAATGTGGAGTTTGCGTACTAGATGGTGCAGTTTCGGAAACGAAATTACGAGGGCTTACAACAACCTCAAAAGTAGTTTCAATTAAATACACTACACACACGCCCTGACGGGGGTTTTCGGGTACCATGACATTCGCAGAACTCTCATTTCTAAACATTCTAAAATATGTCTTAATAACATTTTAAAGAACGTTAGAGATGTGTGTTTACCGAAACCGCAAGTCGGTACGCCTAACAGTTACCGAAATATGGTGAAATAAAAAGCGACATCATAGGTACGTGGTGCTTGCATTTTAGACAGTACAATTTAGAAAATTAATTAAAATATGACTATCAAGATTTTGTCAAATAAAGGGAGGATCCATACAGTTATGGGGTTTTCGTGTTAGGTGGTCAAATTTCCAAAACCGGTCATGGAAAGTTAATAAGCATCAGTAGCAATTTCATCTTAATGTAATTAGGTATTTTCATAGAGTTTAAGAACATCATGGGGTCTACCAAGATTAAATTTTAAAAGCTTTGGAAAATATATTTTGACATTTCTAAAGAGTATTAGAAACAGTGGCGTATTTAGGGGGGTGGCTTTCGGGCTTAAGCGGACTTAAGCTTTCGGACTTAGTATAGTAAAATAAATGAAATATCTTGCAGAATTTTCACATTTCCAGGCAAAGCTTCCCCGAAAGTTAGCAAAGCCCCTCCCGAAACAAAATCGTAAATACGCCACTGATTAGAAATATGTATTTACCTAAAACTTCCAGCTAGTACATCTAGCAGCTAGAGAGACACCATACAATAAAAGCGTAGATCTTGATATTAGCTTAGATCTTGAAATTTCAGAAAACTATTATTGATCCTAACAAAAGCTAAATAAGATGGTACTTCTATGGGTTAAGTGAATACCTCCGACAGACTCAATTTTTTTGTCAATATCTAATAGAGCAAGCGAGATATAAGGAATTGTGTATTTTATGACGTCGTAAAAATAGAGACCCACATAGATTTGTACATTTGAGTCTTTACTGTAAGAAGAAAAAAATCAGAAAACAACCATATACCTTAATAGACAAATAAATGGGCGGGGGGCACGGTAGCTTAGTGGTAGAGTGCTTACCACAGGTGTATTGGGTTCTTGGTTCGATCCGCGGCCGTCAGTTTGTAGTGGACATCGTATTCGTGGGTTTTCTCGGGGTACTCTCTTTTCTCCTACCTTTGCATTCCATCAAATCTGTCAACAACATTCACTTGCTTTAATCATAATCTCCCTGAGACTAAAATGCATAATCGTGGGTCGCTACTCTGAAATATTTCCTTTTATTTAATTTTAAAATTAAATAGGGAGTTAAGTATGATCTATCTCTATGGGTTAAGTGAATACTCCAATAGTTTCTGCAAAAAGATTAGTTAAACACCCTACCACTAAGCTACTGTGTCCCCGCCCATTGAATTGTCTATTAAGGTATATACAGTAGATTTCTGAATCTTTTTCTTATAGGAAAGACCTAAAAGTACAAATCCATAAAGATCTCTATTTTTACGTCATAAAATATATAATTCCTTATATCTTGGTTACTATCTTAGATATTGACAGCGAATTTTCATTCTTTTGCACAGCTCGATGAACCCTTGGAATTGCCTGAAGAAAACCTAGGACTGAACTAATCTTTCGATCGAAATTGTACTGAGGTACTCATTCAACCCATAGAAGTACCATCTTATTTAATTTTGTTGCGACCAATAATTGTTTCCGAAATTTCAAGATCTCATACACTTTTATTTCACAGTGTTTCTCCAGATGTTAGATGTACTAGCTGGAAGTTTTGGGTAAACACATATTTCAAATACTGTTTACAAATGTCAGATTATATTTTCAAAAGCTTTTAAAATTTAATTTTGGTAGACTCCATGATGTTTTAACACCCCATGAAGATATCTAATTACTTTAAGGTGAAATTGCTACTTGTGTTTATTAACTTTCCATGGCTGGTTTCGGAAATTTTAGCATCTAACACGAAACCCTCGTAACTGTGTTGGTCCTCCCTTTATTTGACATCTTGATAGCCGTTAGTCATATTTTAATCCATTTTCCGAATTGTAGCGTCAAGTATGCAAGCCCCACATACCTATGGTATTGCTCTTTATTTTCCCATATATCGGTATCCATAAGGCTTACCGAGTTGCAATTTTCAGTTAAAAAATAATCAGTTCTTTACATTTTAGAGACATGTATTTCCAAATATCTAAAATGCAGAAATTAGGTACCGCATTGGAACCCCATTGGAGTACCCACTTACTTTTGCATAGCAGTGTAAAAACGCCAGTGGTTGTCACTTTAAGGTTGAAAACATACTATTTTGTCTCTTCTCTGAGCATCGTGCATCTGTCGGAGATGTACCATAGTTGGAAAGACTCACTGATCCTTCCTATAATGACCATGTAGTCAGAATTAAAAAAGAAGTAGCCGTTGAAGGAAAAACAATATTTTAAAATCCTTGCACCAGTAGTCGTCACCTTAAAATCAAAATGTTCCAGTAGTAGTCAGGATTTTCTACCAGTGTTCGTCACTCAAATAACTTGACATAATTTAACAAAAACGCACTGTGTATCAGTTTAGGGTTAAGGATACAATATAAAGTAGTAAGCTTAATAACTTTGCATCACTTTTAGCACTCAAGAAAGAAAATAAAAACGTTTTTACATACTTTTTAAAGCAATTTTAAAAAGAAAAATGTTAACTGAATTCAAAAGTTAACTGTATATCACTTTCACGTTAAGAGTACAATATTAAATACTATGTTTAATAACTATACGTCACTTTAAACACTCAAGAATGAAAAACGTTTCTACATACATTTTAAAAACAATATGAGAAACAAAATAAGTTCACTGAATTCAAAATTTAATTATACATCACCTTAAGCTTAAGAATACACTATAAAATACTGAGATTAATAACAATGCATTACTGAAGAATAAAAACAAAAATGTTTAGCTACCTATATTGTATTTACATGTTATTTCTCATTAACATTTTTTTTTTTTTTTTTTGATAACTCATGATCAAGTCTAGGGATGCGCAAGAGAAAAGATTTGAGATTGTCTCCTCTCGAAAAGGTGCCGCGAAAGGTATGTATCGTCTCGAAAACTGGATCCGTTTCTATTGGAAGAGCTCTGTCTCGTCTCGAATTTCGAAACAAAAATTCTGTCTCGTCTTGTCTCGTGTGCATCCCTAATCAGGTCCATAGCCAAAAACTTCATTCCGAATGGTTCGATAGGGCTTTGCGATATTCGAATTTAGATATAGATAATCGATATCGACAAACTATCGAAACTTGTTCGAAATATCGAAAAATACAGCAATATCGAAATATAAACAATATCAAAAATCGAAAATATAGAAATACGAAAGAGATAAAAAAAATATGGATATATCGATCAAAAATTTCGATATCGATGTTTTGATATTTGAAAATATCAACCGTTCGATCTAAATATCACACAGCCCTAGGCTCCAACTGTTGTCATCTTTAAAATTAATGTGAAAATTGCTGACTAATCTTCTGTAAGTACCATAAGACGGGATTATTTTGCACTTCAGGATTAACTTTGCACAAAATACGGCAAAAGTTTCACAGTCCTCTGTCGGTAAAATGATGGACTGTAAAGAGAAAGTTTCAACTGTCACCGTAAGATAGAACATCTAACTGGGTTTTGACTATTTGGTTGGCGGTTAACATCAGTTCGAATTACCTGAAGGGTTTGTTGTAGAGGTATGGAAAGCAGTCACTGTAAAGGCCGACAAAATTTGAAAGATATCACCTACAAGAATTTTCGTCAAAGTCAAGTCAGTTTCGTAGAATACTCTGTGTATAATGGGACTTTGAGACAATAGTTGAAATTGAAGTGTGAAACGTTTTAAAGTCATAGAAAAATAAAACTGGGAGAAGGTTGTTTCAGCCTCTAATCGGGGCTACTTTGCACCGATCAAACGTAACCCCTCAGATAGGAAATTATTACTACGGGTACCTCCTGCCATCTAACTTTAGGAAAATTTCCTATTCAGGTAAATGTCGGGATGGATTTCTTGTTGGAAAATAAATTACGAACAGCGGCGGATTCAGAAAAATAGTTTGAGAGGGACTTCACACAGAAAGACTTCCTTTATTTAGAAATGACTAGACTTTTTGAAGGGCTTGAAGCGTAGACGCATAGGAATGACTAACATCAGATTTTTTTTAAAAAAAGAAATTCTGTAATTTGGGTGAGCTTCAGCCTGAAAGCCTCAAATCCCGTAAATCTTCCACTGATTACGGTTGGGATGATATTCTTGGATATAAAGAGCAACCAAGGCAAATCAGATCTCGAAGATTTTTGCTGTTCTTGAGTTGCCATTTTTGTGGGACATACTAAACTATCAGAATGTGATTCCTATGTCGGTACCAGAAAATACATAATTTTCTTTACAAATATCAATAATTCGGACTACGTACTGACACCGGTACCGTAAGTCCAACCTCAATATTTGTAGACTGCATGCAGTTTTGTGTAGGAAGTGAAATGTATCCATACAGGAGAAAAAACACTGCACAGAAACATTATGTTCGTATGCTGAAAATACTTTTTTGTATGTGTTGCAAAGTATCTTCAGCTATCAGGTTACTTTGCAACAAAGTTTATATGAAATGAAATGAAATGAAATGACATTTTTGAGTTTTACGTTCCACGATTATGCCGGGTATGCTCAAGGAGACGATGATGATGAGAATGAATAGAATAGTAGAATGAAAAATGTGTGAGAAAACGGGAAAACCCCGAGAAAAATCACACACAGTGTTTCTCCAACACAAAGCCCATTTAGCACGTGCTGGGATCGATCCAGGAACTTCACGCAGGAGAGGTGAACGCTCCACAACTGAGCTACCACGTCCCCCAAAACACAACCTCAGAATATATTTCATATAAAGTAGAAATAACAATATGCTGTAAAAAGAATGGCCGGTCTGAAAGGCATGTAAGCTAAAAAATTACAATTGCTACTCGATTTGTTTACTAGCATTGTTTAATTATCTACGGTACTGAACATCGCAACACCAACATCATTATGTTATGTCACATCCTTTCAAAACTATGCCAACTGCAAACTACCTGCTTTGCTTCGTGATGTCCGAAGAGTAAGACGACTGAAGGCGAAAGCAGGCAAGTGGCATACAAATTTATGATGTTGAAGGCATTATTTTTCACAGCTATGGAGAAAAGAGATAGAAACAAAAAATAACTAAATCTTTGTTTTACGTCCTACGAATATGTTATGTAGGCTGACGGTCACAAATGAGTAATGAAAATTTATGATCTTGGAATACGATTTGGTGGAATAATGAGGGAGAAAAATAATCATTGATTAAATATTAAATTGAAAAGAAATAAGAGCCTGACGCGCAAATACTTATCTATCCGGCACCCATCTTGATCCCCCTAAAATATCATGAAGTGCTTAATTAATTCTGAACCCAATAATAGTAATAGTAAACACAGAACGTATAATTTACGCACCTTGAAATGTAGAAATTAATGGTTGTAATTCCCAGCTTTCCAATAGACCTTTGATTTCTCCAAATGAAGATTCGGATATCTTGTTTCTTCTCAAGCAATAATGGGTTACAATAATCAGTTGCAGTCCAAAGCCAAGTCACTAAGTTAAGCAGGAAAATAAAAGAATTCATTAGTTAGATGCATACAAAATCCACGCATGTAAATCCGAATCTACTTGTATTAAATTGTAAATTTAAACAAACTAAATTATACTACAGTTATAGTGACATCAAACATATATTAAATAAGATATACAGGGTGTCTCAAAAGTCCCCTGACATAGGGTAACTGTTATTATCCGAGTTACAACAAAATGTCGGAGGGGAAAGCATCTCCAAATATGATGTGTCCAATCTAAAGTGAAGGAATTTTTAAAATCGGATGGCCCGTTTGCGCTGTACACTCTTTATGCGCCCAATGTGAAATGAAAATGGAACGTTGCCATTTACCTGGACCCACAACATAAGTGAGTGAAGTTACTGTCTTTTACGCTAACATGTTGATGGCCAGCCTCCGTTTCAAACAGTAACTTCATTCACTTATGTTGTGGGTTCAGGTAAATGGCAACGTTGCATTTTCATTTAAAATTGGGTGCATAAAGAGTATACAGCACAAACATCTCGTCCGATTTTTTTTTTTTTAAGTGTTCACTTTAGATTGAAAACGTCATATTTCGAGATTTTTTTTCCTCTTACATTTTGTTGTAACTCTGATAACAGAGTTACCCTATGTCAAGGAACTTTTGAGACATCCTGTATACATCATAAGAAGTTCCTTTCTAAATTCTACACGGATGTGGTTACATTGAATGTAAGGTGGGTGATACACATTAGGCCTTTTGGGAGTACGTCACACGGACGACCGTAATTTTGTGTTCAAAATTTTTATTATGAACTGGTGGGATATATGATACATATGGCCACGGGTTAGAATTTTCTCAGTATGTCAAATATGCAATCAGATTTCATGCAGCTTAATTTAGTGAAAAGCTATTGCCAATTGAACGTTACACTTACATCTTTCTTGCAGATGCCATTAGCACGTGAGGAATGGATCGAAATAATCAAACTGTAGGGCGGGAGGAGCATGTGTCCAGTGGTTGCCGATTGCAGAGTCATCCACAATGTGACTCTGTGTCACATGTTTCAGTGTCACAGTAATTAACTAAATTTGAGAAGACGGGCACATTCGTGGACAAACGTCGTAGCGGTTCAAACTCACGGGCCCTTTTTCCTTCTCCATTTTGAACCGGTACATGAAAATGCTATTTTCTGCATGTTTGCCTGCGCCGATTTTGAAAATTCCTTTACTAATCGATTTCTCTCGCCGAGTACTACAAGAATCAGTTAAAATCTCGCGCGCCCTTTTTTCTTCCCCATTTTGAACCGGTGCATGAAAATGCTATTTTCTGCATGTTTGCTTGCGCCGATATTGAAAATTCCTTCACTAATCGATTTCTGTCGTCGAATACTACCAGAATCAGTTAAAATCTCGTGGTCCTTTTTTCTTCCCCATTTTGAACCGGTACATGAAAATACGATTTTCTCCATGTTTGCCTGCGCCGATTTTGAAAATTCTTTCAGTAATCGATTTCTGTCGTCGAATTCTACCAGAATCAGTTAAAATATCGCGATCCTTTTTTCTTCCCCATTTTGAACCGGTACATGAGAATACGATTTTCTCCATGTTTGCCTGCGCCGATTTTGAAAATTCTTTCAGTAATCGATTTCTGTCGTCGAATACTACCAGAATCAGTTAAAATCTCGTGGTCCTTTTTTCTTCCCCATTTTGAACCGGTACATGAGAATACGATTTTCTCCATGTTTGCCTGCGCCGATTTTGAAAATTCTTTCAGTAATCGATTTCTGTCGTCGAATACTACCAGAATCAGTTAAAATATCGCGGTTCTTTTTTCTTCCCCATTTTGAACCGGTACATGAAAATACGATTTTCTCCATGTTTGCCTGCGCCGATTTTGAAAATTCTTTCAATAATCGATTTCTGTCGTCGAATACTACAAGAATCAGTTAAAATCTCGTGGTCCTTTTTTCTTCCCCATTTTGAACCGGTACAAGAGAATACGATTTTCTCCATGTTTGCCTGCGCCGATTTTGAAAATTCTTTCAGTAATCGATTTCTGTCGTCGAATACTACCAGAATCAGTTAAAATATCGCGGTTCTTTTTTCTTCCCCATTTTGAACCGGTACATGAAAATACGATTTTCTCCATGTTTGCCTGCGCCGATTTTGAAAATTCTTTCAATAATCGATTTCTGTCGTCGAATACTACAAGAATCAGTTAAAATCTCGTGGTCCTTTTTTCTTCCCCATTTTGAACCGGTACATGAGAATACGATTTTCTCCATGTTTGCCTGCGCCGATTTTGAAAATTCTTTCAGTAATCGATTTCTGTCGTCGAATACTACCAGAATCAGTTAAAATATCGCGGTCCTTTTTTCTTCCCCATTTTGAACCGGTACATGAGAATACGATTTTCTCCATGTTTGCCTGCGCCGATTTTGAAAATTCTTTCAGTAATCGATTTCTGTCGTCGAATACTACCAGAATCAGTTAAAATCTCGTGGTCCTTTTTTCTTCCCCATTTTGAACCGGTACATGAGAATACGATTTTCTCCATGTTTGCCTGCGCCGATTTTGAAAATTCTTTCAGTAATCGATTTCTGTCGTCGAATACTACCAGAATCAGTTAAAATATCGCGGTTCTTTTTTCTTCCCCATTTTGAACCGGTACATGAAAATACGATTTTCTCCATGTTTGCCTGCGCCGATTTTGAAAATTCTTTCAATAATCGATTTCTGTCGTCGAATACTACAAGAATCAGTTAAAATCTCGTGGTCCTTTTTTCTTCCCCATTTTGAACCGGTACATGAGAATACGATTTTCTCCATGTTTGCCTGCGCCGATTTTGAAAATTCTTTCACTAATCGATTTCTGTCGTCGAATGCTACAAGAATCAGTTAAAATCTCGTGGTCCTTTTTTCTTCCCCATTTTGAACCGGTACATGAAAATACGATTTTCTCCATGTTTGCCTGCGCCGATTTTGAAAATTCTTTCAGTAATCGATTTCTGTCGTCGAGTACTACAAGAATCGGTTAAAATCTCGCGGGCACTTTTTTCTTTCCCAATATTTTTGTATATTTTGAATGTATTCAAGTACGGAACAAAAGTATTTAATTAATTCCCTTAGTAGGCTTCTCAACTTAATATTTTTCAACTTAAATTTTATTTATTTTAATTATTTAGTTTATTGTGACTCAATATTTAATTGCAATCGTTCATTGGGGAGAAGGGTGGCCATTCTCAAATATATAAATATATTATTCTTAAAATTTATGTGTTCTCATATTGTTAGTTTCTTCCACTATACCTGGAAATTGCAAAATTAATACCTGGAAAACCTGGAAAATTCAGGGAAATTGAGTTCCATATTTATGTATGAACCCTGCTATTTACAGGTTTTTCGAATAGGGAGAACTGTACAAAAGGGTGTTTTGGGAATGGTATAACAGTAGGTTTCTGGGGGTGTTGTTCGAAATGAAATGAAATCTTTAAGTTTTACGTCCCACTATTATGCTGGCTAGGCTAAAGATGTCGGGGGTGTTGTTCGGTGGGGGTCAATG
Organism: Thermobia domestica; assembly: GCF_964235325.1. Lineage (NCBI taxonomy): Eukaryota > Metazoa > Arthropoda > Insecta > Zygentoma > Lepismatidae > Thermobia > Thermobia domestica. The sequence continues at coordinate 152,256,923 of NC_137464.1, forward strand.
TTGCCAATTTTGGGAAAAGTCGCTAAATCAGGAGAATTCGACCTCCACGATAGCGTAGGGTGACCATAAAATTTTCAGTTCTGGCAACCCTAGACTTTTAGGTCTACCTTTGTTCTTATCAGTGCCTTGATATAAAAAAATGAAATCTTTGACTTTTACGTCCCACGGTTATGCCGGTTAGGCTAAAGGAGACGGTGATTATGAGAGATGAGTGAAAAGAAGAATGAGGGAGGAAACGGGAGGACCCCGAGAAAACCCACGAGCACGGTGTTTGTCCACCACAAAGTTCACTTGGCGGGGGCTGGGATCGAACCCGGGACTCCAAGCACCAGAGGTGAACGCTCTACCACTGAGCCACCGCGCCCCCTGCCTTGATATCAGTTTCCCCCAGTTGTTACAGAGAGGGCACTTACGTATGAAAAAGGAAAGACACGTTGAAGTTTGTTCAACACACAAACTGCTAAAGCCTATGCTGCCTTTCGAGCAGTACTGCGAACTACAGAGTATGTTTAATATAGGGAATTTTAGTTCAATTTTTGCTTCTTTGTTGTTATTAATTATAATTACTTTTAAAAGGAGTAAAGGTACTGGGTTTGTTATTTACTTCTTTCATTTGCATAAAACGGGACGAATACTACTTTTTTTCCATCTACTAACGGGACAGCCGGGACACGCCCCTAAAATGGGACTGTCCCGGTCAAAACGGGACGTATGGTCGCTCTACGATAGCGACAAATTTTTTTTTCCGATTGGAGACTTTTTTCTGGGATTTTTAAATGACGATTTAGTTACTTGCACATTTAGCGACCTTTTGCTGCAAACAAAATGTTCATCTGTAGAGAAGCATTATTAGTTCAAAACAGTTTTTACGTTCTTTTTTCTGTTTGTTTGTTTTAATCAGCGCAAGTGATGAGTTTGGAAATACAGCGTACTCACTGCCCCACAATCCTGCATTGTTATGTTACCCTTGCCCTCTAACGAAGAACAACTACAAACTTGATGTCCTTTAGTTCGCAGTTTCCGTTGAGACACACACGTAATACATCGTTACCGATAGCAACAAGATTAGCTATAAATGCGTGAATAAAGGCGAAGTGGGTGTTTGTTATATTTGTCCTTTGGGGTCTTTTAATTATTCTGCATTTTTTTATTTTTTTTTACAAAAAATTGCTTAACGTAAGTACTGTAGTGTTAATTCTTTCGGAACTATTTTGACTCCACAATATGAACAAAAGTACCCGAAACAATCTGAAATGACCCCTGAATTCAAGGATTGGTTGCACTCTGTTTACAAAGATGTGAGTAGAACCAGCGGCGCAAATCTGTCTTCAACATTGGGGGGGAAGGGTAAGACCGTTACCATACTTTTTTTTTTTTTTTTTTTTTTTTTTACGATGTCCAAAATACTTATGAAGTTGAAAAACAATGTTGTGGAGGATCAGAGTTGTCTTCAGCGTTGGGAGGCTGCAGATTTGAGTCTTATTCTGGGAGACGTCTATTTTATCTCACGTTCCTTTGTAGCAATCGGACAAAAATCATCAAATTTCTCCCAAAAAACACATTTCAAATCGGATTATTGGGGAGAAGTCCCCCAGTTCCAAGATTGGAGGGGGCATGTATTCGTCATCCCCCCCAGGGATTTGCGCCAGTGAGTAGAACATATTGTTTAGTTTACATCTACAACTTTAAAACAATGCTTATAGACAATGAATTTCTCGATTATTTTTTATAGCGACTTTTCACCCAAAATTGGAGTCGTCACCTCTCGTTTCGCAAACTTATTGTCAACATTTTGGCAACACTGGTTGCGGGAAGAGCCGAAATGAAATGAAATATTTGAGTTTTACGTCTCACTGTTATACCGGTTAGGCTAAAGGAGACGGTGATGATGAGTAATGAATGAAATGGTGGAATGAAGAAAGTGGGAGGAAACGGGAGAACCCCGAGGAAACCCACGCACACGGTGTTTGTCCACCACAAAGTTCATTTGGCGGGGGCTGGGATCGAACCCGGGACCCTAAGCACCAGAGGTGAACGCTCTACCACTGAGCCACCGCGGCCCTAAGAGATTATGAATCACAAACATAGTCACTTTCAATTTTGTAATTATATAGCATCACTGACTGATAACTAAAATGCTTGGATTGTATATATAAAAGTCGCCCCCTGCCCGGACTCGGAATCGAACAATTGCATCTGTAAAGCAGTGCGGAGTTGATTTTAACGCTCTTTTCAGCAGCAAGGCTGTATGAGACTCGGACCTACAGATTAACGTGGAATTCGAACCACATAAGCTCCGACTGGGAATAGAACCCGGGTGTCCCACGCCAAAGGCGTCTACACTAATCACTTAGCCACGAGGGAACTCATCTGTAAGGCAGTGTAAGCAATAACAACAACAAAAAAAAAACACTGGATGTTTGCGCAACTGAGGATTAAAACATTCTCAATGGAGTATGAGAAATAGTAAACGTCAATCAAAGTGTACTTTTGCTTATTCATTACTTCGTTAATACTTAATTCCTTATAGAAATAGTGAAACAATACTATGAAGAAACACTAATTAAACTAATAACTATTAACGTTGTATTTCTTACCACACCACGAAAGTAATATACCGTTTTTACCAGCCATAGAATTTGAACCTAGTACTATACCGCATTAGTCACGCCTTAACGAAAGGTGAAATTCAAACCCCTGGCACTCGTAGCTGTTGAAGCTGTTGTAGCTATATCACGCGGCCTGCGTTGGTACTCCTCAACATAAATACGTCACAGCCCAAAGCCAGGAAACATCACAGACCGAAGACAGGGGCACAAGCAGTGCCTGACACTTCACGAACTCAAACCTGCCAAGATTCAACTCAACATAACCTTCAATTACGTTCTAGAAACCAAACCAACGCTAAGGCACCAACTCACCAACTTCCTATATGAAAACACAAGAAAAAAAATTATAACTTTTTGGTTCCAAAGTGATGACATAACAATTATACTAAAAAAGGTTTTAATTCTCAGTAACCTAAACATTGATTAACTAGGGGACATAACAAGCAAATATAAATAAATAAATAAAAATAAAATCAAATTAAATTAAAAAATAAAAACCTGACAAGTAAGCTCTCCCTGACTAATTTATTTTTTAAAAAAATCCGTGAGGCTGTAAAATATGTCAATATCTTCGTAAAATATATATATTTCAATGTAAACAAGTTCTTTAAACAAAAGAAAGCTCTGTAGTAGAGCGCTTACCTCTGACCCGTTAGGTCCCTGGTTCGATTCCTGCTCCCGACAAATAGGCTTTTGGTGAACACTGTAGGTATGGTTATTCTTAACACTTTCCAGTTTCCTTACATTTTCTTGATTCCACCATTATCATGTATCTCATCGTCACCTTCTCACTTACATTTATGTACAATTATGGGGCGTTAAACTAAAAGAAAAAAAATCTTGCAAATATCCTAGTAAAAATGAGTTTTCTAGACTACACAAGTAGCCCCGCGTAGCGTAGTCGCTAACGCTCTCGCCTTCGGTGCGAACGGTCCCGGGTTCGATCCCGGTGGGAAACTCGGTCGAAAAAGTATCAAAAGATTTTAAGTCCAGCCATCCTGAATGAGGTTTCCTTGGATTTTCCTCATTCACAGCAGGCAAATGCCGGAGTGGTACCTAACATATAGATCCCAGGCCGTTTTCTTCCTTCCCAAATCCTTTCTTCCTTTCCTTTCCCCGGATAGTGTGCTCACCGAGGGAAGTCATCTCTCATGTGTGACGGACTAACAAGGCCATTGATGCCGAAAGCCCAGAAATCTAAATACTAAATCTTCACTACAGAAGGAAATTTTCGCGCTGGAAACGGTTTCTTAGCAATTATGATAAGCAGTCCTGTAGTAACTCTGCACCAAGTACTAAATCGTCACATATAAAACGGAATGAATAAACACATAACATGCATTTTCATACCTTGAAACGTAAAATGTTTCAAAACATTAATATTCAAAGATTTCTCAAAATTCAGATTCACCCATTCCATTCTCCTCAATCATTAACGAGTTACAATAGTAAGAATTGTAGTCATAAACTATATTACTTACTTAGTACTATATTAAAGCAAGTTACACTAAAAGAATATATAATTAATGGAATATTTAACTAAAGTAATAGTTAACTATTGTACTTACCCAGGCTTTTGTTTCCTTCCTCTCTTCTTTTTCGTTTGTAAACAACCTCGTTTCGCAAGCAAAAGACGGTAGTTCAATGACGTCAGCCATTTCGAAAGAAAGAGTGTCTATAGGCGGTCTGGATCTCACACACAGATGGACGTATATAACATAAAGCTGAAGTATTTAACATACGTATACGTATGTAAAATACAGAAGATTGTTAGATGTCAGACATCCTGCAGAGACATGATGTAATATCTAAGCGGGTAAAAGGCAGTACCTGTGTAGTATATGGATAAAGTACGCTCCGTACAGATTTCCTTAGTAAACATAACGAATCCTTGTATTTGTACAATATACCGCTGTCCGGATAATGGATTTTTCTCAGTGTGGGTTTGAGATCTTCAGATTGGCTCGCAGACTCCTCATCCACTTTCGTATTCACTCACTTCTACATTATCTTTTTTGTTATGATCTTTCTCAGACAAAGCTTCCACGAGATCATCATGGCTGATTTATCCGAATAGTCCATTCCTAACATTTCCCTCCGTTCTTTTAAGCTGTTAATTTCTAATTTCCTCTTTTTCCACACTTGGTATCAGTTTGTTAACTTTGTTGACCTCTCTTGCATCCATTAAAATCATATTTATGTTTATAAAACTTAAAGCATCTCCAAAGCAAAGGTCACGTGCAGAGTAAACCACTAAAAAAACATTACATGGTTAGTCGCGCGCGGTGGAAAGCACCACAGAGTCACTAAACAATTACTAGTATTTAAACTAAACAACGGATAAGGGAGTGATTAAGCAGTAATGTTCAGGAAGGTGAAGGGTAAGATTAGGTAGACGGTGGAGTCTGTCGGACAAACAAAGTGGGCACACGATAAAAAATAATTTCTCCGCGGTGCTTTTGACCGCGGCGCGACTAATCGAGGGTTAACCTATGGCGTAGTGTCCTAAACGCCATGGAACGGGCAGGTAGCAACAACAGTTTCAGTCAAAGTGCATTTATATTATAAAAGAGTTTCCAATGGTACTTTCAAAGTCACAGCTACCAGAAAGTAAACGAAGAAAAGCCGAAACTTTGAAGGTAATTACAGTGAAATGCAACGAAATACCAAATACATCTACGACTGAGATACAAATTCAAAAGAGAATCTTTAATATTCGAGCGAGAATAAAACAAAAATAAAAAAGAAGAAAAAAAAACGGGATAGAAGAAAGTAATACTGAAACCATGGGAATGAACCTATTTGAGCTGATGGATGTCGATTCGAATCCAGCAATATCAAGATTAACACGACAAGCGCATATCATGTGTTGTCCAAGATCTTTGTAGATTGTTTGGCTTTAAGAACGAAATCAGACACTTGACTCCTTTGTTTTCTTTTTAAAAAAGTCCAGCCACTCACGTCATAAACCACGTCCATCTGATTGCGTTTTCCACACCATACCTGTCCCCTTTCGTCTTGACATAAACAAATACATTCTCATGTATACACCCTTTCTATCAACGTTGAGTTGATTATTAGTTTAACGTCCTTTTCAGTAGCGTGCCTATATGAGACGGAACCCACTAATTAACGTGGAATCCGAACCACATGAGCTCCTGCCGGGAATCGAACGCGGGTCTCCTATGCCAAAGGCATGTACGCTAACTGCTTAGCCACGAAATAGCTCTTCCTATTAACGTATTACTCTCCAAAATACTAGGTTTCTTTAATGCCACTTGTGTATAGTCAAGTGCTCCGATAGCATCATGAAATGTATATTGTTCTTGCCACTCTGCCTTTGCTGTTTGCATATTACGCACACTTCCGGAAACAATCCATTTGCAGGTAGTCATAGACACAGTACTTTGAGCCACACCAGAATCCCCTGACATTCCGACCTGTAATCCCGGATCACTCACGTAACGCAAGAAAACCAAGGGCACCGATTTCTCTGTAAATTTGGGGGGGGGGACATTCAGATGCAGAAGGTATATATATCAGGATTTTAAGACAAATTGCACTCTAATTATGCCAAATATTGTATATTCATAAATACAATAGGGGGCCCACATGAGTTTTTGGGGGCCCGGGCCCCCTGGCCCCCACAGGATCGGCGCCCTTGAAGAAAACCCACATCTTTTCATTATTACGTAGTGCACCACCCCGAATTTCGGTTGATTCTCCTTAAAAAAATGTGCTAACCACTCTACATTTTCTTTCATAAACTTATAATGCTTTTTATAATCTCCATTTCTAACATTTCTATGCAGTTTATGAGTTTTTCTACGTAGTAAAACAATCATATTCTCTGCCATATTTATTCTCTGCCATATTTATTCTCTACCTATTTAGCTTGTTCCACAAATTTGGAGAAGTTACTAGCATCACAGAGGAGTCTTTGATTTTTATTGATATCAAACGCGAAATAGTTACTCGGTTCGAGAATAGAGGTGTGGTTTCTCCAGAAGGGCGGGGCTTCTCCGAGGTCAGCCGAGACGAGTAGTGCTCAGTTTTCTTTTTATTGATACCAGTGCGAGTAACTACTACAAATTAGGGAATAATAAGTAACTTCTCCGTTTTATTGATATCACCCACTGTGTGGTATACAATATACGGAATTCAAGATGGTTGCCATGATGTACACTAAATCATTTAAAGCTATTTCTACACCAATGCCAAATTGTAACATTTTCGTTTACTCTGTCCATGCGTCTCTTTTTACTGCCCTGTCACAATACATTTTTTCTATTAGATACATATGTCAAACATAGCATTCCCTGTCCCAAACAGATGATGTGTAAAAAATGAGTTCACATTCTCATTTGGGAGAATATTCAAGCCTAGGTTGAAGTGTAAAATCATAACCTTTTACATTTAAAACAATATTGTGTGATATGCAATATGGCGGAATTCACGTACTGCGCAGATTTAAATGGTACGCTGTGTCAAGTATATATTCCCTATAAAGATATGAGTACTCAGAAGGAAACATCCACTCCAAATCAGTGCGTCTACGCATGTCGTTATTATTGTTCTGGCCCAATGACCTGTATACAGATCCACATATGTCTTCTCACAGCAACATTATACTAATCTTTTCCACAGAATATTTTTCATTCTATACTTTGATCCAGGGGTAGAAATGAAATTTTAGAACTAAGGGGAAAGTCAATAATAGAGTTTGATTATTCTATGTATCAAGAATACAAACTCAGACAGTCGGAAGTGCAAACAAACTTTAATGGAGAACGACTTAAGCAATAGCGATTGTTGCAGAACAATCAACAGCCAAACAAAACTAATTTCACCATTCAAATTTCCTATTTGTTACTAATAACTACAGATATTTTTCCTTCTTTTGCACAAACACTTCAACTTACTAAGGGGATACTTTCCCCTTGTCCATGCCTGATTTCCACTGTTGCTTTCATCTCAGGCTTTTTACACGTGGACCGTATTTACCGGGCAATTTTGACGCTGGGCCCTTTTGACTCGTGTCTTTTTGTCGCGGGGCCCTTTCGCCCGGACCTTGTCCACGCTGGGCCGTTTTGACTCAGGCCCTTTTGAGGCGGGGCCCTTTTGACCCTGGCTCTTTTGACGCAGGGCCCTTTTAACTCGAGCCCTTTTGACCCGGGCAATTTTGACGCGGGGCCATTTCTACTCAGGGCCTTTTGTCGCAGGCCCTTTTAAACGAGCCCTTTTGACATGCGCTCTTGTAACTCGGGGCCGTTTCTACTCGGGCCCGTTTGACGCAGGGCCCTTTTGGCTCTTGTCTTTTTTCTCGCAGGACCCTTTTCACCCGGGACCTTTGACGCAGGGCCGGTTTGACTCGGACACTTTTGTTGCGGAGACTTTTGACCCGGGCCTTTTGGCTAAGGCCTTCTTGTAGCGGGGCCCGTTTTGACATGGGTCCATTTGACATAACTCCCTTTTGAGTCGGAATCCTTTTGACTCGGGATCTTTCGACGCATGGCCCTTTTAACTAGAGTCCTTTTGACCCGGACCCTTTTGATGGAAGTCGTTTAAACGGGGGCCCTTTTTTTCGCGGAGACCCTTTCACCCGGGCCCTTTAGACTCGAGCCCTTTGATCGTCGAGATCTTTTGACTCCGGGCCGTTTAGACTCAGGCACTTTTGTCGTGGAGTCCTTTTATCCGGGCCCTTTTGACCAGGGCTCTTTTCACGCAGAGCCGTTTTTACTCGGGCCCGTTTGACGCAGGGCCGTTTTGACTCGGGTCTTTTTGTCGCGGGACCTTCTGACCCGAGCCTATTTGACTCGGGCCTTTTTGTGGCGTACCCCTTTTGGTACGATCCATTTGACGTAGGGCCTTTTTGACTCTATCCCTCTTAGCACGGGGCCCTTTTGAATCTAGCCATTTCGTCGCGGAGAACATTGGACCAAGGCCTTTTTCACGCTGGGCTGTTTTGAAACGGGACCTTTTGAGGCGGGGTCCATTTGACCCGGGCTCTTTGACGCAGTGCCCTTTAAACTCGAGACCTTTTGAGCCGGATCATTTTGACCAGGGGTTGTTTTGACTCGTGCCTTTTGTCGCGGAGACATTTTGACCCATGCCTTTTTGACGCGGAGCCGTTCTCACTCGGGCCCTCTTGACCGGGCCTCTTTTGACTCAGGGCCACTTTGTCGCGGGCCCTTTTGACCCGGCTCCTTTTGACGCGGGGCAGTTTGGACTCGGGCTCTTTTGGCACAGGGCCTTTTGTCGTGAAGATCTCATGACCCGGGGCCGTTTTTAGTCGGGGCCTTTTGTCGCGGGTGGCCATTTACCCGGGTTCTTTTGACCGGATACCTTTTGACCTGAACTCTTTTCACGCGGGGCCGTTTTTACTCGGGAAAGTTTGACGCAGGACCCTTTTGACTCGGGTCTTTTTTGTCGCAGGACCCTTTTGAGCCGGATCCATTTGACGCGGGGCCGTTTTGACTCGTTCACTTTTGTTGCGGAGATCTTTCGACCAGGTCCCTTTTGACTCGGGCTCTTTTGTAGCGGGTTTCGTTTTGACACGGGTCCATTTGACGCAGGGCCCTTTTGACGTGGGCCCGTTTTGCCTTGAGCCCTTTCCTCGCCCTTTTGTCTGGTCCTTTTGACACAGAACCATATATATAACGCAGCAGCTGAAATTCCTGGGGCAGGCGGCGGGTATGAGTAAATTGATTATTAATCGATCCCTGGCGCAGTAAAATTAGTTACGCTACTGGTCATATCTCTTTTTTTCTCTTCTCTCTACATCGTGTCTGGAGATGAATGTTCTGACTAATAGGCTACAGCGGCGATTTTAAAAAGTAAGAAAATATATGCTACCAATTATAAATGTTATGAATTTAAACAATATATATAGGGCAATAAATCGGAAAACTCTATATGGGCCTTTTGCCCCCCCTCCCGTTGGAAAAAATTCTGCTGGTGTTAGTGATTATCATGTTGCTTAGTTACTGTATTATATTGTACTATACACACAATAAATACTTCTGTGTTTTATTTAATAATAAGAACCTTATTTATGTTTATTAAGGGCCCTTGCTTCACAACAGCGAAACATATTCACGCTCAGTGTAATTAGATTCCATTCTCAAATAAGGTCAGTGAAGCGAATGAAATAATTCACGCACAAATTTAGGACTTAGAAAAGTGTCCTGCGAACATGTCGTAGGAAATTTCTGAAGAGTAAAAGGCGCTAGTAGCAACTGTTAGCAGTTATTAATTTAACATATAAGACAATAAATTGAAAAACTGAGAAAACGAATCTTTTCAGAGATGGCAGTGTACTGACGGTTCAAATCTGTGCCTTTACTCTCTATACCTACGTTATTTCCCTAGTCAAATTAAAAACTCTTCAAAATTAATCACAATTTCTTATGCAACCATCCCTTCCTTGGTGTACTGCGCCGTCACATACCCGTCACGGCGATGTAAAGGCACTTTTGGCGACGAGGATACATTTAGAACAATAATATCGTACCATCAGACCTTAAGAGTAATAAAAGAAAGTTTATCATGAAAAGATTTAAACCATTATTTGCTGATATTATTCGTTTGTGAACGAAAAATCTTGTTCATAGTTGATGATTTTTATTTTCTTCCTTCTAAGAAGAACGTAAAACTTTTTGGACTACAATGCTTCCTTCTCTTCCGATCTAACTTGTTGAATTCCTATCAAGTCCATCATATATTACTTTAACTCACTCGTTAAGTATTTCAATGCACCAGTCCTATAAAAACTTTTTACATTCGATTTTCTATCAGTCCTGCACAGAGGCTTCCGTGAATGTCTCAGAACAAGTATTTTTTTTTTTTTTAACAGGGTAAGGTTTTCAGCCTGACATCAAACCTCCAACCTAGAGAACGACCCGCATCAAACTGTCCGGGACTGCTTATTCAATACATTTCCAACTAACTTCAATATGTAGAGTGTATTTCCTTATTCATTAAGTAAGGACTCACCATGCCGTGATAGCAGTAACTCACACTAAATAGTATGCAACTAATTAATTAATATTGAAAATGTCGAAAGAACTAACTAATAATGGTGGTCTATAAATTTCTTGAGGCCAATTCTCTAATATTGTTAGTGCAGTTTTTTGTTCATAAGTGCAGAAGCAGTTAAATGAATCAATTGAACATGTAGGGCTAATCGAAGTAATTTCTGTGGTAAATATGTACGAGTTGAGAATAATTCCTATCCGTTGTGAGCTGATTATTAAACAATTGGAAATAAAAAGTGACTGTTCGTGTTCATATCCAAGATTGCTTGTAAACGAGAGGTCTCTGAAATCTCTGCGGTAAAGGTGGTTTTACTGTAACAATTATGACCGTCGTGTTGAAAAGATATATTAAAATCAATAGAATTATTTGTTTAATTTTTTTCACAGTGTTCAAACTAATCAAACTTGCCATTTATATACATTTGAATATTTTTTTTTCTATGTACGTAGCAGGGTTGGAAAAAATAGTTTTTTTTTAAAAAAAAAGAACAGAACAGGTGTTTAAAACATGAAAGAGGTGTTTAAAATGTTTTAAACCACACACGAAAAACACATGTTTTAAACATTTTGAAAAGTTTAAAACATGATTTTAAACTTATGTTTCAAAATCGGGTAATAGCTTATTTGTTAAGATTTCTTGCTCTTTACTAGCAACCAGTGATGTTATTCTAATTCTATAACAACCAGTTCTGTATATATATACATACATACCATATATATATATATATATATATATATATATATATATATATATATATATATATATATATATATATATATATATATAGAGAGAGAGAGAGAGAGAGAGAGAGAGAGGGAGAGAGAGAGGGAGAGAGAGAGGAGAGTAGATGGATACGTAGATAAATAGATATAACTCTCTTAGGAAACAAACCGTACAAGGTAGACAAAACCAATTTTTTTTACTGGATACCACAAGTGACAAGAAGTGACCTACATTGCTAACTAACTAATACAACGTGGTGTGACGAAATTAGGTACTACTGCAAATATCTAGGAAACAAATTACCCAACATTGATGGTTGTCAAAAATTATTGAAAAGACCTTAATCCATTATGGATCGGCAAGTGTTGATAATATGTATGCGTTTCAAATATACGTAGACCTAAATAACCCTCATCACTACACTCATTTGATCAAAGTTTTCATTCTTGATATCTGAGCATTTGAGATTAAGAAATAAATCGCTTATACTTTTTTTCTCAGAATCATATGTTCAGAGTTTCTTCTAGACATATTTTTTTTGGGGAGAAGTGCCTCCCCCAGAGCTCAGAGTTTCCCGGAGGAGACCAAAATAATACATCTATAAAAACAGAACAGTGCCCCCCCCCCGGAACATTGTTTCTTAAAGAAACACTGCATATGTTTAACCCTTTAGCTGTGAGAATTTCTGAAAACAAAGATAGTTAAACTAAAATTTATTGTTCCTGAGTATAACTGGGAAAAATTTACTGTTATGTCTGGTTATAATAAACGGTTCTGCGAACTCGGAATATTTAACAACCGTATCTAGCGAACCGGTAGGCACCGACTGAATAGCACCACTGCTTGTAACCGACCTTTTCATTTATTTTATCCCTGTTAAGACTACAATATGTTGGGTACAGAATATTTCAGTATAGATTAGTAACTCTTAACTTATTTCATATAACGACCCCCTTTTATTACACCCTCTTGCCAATAACTCTCATAAGTACTTTCTTGCTTGTATTACAATTTTTAGGTAGATTTTAAAATCTACCAGTATAGAGATTTCACACAATCTATCAAGATACATGATGAAATAAAAGTACTCACCACCCTTGTGTTTGAGAACGGGTTGAAGGAGAATGATGAAAGTTGAAAGTGGTCTGACTCATTAGATAGTGCTATCAAGCATCATGACGACCATCTTGATTGCCATTCGAAATTTTAAATGAAAAGGGAGTCATTTTACATGTTTTGAGGTTAGAATTTTACCAGAAATACGCTTGTGCGGTTAGTTTAACCCTAAGACAAGTCATTTCAAAGTTACTGTTCTGAAAGTTTTTTAGTTATGTCCTTAGGGGATAAATTCACGTTTCCTGGAGGCGGGTGAGATTTTAGTTGTAAAAATTGATTACTATTGCAGAACACTGATGATAATAAAAATATTTTAAAATAATAAATTTTCGAAAAGTAATATTTGGAGCACACTTCGCGTTGTGTTAACTTTAGAATATTTTCTGCAAGCCTATGTAATTGGTTGCTTTTTTTTCAAGTTAATATTTTATTGAAGAAAAGTAATGTTTGCGGCGTTCAGAGCACAATGAATCCAAGTCCATTTTCAATAAAGTTCAGTTTTGCTCAGCAAATGAATTCTATTTCAAAACATAATATCTTCGCAGTCAAGAGTCCGAAATAAATAAAACTAAATCCACGAGAAAAGGGCGTGGGATAATTTTATATGACTGCCACTAGACAGGGGCGTCAGTGGGGCCAAGAGGGCAGCCTACCATGAATCTCAGATTTTGGGGACAGTAAGGCAGTTTTTGTCCAACAGAATAAGTTTGTGGTTCTTACACCGAATAAATACGGAGGAAATATAGATGATCAAAACTGGAACGTTGCTTAGCCCAATTTCCAGAATTTTAAGCAGGCCGGAAACTCGAAAGTAGTGAAACCTTTGAAATCCTAGGCCAAAAAATAAACAAAAGAGCAATTTAGGCCTATAGTTCCTTACGACCAATAGAAATGGTGATCAAAGTCCGTATTTATTCGATATAAGGACTTCAATTTTTTCTCTCTGGATTTTGCTCAGCAAAGGTTTTCTAAACTTGCATTACTGCTATCAACATCTGAAATTTTTGAGGCTAGGGGGCAGATGACATCTAAACGGACTCCTCTCTCTAGCGGCAAACATATAAAACTCTAGATTGCACCTTGTCATGTAGTTTTTCTTTCTTTCATTTCGGATTCTTTCTTTCTCTGAAGATATATGTATGAAGACTGAGAACCTTCATGTAGGATCAACGAATGCCTGCGATACTTCAGAAGCACAATTTAGCAAAGAACGCTCTGTTTGTTTTCTAAATACAACAGAAAAACTTGTTTCCATGATAATTGTTTTATTTATTTTAATATCAGTTCTATAAGTAGTCCAACCTTTGACTACGACACTTTCTTGCAAGTTAACTGATAAGCATTTAAACAGTACAATAAACGTTAAAAACAAAGGGGAAAAAAAGACAAAATAAATTGTAGATCATCACATTGACCTGCTGTAGATACGAGAAGTCAAAACATTCACATGGGAAGAAGATAGTCTTTTGAATGAGAAGCACTTTTTGACCATTTTCTTTCTCTGGCAGATTTTTTTTTTACAAAATAAAATAAAATAAAAATAAACACGTGAATTTAATTTGGTAATTATAATAGCAAGAATTTCACTGGCTTTTTTATCAGTTTGAAAATTCTCTTCAGCGTTTTTTTTTAGAGGGGGCAAAAATAATTTAGAGAGGGGCTGTCTCTGGCTCCACCCTGGCCACGGGCCTGGAAGCAGTTTTTGACCACTTTCTTTCTCTGGCAGATTTCTTTTTTACGAAAATAAAATAAAATAAAAATAAGGATATGTTTAAAACAAGTCTTAAAAAATACACGTGTTTAAAACAAAATGTTTAAAAGGTATACAAAATTTGTTTAAAACAAAATCAATTGCTTAAAACAAGTTTTATTTATTTATTTTAAATATTTTGTTTTAAACAAAACAGCCCTGGTACGTAGATTACTAAACTAACTTCCATTAGTGTTGAAACAACATGTCTTCCATGCGGTGAAGTGCTTGTTATTTTATTTATGAACGCCTGCTAAAAGCCATCTATATAACTCATTCTATTTCACTCCATTTTCGTTGTTTCGAAAGCAATTTAACTGCAAATGATATAAGTATTGTAGCTAAAATTATCCCAATGATTCTTAGTTTCCATAAACAAAAACAAGTATTATTCCATTAGGGATAAATGCATTCGTAGGATAGGAAAAGTATGATGTTATTGTCTTGTAATAATTAATGAGAGGAAATATTATGGAAAGTTCTCTTAAATTGATTTTCAACATAAAGTGGAAAATGGACAGGGAGAAACACATTTTATATCTTTCAAGACACTCACCAAACGAGCTATATGAAACATAGATTTAAACGCAAGACTTAGAACTACGTTTGTTCGAGAAATTTAACAAACGAATGTAAAGTTACCAATGCCAATTCTGTATGCAATGAGGAATTTAATAAATAATTTGGGAGTGAAATGAAGTAAGTACTGTCAAATATTTCCAATAAAGTTTAATACTCAACTGAGTGAGTAAATAAATTTACTTAGTTTAAATTTACTTAAATAAGAGAAACATTAAATTACATGTGTTATACTTAGACTAAATAAAATGCACGCTCACAATCTAAAATTATGGAAACAGTATAACCGATATAAAAATTTTGTCATATTTCTTGATTCGTTTTTTAAAGTTTCTACATTTATGCTTAGAGTGAAATTGCCGTAATCGTACCGTCTCCTAAATCGTACCACTACCTTTTCCGGAAAGACGCATAGTACCACTTGCCATCTAATGAGTTTGTTGGAAACTACTCATTAATCTCATAATTCACCAGTTGGTTCATTGTCTAGAAAAGGCGCTGTAACGTTTTGTGTTGTGAAAAAGAAAATCAAGCAATTTGATGTAAGAAATTGGCAGCTTTTCGTAAGATCTGTTATTCAGGTAAGTAAAAAGCAATTATTTCCAATAATATAGTAGTTTGGTGCATAGTGTGCACTACATATTTAGAGAGGTACTGGTTACGGTCAAGGTCATATTTAGTGATAATATGGAATGTTTGGTTTATTAGCATAGTTTCCTAAATCGTACCTTAAGCAAGTTGCTAAAATCGTACTGGTACGATTTGGGCGACTTTGGGTAGTGATGATTTTCTTCGTTATCTACTTTCAGCATTCAGTACAAGATGCCAAAAAGACAGTACGGAAAGTGGGACCCACAAGAAATGCAACAAGCTCTGAATGAATTATTTAGGGCTGGAAATATTGGATTTAATGAGTGTTGTCGTAAATATCAAATACTAAACTACCTTTAAGAGGCATCTTATGAATAAGGTCAAAAGAGGCACACAACGTTCACTTGCGAGTGGTGTAAATGGAAGAGGAACAGCGTTACCTCCTGATGCAGAAGATGAACTTGTTTCCCAGATCATAAGATTCGAAGAATGCCTTTTTGGTCTAAGTGTTACAGATGTACGGTAACTTGCCTATGAAATCATCAAAGCTAATCCACATCTTTCCAATCCTTTTAACAAGAACAAAAATATAGCAGGAAAGAAGTGGTACTATGCTTTTATGAAGAGGCATCCTGACTTTTAAGTCTAAGACAACCTCAATGTACCTCTATTGCTCGAGCAAAAGGTTTCAACAAAGCCAATGTTCAAGAATTTTATGATATATTAGAAAAAGTTGTGGATGAACACAAGATTGATGCTCTTCACATTTTCAATGTGAATGAGTCTGGTTTCTCAACTGTTCAAAAGAGGTAACCGAAAATCATTGCAAAACGAGGGAAACAGAGTAGGCGCATTAGCAACTGGGGAAAGAGGAGTTTGCCTGTACAAGTGTTTCAGGAAATTACGTCCCACGAATGGTAATTTTTAAGAGACAGAGAATGCATCATGCTTTGTCACGTAGTGCTCCACCTGGAACCTTAGTTGAAGTGTCTGATACGGATACATAAACAGTGAATTATTCATTAAGTGGCTTGAACATTTCATTGAGTATGTGAAACCATGAGTGAACAACAAAATACTGCTTGTATTGGACGGTCACACTACTTACTCTAAGAGAATAAAGGCAATTCAGTTGGCTGAAGAAAATGGAGTCCTTCTCCTACAACTGCCAGGTCATACTATACACAGACTACAACCACTCGATGTTTCTGTCTTTAAACCTTTGGAGACATTCTATGAGCAAGCCGTTGCAAAATGGTTCCATACAACTGGGGGAAAGCCTCCTCAACAATTTGATGTTTGCAGTCTTTTGGCGGAAGCTTATGGGAGAGCAGCTACTATTAGTAGCGCTGTTAGTGGTTTCCGAGCAACTGGTATCTGGCCAGTCAACCTCGATGTGTTTGACGAACATGACTTGTTGCAAGCAATGCTTTCACGACTCCACAAGAAGTAATATCAACAGGAGTATCCAATAACGAAAATGAACCTTATGCGAAAGAGGAAGATAAACAACTAAATAGTGCATCAATGTTAGCTACCAAAACATCAATCATCAACTCAACTGCAAGTGGCGAAAATACAAGTGTCTCATCATTGCTTCAAGTATCAGTGGAAACAATATGTCCATTGCCACAATTAGTTCGTGAAACAACACGTAGAATGCCACAAAAAGCTATTCAGTTCACTTCTAGTCCCTATAAGAAATTATTGCAAACATCAAAAGAACAACACCGTGAAAGAAAATGCCAAAAGTTAAGAGAAACTTCAGTGTGTGGAAAGTCATGAGGCAAACAAGAAGGAGGCTTTCAATTGGTGAAGAAACGACTTTTTTCACCAGATCATACGGAGGAAAATTGGTATTGTAGTTTAGCAGTGAAGCTGTTGTTGAAGATATGGTGCGATGTTTCAAGTGTAATCAATGGGTTCACGAAGAGTGCGATGGAGTGAGCAAAAAGGTCAAAATGTACATATGTGACTTTTGTACTGTTTAAAACATTGTAGAACTACCTGGCATGGAGCAAAGCAGATGAATACATATTACATTGCTTTACGTTGTTTGTAGTTACCTGACATTTGTAACGTTGTGTTTGTATTACATTAGTATGATCTATTTTGATGCCTTTTTGCTTGTTTGGAAGTAAGACGATCATTTCTTAGATGCTCCTTTATTATTGTTTGCGCAGAAGTTCAGAGTCTAAGTGAAAACAATCTTTCCAATACTGTGCAGCATATTCATCTCATAGACAAGTCTAATGTCTTAATATTTCATAATCTGATCTACATTTCTATAACATTTAACGGTTTCATTGGTTTTGAGATAGTAAATGCGAGAGAGTAATAAGGCAATGATAAACAGAAATATTGATGTAAGATTAGTTGTATTAGCCTGCAGCTACGGCTTCCCTATATGTCTATTTGTTAGTATTGTATGATCCAACAAACAAGTAGCCTGTTCCTTTTTTGTTTATTTTAGTTAGAAGTGACACGGTCTTAATCTACATATATATATATATATATATATATATATATATATATATATATATATATATATATATATATATATGTCCGTGTGTGTGTGTGTGTGTGTGTGTGTGTTTAACCACACGTGATAAGCGCAAACATATCCTTTTCCATGTTGCATTTTATAGGCGCGTGTTCTGTAGGATGTTTATTTCATAGGCGTAGTCTATAAGGTCGTTGTTTTCGTACTCCTTCTCGTATTTGTTTCGTTTCGTATTTGTACTTCTAACACTTAAATGCTTCGTTGGTTTTACGACATTTGTATCAATGATCAATGCAAGAAAATAATAAGACAATAATAAACAATATCATTGACGTTTTTCTTCACATTTTCCATCCTCTTAATTCCTGATATGCTGATACGATTTAGGCGACTATAAGGTACGATTTAGAAGACTCGTTTCCAAAATCGTACCGTTCGAAAGGTTCGAAAAACTGCGCAATTTTTTCCAATAAAAGAACAACCTAATTACTGTAGTAATATTTTGTGCCTAAGATGTCTGCCATTATATTGATGTGCTTCAATTTCCTTTATTTTTATCCCTCGATTTTCAGAAAAATCTTAACTGTAAAGTGGTACGATTTTGATAACTTCACTCTATATTTGCGGATTTTTCGAAGCTACTTTTCACAAAGAGCGATATATCTATATCAGGGTTGTTTTGTTTAAAAGAAAATGTTTAAAAGAAATTATTAAAACTTGTTTTAAACAATTGATTTTGTTTAAAACAAATTTTATATACATTTTAAACATTTTGTTTTAAACGCGTGTATTTTTTAAGACTTGTTTTAAACATATCCTTATTTTTATTTTATTTTAATTTTTGTAAAAAGAATTTGCCAGAGAAAGAAGGTGGTCAAAAACTGCTTCCAGGCCCGTGGCCACTCCCTCTAAAAAAACACGCTGAAGAGAATTTTCAAACTGACACAAAACCAGTGAAATTCTTGGTATTATAATTACCATAAATTCAACTTTGCGAATTCTACTCATTTATGTGTAAACAGTATCATAGTCCACAACGTTAGGTGTGAATATAAGTAAACTGCAATGCCTCTCTTATTTTGGAAGGTAGAAAATTGAGTACAAACGCTCAATGAAAAAGATGTCGCATATCTATAACTGTCTTCTCGTAAGAATATAATTTGATAATGATGTTGTAGGGCACTTTTAATACTGATACTATGTGTATAATCAGAAGTATAGTTGTGGTAAATTTCATAGGAAAATAGTTATAAATACGAAAATTAGAATGAGTAAAACAAAATATTGCTAAATGGAGAAGGAAGTTTTATTTTCGTTTTATTGTTCTTATTTACTGCTCTTTTGACATGGAATTTGCCAGATACATGTCTTTTCCAATTATACAATACTAACATTATAAGAAATTCCGGGCGAATTCTTTATGAATTATATTTCTAAAACAACATATTTATAGTCGTGCGACAATAATTTTGGACATGAGTGTACCTCGCAAACAGCTCGTATTAAGCATACAAAAATGAAACAAAAAATTACGTTCGATTATACATATATAATATTCCCATTTAAGTTTTTCTATTAATGAATGCAAGTGCTTTGGTCTCAGTATTTTTATCTCATCATTCTTAGGAGTTAATACAAACAAAAAGCTGCAGTAAATGTTTACGAGAAATTAATAATTTGTAAAACAATACTACAAAATAGCCCTTACCGCTGGTCTAGTGAATAGGGCGCGCGTGTTTGAACGTGATCTACCTGTGGTTTGATACCCGTGGAATTCTTGAAAACGAAAGCAATATGGTGGTACGTATTTCACTTTAAACTGCAAGCTTCGCGTTTTTTATACCCTCGGTACTGAAAAAAAGATACTAAATTTTAAGAAACAAACAAACAAGTTGGCCTTCAACAAAATGAGAATGTGAAGGAAAATATTGTTTTATTATTATTATTATTATTTAGACAGAAACATAAATCAATTTTAATGAACATGAGGGTGGAGCGTTTTGCACTTTGGTTGGAAATTCGATGACGGCTAGTGCGGAAAAAGTGCCATTAGTGGCACTGACCTTACTGATTTTTTTAAAAAAATTTTTTGGACAACCCCTTACCCTGCCCCAACGGACTTATTTCTAAATGTTTGGTTAGGCAACATGCACAACATCAATGACAGAAAAGCTACTTGTGGTCATTTTTAGAGTTACCTTATGGCTATAATACAGTTATTTTATTAAACGAAACTTGTGGCAATGCCAGTAAATAATTTAAAAATATTTATGAGTCAAAGCAGAGCCATATTAGCTCAGTTGTTGGAATTAATGCCCATATTTTGTTTGGAATGCCACTAGGCATAGCCCTTGATATAACACGATTTTCCTTGTGCAACTCTTCGCTTATTTTGCTCTGCACGCAAAATAACCCAAAACTCACCACGAGGAAGTGGTTGCACATCGAGTTACGCCCACCCACCCACCCAATTGGCATACGTTGGCATTTGACCTTAGGTCACGTAGTTCTTCTTGGCCTCGAAGCGAGGCATTCTTGTTCTAGACTTCAGTTTTGCTCTAACGTAGATATCTCTTGCGTTCTGGCCGCATATTTTCAACGCTGCCTCGGACACCAGCTTCACTGTGCATTCCACAGCTTGACTATGGCAAGGGAATGTTGTTAGAGCAGGGCCGGCGCTAGCAATTTTGCCGCCCTGGGCAGTGCTTTTACATGCCGCCCCTTTAATCCACAAACCTTATTTTGACAGATGACGTTCAAGTGTCATTTAAAAACATGTATAAAATGGAAAAGTAAACAAAAAAATGAACTAGCTTTCTGGAATGCTTACGTACAGTAATATTTAAACGACTCTATGCTGACCCAATATTCAGTATGCTCGATTTCACTGTATATCTGTAATATACAGCAGCGCATACAGAAAATAAAATGTTAAAAAATATACTTCAGTCATGACTAAGAATTTTAATTTTTAGGCTTATTTTATATCAAAAGGCGTTTTCAATAGAGTATGGAGCAAGAAAATAATTTGTAAATCAGATATTACGGTAAATCTAAGTGATTAGCCTAAGCCTTATAATGTTCTAAAACACAACAGAGATACATAAATTTAACATACCTTAATCAGTGGTGCTCACGCCCCCTCATGTCCATGACGCACCTCTCCTCAATTGTCTATCCGTAGGTGTTCTTGCATGAAAAAAAAATCTTTTCGATTAATTTTTACATCCCCTCAAACATATTTATATAGATTTTAACCAACCCAAATACTTCAATGACGCAGTTTGCGTCACAGCCCCCCTTTGGGGCACCACTGCCTTAATTGACAGAAACTTTTCTTGCTTTGATATAAGCAAATTCCTTTATCACATTCACGTACTCCAATGTTTTAGCCAATTTGTGTTCTATTGATATCATCGCTAGACCAGTCAAGCGTGTTTCAGATATGGAAGAACGTAGATAGTTCTTAACCCGGAAATGCATAGTGGGGTCCAGCCTGACCCCAAGTGAACTACCGACGTCTAGTGTCAAAAATTAAAAGTAATTAGAACAATCTCCCTCTGTGTAATTTCAGTTGAGTGTCAGACATCGTGAGTGACGGTCACACTATTTCTTTACTCCTTCACAGTACTTGACAATCAAGGGTCTGGTGTCGGCCTGGACCCCGCTATATGTTTACGTATGTAAAATTTTGGTATTGAGTGTTTATTTCGTGAACTGTTTCTTGCGGACTTTTATCATGTTGGGAAGACGAGCTCGTCAAGATTCACTGTCCATTAACCCAAATGAGTTACCCAGTGTTGTGAACTCAATTTTAGATAATAACGATAATTTTGATAGGGACGCTGACAATAGTGATACGTTCATTCAGGGGCGGACTGGCCCACCCTGCTACCCTGCAAATGCAGGATGGCCTCCCCAAACAGGTGGGCCCCCTCCACCAATTTTAAAAAGATGTGCTCAATTAAACCTACCACCATCAAAAATATGGCAGGGTAACTCCCACAAACTTGTGTTTTTTATAAAAAGGACGTAAAGTTAAACTTTCATGAATAGACCTTATTCTTCTTCACGTTTATCGACTTGAAAAGGTTCCGTCTATGAGACAATCAGGCCCTAAAACATTGCGGGGTTTGTGATACAGCAGCTATTAAAAACGAGCACGTTAACTACTACTTTTGTAAATATAAGAAACACAGTAGATTTCAGGCTGTTAATGGATTTAGATACCATTGCCTACTCCGGTGCTTTTACAAGCCGGCGAGTGGCGATGTTTTAAAGAAACAATAGTTTCGTAGATATTGTTATTGTGGAAAGTGGAGGTAGAGCCGGAACTCTTTTGAACTGCATTGTCCTCAGACCAAGCTTCGAAGAAAGAAATCGGAAAACTTCGTTTTTTTTTTCAGTGCGGTAAAGCGAAAAGAAATTAGTCGCCACTATCAACGATTGTTTTATACAGACCTCAAACAATTACTATGAAGTTGCTGCCCTCGGCTCGTGTTTTATTTGTATATTACATCGAAGAGCAAATCCGATAGCAGCAATTCAATTATTGGAACACCGGTTACGTGTCGTTTGTCGTGGAAGGCAGATGTGGTTGTGTGAGTATGGATGGTAGGAGTGATTGTAAGATTACTGTAAAGAAAAAAATATAAAAGTGGTGCTAAAAAGCGAGAACACAAACGAAGATGTGGTTTACAAAAAGCTGCATCTGACCCAAAACAACGTAGGCTATTTGAATCTGTGAAGCCCCAAGAAACAAATGAGCGTGATGTGACTCATTCGAGTACTGCAGGACAGTTACCAGGTATTTTTTTGTTTTTCTGTCTAAGGTGTTTATAAATTATAATGTATACACCACGTCTTTGGATGATTTCATTCAATTGTAGCGTATCTTTTATGGCTATTTTTACTTGAAATTACACAACTTTAACAGGCGAATACGAAATTAACTGAACTGTTTGCTGCCGCGTAGTGCTTTCAAACGGGTCAGATCCGGCTTGATATGAAAATGCCAATAAAAAATGATAATGCAAATTACACACTGTATGAGTTACTATTAAAATGTTCCTACTTCAGATTTTTTGTAATTAATGTTTTGTTTTTGTATGAATATAGGGATACTATTTATGGGTTCGAAGATGGACTTTTATATGTAATACATAATAAAGAATGCCAAGTACTTTTTTTACATTTTTATACAATGGGCCCTCATTTCAGTTTAGCAGGGTGGGCCCCATGGCTGCGTTCATTGATAATTTAGAAGTTGACCACGAGATGTCCGACGAACAATGTGCATCAGAAAGTGAGAATGAAACAGCTGAAACTGATAGTGACACTGTTGGTAGTTCAAACGTAATAAAGGAAAAAAAGGGTTTCTGTTGGTCGCTAGAGCCACGTGCTCAAACTCTTCGCCCTGTTGCACGGAATATTATTCGGATTCCGAAAGGCAAAGGTGCAGCACAAAATGTGAAGACAGGAACAGAAGCCTGGAGTGTCCTTACAGCAGATATAATAAAATTTATTGCTGTGCATACAAATGAAGAAATTACAAAACAGAGAACAAAGTATGCATCAGATACGTCTTACGTTCACAACACAAGTGAAGAAGAGTTGAGTTGAGTTGATTTTGAGTTTAACGTCCCGTTCAGCAGCGAGGCTATGTGAGACGTGGACCTACTGATTAACGTGGAATCCGAACCTCATGAGCTCCCGCCGGGAATCGAACCCGGGCCTCCCACGCCATAGGCGTGTACGCTAACCGATTAGCCACGGAGGAGCTCTCACAAGTGAAGAAGAAATCAAAGCTCTGATAGGGTTATTGTATATTTCAAGTGCTCAAAAAGATGGACACCTAAGTACCGTACTAAGAGAATGTGGTCCACTAAATTCGGTTTGCCCATTCGTTGCATAATGTCTGAATGTCGTTTCAGATTTTTGATAAACTGTTTACGTTTTGATGATAAGTCAACTCGTAATCAACAAGATATATTTGCTCCAATTCGAGAATTATGGGAGAAGTTTATAACAAAGTGTACCGAAAGTTATGTTCCACGAGAATACTGCACAATGGATGAGCAACTTTCAGGGTTTCCTGGCAACTGTCCTTTTAGAGTTTACATTGCTTCCAAGCCCAATAGATGTGGGTTAAAAATAGTAACGATGTGCGACGCAACAATGTTCCAAATGATAAGTGCCATTCCTTATATTGGAGCTGAAGAAAATCGTACAAAAGAGCCTCTTGCTATACAATATGTGAGGGTTATCATCAAGTTTGCATGGATCAGGCAGAAACCTGACGATGGATAATTGGTTTACATCAGTTCCCCATTGCAGATGAAATGCTGAGGCACAATCTTACAATAGTTGGAGCATTACGAAAAAATAAGCCAGAGATTCCGCCGTTCTTCCAGCCTTCTCGCAAGAAAGACATTGGAACATCTGAGTTCGCATTCCATAAGGAAAAATTGTTGGTTTCGTACTGTACCAGAAAAGGAGAAAGCGTTTTATTGTTATCAACCATGCATACGAGTAAGGATATAAATGAAAAGACTAAGAAACCGGAAATTATTCACTTCTATAATGAAACTAAAGGTGGCGTTGACACCTTTGACGAACTTTGCCATACATATACAGTGACACGCAAAACTAGGAGGTGGCCTCTAAGATTCTTTTATGGTATTCTGGATCAAGCTGGTGTCAATGCTTTGGTTTTGCTTAAAATTGCTAATCCTGGGGTGAAGATCAATCGGTTGAATTTTTCAACGGAGCTAGGAGTGGAATTGGCACGAGAGCACATGGTTCAGGGTTCTATTTCTCAAAATTTCAATAATGAACTAAAAAATTCTATAAGAAATATTCTCGGAATTCCAGAGGGCAATGAGAGATCTGAAGCTAATCAGGACAATGACTCACAGAAATGTGGAAGATGCTATCAGTACCCGAGAGCAAAAGACAGAAAAGCACGCCGTCAGTGTCGAAATTGTCGGAGACCAATATGTCGAGAGCACAAAAGAGACATTTGTTCTTCATGTCCATAAGTGAGATACGAAATGTACGAGCATAAATCACATTTTTGAATATTTGTGTTATTTGAAAACTATACTCATAAAAGTATTTTATATTTTTGGTAATGTCCCGAAATATAATTTCAAATGTGTTATTTTGATTTAAAAAATACTTTGTGATCATAGTGACAATCACATCAATAAC
Organism: Thermobia domestica; assembly: GCF_964235325.1. Classification (NCBI taxonomy): domain Eukaryota; kingdom Metazoa; phylum Arthropoda; class Insecta; order Zygentoma; family Lepismatidae; genus Thermobia; species Thermobia domestica. The sequence goes on from NC_137464.1 coordinate 152,282,043, forward strand.
TTTTTGCTTAAAATAATATGTTGTTTGTAGTTACATATAAATATCTTGGTATTTATATATGATGCAATTTATTAGTTTTAATTACAGAATAACATCTGAAAACAGGTTCTATATTACTCTATTTCTATTAAAAAAAGAGAGTTAAATAAACTGTGTTTATCTGTGTTCCTAAAAATTATAAAAATTAGTAGTATGTATCTAAAATTTTGATGGGGTCCATATAGACTCCACCTATGCATTAAAGGGGGCAATTTTCACCTATGCAGTCCCGGGTTAATAAGCTTAAGTTTCGAAAAACGCCTTTCTCCACTTGCCACTGTTACCGGTAAGGTTAACAAAATTCTAAGTGCAACACTGACATTGGGAGCAAAGTTATGTTTATTAATTAATTTGAAAGTATCTTTTAGTGAACTGTTAGGCTTAATTATAGCAGATAACACTTTCAGTTCGTCCTTCAAATCACTGGGGTTAATATCTTTCTATTCTTCGTTTGTTAAAATGCTAGCAAGTTTAGTACACTTTTCATACAAAAGTTCAGGTGGCATATCTTTAAAATTACTTATATCGTAAAGTAAATCGAAATACTCGTCGTGATATTTAAGTTGTTCAAACCTTTCTCTTATAGCTAAGCGTTAGAACTTTGTAATAAAAATCGATCTTGTATCTTGTTTGTGGATCTTCAATAGCTTCGTCCTCTGCCTTGCACTGAAACTGTCTGTTCTTCTTGGGAGACCCGGGTTCGATTCCCGGCGGGAGCTCAAGTGGTTCGGATTCCACGTTAATCAGTAGGTCCACGTCTCATATAGCCTCGCTGCTGAACGGGACGTTAAACTCAAAATCAAGTCAACTCAACTGTCTGTTCTTTCGACTTCCAGCTTGCACTGTATTACATATCCGTGGATCATACATATTTAATGCTGATGCCAACTCTGTCGAATCAACTGAGTAAGATTGAAACTTTGGATCATTTCTTCTCTCGAAGTACCCAGATATATTTTCAAGAATTTCTACTGCATCCAACACATGAGAATCAGTGCTTTGAAGATTTTTGCTTACTATGTTTATGTGAAGTAAAAAGACATATCAGACAATGAGTGCGTAAAGGAAAGGAAAGATAATAGAACGCAACTGGTTTGCTATACACAGAGCATCGTCGGCGACCATTCTATCTGTTCCATTGTCATTACTTATTTGAAGTAAGGCATCATAAACTTCCCCTATTTGATAACTGAGTCAAAGCATCAATTCGGCTCTTCCACCTTCTGATGGTTAATGATTTTAAAGTGAGACTGCCAATATGTTCCTTTAGTATGGCCCAACGTTGAACTGACGCAAAAAAGTCATAAACATTTTTTAGTTATACAAAAAATGAAATATTTCTCAAGAAAAAAATATGCTGTACGATTTACTATATTCGGAATGAACAATTTGAAAATTGGTCAAAAACTCGCTGTTAGAACCTAAATGTCTCTAGATGCTACAGGCTAGAACGGCCTGTCTCAAGTGGGAGTGTGCCTTTTGCATACATGGAGAGGAGCGTTAGAATATTACTGAATAGAAAACAATAAAAAAGACACCTTAATAATCTTATGCACTCTAGCTAAAAATCTTGTCTACGCTGCTGCAAGGGAAATATTGAACGAGATACCTGTGGCTAGTAGTTTGATAATTGAAAATGAGGAGCAATGCTGTGAATTTCGTGAGTGAGTATTTTCTTGAATGTGAGTGAAGTAAGTTCAATTACATTCTCAGGTGAACATAATTTTATTTTTCCATGTAAGCCTATTACGAAGCATTATATTTTGAGGGTCCATTTAATTGTAGTGCGACATCTTCAAATTCGAATTTTAACTAGCTCAGAATTTTGTCCAATTTTTGTCCATTTTTGTCCACCAAAGAAAAAAATTTGTACCATTAAAATAAACGAGGGAGGGCCATTTCAAAATTTGGGGCACTTCGATCACCTGTAGTGCGACATCTTCAAATTCGAATTTTAAGTAGCTCAGAATTTTGTACAATTTTTGTCCATTTTTGTCCACCCAAGAAAAATTTTGTACCATTAAAATAAACGATGGAGAACCATTTCAAAATTTGGGGCACTTCGATGACCTGTAGTGCGAAATCTTTAAATTCGAATTTTAGCTAGCTCATAATTTTGTCCATTTTTGTCCACCCAAGAAAATATTATTGTACCATTAAAATAAACCAGAGAGGGCCATTTCAAAATTTGGCCGAAACATTTAGCTGTAGTGCGACATCTTCAATTTGGAATTTTAAGTAGCACAGAATCTTGTCCAATTTTTGTGCTTTTTTGTCCACCCAAGAAAAAATTTTCTACCATTAAAATAAACGAGGGAGGGCCATTTCATAATTTGACCGAACCATTTAGCTGTAGTGCATCTTCAAATTCGAATTCTAACTAGCTCAGAATTTTGTCCAATTTTTGTCCATTTTTGTCCACCCAAGAAAAAATGTGTACCATTAAGATAAACGAAGGAGGACCATTTCAAAATTTGCCCGAACCATTTAGGTGTAGTGCGACATCTTTAAATTCCAATTTTAACTAGCTTAGAATGTTCACCAAATTTGTCCATTTTTGTCCACTCAAGAAAAAATTTTGTACCATTAAAATAAACGAGGGAGGACCATTTCAAAATTTAGGCCACTTCGATGATCTGTAGTTCGACATCTTCAAATTTGAATTTTAACTAGCTCAGAATTTTGTCCATTTTTTGTCCATTTTTGTCCACCCAAGAAAAAAATTTTATACCATTAAGATAAACAAGCGAGGGCCATTTCAAAATTTGGCCGAAAGATTTAGCTGTAGTGCGACATCTTCAATTTCGAATTCTAAGTAGCTCAGAATTTTGTCCAATTTTTTTTCCATTTTTGTCCACCCAAGAAAACAAATTTGTACCATTAAAATAAACGAGGTAGGGCCGTTTCAAAATTTGGCCGAACCATTTAGCTGTAGTGCGGCATCTTAAATTTCGAATTTTAAGTAGCTCAGAATCTTCTCCAATTTTTTGTATTTTTTCCACCCAAGAAAAAATTGTGTAGCATTAAAGTAAACGAGGGAGGGCCATTTAAATATTTGGGGAACTTCGATCACCTGCAGTGCGACATCTTCTAATTCGAATTTTAAGTAGCTCAGAATTTTGTCCAATTTTTGTCCATTTTTGTGCACCCAAGAAAAAAGTTTGTACCATTAAAATAAACGAAGGAGGCCATTTCAAAATTTGGTCGAACCATATACTTGTAGTGCGATATATTCAAATTCGAATTTTAACTAGCTCAGAATTTTGGCCAATTTTTGTCCATTTTTGTCCACCCAAGAAAAAAATTCTACCATTAAAATAAGCGAGGGATGGTCATTTCAAAATTTGGGGCACTTTGAACACCTGTAGTGCGACATCTTCAAATTCGAATTTTAAGTAGCTCAGAATTTTGTCCAATTTTTGTCTATTTTTGTCAACCCAATAAAAAATTTGTACCACTAAAATAAACGTGGGAACTCCATTTCAAAATTTTGCCGAATCATTTACCTGTTGTTTGACATCTTCAAATTCGAATTTTAAGTAGCTCAGAATTCTTTCCAATTTTTTTTCCATTTTTGTCCAGCCAAGAATAAATTTTCTACCATTATAATAAACGAAGGAGGGCCGTTTCAAATTTTGGCCCAACCATTTAACTGTAGTGCGACATCTTCAAATTAGAATTTTAGCTAGCTCAGCATTTTGTCCAATTTTTGTTCATTTTTGTGCACCCAAGAAAAATTTTGTACCATTAAAATAAACGAGGGAAGGCCATTTAAAAATTTGGGGAACTTCGATCATCTGTAGTGCGACATCTTCTAATTCCAATTTTAACTAGCTCAGAATTTTGTACAATTTTTGCCCATTTTTGTCCACCCAAGAAAAAAATTTCTACCACTATAGTAAACGAGGGAGGGTCATTTCAAAATTTGGGGCACTTCGATCACCTGTATTGCGATATCTTCAAATTCGAATTTTAGCCAGTTCAGAATTTTGTCCAATTTTTGTCCAGTTTTGTCCACCCAAAAAAATTCGTACCGTTAAAATAAACGTCGGAGGGCCATTTGAAACTTTGGCCAAATCATTTAGCTGTAGGGCGATATCTTCAAATTCGAATTTTAAGTAGCTCAGAATTTTGTCCAATTTTTTTCCATTTTTGTCAACCGTAGAAAAAATCTGTACCATTAAAATAAACGTGGGAGGGCCATTTCAAAATTTGGCCAAATCATTTAGCTGTAGTTTGACATCTTCAAATTTGAATTTTAACTAGGTCAGAATTTTTCCAATTTTGGTCCATTTTTGTCCAAACAAGAATGAATTTTGTACCATTAAAATAAACGGAGGGGGGCCGTTTCAAATTTTGGCCCAACCATTCAACTGTAGTGCGACATATTTAAATTCGAATTTTAACTAACGCAGAATTTTGTCCAATTTTTGTCCATTTTTATGGACCCAAGAAAAAATTTTGTACCACTAAAATAAACGAGGGAGGGTCATTTAAAAATTTGGCCGAACCATTTGGGTGTAGTGCGACATCTTCAAATTCGAATTTTAACTAGCTCAGAATTTGGTTTAATTTTTGTCCATTTTTGTCCACCCAACAAAACATTTTGTACCATTAAAATAAACGAGGGAGGGCCATTTCAAAATTTGGCCGAACCATTTAGCTGTAGTGAATCTTCAAATTCGAATTCTAACTAGCTCAGAATTTTGTCCAATTTTCATCCATTTTTGTCCACCCAAGAAAAAAATTTGTACCATTAAAATAAACGAGGGTGGGCTATTTCAAAATTTGGCCGAAAGATTTAACTGTAGTGCGACATCTTCAAATTAGAATTTTAAGTAGTTCAGAATTTTGTGCAATTTTTGTTCATTTTTTTCCACCCAAGAAAAAATGTGTACCATTAAGATAAACGTGGGAGAGCCATTTCAAAATTTGCCCGAACCATTTAGGTTTAGTGCGACATCTTCAAATTCCAATTTTAACTAGCTTAGAATTTTCTCCAATTTTGTCCATTTTTGTCCACTCAAGAAAAAATTTTGTACCATTAAAATAAATGAGCGAGGACCATTTCAAAATTTGGGGCACTTCGATGACCTGTAGTTCGACATCTTCAAATTTCAATTTTAACTAGCTCAGAATTTTGTCCATTTTTTGTTCATTTTTGTCCACCCAAGAAAAAATTTTTATACCATTAAAATAAACCAGCGAGGGTCATTTCAAAATTTGGCCGAAAGATTTAGCTGTAGTGCGACATTTTCCATTTCGAATTTTAGGTAGCTCAGAATTTTGTCCAATTTTTTTTCCATTTTTGTCCACCCAAGAAAAAAATTTTCTACCATTAAATAAACGAGGTAGGGCCGTTTCAAAATTTGACCGAACCATTTAGCTGTAGTGCGGCATCTTAAATTTCGAATTTTAAGTAGCTCAGAATCTTGTCCAATTTTTGTGTATTTTTTCCACCCAAGAAAAAATTGTGTAGCATTAAAATAAACGACGGAGGGCCATTTCAAAATTTGGGGAACTTCGATCACCTGTAGTGCGACATCTACTAATTCGAATTTTAAGTAGTTCAGAATTTTGTCCAATTTTTGTCCATTTTTGTGCACCGAAGAAAAAAGTTTGTACCATTAAAATAAACGAGGGAGGGCCGTTTCAAGATTTAACCGAACCATTTAGCTGCAGTGCGGCATCTTAAATTTCGAATTTTAAGTAGCTCTGAATGTTGTCCAATTTTTGTGTATTTTTGTCCACCCAAGAAAAAATTGTGTAGCATTAACATAAACAAGGGAGGGCCATTTCAAAATTTGGGGAACTTCGATCACCTGTAGTGCGACATCTTCTAATTCGAATTTTAAGTAGCTCAGAACTTTGTCCAATTTTTTTCCTTTTTTGTCCACCTAAGAAAAAAAATTGTACCATTAAAATAAACGAGGGAGGGTCGTTTCAAAATTTGACCGAACCATTTAGCTGTAGTGCGGCATTTTAAATTTCGAATTTTAAATAGCTCAGAATGTTGTCCAATTTTTGTGTATTTTTGTTTAGCTAAGAAAAAATTTTGTACCATTAAAATAAACGAGGGAGAGCCATTTCAAAATTTGGGGCACTTCGATCACCGGTAGTGCGACATCTTCAAATTCGAATTTTAAGTAACTCAGAATTTTGTCCAATTTTTTTCCATTTTATTCTACCCAAGAAAAAAATTTGTACCATTAAAATAAACGAGGGAGGGTCATTTCAAAATTTGGGGCACTTCGATCACCTGTAGTGCGACATCTTCAAATTCGAATTTTAAGTAGCTCAGAATTTTGTCCATTTTTTGTCCATTTTTGTCCACCGATGAAAAAATTTTGTACCATTAAAATAAACGAGGGAGGGCCATTTCACAATTTGGCCCAACCATTTAGCTGTAGTGCTACATCTTCAAATTCGAATTTTAACTAGCTCAGAATTTTGTCCAATTTTTGTCCATTTTTGTCCATCCAAGAAAAAAATTTGTACCATTAAAATAAACGTGGGAGGGCCATTTCAAAATTGGGTGAATTTCGATCACCTGTAGTGCGACATCTTCAAATTCGAATTTTAACTAGCTCAGAATTTGGTCCAATTTTTTCCATTTTGTCCACCAATGAAAAATTTTGTACCATTAAAATAAACGAGGAAGGGCCATTTCAAAATTTTGGGTACTTCGATCACTTATAGTGCGACATCTTCAAATTCGAATTTTAACTAGCTCAGAATTTTGTCCAATTTTTGTCCACTTTTGTCCACCCAAGAAAAAATTTTGTACCATTAAAATAAACGAGGGAGGGCCATTTCACAATTTGGCCCAACCATTTAGCTGGAGTGCTACATCTTCAAATTCGAATTTTGAGTAGCTCAGAATTTTGTCCAATTTTTTTCAATTTTTGTCCACCCAAGAAAAAATTTTGAACCATTAAAATAGATGAGGGAGGGCCATTTCAAAATTTAGGGCACTTCGATTACCTGTAGTGCGACATCTTCAAATTCGAATTTAGCTAGCTCAGAAATTTGTCCAATTTTTGTCAATTTTGGTCCACCCAAGAAAAAATTTTGTACCATTAAAATAAACGAGTTAGGGCCATTTCAAAATTTGGGGCACTTCGATCACCTGTAGGCGACATCTTCAAATTCGAATTTTAACTAGCTTAAAATTTTGCCCAATTTTTGTCTACCCAAGGAAAAATATTGTACCTTTAAAATAAACGAGGGAGGGCCATTTCAAAATTTGGTGCACTTCGATCATCTGTAGTGCGACATCTTCGAATTCTAATTTTAACTAGCTCAGAATTTTGTTTAATTTTTTCCATTTTTGTCCACCCAAGAAAAATTTTGTACCATTAAAATAAACGAGGGAAGGGCGTTTCAAAATTTGGGGCACTTGACCAACTCGTTTCAAAGAATTAAAAATATCAGTGTCATCTACGAGTTTTGCACCCTCACAAAATGTCGATATTTCATTTTGTACCCTCACAGTTAATGAGAAATCTAAAATTCAAAATGTCGAATTACCATTAACTTGGAACGCCACGAATTCCTATTAAAGAATTAAGAACATCAGCGTTTTCTACGAGTTTTGCACCCTCAGAAAATACCAATATTTCATATTGTACCCTTATAGTTAATGAGAAATTCCGAATTACCATTAACTTGGAACGCCACCAGTTCGTTTCAAAGAATTAAGAACACCAGCGTCTTCTACGAGTTTTGCACCTGCAGAAAATGTCGATATTTCATTTTGTACCCTCACAGTTAATGAGAAATTCCGAATTCAAAATGCCGAATTACCATTAACTTGGAACGCCAGTATTTCGTACTGAAGAATTAAGAACACCAGCGTCTTCCACGAGTTTTGCACCCTTCGAAGATGTCTATATTTAATTTTGAACCCTCGCAGTAAATGAGAAAATTAAAATTCAAAATGCCGAATTACCATTAACTTGGAAAGCCACCAATTTGTATTGAAGAAAGAAGAACTTCAATGTCTTCTACGAGTTTTGCACCCGCAGAAAATGTCGATATGTAATTTTGTATCTGACAGTTAATGAGAAATTCCGAATTGAAAATGCCGAATTACAATTAACTTGGAATGCCACCAATTCGTATTAAAGAATTAAGAACAACAGCGCCCTCTACGAGTTTTTCACCCTCAGAAAATTTCGATATTCCGTTTTGTACCTCGATAGTTAATGAGAAATTCCGTATTCAAAATGCCGAATTACCATTATTTTTGAACGCCATTAATTTGTACTGAAGAATTAAAAACACCAGCGTCTTCTACAAGTTTTGCACCCTTAGAAAATGTCGATAATTTATTTTGTACTCTCACAGTTAATGAGAAATTTCAAAATTCAAAATGCCGAATTACCATTAACTTGGAACAGCACCAGCTCATTTTGAAAAATTAAGAACACCAGCTTATTCTACGAGTTTTGCACATCGAAATAACTTCGAGCAAACAATTGGGTGTAAAAGTGAAGGGGAACGCAAGTGGACGCCGTTACCCCGCTTCCACAACTATCTATGGCGTTAAAAGTTAATGACAATATCTATGGCATTCTCTACTTCCTAAAAAAAAAGATACAATTGACAAAGATAGGCACAGGGAAGAGCGAGACCTCATGTGTCCTCTTCCTTTTTAGATCCACTTTCACCTATGCTAATAATAAAATAATGTACTTTATCAGTATACTTAGACTTATTTTAACGTAATTAATTGAACTATCTTGTAACATAATATGTACGTATTAGTACAGTTTAATTAATTATTCATTACTAAACTATCCTTTTGCTAAAATATGTTGTTTTACTGTACACAAAATGTGATTTGTGACATGTTGAATTTGAATTCCTCGTTAACTGACAAGACACAAAACGAATTATCGGCATTTTCTGACGGAGCAGGACTCATAGGAAACGCTTATCTTATTTCTTCAAAATGAGTTCGTGCTGTTTCAAGTTAATGATAATTAGGCACTTTAAATTGAAAATTTCTCATTAACTCTAAGTGTACAAAATGAAATATCGACAGTTTCAGAGAATATAAAACTCGTAGAAGACGTAGAAGTGTTCTTAGTTCTGCAATACGAATTGGTTGCATTTCAAATTAATGATTATTCGGCCTTTTGAACTTTAAATTTCTCATTATCCACATTTTCTGAAAATCCTAAAACGGTAGAAGACTCTAATGTTATTTCTTCGAAATGTGTTGTTGGCTTTCCAGGTTAATGTTATTTCGGCATTTTGAGTTTGGAATTTCTCATTAACTGTGAGGTTACAAAATGAAATATTGACATTTTCTGTGCGTGCAAAACTTGTAGAAAACGCTGGTATTCTTGGTTCTTCAATACGAATTGGTGGCGTTCCAAGCTAATGGAAATTCGGCATGTTGAATTAGGAATTTCTCATTAACAGCGAGGGTACATAATGAAATATAGACATTTTTGGAGAGTACAAAACTCGTAGAAGACGCTGGTGTCCTTAATTCTTTAGTACAAAATAATAGCGTTCCAAGTTAATAGTAATTCGGAATTTAGAATTAGGAATTTATCATTAGCAGTGAGGGTACAAAATGAAATAGCGACATTTTCTGAGGGTGCAAAACTCGTAGAAGACGCTGGTGTTCTTAATTCTTCAGTATAAAATAGTGGCGTTCCAAGTTAATGGTAATTCGGAATTTCTCATTAACGGCGAGGGTACAAAATGAAATATCGACATTTTCGGAGGGTGCAAAACTCATAGAAGACGCTGGTGGTGTTCCAAGTTAATGGTAATTCCGCATTTTTAATTAGGAATTTCTCATTAACGGCGAGGGTACAAAATAAAATATCTACATTTTCTTTAGGTGCAAAACTCGTAGAGGACGCTGTTGTTTTTAATTCTTTAATACGAATTGGTGGCATTCCAAGTTAATGGTAATTCGGCATTTTGAATTCAGAATTTGAAGATGGTCACACTACAGGTGATCTAATTGGCCATATTTGAAATGACTCTTCCACGTTTATTTGAATTTTACAAAAGTTTTGTTGATAGTAAAAATTCACTAATTTCTGAGCTACATAACATTCGAATATGATAGTGTTGTCAACGGCTCGGCTCACGGCTAAGTCACTACCGAGCCGAACCGAGAATTGAGCCGAGCCAACAGATCTCAAAACCGAACCGGTCCGAGCCGATGTCTCACATGAGCTGAGCCGAGCCGAGAAAAAGAGAGATGATGGCTATCCTGAGCCGAACCGACCCAAGCCGTGGCTAACCTGAGTCGAGCCGATGGGTCGCCTGGGATAAGCCGATGTCTTATCGCAAGTGAGACGGCTCCTGCTGAGCCGAACAGGTTGACATCACTACGAAGATGTCACACTACAGGTGTTCGAATAGGCCAAACTTTGAAATGACCCCTTGATGTTTATCTAAATTGTAGAAAATCTTTTACTGGTAATAGAAGAAAGTACAAAATTTAGAGAAAATTGTAAGCTTGTTAACAGCTTTAATTTAAAGATGTTGCACTACAAATAATCCATGTGGTTAAAATTTAAAAATGTCCCTAATTCGTTCTTTTAAATATTACAAAATTATTTTGGTTCTACAACAACGTACACGCATCGGACAAAATTATGAATCAATTAAAATTAGGACTTAAATATTGTCGCACTACAGGACATCGAATTGGCCAAATCTTGAAATGACCCTCCGTCGGTTATTTGAATGGTACAAAGTTCTTTCTGGTAAAAGAAATGTACTTAGTTCTCACTTGTCAGTTAGTCAAAATTCGAATAAAAAGATATCGCACTACAGGCGATCTAACTGGCCACTATTTGTAGTTGCCCTCCATTGTTAAATTGAATGGTACAAAATTTTTTCATGGTGTTACAAAAATGAACAAAAGGTAGACTAAATTTTGAATAATTAAAATAAAAATTTGAACTTTATCACTACAAGTGATGTAAGTGGAAAAATTTTGAAACGGCACTAAAGACAAAAATTGGAAAAAATTCTGAGTTAGTTAAAATTCGAATTCGAAGATTTCGCACTACAGGTGATCGAAGTGTCCCAAGTTTTGAAATGGCCCTCGCTCGTTTATTTTAGTGGTAGAAAATTTTTTCTTGGGTGGACAAAAATCGGCAAAAATTGGACAAAATTCTGAGCTACTTAAAATTCGAATTTGAAGATGTCGCACTACAGGTGATCAAAACGTCCCAAATTTTGAAATGACCCTCCCTCGTTTATTTTAATGGTACAAACTTTTTCTTGGGTGGACAAAAATGGACAAAAATTAGACAAAAACCTGAGCTAGTTAAAATTCGAATTTGAAGATGTCGCACTACAGCTAAATGGTTCGGCCAAATTCTGAAATGGCCGTTCCTCGTTTATTTTAGTGGTAGAAAATTTTTTCTTGGGTGGACAAATATGGACAAAAATTGGACAAAATTCTGAGCTACTTAAAATTCGAATTTGAAGATGTCGCACTACAGATGATCAAAATGTCCCAAATTTTGAAATGACCCTCCCTCGTTTATTTTAATGGTACAAAATTTTTTCTTGGGTGGACAAAAATGGACAAAAATTGGACAAAATTCTGAGCTACTTAAAATTTGAATTTGAAGATGTCCCACCACAACTAAATGGTTCGGCCAAATTTTGAAATGGCCTTCCCTTGTTTATTTTAATGGTACAAAATTTTTCTTTGGTGGACAAAAATGGACAAAATTCTTAGCTAGTTAAAATTCGAATTTGAAGATGTCGCACTACAGCTAAATGGTTCGGCCAAATTTTGAAATGGCCCTCCCTCGTTTATTTTAATGGTACAATATCTTTTCTTGGGTGGACAAAAATTGACAAAAATTGGACAAAATTCTGAGCTAGTTAAATTCGAATTTGAAGATGTTTCACTACAGGTGATCGAAGTGCCCCAAATTTTGAAATGGCCCTCCCTCGTTTATTTTAATGGTACAAACTTTTTTCTTGGGTGGACAAAAATACACAAAAATTGTACAAAATTCTGAGCTAGTTAAAATTCGAATTTGAAGATGTTGCACTACAGGTGATAGAAGTGCCCCAAATTTTGAAATGGCCCTCCCTCGTTTATTTTAATGTTACAACATTTTTTCTTGGGTTGACAAAAATGGACAAAAATTGAACAAAATTCTGAGCTAGTTAAAATTCGAATTTGAAGATGTCGCACCACAAGTAAATGGACCCTTGGTCGCACTACAGGTGATCGAGGTTCCCCAAATTTTGAAGTGGCCCTCCCTCGTTTATTTTAATGGTAGAAAATTTTTCTTGGGTGGACAAAAATGGAGAAAAATTGTACAAAATTCTGAGCTACTTAAAATTTGAATTTGAAGATGTCCTACCACAGCTAAATGGTTCGGCCAAATTGTGAAATGGCCCTCCCTCATTTATTTTAATGGTACAATATTTTTCCTTGGGTGGACAAAAATGAACAAAAATTTGACAAAATTCTGAGCTAGTTAAAATTCGAATTTGAAGATGTCCCACCACAGCTAAATGGTTCGGCCAAATTGTGAAATGGCCCTCCCTCGTTTATTTTAATGGTACATTATTTTTCCTTGGGTGGACAAAAGTGAACAAAAATTTGACAAAATTCTGAGCAAGTTAAATTCGAATTTGAAGATGTTGCACTACAGCTGATCGAAGTGCCCCAAATTTTGAAATGGCTCTCCTCGTTTATTTTAATGGTACAATTTTTTTTCTTGGGTGGACAAAAATTAACAAAATTCTGAGCTACTTAAAATTCGAATTTGAAGATGTCGCACTACCGGTGATCGAAGTGCCCCAAATTTTGAAATGGCCCTCCCGCGTTTATTTTAATGGTACAAAATTTTTTCTTGGGTGGACAAAAATTGACAAAAATTGGACAAAATTCTGAGCAAGTTAAATTCGAATTTGAAGATGTTGCACTACAGCTGATCGAAGTGCCCCAAATTTTGAAATGGCCCTCCCTCGTTTATTTTAATGTTACAACATTTTTTCTTGGGTTGACAAAAATGGACAAAAATTTGACAAAATTCTGAGCTAGTTAAAATTCGAATTTGAAGATGTTGCACTACAGCTGATCGAAGTGCCCCAAATTTTGAAATGGCCCTCCCTTGTTTATTTTAATGTTACAACATTTTCTCTTGGGTTGACAAAAATGGACAAAAATTGAACAAAATTCTGAGCTAGTTAAAATTTGAATTTGAAGATGTCGCACTACAACTAAATGGACCCTTGCTCGCACTACAGGTGATCGAAGTGCCCCAAATTTTGAAGTGCCCCTCCCTCGTTTATTTTAATGGTAGAAAGTTTTTTCTTGGGTGGACAAAAATGGACAAAATTCTGAGCTACTTAAAATTCGAATTTGAAGATGTCGCACTACAGGTGATCAAAATGTCCCAAATTTTGAAATGACCCTCCCTCGTTTATTTTAATGGTACAAAATTTTTTCTTGGGTGGACAAAAATGGAAAAAAATTGGACAAAATTCTGAGCAAGTTAAATTCGAATTTGATGATGTTGCACTACAGCTGATCGAAGTGCCCCAAATTTTGAAATGGCCCTCCCTCGTTTATTTTAATGTTACAACATTTTTTCTTGGGTTGACAAGAATGGACAAAAATTGAACAAAATTCTGAGCTAGTTAAAATTTGAATTTGAAGATGTCGCACTACATCTAAATGGACCCTTGGTCGCACTACAGGTGATCGAAGTGCCCCAAATTTTGAAGTGCCCCTCCCTTTTTATTTTAATGGTAGAAAATTTTTTCTTGGGTGGACAAAAATGGACAAAAATTGGACAAAATTCTGAGCTACTTAAAATTCGAATTTGAAGATGTCGCACTACAGGTGATCAAAATGTCCCAAATTTTGAAATGACCCTCCCTCGTTTATTTTAATGGTACAAAATTTTTTCTTGGGTGGACAAAAATGCACAAAAATTGGACAAAATTCTGAGCTACTTAAAATTTGAATTTGAAGATGTCCCACCCCAGCTAAATGGTTCGGCCAAATTTTGAAATGGCCCTCCCTCGTTTATTTTAATGGTACAATATCTTTTCTTGGGTGGACAAAAATAGACAAAAATTGGACAAAATGCTGAGCTAGTTAAATTCGAATTTGAAGATGTTGCACTACAGCTGATCGAAGTGCCCCAAATTTTGAAATGGCCCTCCCTCGTTTACTTTAATGTTACAACATATTTTCCTGGGTTGACAAAAATGGACAAAAATTGAACAAAATTCTGAGCTACTTAAAATTCGAATTTGAAGATGCCGCACTACAACTAAATGGACCCTTGTTCGCACTACAGGTGATCGAAGTGCACCAAATTTTGTAGTGACCCTCCCTCGTTTATTTTGACGGTAGAAAATTTTTTCTTGGGTGGAAAAAAATGGTCAAAAATTGGACAAAATTCTGAGCTACTTAAAATTCGAATTTGAAGATGTCGCACTACAGGTGATCAAAATGTCCCAAATTTTGAAATGACCCTCCCTCGTTTATTTTAATGGTACAAAATTTTTTCTTGGGTGGACAAAAATGGACAAAAATTGGACAAAATTCTGAGCTAGTTAAAATTCGAATTTAAAGATGTCGCACTACAGGTGATTGAAGTGCCCCAAATTTTGAAATGACCCTCCCTCGTTTATTTTAATGGTACAAATTTTTTTCTTGGTTGGACAAAAATGGACAAAAATTGGACAAAATGCTGAGCTAGTTAAATTCGAATTTGAAGATGTTTCACTAGAGCTGATCGAAGTGCCCCAAATTTTGAAATGGCCCTCCCTCGTTTATTTTAATGTTACAACATATTTTCTTGGGTTGACAAAAATGGACAAAAATTGAACAAAATTCTGAGCTAGTTAAAATTCGAATTTGAAGATGTCGCACTACAACTAAATGGACCCTTGTTCGCACTACAGGTGATCGAAGTGCCCCAAATATTGAAGTGGCCCTCCCTCGTTTAATTTATTGTACAAAATTTTTTCTTGGGTGGACAAAAATTGTACAAAATTCTTAGCTACTTAAAATTCGAATTTGAAGATGTCGCACTACAGGTGATCGAAGTGCACCAAATTCTGAAATACCATTTTTCGTTTATTTTAATGGTACAAATTTTTTTCTTGGGTGGACAAAAATGGACAAAAATTGGACAAAATTTTGAGGTACTTAAAATTCGAATTTGAAGATTTCGCACTACAGGTAAATGGTTCGGCCAAATTTTGAAATGTCCCTCCCTCGTTTATTTTAATTGTACAAAACTTTTTCTTGGGTGGACAAAAATGGACAAAAATACAATGGCAGAAAATGGACAAAAATGGCAATCAATACTGCCTAAAGAAATAAAATCTGACAAAATTAGCGTACAATACTTTTATTTTAAATTCAGAATGCTGTATCGAAAAAGACCCAAACCAGATCGGTTGTTTTATTAAACGCAAAACACATTTGTCATCAAGCAGCCTTTACAATGACCATGATATCCAACTTGCCAATGAAATAGCACAGACATAGGCATTTGCACATTAATTTCATACAGTTTACAACAATGTAACCGCCGCATAAAACGTTCTCTTTGCTTTTTAATCGGACCGAATGTACGTATTGTCCGTTCACTCTAGGATGGAAGATTGTTTACAAACAACAATTGTAGTGCGAGCGTCAACACCTTGCTTCTCACCCCCTACATGGTAAATTCATGGTTGCCAGGCACATGAATCGCAGAACCGAATGTACCTACTTCTGCACAGTCATAGAACAATTGTTATTACTACATAAATTGCTGCTTTTGGGATGGCTGAGATATTAACGTTATGACAAATCGAGTTAGTTATTATGTAATACAATCTTACATATAATGCACACTCAATTTTGTACAAGTGTTCTTGTTCGAAAGTGTGCGAAAAGCTTGTACGCCTGGCAATATTGGAAGCATGCAGCTTGTATTGTAAACAATAAACAGAGAAAGCGAACACCGTTAGGTTCGCTGGACAGTGTTGTTTTCATGATAAGGCGACAGAAACATCTTGCACTGATTGTAAACAGAGGCTGGGAATTTCGATGCGAGTATAGGTGGAAATATTCTCGCCACATTATTGCCTGTTGGTGAAGCTTTGCAAGGTTGCAAACTGCCAAGTCTAGGATTTCATACTAATTGAGCGAGCTTTGAGAAGGATTAGTATGATGCAATAATTATAAATACTAACAACCATAGACTTAAAGTATTAGGAAATAAAGCATGCTGCTGTAAGAAGAATATAATACACATTAAATTACGTGTTCAAAGTACAGTATAAAGCGAATTTTCACATGTAAATATTTTAAAGCAGTACGCATTTACCCTGTTTGGGTGCCCTTACCAGACACTGTCCAACACACAAAAAAAGGCATTAAAATAGATAGATCGAGCGTGGGCATGAACCCATCTCTAGCTGGTATTCCTTATTAAGGTTTTACTCAGTCCCACGAGGTAAATGCCTAGACGATAGCTTCTGTAAGGCAGGGGCTGATTCAGGACGGACTTCTGAGAGAGCGGTGGGTTTTAGTACTGCTACTTAGAGCTACTTTTAAGAGCTCCAAACTCTGGGATGGGTTTTATTTAAATATATAAAATAAGAAAATTTCCTCTCCGGGGGGTCCTGATCGTTCCTGGATCCGCCACTGCTGTAAGGCCAGAATTGGGCCAAACACTGAGGCCCCAGAATTGGCGGGAAATATATTACGCCAGAATGTTGCCAACACTTCCACGAATATTATGGTGGTGGGTTCCGATATCTCTTTTTCGTTTATATGTGTTTAAATTCATTATGAAGTAAATGTAGAAGTGATTCTTTCATTCTCTTTCTTTCTTTCTTCTCATTTTTCTCATCCTCGCTCTCTTTTCCTCACCTTCTTAAAATCTGAATACTATCCTCCTGTAAGATTGTTTCTCTCCACGACCCAAGGTTTCAAGAGACCAATTTGATATAGTTAGCTATTAGCAGAACTGTACCAATAAATTCATATTAGAGAAAGCGCCATAACTTAGATTTTTTCTGGGGGGCAAGCATTAATACGTGTATTTGGGCCTCCTAAAAATGAGTTTTTTCTCATTCTAAGGCCCTCCTCTTTCTGTCTTTCTCTTACTATTTATGTCTCCCGGAGCCTGTGGCCCTCCCTCACGGCAAGATTTGCGGGGCCGTTACTTACGCCCCTATGCCGCTTCCATACATGACAGGGGACAATATTGACAAATCTCAAAACCATACGAATAAATGTTATTTCTAGGGCCCCTAATAGTAGACGTTTTTTACTGAAGTGGGCCCAGGACTTACTTTTGTTTTATTTACCTTTTGTGCGCTGCTTTATGTAATGTAGTGAAACTGTTTGATGCTTCATTTATAATTTCATGTTCGTATGGTATATGGATTAAGAAAATTTTGCCTCAAAATGGGCCCCTTCGAACGGCGAGGAACCTCCCTGGGGGGCAGTTGCCCCTCCCCTGCCCCACGCAAGTTACGGGCCCTGATTAGAGAAGAGGTAAACTGTTTCGAAATTTACGCAACTTGCAAATACCAAACTCTACTAGTGCTAAAGTTGTTGAGTTAGTGCAACTGTTACCACTGCGATAAGGGGAAAGAAGGGGAAGGACTGCTAAGATTCGCTAGCCAGTTTTTGTATCAAAACACAGCGCCAAGCTACAGTAAACGGACAATAAACAGCTTTCAATGAGATGAAATAAAACTCGAAGAAACAGAAAATTCTATACGAGCGTTGAAACCAAAAGCATCTTGTGGTCCTGATAACATTCTTCCTTATGTTGTGAAAGGTTGAAGTGATCTATTTAAATATCCACTCCGCATTATATTTAATATTTCTATAAATATTCCTTGCTTTGTGTCTTCAACTTTCGGGGGGACGGGTAAGAATGTTTCCATAAGATATATATAGATGTTCAAAATATTTGTGAAGTTGAAAAACAATGCACAATGGAAGATGAAGTGAGCACACTTGCCGTCAGCATTGGAAGGCGGGCAGTTGTGAGGTTTATTCTGGGAATGGGGGGAGGGGAGGAAATGAGACTCATATTACAGTAGATGAATCTAATTTCTCTGTTGTATTATATATCAGACGATCTAGATGAAGTAGTGGTACATATCAATGCCGTGAACACATTCTGAAATCTGAAAAAAATGAAATGAAATATTTTATTTTACGTTCCACGGTTATGCCGGTTAGACGAAAGGAAACGGTGATGATGAGTAATGAATGGAATGAAGAAAGTGGGAGGAAACGGGAGAATTCCGAGAAAATCCACGCACACGGTGTTTGTCCACCACAAAGCTCACTTGGCGGGGGCTGGTATCGAACCCTGGACCCCAAGCACCAGAGGTGAACGCTCTACTACTGAGCCACCGCGGCCCCCACTGAAATCTGAATATATGCATATTTATAATTGATATGTTTCTAGTGAGACATCCACAATGATCCACATTAAAATTTTATTCCACTTGTTTTATAATAATATAAATAATGACTTCCCCGAAACTATGAAGAAAGAAAATCAATTATGTATGACACAACAATATGATTGTGATCTCAATAGCATTATAGCAATCATTGCAGTAATTAAACAAATAGCTGGAAATAGAGTAACTAATTAATGACAAATTTAATGTAATGAAGTTTCAAATCTTTACATCATTAAGGTGAAATGGAAAAGCCAAGAGAAGTCAATTTCATTTCACTTTGTTTTGTGACAGTCGGACACAAATCATCACACTTATCCCCAAAAAGCACTTTTCAAATCGGATTATTGGGGGGACATCCCCCCAGTTCTAAGATTGATGGGGACATGTCCCCCTGCATTCCCCAGGATTTGCGCCAGTGTATAATGTAATTTTGTTTTAGTTTACGTAATGCAGTAGTTAAATTTCCCATGAACCATGATGGTGCAGGTATTCAACATTCTTAAGAGCAATTCTTGTTTATTTTGATTTAAAGAAGCCACAATTAAATAATACATATTTCGCTCAACTTTTCTATGAAGCCACAGCTTCATTAGTTGCTAGTATATAAATTTCCTACTTTGCAAGGTCAAGCAGTTTGCTTATTCTATGAGCTTAATTAAAAAAAAAAAGTGTCATGGAAGTTGCTACTAAAACAACAAAAACAAATACCTGCCTCAAACAAATACTATCCCCTCATAATAATCATGAGAAAGTACTTTTTTTTATCGAAGATGTTTGAAGTCCTTTGAACAATAAAATGACAGCACAGGTCTCAAGAATGTGTTTTTTTCTATTTGCAAGTTGTTTCAATCTTCCTTTTCAATTCTGCACATGGAATGCGTTTCCTATCTTTTTGGCTCTGAACCAAATGAGTCCACGTGAATTCGAAGTGAACGTGAGCTCGCGCTAGCTTCTGTTCACGCTCAGCTCTCTCAACTGAGGTTGCACTCACTCGGGCTTGCGCTCATTTCTTTTAACTGGGCTCTCGCTCACTCGGGCTCGCACTCACTGTCCTCAACTGGGTTCGCGCTCACTTGAGCTCGCGATCACTTCTCTCAACTGAGCTCGCACTCACTCGGGCTCGCGCTTATCTCTCTTGACTGGGCTCGCACTCACTTGGGCTCGCGATCACTTCTCTCAACTTAGCTCGCACTCATTCGCACTCGCGATCATTTCTCTTAACTGGGCTCGCACTCACTTCTCTCGATTGGGTTCGCGCTCACTGGGCTTCACACTCACTAATCTCAAGTGGGCTCGCGCTCACTCGGACTCGCGCTCACTTCTCTCAACTGGGCTCGCACTTACTTGGGCTCGCGTTCACTTATTTCATTGGGGCTCGGGCTCACTCGGGCTCGCGCTCAATTATTGAGCCCGAGCTCGGTTGAGCGCGAGTGCTGAGCCTATGAGCGTCGGGCTCGCGAGTTTGGACACCTATGGAGTTTAGGCCCAAAGGGCATAACTAGGAAACGTTGAGAAACAGTAACCCCAAAATTACTTGTCTTAGGGCTAAATAACCGCACAAGCGTATTTGTGGTAAAATTTTAGCCTTAAAACATGTGAAATAACTCCCTTTTCATTTGAAATTTCGAATTGCAATCAAAGATGGCCGCAATGATACTTGCCATCGCACCATCTGATGTATCAGACCACTTCCAAGTTCCATCATCCTCCCTCAACTCATTCTCAACACACAAGGGTGCTGAGGACTTTTATTTCACTATGTATATCGATAGACTGTGTGAAATCTCCATAGTAAATAGATTTTAAAATCTACCTAAAAGGCTTATTACAACCAAGTAAGTACTTATGAGAGTTACTGGCAAGAGGGTGTAATAAAAAGGGGTCGTGATATGAAGTAAGTTGAGAATTGCAAATATATTCTGAAATATTCTGTACCCAACACAGTGTAGTCTTAACCGGGATAAAATAAATGAAAAAGTCGGTTGCAAGCAGTGGTGCTATTCAGCCGGTTCCGACCGATTCGTTAGAACCGATTGTTAAATATTCCGAGTTCGCAGAACCGTTTCTTATAACCAAATATAATAATACATTCTACCCAGATATACCCAGGAACAGTAAATTTCAGCTTAACTATCTTTGTTTTTAAAAATTCTCACAGCTAAAGAGTTAACCAAATGATAACGTAGAACAAAGTATAAGCGGTTTATTTCTTAATCTCAAATGCTCAGATATCAAGAATGAAAACTGGGATCACATGAGTGTAGTGATGATGGTAATTTACATATATTTGAAGCGCATACATATTATCAACACTTGCTGATCCATTGCTATATTTTTACGGGTGCTTAATTTGAAAAGTATTTTCAAAGAAAGCTGTGTCGTCAAAGTGAGATTCTTGGGATGTTTCTCAAGGGTAGAACGGGTCCTGGGACCGGACGACACCCGTCTGATTTTAAAAGAAATAAAAATAAGAATTTTAGCTTTTTCTGAAGAAAGAGAGAGTGAGGGTAGGAGAGAGGTGAGGGAGAGAAAGGAAGAAAACTGACGTCACAGTACCTGTAGCTTCATCTCTGCTGGGCTTCCTCCTGTTGTTCGCCTGGTGTTTAATATGTCGGATACCGAATTACAAACTGTTCGGTTTGTCTTCCAAATTACTCCCGAAGTGCTCGATTGACTGCCGTGCACTCCCCGGACCGACTCCGTTGACTGTCTTTTGATAACTTCGCGACTATAGTCCTCGAAGACCGACTCCAAAGTCTCCAAGCGACTTCAAAGGTTCCGTGAGACTTCGAAGGCTCTGTGTGTCTCTGAAGGCTCCGTGTGACTCCCTCTTTCCGGGATGGAGGGAGTATTTAAAGACCAAGATCTTCTGGTAATCCTGCTGACTCCAGACACGTGTAGATGAGATGTTTTCGTCCCAACAGGTACTCATGACGTCAGAGATGGACAGATAGTTGGGAAAGTAGCTCTCTCAGCTTTATTACATAAAAAATACACATTGACATAATACATTATATAACATAAACAAACACTTCCACGATTTAGCCACGAAAACACAAAATTACGGAAGAGAAACGTAGACTAAATTCTCAGACATACATGAATTTCATAAACTAAGACATCCGAATAACTAGCGTTCTTCGACACATAAGAGATAGCTTTATGAAATTAGGAAAAAAAGGAAAAGAAGGAATAATCTCACAACACCGAAGATAAGGCTGAAGATGTCTTAAAGAATAAATGATTTTGTGGGAGATCAACGATAGTCAATAAATATTAGTCTCTTCACACTCCCACCGCTAAACTTAGACATGCGGTTTTAAAGAAAACACGCATCGTCGTCACCACTATTTTGAAAATAGACTGTATATATTGTTTTGATTAACGTCACTATACGTTAAATAAAATACATGAAGTACACTGTAGCAACAAACAAGAGAAAAAAAAATGACTGAATATCAGTTTTTCAGTATCTCATTTTTTTTTTAAAAAAAAAAGGAAAATAAATCTCACACAAAAGAAATCGACGATAATCAATAAATCGTTAACCAAACACTGCACATAAACACATAAAGCACTGAATAACATTCTATGTTTCGAATGTAGCTAATGACACTTGATGTCAACAAAACATATGGAAAAGCACGTGTAATTGTTTAGTGAACTTGAATAACACCTTGGTCAGCAGAATTGAACATCTTCACTGGGTCAGTGTTCTGAAGATAACGCAATTCTTGGAATGTACGTGGCCTTGTAGTTTCAGAAGAATCACTGGCAAGGTGGCCCCAAGTTGGCAGCACTAATCAAACTTCTTGACATCCGTTGTCTGAGAGGGAGGGGGGAGAATGACGCTGACAGCCATCTTGTGGAATTGTCCGTGTTCTTTAGAGTGGAGGAGCAAAGATATTTTTCGTTTACTGTTGCTTATATTTCGTGTTAGTATTATGTTGTTGATGAAGAGAGAAAAAAAAAGGTGTCCAGCGGGCGAATAGGTGATGTCTTGGCTGATAAATCAGGTGAGAAAACTGAAGATTATAGTTAAAACTGGTGGCGGGTCTGACACTAAGTGTTGTCATATTGAGAAGTTCTTGGTTCGGGTCCATCCAAATTGCAGTATGGAGAAGAATTGGTGTCCTCTTCTTCTCTTCATAAAGTTGTGGAATCTTCTTGGCTTCAAACAAGCTGCGTACTGTGAGGGTTGAAGGGGTATAATTGTTAAGAATAAGGAGGTTATGGATGTGAGTAGGACCATGAGGGGGGTGGAAATTTGAAATGTTAAGATTTAAAATTAGGGCTCATTTGGTACAGGGTGATTGAAATATAACGAGGAAGAGTTATCAAAATATACAGCAGAAGTGTGGTGGGTAAAAAGAGAGAAAAACATGAAAATATAATGGTGGGAAAAAATTAAAAGAAAAATTTTTAAGATGGCGGCTAAGCGTTGATGCCAGTAAACGCAAGGTATTATGGGCTTAAAGATGGCGACGACCATGAAAGTGCAAGGGTAAATACAACAACCGGTAAACTAATGTAGGTAGGATCTAGGAAGGGGGGGGGAGTAGAAAAAGAAGAGAAAAACTCGAGCAGATATAAATACACATAAGTAAAACGATAAACGTAGTGCCCAAACTCTTGAATCATACAACTATTTATGATAATGACAAAACTCTAATTTTTTTTGGGGGGGGGGGAAGGGCTCATTATTTCCAACATAAACCTAACCCATTTCCTGATTAGGTTGGGAACTTAAGGTAACTAGAGGTTGGATTGGGTTTTATCGCCCAATACTCGATTGTGTTAGTAAAATTATGTTGGAAATAAAAGTTCGGGGGGGGGGGGGGGGCAGAAGGTCTCTAAATTCATAAAAATAGATATGTGCGGTAATGATTGTCAATTTTATATGGTCGTGCGTATATACGTTCTAATATCTTCTTCTAGATGCTGTTTCACAAAATGCGTGAATTGCTCGACATCTCAGTTTCCGTATCCACTTTTAAGAATACACTATATAGTTGGAAATGTACGAAGATTTTACGTTAGAATTCGTTAATTCCAAGACGGTAGAAGGCGGCACTATAATCTCTGTACCAAAACTTCCGTCACTAACTATCAATTCTTCCGGAGGAGGAGGTAAACTCAAATCTGACACTGAATGTGCATCCTCATTTCTGTTCGAA
The DNA here is from genome assembly GCF_964235325.1 of Thermobia domestica. Taxonomy (NCBI): domain Eukaryota; kingdom Metazoa; phylum Arthropoda; class Insecta; order Zygentoma; family Lepismatidae; genus Thermobia; species Thermobia domestica. The sequence goes on from NC_137464.1 coordinate 152,305,721, forward strand.
GTGGTGAACTTTTCTGGGGTCACTTCAGGTTCTTGATCTCTTTCTTCAGACCTCTCGTTACGTTTATTTTCAAAACTCTTCGTCTGCAGTGGCGTATCATCACCAATTTTTTTCATTAAACTTTTCATTACTCTATAGAGCAAAATTAGACTTACAATTGCAATAACGGTTTGCACAATGTCTAAAAAGTAGCTCAATTCTTGCAAAGAAAATTCCGTAGACGCACTACATTTTCTACAAAACCATATAAAATTGAAAATCCCATGTTCCCTTAGCAAATAAATAAGTAGAAGAGTGATGATGATATTCCAAATAATAATAATTCCTGGTATAAAATACTCATGCTTATAGATAGGCATCTTAATGGGCGTCTGGTCAATTATCGTAAATGCTGATATATTCATATGTCGGATCGAAGAACTCCAAACATCGTTAAGTAAAGATGAAACATTAAAAAATTCATTCCCTTTATACGTAGATCGTAATAGCATCAGATCATTAGAGACTAGCTGGCTCGGAAAAAGATGTAAAAATACAGGTTCGGTAAGATCATTGTCGAGACACGGAAAATCCGATCTGACGAAAAGATTTCTCTCCACAATTAATTTAGTATTGCATGGTATTCGAATTTTAAGGGCTCCGTATAATCTGGCTTCTTCTGGAACTCGAATAGTTGACACATTTTCTCTAGTCTTCAAAGTTAGAAATTCTGGCGGGTGTGTTAAAACAAACTCATGCGATCCAATGTCTATAATCTGTGCCTCTTTCGAATCATAGCACGTATGGTCACAATTGTGTAGTATTTCCCTGACTGTACTGGCAACGAAAGCTGCGTGAGCACAATTTATTAAACGAGATCGTGTCACAGTGTGTGTAGGTATCTTACATAACTTTGATTGGCTATAATGACAAGCAAGTAGGCTTGTTCCTGTTATTGGTATAAGATCTTTTTTATCTTGAATTACCATAACTAAAGGCTGGATATCAACGGTACAAGTTTGGTTGTATACAGCAAACGGAAGTGGCTGCACATCATATAACTCAAATGAAGGCTGTATTTCAACGATCGGAATTTTCATCTGTAGGTAAATGTACGTGTCGGTGATTGAACAAGTCAAAACATTAATTGAATAATACATCTCCAATAACGACTTATCTATGGCTAACTTATATCCATTTTTCAAAATGATATTCTCAAATTCAGATAAATGTGCGTGCAACACTTTATAAGGAATTATATTAGGGTTCAGCCTAGCATCTGTACACATCTGAATTGTCAGATCATATTTAAAAATTTGTAGAAACTGTACAAACTGCGTTGAAATCGAATAAAACTCTTGAATGAACGAAATGACCTCTTTATGTACTCGATTTGCAAGCTTATTAAGATGATCTCCCAGATCATGTTCTTGATCCAATATTTTTGCAGAAAAGTTTCTAATTTTATGAAAATTATCCTGTATCTGATCTTGAAAACTTAAAAATTCTGAAGTTGTGTTCTGAATATATAAATTGTTTTTCAACAATTGTTTTTGTAAACCCAGTACTGTCTGTTCCAAATGGAATTCCTTCTTGTTTATCGAATCAATAGATGAACTGTCAGCTACGTCACAACACCAATTCAATGCTTTCCCAATGAACCCTAGCAGTGCACGCGGAGATCTGGTTGATAAACGATGAAATCGTGGATTTGGAGGCTTTAAAAAATAATCGTTAATATGGACTTGCAGATTATGTAGGTCTTTCGCAGCTTCGCAAACATCTGGAGCTAGAGTGTCATTTTCGTTGCAAAGCAGAGATTCAAAAAGAGAAGAAACCTTAACATCATGCGGAAAGGAAAATGTCAAATTAAAAGATATCGGTAAAGAGTGTTGGTACAAAATAACATTAGGGAGTTTACGGAAAAATAAACCAGATGTTATTTGGAACTCGGTGTTACTAGACGTCACATGTGGGAAAGAGAAAGACAGGATAATGCAGCTTAAAACAAAATAGGTTATCTGAAACACAAATTAAATATAATGAGAAATTTAGAATTTTCACATGTTCTATTGATTATTATCTCTGCTAGCCTAAGTATATATGTTATTGTCAAATTGCGTTACTTATTTCAATGTTTCTTTTTTCTTTTTCAGGTAAGTGGAGAATCTGAAATTTCTAAAATAAAGTTGTCCCAAAAAATGATAATAGGAGACGGATATGATGACGAGAGCAAAAGAAAACTGCATAGCACTGATGATGAATAACTATATCCTTTCCCATATTCTATATATATTGCTAGCGTTAAGATAGCTTTAAGTCAATTAACCAGTAACATACTAATACCTTTTTTCTTTCAGCTATTTTATATAGGAAAATAGAGGTGTATAAGTTGTTCATAGATTTTTTGATTCTCTTTGTCATACTGCACGAACACTATTCTTTCGATAGAGTCAAGATGTTCTTCGAGGAAAAGACGTACTGTCTGTAAAGCAACGCGACAAGCATCTGCTTTAGGAAAACCAAAAACTCCTGTAGAGATGTTGGGGAACGCAATGGATGTTATATCGTTGTCTACTGCTAATTGCAACGTTTTTTCGTAACACATTTTTAACTTCTTAGGATTTCGATCATCAGGTGCGCTAACATGAATCACAAAATCCACGGGTAGATTGTAACCCTGTGTAATGCATACGTTGCCCTGGGAAAGGTGGGATATTTTACGACACTCGTCTTGCATTTCTTCTCCTGCAAGACTTTGAATTGCTTTGTCCACGCCTCCTCGTGGCTCTAGAAAGGAATTGGACGAGTTTACTATACAATCACCAGCTAACGTCGTGATTGAACCGTAATAAAGCGCAACTTTCTTATTAATGTCGTGGTTGACGGCAAACTTAGGTCTCTCCAAACCTTCCACTGAACTTGTTTTCGGACCCACCTGATCCCAAGATGGTAGATCGGACATGAAAACAACTTTCCTTATAAACAACGATTCTAATTGCGTTTCGTTATCTGGATCTTGGAATTCCATTAAGAAGGAATTTACCTTATCCACTTCCTGGAGATTTTTATCCGGTACTCCCTCTCCTACTACATCAATCTCAGATGTTTCTAACTTACGTAAATTTTTAGGCAGTCCTTCTGGAGGAGGATAATACTTTTTTAACCTGTCGATCGCTATAGAATCAATCTTTATTTGACCTCGGGGAGTTCGGTATTTTACATAGTAACTATTGTCATGCTTACGGGATACTATTTGTCCTGGTCCAAAATATTTTCCAGAGAATGCACTACAGTCACCTTTCCGTTTCGTCGCATCGTAGATCCACACAAGTTGACCCTTGTTAAATGTCTGCTGCTCCCTCTTCTTATTATGTGACTTTACAGAAGTCAGATGTCTATTGTACAAGTTTTCCTGGGCCTTGTCCCTTATGTACTGAAGTTGCTTAATTCTGTCTTGATTCTCAGAAAACTGACATTGCGTGGCTAATATAGCAGAGTGTAATAGCCGTGGGGAATATCCATGAAGGGCTTCGAAAGGACTAAAACCCATACTCAAGTTACAAGTCACGTTGTACGAGAACGTAACCTGTGGAAGTAATTCTATCCAATTCGACTGATCATATTTGTCCAAAGCTAACTTCAATTGCTGTTCTATATGCCGGATTACGACTTCAACTGTTCCGATACCGTAATGCCCTTGTACATCTGCAAAGTGTATCTGTGTTCCTAGGATGTGACAAAGCTCTTTAAACACAGCACTAGTGAAAGCTGCTCCGCGGTCACATGCGATCTCTGTTACTAGTCCATATTTCAGAATAACGTTCTCGTATAGAAAAGAACTTACGGAAGCCGCTGAAGCATCTGGTAAAGATCCAGTGATACAGAATCGTGTCCCTTCATCCACTACAACAATGAGAAACTTGTGTCGTAAGATATTATTACAGGGGTACACCCCTCCTAAGTCAACATAAACTCTATAGAAGGGTGGAACACAAGGGTGTGTCTGCAGACTTCCGTAAGGTTTGCCACTACGCTTTTTCAATATTTGACAGCTAATGCATTGTTTGCATTTTTCATAAACGAATTTCTTCATGTTTACAAAATAAACAGATTTCACTAGGAGGTTATACGTCTTACTGAAACCAGCGTGATTGGCACCTAATTTCTCTGAATGGGCCTTCTCGAATACTACATCCCTTAACTTGGTGGGCACTGCTAATAGAAAAACTTTTCCCAATGGCGTCTTGTTAACTTTATACAGGATATTGTTACGCAGGGCAAAATGCGATGCTCTCCTCTCATACTCCGGGTCTTTGTCGGGTCTATCCTCCAAATACGCGATGATTTTACTCAGAAATCCGTCATTCCTCTGCTCCTTCTTAAGGTCAATGCTATCCAAGTCCTCGATCATGAAGATCCTTGGGTCTGAGGCACTCGCTTCTTCGTCCTCCTCGTCTCTTCGATGTTTTACAAAGCGGCTGATGGCGTCTGCTTCTAAATTCTCGGAACCAGCAACATGAGAAATCGTAAAGTCATGAGAATCAATCTCTGACAACCAACGAGCGAGTTTCCCTGTCAAGTTCTTACTATGACGAAGAAATGTGATAGCCTTCGAATCAGTGTGAAGATGAAAATGACGTCCGAGGATAAAGTAACGAAAGGAGCGTAAAGCGTAGAGAAGGGCTAAAAGTTCCAAATGATAGACGGACAAATTCTTCTCCGATGGAGCAACTGCTCTGCTCGCATACGCAATTGGCACCAATTCAGCATCCGGCTCATCTGTAGCTGGTTGTTTGGCTACACAGGCCAAACCTTTCTTGCAAGCATCTGTAAAAATGTGCAGCTCTCTTTCAGGCTTGTAGGCCATTAAAGTTGGACTCTCCAAAATCGCATTTTTTAATGCTTCGAAGGATTGCTGCTGTTCAGAACCCCAAGTAAATTCCTCGTCACGCCTCATCAATTTCTGTAAAGGGTGCGCTATCTCGGCAAAGTCCTTGACATACCTTCTCAGGAAAGAACAAACACCGAGAAAACTCTTCAAGTTCTTCTTTGTCCTTGGGCGTTGGTAGTCCTTGATCGTGTCCAGCATCCGGTCAGAGATCTGCAAACCATATTTCGAAAGTTTATGGCCTAAAACCACCATAGAGTGATGTGCTATTTTCGTCTTCTCGGGTGACAATTTTAACCCACGTTCTCGAAGTTTTTGGAAGAGGATGGTGCACCAGTGTATCATTTCGTCCACAGTAGAGGCCACTACATAAAAATCGTCAACGTAATACATTATATTCGAACTCGGGACGCCTGCGAGAGTCAATTTCACTAATCTATTCAAAGCAGCTGCCGAGGACACATGGCCCATAGGCAGAACTTGGTAAACATAACTCGAAGCACCTGGTACGGAGAATCCTGTACACTCCTGACTCTCTTTTGTGATTGGAATTTGGAAAAATCCCTGTTTCATGTCACTAGAAGTGTAAAGAAGACGTCCAGCCATACGAGCAAGCAAGTCGTCAATCGATGGCGTCGCAAAGTTCGAGGCGAGAGATTTCCCATTGAGATGGCGCAAATCTGAAACAAATCTGAACTGTCCATTGCGTTTTTTCACTAAAAGAATAGGGTGGTTCCATGGAGACGTCTGCTCGCGAATCGTTCCTTGTCTTAGCATAGTATCCAGCTGTTGTTTGAGGACTTCACGTAGGTGGTAAGGTACTAAATAAGGTGTTTTGTTAACTGGCGTGGGGTTGGAAAGTCGTATCTCATGCTCAAAATCACGGGCGAGTCCCACATCGTCTTCCGACCAACTCCAAACATCGGCAAACTGATAAATTAGGTCGTAAAAACGCTCCCGGTCTTTTGGAGACAAATCTGGGTTGACATCTACTCTTTGCGGGTCACACATCTTTCTAGACTGTTCCAACTTCTCTGGAGACGGTAAAGATTCTTCTGACGCTGTCAATGTCCTTTTTTCTGGATCATCGGGTACCTCCTCGAACTCCTCTGCATCGCCTATCTTCGTTCCTTGGCGCAACTTCACGGTGTTGACGGTGGGATTCGTTACAAACACCACTGGGAACTCACAATCTACTATTACCCTCGGGATAAAAATTCCCAACATTTCCTCTATACGCTGAGATGGTAACAGTAACGCCTTTTTCCCCGTAATGTCCCAACAGGAACGTAACTTCACTAAAGTGTGCGAACGAGGTGGTAAAACAGTATTCTCTAAGACTCTAAAAATAGCTCTAGATTCCCGAGCGATTCTCGCTGTTAATACTTCAGATAAGTTGACCTCTAAATTCCTAGGTGGTAACTTCCTGGACGGAGGACGTCCAAAACGATACAAAGTTAAATTTTGCTTATCATAACTTAAGATGGCTCTATGTTTTTCTAAGAAGTCCGCACCAACCAAAGGACCATAATCAAAATTCGGGATTATCCTAAAAACGTGAGTAAAACACCTGTTGCCAAGGAAAAATTTCAACAAGGCAATTTCGGATACTTGAATGCTTTTTCCCGTAACTCCCTTCAATCTGGTGTTAAGACGAAAACGTCTTGCGTTCTTCGGAACGAGATTCTCCCCGAGACAACTTATTTGGCTCCCAGAATCTATCATGATCTTAACTTGCTGACCATCTAAAAGGGCCGAAACATGTGGTAAGTCGTTAGAAGATACAATGGGGACTATAACGCACCTCCGAGCAGATTCGTCCCTGTCATCTACTCTGTTTTTGAGTTTAAAGACGCCCTACAGTACCGTGCAATATGGTTAGGCATGTTACATTTATAACAGACAATAGGACCCTTACTAGGAGTCGAACTCTGGGTCTGTGAAGAAGATTGCGTGGAAGAACCTGAATTGTTTTTATTATTGTTGTTATTATTGCTTCTACGGTTTTGACGATTTTCACTTCTCTCGTTATTACCCTGACCTACATTCCTTTGCTGACTTTTCTTATTTTGTGCATAATCGCTACCTTGATTGTCATCATTTGAGGTTAACGCGGATATCTGAAGAGTCATTTTAGCTAATTGCTGTTGCAAGTCATTCATTTGATCACTAATTGCCTTAGTCTGTTCTTTCTGAGCTGTAGCTGACTGAACAAAATTCTCTTGCCTGTACAGCGGACTTTGAACTGCTGACTCCGCACTTCTACATAACTGACTATCAACTTGGCTTGGCGGAAGCACTGACGAATGCAAGACCGCAGAATTCTTTTTAAAGAATTTTTCCAACTCTTTTCTCTTGAGTAATAGCCGAGTCTTTTCTTCCACTACTAAATCACCCAATAACGCAGATACCGTATTATATTCTTTACGAATGACGACCTTGAAAAAGTCGGGCAATAACCCTTCTATGATCAGTTGTATTTGTTTTCTCTCAGGCGCGTTAGGATCTGCTCTCAGAATGAGATCCTGTTTTGCATATACATAATCAACGACTGACTCATCATCGCCCTGTTCCCGTCCTCGCATTTGGGCCTCTGTCAACTGAGGAACCAAATTATCCTTAAACGCTGTTATTAACGCCTGCTTAAATTGCTCATAAGACAGCTGAGCAAACTCCGGCTTTCTCTCCATAGATGTAAACCATGATTCGGCTGGACCCCTAAGCAAATTCCCAAGTACAAGCTTCCGTCTCATTCCATCCCAACCATTGATGTCAGCAATAGATTCATATTTACGCACAAAACGTTCCACGTCTTCCCCTAACCTAGCGTAGAAAGGCTCTGGCCTTACTATGGTATTAAAAATAGGCAACGGTTGGTTATCGCCTCCTGACGCCATGTCTAAACTGGGCTTCTCAACGGTAACTTCCAAAGAATCGGGAGAAATATCGGATAAGACCTCAGAAAATTCTAACTTTTTCCGAAGCTGGTCTAAATAATTTCTGGTAAACTTAGCCGATACAGGGGACGAACAAGCCGCGGGATCGAAATAAATCGTGTCACTAAGATTTAAGAAGTCATCACCCGGTAATAAAAATTCGTCAACAAGACGTCGCAACATATACACAAAAAATGAACTAAAATGGGCACTAGTTTAACGAAATACACAGTGTACATATATAACTACTTAAGTCTAAATTACACATGCAAAAACTTAGAGGGAGGAAGAGAGATAACAGAATGTCTTAAAGCACAAGAGGTATTTGGGGTTTCTCCACCACTCTTCAAAGGATTGAAGAGAAAAGAAAAAACTTGCGAATAAGAAAAAATAAACTAATAGCGTTTGAGAAGCGTAATACAGAGGGTGGGGGAGGGGTAGGGGTGGTGAAAATGATTAGAAAAAAAACTTAATTGAAAAGTTGTAAAGAAGAAACCAATATATCCACCATTTTACGGGGGGGAATAAAATAGAAATTACAAAGAAAGAACCAGCATCTCTACCATTTTACGGGTGCTTAATTTGAAAAGTATTTTCAAAGAAAGCTGTGTCGTCAAAGTGAGATTCTTGGGATGTTTCTCAAGGGTAGAACGGGTCCTGGGACCGGACGACACCCGTCTGATTTTAAAAGAAATAAAAATAAGAATTTTAGCTTTTTCTGAAGAAAGAGAGAGTGAGGGTAGGAGAGAGGTGAGGGAGAGAAAGGAAGAAAACTGACGTCACAGTACCTGTAGCTTCATCTCTGCTGGGCTTCCTCCTGTTGTTCGCCTGGTGTTTAATATGTCGGATACCGAATTACAAACTGTTCGGTTTGTCTTCCAAATTACTCCCGAAGTGCTCGATTGACTGCCGTGCACTCCCCGGACCGACTCCGTTGACTGTCTTTTGATAACTTCGCGACTATAGTCCTCGAAGACCGACTCCAAAGTCTCCAAGCGACTTCAAAGGTTCCGTGAGACTTCGAAGGCTCTGTGTGTCTCTGAAGGCTCCGTGTGACTCCCTCTTTCCGGGATGGAGGGAGTATTTAAAGACCAAGATCTTCTGGTAATCCTGCTGACTCCAGACACGTGTAGATGAGATGTTTTCGTCCCAACAGGTACTCATGACGTCAGAGATGGACAGATAGTTGGGAAAGTAGCTCTCTCAGCTTTATTACATAAAAAATACACATTGACATAATACATTATATAACATAAACAAACACTTCCACGATTTAGCCACGAAAACACAAAATTACGGAAGAGAAACGTAGACTAAATTCTCAGACATACATGAATTTCATAAACTAAGACATCCGAATAACTAGCGTTCTTCGACACATAAGAGATAGCTTTATGAAATTAGGAAAAAAAGGAAAAAAAGGAATAATCTCACAACACCGAAGATAAGGCTGAAGATGTCTTAAAGAATAAATGATTTTGTGGGAAATCAACGATAGTCAATAAATATTAGTCTCTTCACAATATTAAGGTCTTTCCAATACTTTTTGATAACCATTTATCTTGGGTAATTTGTTTCCTAAATATTTTGCAGTAGTACCTGATTTCGTCACACCACCTTGTATTAGAATGTTGTGTAGGTGACTTCTTGTCACTTGTGGTACTCAGTAAAAAAATGTTTTTGTCTACCTTGTACGGTTTGTTTCCTAAGAGAGTTATATCTATTTATCTATCCATCTACTATCTCTCTCTCTCTCTCTCTCTCTCTCTCTATATATATATATATATATATATATATATATATATATATATATATATATATATATATATATATATGATATGTATGTATATATACAGAATCGGTTGTTAAAAAATTAGAATAACATCACTGGTTGCTAGAAAACGGCAATAAATCTTAACAAATAAGTTCCTACGCGATTTTCATCTATATTCTAGATTTCAATTTCAACCCTGATCTATATTCTAGAAAATACCTAGGTTATTAGAGGTAATTTCCTAATGGTTTTAAAGAAGATGGTTATGATCAGTAACGTTCTTGGAGAAAAGTTAGGTACATTTCGCTAGCCCTCCATCTTGGAATTTCGAAACAAAATGTATGCCAATCGTTTGTACTGCATTTGTGCCGGAATGTACCGCAAATTTTTCATTTGTACACCTTCCGGTAAAGAATTATGAGTTTTATAGTGGCGGAATTGGGGAAACGGCAGCCTCTCCACCTTGGAATTTCGAAACAAAAACAATGCCAATCGTTTGTGCTACGTTAGTGCCGGAATGTACCGCAAACATTTTCGTTTATACCTCTTCTGGTAGAAAGTTATAAGGGTTTTTAATGTGCAAAGGCAGTGAAAACGGTAGCGCCCTAACGTGGAATTTCGAAACATAATCAATTCATTCGTTTGTGCTACGTTTGTGCCGAAATGTACCGCGAAGATTTTCGTTTATACCATTCCGGTACAAAGTTATAAGAGTCTGGAAGTGGGGCTACGGAAACGGCAGTACCACTACCTTGGAATTTCGTAACAAAATCTATTCCAATACTTTGGAAACTTGGTGATGAGGTTCCGTACAGCATTGCGGTTAGGCATCTTCACTCCTGGGAAATTTGCTGCAAATGCAGCTTTTACTGCTGAGGTAAACTTGTCTCCATTGCGAAACACATGCTCCACAAGAAACTCTCTTTGTTCAATCGTCAGCATGATAACCTGGATCACAATGATATCACACAAGACGTTGGTCTTCAATCAAACCAGACCTGTGAACAAATACAAATACCTGGTCGAATATGGTTCAAATATGTTAAACAATGTAAAATATTGTATTATTAATTGACAATCATATCAGTCATCACTTAGCACACCACAACATGGCACTGCACAGTTACTTTCTGAACACCCGGTATACCTAGGTAAAAAAAATAACTAAGTTCAGACCAACAGTTTGCAATAAACACACGGAAATATGTCAGAAACATACTTGACAAGAGTATAAAAGAGTGCAACATCATATTGAAATAAGTTAGAAGAAGATTTCAAAAAAATCAATTTCTAAAAGCAGTGTTAAACAAAGAGAAATACAGTGGACGTACCCTTAAGTATAGAAGTAATCTCCAAGAGCATACAACATCTTTTGCCAACGTTCCTGCAGTTGCACCTGGTGACAAAAGTCGGAGGTCTTCGATGCAAAGAAGTCCGTGAGTGCGTTCCACAGGTCTCCCTCATTTGCGAAGGATCTCCCAAGGAGACGGTTGTCAAGGCAACCTAACAGGTGATAATATGCTGGCCCAAGGTCCAGTGAATACGGTGCATAGTACAGTGGCTCCCAGTAAATTGCTGAAGGGTCTTCCGGGTTTTCTTTGCAACATGTGGCATGGTATTGTCATGCAGAAACAGCACACAATTGTTATATACCAATGTTCGCTCCTTCTGACGCAATACATTGCGCACACCCTTTGCCATTGCTCAGAGAAGAGGTCAACAGTGATAGTCTGACCAGGTGAAAGCTCGTAATACATCACTTGGTGATAACTCCACCATAGAGAAAGCATAGACTTTCGAGAAAGTAGAGATGGTCTTGAGGTGTGAAGAACAGGGTCACATGGCAACAACCAATACCTGAAACGCTTGGAAGTGGCATGGAAAACTTAGCAGGGTGCTCACTTGCTTAATCTGTATGACTTCCCTATCCCTTACAGATCTAGCCTAATTGCTTCAGCGGAAACATGGAACCTGTCTGCAAGTTCATCACAAGTTAGACCATTGTCCTCCCCGATTGCTGCTTTCAGGGCCTCTTAGTCCAACATATGTGGTTCTTTACTGCAAGATTCATACGCAAGGCTCATATCTCCCGAAAGAAACTTCTGGAGCTAATACCTCTCGTTCAGAGCATTCTTCTCAAATGCCTACCTAGCACATGTTGAGACTTGATGCGACATCCGACAGGCCCACTTTGAAGTCATACAAAAAAAATGTGAACAAATTGCTACGATACTTACATTTCTCTTCGACACTGCACAAGCTATGACTCATGTGCGTGCGCATCGTGCCTGCATTACTAAAAGTTGAAGATCAGATTAACTTCCGATCACTTGGCAGGTACGTGTGTTATTTCATTTTCTCTCTGCAAGCGCATGATTAACAGTACGTCAAAAACAGCAAGAACTTCTTTCCGATTACCTTGTAGTTTATTCATTGTAGACTTCTAGTTTTCTTTGAAAAGTATAACAAAAATTATCACCATTTATGAGAACTTTTTCTTTTCATATATCAGGATTGAACATATTAAATAATCGCCATAGTGGGTTAGTCATTAACCCTGGGCATAAGTTTATATTTCTGTGTCTCTTATAACTTGACTTCAATCCAGCCTAAATATGAAATATCTTCCGATCAGTTGTATTAGGAATTACTATGTTCAGAGCTTTATCAATGAAAATGAATATATTCTATAGCAGACTAATAGTTGTTTATAACATAGTACCGAAAGTGATGATCCGGAACACCTTCCTACGCCTTGGATGGGAAACACTATTGCATCCGATATACTTCCCGGACATTGCACCGTCCGATTATCACCTGTTCCATTCTTTGGACAATCATCTTACAGGACGCAGGTCAAATCTCTAGTACAGGTGCAAATCGCAGTTGATACCTTCTTCACTCCACGGCTCACCAAGTTTACTGCGATGGAATTCATGGCCTTCTGAACGTTGACAGAAGAAGGTCGATGCTGATGGGGACTAGTTTTGATCTTCCAGGCAAGTCTTAAATGACACATCGATGTTCGAAGGTGGTAGGTGAAAAAGCGAAAGAACTTTCATGGTTACCTTTATATAAACGAAATTTCTTGTAGTACATTCCAGTACAAATGATTGACATAACTTTATTTCGAAATTCAAAGGTGGGGAGACTGTGGAAACGCCAGTCTTCCAGTTTGAAAAGTCATATCTTTGTACCAGAAGTAGTACAACCAACAATTTTTACGGTACATTCCGGTACAAACGTAGTACGAACGATTGACATAGGTTTGTTTTGAAATTCCAAGGCGGGGGGCTGTGGAAACGGCAGCCCCCACATTAAATTTTTTATAACTTTGTACCGGAAGTGGTACAAACGAAACTTTTGCGATACATTCCGGCACAAACGATTAGCATAGGTTTTGTTTCGAAATTCCAAGCTGGGGGGATGGCGAAATGTACCTAGAAAAGTTGTTAAAGACTGATCTACAAATTACACGAGATTTTTCAAACATTACTTTAAGCTTAATAATAACGTTGATTTATTTTATTTATTTATTTATTTATTTATTTATTTATTGTCTTCAACAGAGAATATATATATATATATATATATATATATATATATATATATATATATATATATATATATATATATATATATATATATCAAATTACAGAAGAACTGCACAAAACATTTTACAATCTTGTTATTATACCAGGTAATCAAAAATATCTTCTTGTTGTAGAGCGGTGATAAAGAGCAATGAAATGGACGGTAAATATCTTTAGGTTTCAAAGTAATCTCTATCAGCATCAGCATCCCGCGGAGGTAGTGGTAGAGGGAATGAAATAGGTGGTAATCTATTGGTGCCAGCTCTGGTGAATATGGTGCATGGCACAATATCTCCCACCGAGTTGCCGAAGGATCAAACGGGTCCTCTTTCTCACATGTGGCTTAGCAGTGTCATGTAGTACAGGCACACACTTCGGTTTCATCAATGAAGGCTCCTTCTGCTGCAATGCACGGTGAAACTTATCTTCTACTGGTCTGATCAGGACATCGTAATGCACTACTTGCCGACAATTCCACCATACAGAGAGCATAACTTTTTGGGGGTGTAGAGGTGGTTTCGTGGTGTTAGAAAAGGGTTACGTGGCGAGAACCAATGCCTGGTGTGCTTGGGAATATCATAGAGGACTCACTTTTCTTCACCAGTGAGCAAGCGATCAAAGATGGGTATATTTGGGTGCTGACAGAGCAAAGGTAAACAAGTTGTCACTCATTTTCCTTGTTGGCTGCCGACAATGTGTGGATTACTCATTTGCTTAACTTGTATGACTTCTCTATCTCATGCAGGTGCAGTCTGACTGTATTACCAGGAACGTGGAACTTTTCTGCAAGTTCATCAGAAGCTAGACCACTGTCGTCCTTAATGGCCGCTTTCAAAGCTTCACCATCCAACAAATGTGCACGAGCTCACATCCAAGTTCAAGTTTGTGGTACATTCAAGCTCACAAACTAGCAAACGGAATTTCTCGAACCAATGCCTGGCGGTTGGTTCGTTCACTGCATTCTACCCAAATGCCCAGAATATGCGGCTACAGGAAATGTGGTACAAATCTCGATATCAGGATAAATAATACTGCGTATATATTTTTATATTATATCCCCTTTATAGATCAGGTCATAGGTTCGACTTCGCATGTACAGCCACCAGCAAAAGTATCTCTCCCCCTAAGTACACTAATTCCATTACTTGTGGTCGAGGTCATTTGCAGTTGTGAGAATGCCTCTCGATACTGACAGCAATTGGTAGCACTGAGTCAGGTCTTTATGCGAGGAAAAATTGTGAGTAGATGACGCATGAAACAGTTCTCAATTTGAGATGAATCTGTATGGTTCAGAGCGTATTGTCCAATGAACACCATATATTATTCATATATGGCGAAGACATGATGTATGGCCCGCGTACTCAAACATACTTTTTATACGTATTTTTTGTTTATTGCATTATTTTGTGTGGAAGTTTTTTTGTGCAGTGTAGAAAAAGAGAACTTATAATATAAACAACTTGAAACTCAAGCTATCCCATGCCGAAAGCGTCGGTGGACCACCGATGTGCATCTATCGATATACATTTGGGGCTTCGCAGAGACGATCCGCTGTGGTTCCACTTCCGTTTTGAAACTTATACCAGTAGCGGCAGAGACGCGACCCCATCACGAAGTCGCGGTCGGTCGGAAAGATTGCCGTAGTCGGCGGTAGCAGGCCGCCGGTAGGCAGCAGGCTCCCCTGCGCGGCGGCACGACGATCTACTTGTTCAAAGTTGCCGACCTTTTGCCGAGGGGGAAAGCGGTAGAAAATCGTAAAACAAAATACCCTTTGTCGACTTTTGCCGACTGTCAGAGTCGCAAAACAGTCGGAAATTCCTCTTTCCGACCCTCTGTCGACCCCTTATGCGGACTCTTTTCGACGGCCGCGCCGGCGCATTTACTGAGCCCTTACGGCTGTTTGCCGACTGTTCGGCAAGGCAACTATTCGACGGGGGCGCTGTTGGATTTTATGCACCTCTTCTGCTGTTTGCCGACTGCCCGAAGAGGATACTTTCCAGCGGCGGCGCCGGCGCATTTTATGCGCCTTTCCGACTGTTTGGCGATTGCTCGAAAGAACCTCTTTTCGATGTCGGCTTCACGATTCTCCCACGGGCGGCATCCGACCTCTTGCTGCCGTCGAAAAGTGTCCTTTTTCAGACTGGATCAACCCTTCAAAAAAATAAAATTTTCATCAAAATCGCGCGGAAAGACGCCGGCGTCTGGCTTCGGCTATCCGACCGCGGCATCTGGTCGGCATGGACAAATTGTCCGACTGTACGCCGCAGGATCCTGATGGGGGAAGAAACGCCAAGGAACCACAAAATTACTCAATCAAAAGTATTAAGTAGCCTTATGCGTGATTTATTTACATTAAAGTGACTTTAAGAATAGTAGACAAAAAGTATCCCCTGGTGGGCGCGAACCACCCATCTTATGATCAGTAGGCGCGTGCTCTTTCGACTTCGCCAACGAGGAGACAATGCAGACGTCCCATATTGATGGATAAGTCGTTGAGTCTTTGTAGTTTGCCCAATTAGAATGCTTCTTAATGTAAACAACCTCAAATTCAAGCCACTGGGTTTTACAATGCAAGGAAAGCTAAAATAGTATTGAAATAAATAACATGTGTATTAATGATGTCCATTATGGAAAAAAATGTTAAAACAAGGATAATTTCAAACTTGCCACTTTTCTACATACAGTAAATTCCAACGGAGTAAATTTTAATATTCATATTAACTAGTTTTAAACTCTATGATTACAGAAATTCCTGATCTAAAGAATAAAATTAATTATATAATGCAAATTACAGACTACAATCAAAAGCCTGTGGCTGCAATCAAAAGGGCCCTCTCATACATATCTGTTCACATAGAATTAGTTCTACTTCTGTGATAGCAAGTGAAAATAATAAGAACAATTCTTCTTCTTATTATTATTATTGACTCAAGAGTTCAGGTGGGAATGCCTGCCTTTCCACACGGGCCAGTTCGGCCCTGGCAGCGAGGCACTCTTTCGATTCATCCAACGCGACCAACACGAACTATAGCCGGTTATGTGCATGCTGTTATTATTATAAATTAGTTTTTCCAGACTAATTGTTTCCAAAGTTAGCTCCGGGAGTCAAGAGTAACCCCTGCCTCTACATCGTGAAGTGAAAAATCTTGAACTGAGCGCGTATAATTGTATGAATTTGGATGGCGACTGTTGCCGATCATTACAAAGTGACAATAGGAGAACCATGAAATAAAGTAAATAGATGAGCGTAAGTTATTATAAAGTTATATGGCGAGTGCGTTTTATCTTATCCCAAACGATTATCGTCGAATACGCGGTTAAAGGAGCACTCTGTTGGCCAAATTATAAAGACAACTACTTATTCCTCTTCATGCGAAGTTTACTTCATCGCATCCGCGGTGAAGTTGAAAGAACACGCGGCTAGTAATCATAAGGTTAATCGTCCGCGCCTGCCTTCGGGTGACTTTCTCAGCATCACTTTAATGTAAAGAAATCACACATATAGGCGATTTAACATATTTTGGGGGAGTAATTTTGTAGTTCCTTGGTGTTTCGTCGCATCTCTACCGCTACTGTTATATCTTTCAAAACGGAAGTGGGGCTACAGCGGATTGTCTCTGCGAAGCCGCCAATTTTTGTCGAGATGCCAATAGTTTAACATCGATGGTTCACCGACGCTTTCGACAAGTGGTAGCTTGAGTTTCAGGTTATTTACAGTATAAGTGCCCTTTCTCTACAGTGCATAAAAACAAATCTTCCACACAAAATAACGTAATAAAGAGAAAATACGTATAAAAAGTATGTTTGAGTGCGCGGGCCATACATCACGTCTTGGCGGGACAACGGATAGCGATTTTGATTTCCTCAATATCGAGTAGACAGGATAAAATGTTGAACTCGACAATATGGAATGCATATTAATGGCTCGTGAAAGAATATAATTATAAAGAAATACCCAAAGAGATATATTTAAACTGCAGTTTGAGATAACAATTTAGCCTCGATGCTCAAACAGATGTCGCAATATTAAACTTCCTCATATCTAAATGCTGCAACAACATCCACTAATACTACTTCTATTACTCATTTTCAACAATTTACTTTGACAATTTAGATTTGAATGCTCTAAACTACTTGCTACTTTCAATTTTATTATGACCGAAACAAGACTTACAATATTGGAACCGTAAAAGCGTGCAATTTGCTGAAGATATTTCACACCAAGTGTTTCCCCCTTAATAAACAGTGATGTCCTTGAGTAGTAAGTGTTGGTTTCAGATCCTGGTGGTCGTGGGTTAGATTCCCGTTAAGTAATTAAAGGAATTTTTTATCATTTGTAATATTGATACTTAAAATGTTAGATAACTTGGAAAATATTACGTTTCTCTCAGTCTTAATGTTGAGACAACTTTCTTCAGTGCACTCACAATAGAAAAGTGAGCTATGATATATGAGGTCAGCCGTATCAACTTGGATTCTTACTGTCTGGGAATGTAACGTGTTTAGCGAACAACTGATGAATACGTAAGGCATATCGTCAGTATGGGTTCCGTTTAGGAATGATCAAACACAAATGTTTCCTAGCAATTGCTTATAAGTTTCTACTACGAGTACTTCTTCTACTGCTACTACTGCCTTAAACATTAATATTTAAAACAATTCACCATTTCAGATACGTTCCATATCAATATAATGGCTTGACATTCAATCATAAACTTTATAATGTATAAAATATATAGCCAACTCTTGACTTTCCAATACTACTACTACTAGTAATAATATGATAATAATAGAATTACGATACCAATTATGTAAGCAATACCTTCTAATAAAGAAAAAATAATTGCCACGACGGGATTCGAACCCGGGTCTCTGCCATACGAGTTTTATGCTTTAACACTCTACTAACAATTCCTTTTACAAAGATAAGAAAATAAACTAGCAGTTACGGAAGAGAAAAGTAGAACTTTCTTTTTCTACACGTGTTGATGTAGTTGAAAGAATGCAAATAATGTTTGCCGTCTTTTCCTCTTTGGAAATTAGAAGTTAAGGTGAGCAAGAATAGTAGTAATGTAAATCAGGACCCCATAAAAACAATGAGATAGCCTCAACTTGAAGAGTGTTTTGTATAATATTTCCTCATTGACGAAGATTTATATAACTTGTCCTTGAGTTAAAGGATGAAATCTTGTGTAAGTCATTGTGAAACAAATAAGGAACGTATCCTTGTACAAGCATTAGTATCTTGTGTATATTCTTACATGCAACGATTTTAACTAGCTAATAGTTTAGGTGGAAGATGAATTGACGTGGTAGTTAAGTGGTGGACAGTTTGGAGTGTGCTGTCGCGGTGTGCACATCGCTCGTCTGGTCGTCTGGTGTGTGTTTGTAAGCTGTGTATAGTTGAGAACGCTTCATTTTCGTTACCCGTGTTCTGAACATTTGTGTGTGAAATTGGACTGTGAACTTCTTTATTACCACCCAGTGCTATTATTTTGGACTTTTGATAACAGTTTTGCGATATATTTAGTTTACGAGTGAATACTATAGGAATTAATTTCCGCCTCTGAGTAATCGTCCCACGTCTATAAAAGTACATGAATAGATTACTTCAATCTTTAAATTATCCCCGGACTTGGTTATATCAATAGAAATAGACTTCCACAGGAAAATATTGTATATTCAATTCTTAAACCAGATTACTTATGAGCAAATACTACGTGATTCACAGGATAAAGTGGTGTATAAAGATGACAACAATGAACTTGTTTTGGACCTTAATTCTGCTAGCAATATGTCGCAATTCGTTAAATTACATGTATGTCCTAGTGAACTTGACAATGCTAAAATTATCAGTGTGCTTTCCCAGTACGGCAAGGTGTAAAATATTGAAAACGAGTACTATGATGCAGGTCACATTTATAAAACTCGTACTGGCAGGAAGTTG
The DNA here is from genome assembly GCF_964235325.1 of Thermobia domestica. Lineage (NCBI taxonomy): Eukaryota > Metazoa > Arthropoda > Insecta > Zygentoma > Lepismatidae > Thermobia > Thermobia domestica. Next base: position 152,324,841 of record NC_137464.1, read on the forward strand.
ATACGAATAACCTCAAACATTCCATACCTTCCTATGTGACAATCGCAGGTTTGATATTATAGGAAACTTATAATGGTCAAATCAAAACATGCAGTTTCTGTGATAGTCCTCTAAATTTTTCCAGGATTTTGATAAGTGTCGCTCTAGTACCCCTTCCATATCCTCTAGTACTGTTCTCAGATCTTCCTCTTTGTCACGCTCTGCCGCTGTTAATCTTCCGTTGACAATGTCTGCTCCAGAATTACTCAATTTCAAAACCTTCCCTAGTTTGAATTCGCCTCCTGACATTTCTGCTTGCCAATCCCCCAACATTGCACCCTCCTTGTTATCCCATAATGCAAACAGCTCAGTCGACTTCTAGTACTATTAATTCTGCTCACTGCACAGTGAATATTGAAGAGGTCTTCCCCATTAGTGATGACCATATTGTAGCTCCGAGAAAGGAACCTGATGGAAGCTCATGTTCTCTTTCCGAGCAACATTTTCTCTGCAGTGAACCACTGTGCACCGCCAATCTGATGTGACAACTATCAAATCAATGTCCTTTTCTGGTGCCCCACCTAGTGTCACCGTGTCACCTTCTAGTGCTAGTGCTTCGCTCAGTGATGTGGTTGTTTCTACTGCCAGTAACGTTAGTGCAAGTGGACATGTGTTCTTGCCGAAACCCGGGACAAGTAAAAGAAGACTGAAAGTGATGACTGACTTTTCTTTGAAATTAATAACGTCTCAAGACAGTTATATTGTCGAATCCACTACAACCCGTTCAAAGTCTCGTCCTACGAAAGGAATTGACACTGTATCGAATCCATCGTAATTTCTGTTCTCTCTCTAAGGTCCTCTTCTTTCTCCTTTTTTTCAGTTTTTTCTTTGGTGGTTCCAAATGTATAGTTTTCGTATCGGTACTCTAAACTTAAACGGTTTAACTTCCTTGGTAAGCGACATGCTTTGAATGATTTCATACGTAAAGAAGAGATTGATATACTGTTCGCATAGGGAGTGGTTTTATCTGAATTTTGCAACCTATTTAATCACTCCTGGTTCTCTAATTTTAATCCCCAAGGATTAGGAACTGCAATTATCTGTAGATGTGATATAGACATTATTGAACATTCTACTCCTCTAACTGATGAACTTACTGTGAGCCAACTACGGAATACACGATTATGTAATATTTATGCGCTTTCTGGGACCTCTTAAACTAGAACACGGAACAATTTCTTCGAAACTGATCTCACGCATGTGTTATACAATGCGTCCAACCCATGTATCCTCGCTGGAGACTTCAATGCCGTACTTTCAGAGATAGATGCCCAGTCTCATTATCCCTTCTCACCTTCCCTCCACAAAGTGATTAAAACATATGACCTCATCGATGTGTGGCGTTTCTATTTTTCCACCGTTTCCAGTCATATTTTCCAGACACCGCATTCATCCTCGAGACTCGAGATACGTCAGCCGCATCTTATTGCCTTACATCAAGGACATCAATATTGAACCTGTAATTTTTAGTGATCATTATTTTGTCGTCATGACGATCAATTTACCTGTAACTAATTTACTTAAAAGTAGTTCACTATGGTATTTTAATACGTCGATACTCACCGAAACAGACCATAAATCTGTCATTCGTGCTGAGTGTGCATTCTTAATGGAGGAGAAACGCAGCTATAAAGGTACTCGTACACTATTCACCGTCATAACGCCTTCTGTAAACAATATATATATTATTCTAAGCTTTTATGGGAATGCGTGAAGGCACAGGTTCAAGGACAATCTGTTCGGCCTCAAATACATCAAATCAAGGCTTTTCTTCTCTCTATGCGTCGCCGCCGTACGCACGACCATTTTTTCGTAGCAAGATTCCTTCGAACGACTGCACAGAATCTGTTAGCACTGTTCATATACACAGTAGATGTAAACAACAACTGATTTTGCACCTTAAAGGCCCCGATAGACATTTATGTGAAGGACCTCATGTGACTGCATATATTACAGATCATTTTAAGCATCTTTATGCCAAGCCTTCTTTGTTCGTCGGTAATGATACTATTTTTGATCACATAGCATTTACATTAACCCCTGGTGACAGAGGAGCGTCTTAGGGTAGAAGAGGATAGAAGAGGTCACAACATCCATTAAACTTGGTAAGCTAGGCAAATCCACTGGTGTCAACTCTGTCAACTCCTTGCCAGTGGAATTCTATGTAACTTTTATTGACATCCTTGCTCCCTTTCTCACTGATCTTTTAACGAGTATCGTGATTCTTGCATTTCAGGAACCTCATCACCACACATGCCAACGCCCATGACGTTGATGCCCTTCGACTTCTCAGTTTACTGTGTACGGAAATCAAAATTTTGACCCGTTGCCTCACTCTGCGAATGAAGACTTACATTCAAGTACTCTTAACCCCCTGCCAATAAGGCCATGGACAGGCCCGCCGTATGTATGAAGTACTTTTCAATAATCGAGATTTTATAGCATATTATGAGTCTAAAACTGATCGTACAGTGGCTATTCTTTCCACGGACTAATATAAGGCTTATGATAGAATTCAACATCATTATTTGTATAATGTGCTCACTCGCTTTGGCATTGGTGACAAATTTATTTCTATGATTAAAGGGTCTAATCTCAGAGAACGACTAAAGTGAAGATCAATTGTGGATTAAGTGTAGCGATTCCTTTTAATAACGAAATCCTTCAGGATGATAGTATGTCAAGCATTTTATTTAGTTTATCTCTGGCTCGTTTGTTATTTTCTGTTCCATCTCTTTTACTAGGAGTCCCTGTATATAATTCTGTAATTGTTGTACAAAGCTATGTTTATGACAGTCATTACTTCCTGAACAGCCCTGTAGAGATTCAGCATATTCTGCGATTACTAAGTATCAAACGACACCTTGGTGTAAAATTAAATGGGAGTAAAACGAAAATTTTGTGTTTAAATAAAAATTATACACAAGGGCATGGGGTTTATTTTGCGGTTGTCGACTCTCCTAAAATACTAGGAATTAAATGGTTTCCTAATACCACACGCATTATTACTACTAATTTCGCCCATGTTGCTGCAAATATTAGAAATATTCTTTATTTTCATAAACATCGTCATTTTAGTTTATTAGGCAGAATGTTGTTTCTTAAACAGAGTGGGTACAGTGCACTCGGGCATCTCACCCTGATTTCCCCCCCCCCCACACAATATTGCCCGCTCCTTACATAGTTATGCGTTGTCCATCCAAGCTAAAGCTATCTCGCTACTTCGCAGCTGTCAGGTCGAGTGCTCAAATCACAGCACTGTCTCTGCGGCTGTTTTTGCAGCGTGTTTTACCTATTGACCTTGAGGACGTATTAATGCCTTCCCGTGGAGCTGGAAGTATCGTCACCTGAAAGACATCATAATAGACATGGCTTATGCACTTTTGTCAACATGTGACATAGAATGCATATCTGTTCACGACTTATATTGGTACTACTTCAACATCCGTCCAGCAGTTACACCACGTATAATAGTCAGGCAACCCTCTCACAACTGGTTTCGTATTTGGTGTAATATTAACGCTAAATGTTTGAACTACGCCCAAAAATCTCTCTGGTATGTTGTTGTTAATAACGCATATGAAACAAATGAAGTTTGTATTACTTAAATATTGGTGCTGATAACTTGTGTAATATTTGCCAACAAACTGACACTCTACGTGATAGATTCGAAACTTGTTCTTCCGTCGTTAATATTTGGCACCAATTGTGTGCACGGTTAAGCCAAATATGTCACCTACGTCCTTCCTCTTTTCGTGCCACTGCTTTAATCCTCTACCCAGATTTTAATTACTACCCTGTTACAAACGATAATACTGTTGTTTGGTTTCTTGCACACACTATGGTATATTTTTAACCGCCCCGGACCTTATCACCCCGATCTTTACCTTGCTTTCCTCAAATCTGCTGCTGCCAGCAATTCTATTGCTCATAAGTGAAAATATTTTGCTAATGTTTTAGTGTCTTAATTTAATCGTCTGATCTTTTGTATTCACTGTCAATATGTTTTGGTGAGCTTTTTTAATGTTAAGCCTTACCGTGATTTCTATGTTATAACAAGTTTGTAAATGAAGTGTTTTTTTTTTTAAAAAAAAACGTGGTTAGTGCATCGAACTTCTATTCGGCGAACCGGGGTTCAAATCGCGGCTACGTTCCAAATTTTTCAAATGTTTCAATATCAATTTTAATGCATAGTCAGTGTGGCAGGCAAGATCTCTCCAGAAAGAAAAAGATGCTGGAATGAGGAGAATTGGAGAAGGTCTGTCAATGGAGGCAATCATTTACAAACTTATTTTTAGCAGTTGTTCTAGATTTGATATTTTCATCTACTTTCAAGCATTTTCTGATTCATTCGTCGCCAGTATTTTTATTACTCTGAACATACAGTATGTAACGAAATAATACATTATAAACACAGCAATATTGAGAATAATATATGGTTTTCATTGGACAACAGGCTCTGAAGCATAGAGATTCATCCCAGAATAGAGATCTGTTTCGTGCATCATCTACTCACAATTTTCTTTGCATAAAGACCTGACTCAGTGCTACCAACTGTTGTCAGTACCGAAAGAAGTTATGTCGAAGTTACATGAGTTTCCAATGAGCAGTGTTGATGCAATAGCGATATCACTGCGAGTCCACGATTTCTTTATACAAACAGGTTAATGGGCCCCAGGCACTTACTCCGTTGTCCATGGCACCTAATATTTTGTGCATGAATATTTCTTTGTTATGTTTATCGAACGGAGTAGGTTTGATTCGTATGGGAAGTCCATGTCCTTTCTTTGTGAGAAATTGTGTTATTTAAGGAACACATAGTATATATGGCAAATCTGTAACATTTTTATACACGGACATTGACGCTATAGAGTTCAGGGGGTGCTTGAGGGCGAGGAGGTGCGGAAGATAGGGGAAAAGCATATTTTTTGCCCCTTTGCCGGAACAGTTAATCGAGTGTCTACGAAGTTATGTTTCGAGTAAATTTGCAATACTGTGCGTGTCTCTTTTTATTTAATGTATCTAGGCTAGTTAGGAAACGAATAATGTGTCTAACTGTTTGCAACTACCCTTTTAACGAATTTAATAAATGTTAACGTATTCGTTTTAGGCGCTACAGTCACATTGTTTAAAAATACAGAGCGTTCAAAAAGTCTCTATACACCTGAATTGTCACATATTCAAAGCAACGAGAACATTATTTTATTCAAAATTTATTATATTTTATGGCATAAAAGCACTATGTATAGCGCGTACACCACATTTTAACACACATTTTAAAAGCAAATGTTGAAAATGTCCCCCATGAAGCTCCAAACATGCTTGCACACGTTTTTTTCTCAAATACTCTCACAAGTTGTTCATGTGTAATGCTATGAGCAAAATCTCGAATAGCTGTTTCGAGTTCTTGTAGCGTGTGGGGGTTCCGTTTATAAACAGAATTCTTTGCATAACCCCAGAAGTAAAAATCCGGAGGAGATAAGTCAGGAGACCGAGGTGGCCACAATCCCTTTGAAATTATTCGATCTCCAAAAACCTCTTACAGTAATTTCATGGATTGGCGAGCTGTGTGTGCTGTAGCGCCATATTGTTGTATCCAAGTATTACGAATTTCGTCTTCCGTTAGTTCTCCCATGAACTGGTGAATAATTTCACAATAACAAGTTGAATCTATTGTTTGTCTGAAAAATATGGGACTGACTATTCTTCTTCTGGATATTGCAATCCACATCCCTACCTTCTGGTCATGCAGAGGAACTTCATGTATGACATGTGGGTTTTCTGCACACCACAAACGTGAGTTCTGAGCATTGACGTAACCTGATAAATGGAATCAGGCCTCATCAGTAAAAAACCATTATCCAAAACATCGTCAGACTTGTCCATAACAAACCGTGTAAACCATTCACAATACTGCACTCGTTTCACACTGTCGGAAGGAAGTAACTGCTGCACCGCTCTGACCTTATACGGGATAAGACGCAGTATCTTACGAACCGCCTTTTGTGCCGTACCAACACTTATTGCTTCTTCCTGGGCAAGTTTTCGAAGTGGTTTATGGGGGCTACGTTGCATTGCATTCGATATGTGTAGCATTTTTTCTTCATCGAGCACTGACGGTCTACCACTTCGATCATAGTCCATTACCGTTCCAATGTCTCTAAATTTATCGATCAGTGCCCTTACAGTGTGACGATTCGGAACAGGTGTATCCGGAAACCTAGCTGCAAACTTTTCTTTGACTGTCTGTTTGTACTCACCTTGTTCACGGAACACATGTTCAACCAGGAATATTCGTTGTTCCAAAGTTAACACCATTGTTTCAGAGACCGCTAACTAGATGCAACAATCACTTCAACGTCACTTTGCCGACTGGAATCTAAGAAAGGAACCTCACGGAAGGCGATAATATAGCAGTGTTGTAAACCTTCGCATAAAGTTTTATTTCATGCGACTTTGAATGCTACTTTGATTTGCCACGATACAGGTGTATAGAGACTTTTTGAACGCTCTGTATAATAATAATAATAATATTCTAACCTTATTCTAACATTCTAGTACTTGCGCTTAGTTTCATTATGTTCTTAACATAGCAAACCTAATATCACAAAACGAATAGGATTTCTCAATGAAAGAAATTTCAATTTTTCAATTTCCCAGATCGAAAGACTATTGAAAATATTCAAAGTAATATTGCAAATCTTTCTGCAATTCTCTATGGTTTGTTTCTGGTTTTCTGCCTGTAGGATAATTGAGATTTGAAATAACAATATTTGAAAGTAGCCTTAGAAATATGATTTTTTAAAAAATAAATCTGATATCATCGACCTTATTTGGCAGAACGGACTTAGTCATCAAAAGGTTACATTGTACTTTCTAATTAAGATGAGCTTCGTTTAGTAGAAAATCATTGACTTTTTCTTCCAGTAGTAATCCACAAATTATATTTTGTAAGTAGATGTGGAACGAATTATAACAAAAGCAAAAATTATAGACATAAAGATGTGATAAAACTAAGATGACTAGTCCACAATGAAAGGTACGTAAGTAAGCCATTGGACACTTAAGTACTGTAAAATTGGATATGGAAGATTGATTGTTAGTAAATTGACGATATTTGTAAAATTAGAGGACGTGTAAATGTGTGTTCATTCTGAAGCGTAATGATAATGAATATTTAAAATTCACCTAATACATAAAGGTTGATCAAATGTAGTGCTGAGGGGTCTAGAATTGCAGTTTGTGCATAATGAAAAGATACTAAGAAATCTTATGTTTCCTGTGGTATAGATTTAATTTTGCATTTATAGCTTTGTGAAGTTTAATGTTTATGACAGGTGAGGAATGGGGCACTAAAGTAACCGTATTTAAAAGGATTGTGGTACTATAATATGGATGTATTTCTGACATATATTTCTGTTCACAGCATATTATTATAGAGAATAACATTGTATTATTTGTTTCTTGTGGATGAATTCACGTTTCTTGTGGAAATATCCTGTGAGTTTGTCAACATCCTAACCACATAGCAGTTTCTTCGTTGTTTCAGATGCATAGATATATTTTAAGGTGTACCCTTATTGGAGTAATCCCTCTTTAATTTTTTTTTTTTTTTTTGCTATGTTAGGGGCATATTTCCCCGATAATTGTTGAGAGTGAAGGGAATTAACGGGTGACTGTAGTTAATTTACACGTTCTATTGAAACTTCGTAAGTTTCACAGTTTCATATAGATTTTGAAGTTGAATTTATCTCTGACGTCTTACCAAAAAGTCCTAGATAAATATTTACCGAACGTGCGCCTAGACTTGACACTAGAAACAGTGCCATTCTATTAAGAAAGCTAGAATTTAGTATATAATCCCAACTCAAAACCTGTCTTTAGACTAGTCGTCAGTTTTTAGTTCATTTTCCAGCTAAGACCAATGGATTAATAAGTACCTTGCGAAACAAGAACCACTTTCTGCTGTGGTAATAAAGGTGAATAAAATGGCTTGGTCCTATTTTTACAACAAACGCATTGTGAGAAGTGAATGAAAAACTATATTCTTCTTTTCGTATTTATGTTCTTCTCAATTGGGCTTCAGACCGGCTGTAGCAGAGTTTCTCTTTTCTCTTAAATAAGCCTCCAGTTAGAGTAAAGAACATTAACCATGAAGTACCATTTCGAACTGTTACAAACACAAAACAATTCCAATAGACGCCGTAATAATTCTTCGACCAAACAGAACTCAAAAGTTACTTCCATTTCAAAATTTACTTTTGATTTTAGAATAATTTCTATTTCGGAAGAAAATTTAAATGTGACAAATTAAAATGATGCTACTATGAACACATCATCATCATAGGTATTCTGCCTTCATTGGCAGGTCACTTGCCGCAGCTGAGAAGCTTCCATGCTCCACGGTCCTCCACTAACCTTTTCGTCTTCGCGTATGATCTTTCTGTTTTAATATCATCCATTAATTGTAGTCTCCTTCGCCCCCTCCCTCTCTTTCCCGCCACCATACCTTCTAGGACGCCCTCATGATACAATCTCTTCTTAGGCAATGTCCCAACCAGTTTCTCTTCCTCTTCCTAATAATATCTAAAAGTGTTATTTTCTCACCCACCATTTCTAACACTCTCTCATTCGTTTTCCGCTCGACCCAACTAACTCTTTCCATTCTTCTCCACACCCACATTTCTAAGGCTTTCAGTCGATTTTCGTCACCCTTACGCAATGTCCACGTTTCCGCCCCATACAGCACAACACTCCACACGAAGCATTTTATGAGTCTTTTTCTCAACTCTTTGTTCAAGGTCCCACAAAACAGACTTTTCTTTCTTTTAAAGGCTTCTTTCGCCATTCCTATCCTTGCTTTTATTTCACGTTCGCATTTCATGTCATTACTAAGAACACTACCCAGGTATCGAAAACTATTCACTTGTTCTATTTTCTCCCCTCCTACTTTTATATTTGACACAGACCCCTTCGTTCCAATCACCATGGCTTTTGTCTTTCTAACATTTATTTTCATCCCATATTCTTCAAAGCCCCTTCTCATTTTTTCTAACATTTTATTGATTTTCTTTTCAGATTCTGCAACAAGGGCCATATCGTCTGCAAATCTTATGCATCTAATCATTCTACCTCCTACCGAAATGCCATCATCATCATGTAGGCTCTTTTTCACTATCTCTTCTAGATAGACATTAAATAGTGTTGGCGAGAGGCAGCATCCTTGTCGAACTCCCCTTCCAATTGCACTCTCTTCCGTCAGTTCTTCCCCTATCCTAACCGTTACTTGTTGGTTCATGTATAAGTTTCTTATGAGTCTTCTATCTTTCCATTCCAACCCTATCTTTGTTAGAACTCCCAACAACAATTCCCAATTCACGCGGTCAAAAGCCTTTTTTAGATCAATAAATACAACATACACCTCTTTCCCTTTTTCTATAAATCTTTCACCGATCACCCTTAATAATCCAATAGCATCTCTTGTGCCCTTGCCTCTTCTGAACCCGAACTGCCTCTCCTCAACATCTTTATTTGTTCTTCCATATAACTTTCTGTTCAATATTCGGAGCAGAATTTTAGCAGCATGAGATATGAGACTAATAGTTCTATATTCCTCACATCTCTTTGGGTTCGATTTCTTAGCCATCGGTATCATGATCGTTTTCAGAAAGTCTCTTGGCCATTCTCCTGTTTCATATATTTCATTGCATAGTCGCCACAATTCTTTCTTTCCCTTGTCTCCTATATTTTTAATGAATTCAATTAGTATGTTATCTATTCCTGTTGCCATTCCATTCCTAATCTCGGATATAGCCTTTTCAAACTCATCCCGATGAATACTAAATCCTTTATCATCCTCGCCTACTTCATTTTCCACTTCAACATTTAGGCTACACGGTCTATCCCTACTCTCATATAAGTCTTCAACGTATTCTTTCCACCTTCCTATGACCTCATTTCTCTCGACGACTACCTTCCCATTCTTATTTTCTACTGCCATCATGATACTCCCTTGTTTCCTCCGAAATTCCATAGATTTCACCTCCTTGTACATTTCCTCACATTTCCCAACTCTTTCTAACTCTTCTATGTCCTCGCATTTTCTTTTGTAAAACTCTTCCCTCGCTTTGTCTGTTTCTCTTCGTAATTCATTATTTAACTTTCTGTACATCTTTCTGCCCTCTTCTGTATCAACCTGTTTCCACATCTTCCTCTCCCTCATTTTCTGCAACATCTGCTCTGTAACCCATGGTTTCTTAGCAGTTTTGTGTTCGTGGTAACCTACTGCTTCTTCTGCAGCCTCCTGTAAGCAACGTTTAATATGTTCCCACCGTGCGTTACTACCTGCGCCTATCCTTTCCTCGTTTGAACTCTATGAACACAAATAGAAAATAAATATCACAATTTTATAAAATATATTAAGTTCCTATTACTAAAAAATTAAACAAAATGTAAAATGATATTCATATTTTAAGGTTTGCTTTCTAGGCATATATAACATATACATGGCAACACTTGTAAATATGTAACAAAAATAAAATAGTTATATTTTTACTTCACAAAGCACATTTGCTATGCCCATTACATCAAAGTGCCTTAGTGAGAAAGATGTAGCAGAAACAATGTAATTAAATAAGGCGCAAATTATAGAATAACAAACGAATAATCTCAATAAAAATGAACATACTTTCTGTTATATATATATATATATATATATATATATATATATATATATATATATATATATATATGTGTGTGTGTGTGTGTATGTATGTGTGTGGTCTATTATACTTTCCTTTTTCAATAGGTATTCTTAACTATAACCAGTGTTATTGGAGTGCTGTACTATGCATTACATTCAGCTATATTTGTCTAATACATCTCTCCATGGATTACCAGAGCTTATCAGAAGAAAGAGAAGGTTTTCAGACAGGTACGCTTGGTCTTGTTCTATGATATTATAAAACTCTTTTTCGAGTGTTATTGCTATCAAGTCTTTAATATAATATCGTGACCTACACATTTATTTACTATGAGTGATATAATTATACAGCAATATTACACAAACATATTCAGAGTAAATTTTTCGGAAATTCGTGAATAACCATACAGCGTGTTCGCTCATTCTAGCTGAATAATTCCCCTCAGTACTGATTCTATATGCAAAATGTGAAACAACATCTTAATATGGAACCTGAAAGTCTTTTTTTAACATAAAAAGATATGGAACTCAGTCGCTAAACACAAGAAATTATTGGCAATTTATAAATATCATGGGCATATTCAGAAAACGTTTACGTGCTATTTCCATTGCACTAAGTATTTGGATCACAATTTACATATTGAAACGAACGTTTGCAACATTATTCACTACTTTTATCTGAAGATGCAAGTACGGCATTTGATAGAATTGTTCAAGTACATTTTGAGAAAAAGTAAACAGAAATGTATTAATTATTCTCTCTTACTTTTCTCCAGCAAATATATGTAGATGGCGCTCCATAAAGGTCATGGCTTGCTTCCAGCAATATAGGCATTACTCGTGGATAACATAATAAAACTATTCCTAAACACAGAATATATAATATCGCATTAGTGAAATTCGAAGTACGTTGCTAATCACTGTTAAAATTGTTTCTGGCTTTCGCCCCAGATATTTATTAATCTTATGAAGTAATTATCTAAACAAGAGAACACTCTTGGTATAAAGTTACATGATCATATATTAATTAATGGGAACATTACGTTAAAAAGTAAATAAAAGAGATTATATAATCTATAAATATTTCTTCAATATGAAATTTTCAATGGCATTGCACAATAGAACTATATGTTGCTAAGTCACCTTTGGTGTATGTGGCCCCGGATTCAAACCCTGCTCCTGCCAAGTGAACTTTCTGGTGGACAAACACCGTATGCGTTTGTTTCCTCGGTGTTCTCCCGTTTCCTCCAATTTTCTTCATTCCACTATTTCATTCATTTCTCATCATCATCATCGTCTCCTTCAGCCTAACCGGCACAACGTGGGACGTAAAACTCAAAGATTTCATATATATATATATATATATATATATATATATATATTTGCAAATGCAACAACCTATATTCCGATTTCAAACAGGATTCAGATGTTAGTCTTGGCTATGTATGACAAAACGTGTTTCAGGAATTTACCAGCTTAGGAAGTGGAAGCGAAGTCCGGAGATATTCTAATTTTAGAGCTTGCGACTTAAGTACTCGTCTGAAACCGGCAGAAATATTAATAATTCAGCATAATCGAGGCTTTTTTATAATGAGATCGAGCGGAATTCATGCAAAATAGACACTGCTATGCAGACACAAAATGAAATCAAATAAGATCGGAACATAGTTATAGGTTATTTCGTTATAACTTATGATCATATAAGTTATTTCGTGTGTCGTAAACTTAATATTATTGAGCCTTAAGTTCAAACCATTTATAGTCGTATACATATTCTGCATTTGTTATCTTTGCTTTTACATTTACAAATTCAGTAAATACTCAATACCTAAGAGTCTGATATATATATATATATATATATATATATATATATATATATATATATATATATATATATAACCACAAATATTTTTAAACGTTAATGATGTTCAATAATTACATAAAAATTAAACTAATAAATCAAACAAATCAACTCACTTGTCTTCTTCAGGAACAGATGAGGAATGTCCTTTTGATGCAACATTTTTGTTATAATCTTTATCCAAGACTTCTGCCCAATTGGTAAACTAGTTTATTGACAAAATTCCTATCTACTTTTTACAATGATAAATTGATGCAAAGATCTGGAAATACATGTACGGAACACAATTTGAGACGTTTCCTGAGACAATCGTCACTCGAATAATAAGTAACTTACCTTGAATACAGGGTGTGTTCACAAAGTTTCAAGACTGGTCTGAGAATACGAAACGTATTAAACATTTTTGTACAACGAACTAAAATTCTTCGAAATATAACCGTTGGGCATCAACACACCGCTGCCAACGTTTTTTCAATTGTTCATAGGCTCCCTGGAAGTCTTTGCGCGCAAGGTTGTTAAGGGACCTCGTCGAAGCTGCCTGGACCGCTGGAATCGTGTTAAACCGCTTTCCTTTCAGGACTTTCTTAATCCGGGGGAACAAAAAAATGTCACAGGGAGCGAGGTCGGGGCTGTAGGGGACTTGCGGCAGTGTTGCCACGTTGAACTTAGCCAAAACCTCTGCGTTGTCAAGCGACGTGTGAGAGGACGCATTGTTCTGCTTAACAACCCAATCGTCTTTGATCTCTGGGCGGACGCGATGGACTGGATTCTTCAAACGGCGGAGCACTCCAGCGTAAACCTGACCTGTGAACTCTGTCCGGCAGGAACAAACTCTTTGTGGATTAGACCTTTAGCAATCAGTTTTCGACGAAGATCAGTGACACGCACTCACTCAACTAGCGATCTTTTCACTCCAACATCTCGGAGGCAACTGAGTGCGTGCGTTCCGTTAGTTGACAGCCCCCACTATCCAACGCTGTCTTTTGAACTGGAATGAGCGCGCGCCCCTACTCAGGAAAACATCTTGAAACTTTGTGAACAAACCCTGTATATCAATTATGTTTATTCATGATAAAGTTTAAACCAAAGTAACCCCAAATTATGTTTCTATCAAAATCATGACCTCATTTACAATTGAAGACCTGAATTGCAAAACATTCCAAGTCCACTCTTTTTCTTCGAATTTTGCGTTTTTAAATTTTTGTGTTAGCATCTATGTTTTAAGGGATATTCACTTGCATAATACATAAGTGGAAATCAAAACCTTTGTTTAAACAAATACAAAATAATTTCAGCTAAACAGAATAGCATGGAAATATAATATTCTCGTCTTTCTTCTAAAAACACAAAAGTACTCCGGTGGACTTGGAATGTCCTGCAATTCAGGTCTTCAATTTAGTTTAAGGTCATCAGAAAGCATAATTTTTACCAAAAAAATTATTACCGAACCAGTTCTAAGATAAAATTTAGGTATTGTGAAATGGATCCTTCTATAAATCTTAAAATATTTTTTCTACAGGTGCGAAATGAAAACCGTTTATCATACAATCTAATAAAAATCTAAAACTAAAATCAATAATATCAGAAACGAATTGAGGCGCCTAGTATCAAAATCCGCCACATTCATTTCGCTTAGTTTCGAGTTACCTCGCAAAACGTGCAGTGAAGATGAAAAGGAAAGAGGAAACGTGCAGTCCATGTACACGCGTACAAAGTCCTATATTTGAAGTACTTTTTTTTTAGTATGAAATATTAAGCTTTTAAACAAAATTTTGTTTGCATGGCTTTAGATCAAACATATAGCAAACGATATATAACTCAATTTCAGTAATAAAAAAATGGATTTGGCGGCTATTGATACTAGGTGCCTCAATTGCTCTACGCACACCCTAATTCAATTTCTCCAAATGAAGTTAAGTTGTTTCAGTCACCGAAAGGGAAGCTATAACAATTTTTCATGGAAATCGTTCAACTTGATTTCAGTGGCACAACTAAGTCTTTCATATACACATGTGAATGAGATTTTTAAAGCTGGGCTTATTGTTAATTAGTTTTCTTATCTAACACCAAGAAATCGTTTCCACTAAATCACACGGAAATCTTTCGAACTGGTTTAAAATTACGTGTTGAAACTATAAAGATGTTCCAACATTTCCTATTACTCAATTTTAGATCTCATAATTGTGTACTGTTAATTTAATTTGTAAAATGTTGCAGAGTTTTGTGGATGATTGCATTCTTATCGTCCATTACAATTGGATTATATTGTGTTTTAAACGCATGGAACAAATACCAAGATAACCCTACAACCATTTTCATCAAAATAAATGAATATGATCATAAAATTCCTCTGCCAGCGATTTTTGTGTGCCTCGAGGACCCAACACTTAAGATGCCTATAGAAAATATTACACGAAAGTAAGTAATATTTCTTCTTGTTTTAACTTAAAACTATACTTTAATATGTTTCCTGTAATAATAGAGTTTCAACTGCAACTAACTCTGGATATGCAAGATGGACTACTTAGAATTTCCGTAACATGTTTGAAAAGCAATCCTAATGAGATTTTTATCAAATGATTATGGTTTATCGAATTTACTTATTAACATTATATAACTTAACATTATACTAATGTTATTGTACTTGTTTTTTAAATCTTGTATTCATTGGACAATTTATGCAACTTCGATTATATTATGGATTATAAATATAGCTATACTATACATTTCTTGAGAGATAAAATTCCAAGAGTGAGTTTGTAAATATAAGGAGGATGTTGAACTCATTTGAGAATTCCAAACTGAATATACATTACTATGAAAAGTCAGAAGTGCTTAGTTTCAGAGATAGGGCTGTCAAAACCGTGGGGAAATGAACTTTTGGAATATCTCCAAAACTATTAGCAATTGAGCTGAGGCAGCATATTATAAAAATGTGGCTCTGAATCGTTCAGTGACGAGGAAAGGGAGTTTCCCACACGAAGTGAGAGTCCCGGATATTCCATTAGGACAGAAGGGTCAGATTCATGATAGATGGAACGACATCCCAGCGAGTAACAAAAGGTCTGTGACAGCCCATCGATAATATAAACAAACTTAAGATGGATTTTTGATGTATTGTTCATGGTTGCATAACAAAAGCGGAATCTGAATGTAGTGTGGATAAAATGAATTTAAATAAAATCATTACATCTGCAGTTTCATTCCCTACAATCTTGACCTGTGTGCTGAAGGAGACAGACATTAATAATACTTACTTAGGGGCCGCGGTGGCTCAGTGGTAGAGCGTTCACCTCTAGTGCTTGGGGTCCCGGGTTCGATCCCAGCCCCCGCCAAGTGAACTTTGTGGTGGACAAACACCGTGTGCGTGGGTTTTCTCGGGGTTCTCCCGTTTCCTCCCACTTTCTTCATTCCACCATTTCATTCATTACTCATCATCACCGTCTCCTTTAGCCTAACCGGCATAACCGTGGGACGTAAAACTCAAAGATTTCATTTCATTAATAATATTTAATGATTTTTGGAAGAATTGGTGCAATGAGGTTTTGTGAGAAGATGGGAGTATATCTTTTAAAAACACGAAAGTATTCACACAACGTTCTTCATCACAAACTTATTTGATCGTGGATCTAAAGTATGATCCCTTGCAATATAGGTGCACACTACTACTAAGTTACTACAGTACCCCTTTCTCCCCTCCGACGTACCGAACAATAAATTGTTGACAACGTATGAGAGGTGATGGCATATAAAAGCAGCAATACTGGTTATTAAACAAAAAGACGGAAGAGTCGCGTTAAGAAATTAGATTTCTCGAGAAGAGTTGGTAACTTATCCTCCAGATTTGTTTTAAACAAATTAACGTTTATTTTGCCTCTAAGCTAAAGGAGGCTGATAATAAAAGATATGAAAAAAGTTGAGAGAATGAGAAAATGCTAGACAATGAGATAACCACGAGGAAACCTAGGTTATTTGAAAATACACTTGCTCATTTCAGTGACCAACATGAAAAATTCCTTGGCCGTGTGGGTCATGTTGTAAATAGTAATAGGAAATATGACATATGGTAGTGTCCGGCGTTCAGAAAGGTGAGAATATCATTGAACGGATTAGTGACGATCAAAACCGGCAATTGCGCAGGTAATTTAAGAACACACGAACATATCTGGAAACAATAGTACAACCTACACTAAAAGTGGTTCCCTTCTCTTCTCCTCCCTCTTCCTCTTTGAGGTATGAACATAGGAGATTATCACAAGCACAGGCATTCAACGTAAGTTTTTTCGGTAGTTGTAACTACAAGTTTTCCCTATTACATAATTTCAAGCGGTATTGCAAACTTAACTAATATTTGCTACAATTTCCTACAAACCAAACCATTTCCTGTAACACCGCAATTTTATTTTACTTCTATTTATTTTTTTCTAGAGAGGGAGAGAGAGAGAGAAATTTTTCTTCTCTTTTTATTTTGCAATGTTTTTCTCGTCTTTCTCTCTCTCTTAAAAGGAGGCAAGGGAGAGAAAATGAGAAATGTTCAAAATCACTGTAAATCAATCGACAATACTTAAGTAATATGTAATTCTCAAAACTTACATGATGTTCCGAAATAGATAGTTAGGAATTTTGGTCTTGCCATTTCTTACAGGTCAACATAAATCAAGTTCAAGATTTCCAAGTCTTGGTAGTATTATCTTAGAAACGTTACTTTTACCTAATGTATTAATATTTATGAAGATTAATTGTCCGAGTATAGAGCATCCCGATGTAGCATCTTATCAATTTGTTTTTCAAAGATTTATGTTTGGAGATTTATGTTTTTTTTTTTTTTTTTTTTTTTGCTTGTTTACCATTAAATAGACCATATAGAGAAGTTCCTCGTCCATCGGATATCAGCACTTGTATGTAACATTGGTATAGCTAAGATAATCATAATAATTCAGAATGACTTATGACTCAATAACATAGAAATCATTATCTTAGGTGTCAAATTATTATCATTTTCAGGGGTAAACCAGGTAAACATACAATTTATTCTAACAGCACTGGAAATAGATTGTAAAACTTAAGAATGATAACTCCTTGAATACAAAGAATCTTAAGTTATGTTGAATTTCAATTATCATATCTGAACCTTATTCATATATATGTTCTATATAATTTTCAAAGCTTTGTAAAGATTTGTAAAGGTAATTTTTGTAAAGATTTACTATACTTGTTTCTTCAGATCTCGGACAAAATAAACAACAAACATATTAATGTATATTATGCATTTAAATTATTCTAAGAATATTGTGTTCAATTTACCATATTCAGTTATATTAGTACATAGTCACTCTTTAATGAAATACTTTGAGCTAGGACAAAATGAATATTTTAATGTTTTAATTTTCAGATTAGTTCCATTTAATGGAACCAATACTGACTACTACAATAATTTCGTCAAAATTATAGCGAAAACCGACCTACTGAGTTTATCTCAACTGAACACTTATAAGAACGACTCAATTTTGGAAAGTATTACCCTTTCTAGGATTTGGCAGCAGGTATATCATATTAAAACTATTATGACAATTTCTCCTCAAACGCTTTAAAAAATAAATATAACGATTCATTCGAAGTATGTTTTATATCTAGTGTTAAATAAACAAATACAATAAAATGATAAAATTAGAAAAGTGAATTAGCTGACTCTTTTATCTTCTAGCTGGCTACTCCATGTTAGCAACTATTATTGCCTATTATAATAATATGACATCACTAGAAGGTTCTGTGGCACTCATCTTTATTATCCTCAGCAGACCTATTATAAGATATTATTATTAGCATCATTATGGTGACATTACACACATCAATAAATAAAATAAAAACACCTATCAAAAATTGTTTTTTTATTTATATAGCATCATTTGTTACACCTATACGCCTCAAATAGTATCACCTAACTTCAAATTAGGGATGGTATCGAGACCGAGAGTAGTCTCGGTCTCGTCTCGGTCTCGTCTCGAATTATCTAGACGAGACCGAGACCGAGATGGACTTTTATATAACGAGACGAGACCGAGACCGAGACGGACTTTTAAGTACCGAGACGAGACCGAGACCGAGACAGACCTCTATAAATCGAGACGAGACCGAGACGAGACTTAGGTCAGTCTCGAAAGTCTCGGTCTCGTCTCGAATATTGATATAGATAGATACTAAAATTGCCTTCATTCAAAACTTGTTTCGTTGCTGTGTTAGATAATAGGAGAACGGTTGACTGATGTACATTGGCGTATTTAGGGGGTGGTTATTGGGCTCAAACCCCTCCCGAAATAAATTTGTGATAATTTTTTGCATTGCACGTACAACGCAAATGTTTCTTACTCGTTCCTCAAGCCTCTCCAGAAACAAAATCCACTGCTGATGCAAATAGAATTCTCTCTCTCTCTCTATTTATATATATATATATATATATATATATATATATATATATATATATATATATATATATATATATATATATATATATATATATATGGTCGCGGTGCCACCCAGGTCCACCCTGCATAGGTTCCCGGAGCCTAACTTTAATTTTAAATGGAAGCAAGGGGTGAGTGGTACCTCGTTCGATAGACCTTGAAAAACTAAAAAGCGTTGTGGCAAAAGATCTTTCATATCGGGCACTGTATTCAAAATGGCCAACAAGACATGTTGCCTCTATCAGATACAGTAAAACGTGCAGTACTACTAATATGAAAACGGTTGAACATAAATGAACCGAAAAAACTCAAATAGAAAATGTCATGTGGCACATCGATTGATATTGTCACGGAGGCTCCCAGGGCCACCCTTCATGGTGGCCCAGGGCGCAGCCTCAAAATTGTAAATGGAAACATGGGGTGAGTGATACCTCGTTCAACCTATCTTTAAAAACTAAATTGTGCTGTTGCAAAAGATTGTTCATATGGGTCACCGTTTTCAAAATGACCACCAAAACATGGTACCTACATCAGGTAAAACGTCCAGTATCACTAATATGAAAACACCAGAACAAATATTCAATTAAGAAATCACAGAGAGTATTTATCATTCTATAGCTCGGGAATGTTGCAACAGTCGAAAAGATGATTAGAATGAAAGTGCCATAATGGAAAGGAAGAAATCTAACTCCTAGAAATTTATCCTAACCTCAATCCGTAAGTGAGTGAAGCGGGAAGGATCGGTGAAATTGCAAATGAGAGCCTTAGTTTTTGCAAATTGTATCTACGAAACAAAGTTATTTGAAATGTGTTTTTATAAGAGATAAATGTCTCTGTAATGGGATAAAGTATGTAAAATTCTTGTTTAATGGTACCTTCCATTTTGATTGCAAGCAATGGTTTGATGCAAAAATGAATCAACTGAAATGCGAAACCAATTTATCGAACAATGCAATTTTAGAACAATGTTTTCAAACGTTGGTTTTGTTCAACAGTCGTCTGTATGATATTGGTTCGCTTCTTTTCCTTCTATGTCTTCTTGCATGTGATAGAATATGAGTTTCACTGAGATGTCCACAGTTACATTCCGAATAACTTTCAACGGTAATTTCAGTTGTGATCCTTAGTAACGAAACGGTACATACTGATGCAGATTATGTCCCAAAAATCTTGCACGCATTGCATTAAATTATCAAAGGCAAAGGGGCGGGCAAAATGTTGTTAAACTTGAATTTCACCTTATTTTTATTCACCTTATTTCACTTTATTCTTATTCACCTTATTTCACTTTATTTTTATTCATTATAGTACCAGTCATTTGTACACACAAGTGTTTCAGACAAACCATATCTACTGCAAATAAAAGTGAGGTTCTCATTTGAGATTTTACTATTCATTCCCGCTTCAGCCACTTATGGACAGAGATCGGAAATATAATTTTCTATCATTTCCTCTTTTGCATCATGTTAATTATACTTTAATAATCTTTTTCTCCTCGAGACGTGGAATGATAAATACCCTTTTTGCTTTCCTATACGAGTTTTATTCTGTTCATTTATCTCCAACTATTTTCATATTAGGGGTCTAGTGGTACTGGACGTTTTATCTGATATAGGCTCCATGTCTTGGCGGCCATTATGAAAACGGTGACCTATATGAAAAATCTTTTGACACAATACTGTTTAGTGTTCCAAAATTTATCCAACAACCTATCACTTGACCCATATTTCCGTTCAAAATTTCTAAGTTTCGCCCCCTTGAAAGGCAGCCGTGGATCACTGCGAGAACATCACTCGACGCGTCCCATGCCTTTCCTGTTTCACTTTCTGACTATTCGTTTATTTCCAACTGTTTTCATATTAGTGGTACTGGACGTTTTATCAGATACAGGCACCATGTCATGGCGGCCCTCTTGAATACGGTGACCAATATGAAAAATCTTTTACCACAACGCTTTTTACTTTTTAAAGATCTATGGAACGAGGTATTACTCGCCCTATGTTTCCACTTTAAATTTAAAAGTTTGGCCCTGGTACCCCATGAAGGGCGGCCCCGGGAGGCGCCGCGACACCATTCGGTGTACCCCATGGCATTTGAGTTTTTGTTCAGTTCATTTATGTTCAACCGTTTTCGAGATATCCCCGTAAAAAGATTAAAATGGGCCAACCTGTACATATATATATATATATATATATATATATATATATATATATATATATATATATATATATATATATATATATATCCAGTGTATACCTGAGCGTTAAGGGGACTATAGTCCCTATAGCCCTCCCCTTGATCTGCGATATATATATTAAAAATGCTGAAATTTTATACCGAGTTGGGAAATTCTTTTACATACTCTGCAATATCACTAGATAAACAATGTTGCTAAAAGCAAAATAAAGTTGTATTTTCTCAAATTGCGCTACGTAGAGTATTACATATTTCTAATTTAGTTATTTAACAAAACCACAATAGCCCATATATTATTTAGTGTAACAAAGGACAACACAGTATCATTAACATCAACATTTTAGGAATCTCTAATAACTCAAATGGCATAGACGGTGCAATGCGCATCAACTGTATTTTAGCGTCAAATACTGTGATCATGGTATGGTATAATATATTTCGAATGAATGAGGGAACAAAGTTACAAGAAACGGAAAATTTAAATATTTCTAAAACTTTACTTCGAAAACGCGCTGACATATCACGTCTCATCATGCAGATGCTTCCAAAAGACTTAAATGCTTATAACGCCATTTACAACAATTGTTATTTCAAATCGTTTCAGAGATATCAAACACATTGGTAGTGATTGTTATACTGCTTAAAATTACGTATTTGTATTAATTTTTTTATAATGATTATTGCTTTCCTTTGCTTCTATAACATTACAACAATAGTTTTTGGTGGTTTTAATTACAACAAATGGCAGTTACATTATTTTAAGCAGCGTTGCCCACTTAAATAAATTGCTAAATATTATCCTAAATATGTGCAAATAACGTAGATGAACTGCAAGATATTTTAAAATTGCACGTAGTTTGTTTTATGGTACAAGAATGCTTTCAAACGTTTTTCATAGTCTTTGGGCTACTTATAATGTTAATGTTTAAGTCTTCGTTCCAGCAATACATTTAAATGCAAATTGTAACTGAAATTAAATGTAACTGATACATTTTCAGTAACATTAGTTGTTCCCCCTAAGCCTTAGGCCTGGTGTACACTTTAGATTAAGACCGTGCTTAATTAAAAGTTCTAATTACACACTAATTACATTTCACTTACTTTAGTTTGAACACCGATCACATCAAACTCGATCCATACCATATAGCTATATGCAATTATTCAAGGACTTACAGTTAGTGATACACAATGTTCACTTTTGTTTTGTTTTGTTTTCGTTTAACGTCCCACAGTTATGCTAGGGCGGCTAAAGGAGACGTGGAGCTAATGATTATAGTGGAATCCGAACCACTTCGGTCGATCAACTTTACTCCTACCGGAAATCGAACTTGAGACCACACGAACCGAAATCAAGAGTGCTAGCCGCTAGACCAAATGGGGTTCTCACATTATGTTGATTTAAGTCATTCAGTCAGTTTGCCAGATCCGAAGATTAAAACAATTCTAGACGGACGAAAACAATTCTAGATTGGACACCACAAGACAAAACCAGCCTAGGAAACCTCCGCATACAAGAAGGTTTGATGAAATCAAGAGCCACTGAGGAGTAACCTGGTTAAAGAATTGCCCAAGTTAGATAGTTGTGGACTTGGAATGACCTTCATGCAGCAATAGATTGATAATGGTTGATTATGATGATGGTGATGATTTTATTATATCTAAACCTCGGAGGTAAACTAAATCAAGTCATAATTTCGTAATTTTACAGAAGCGAAAAACTGGTTCCTCAATTAAAACTATATATATAACTTTTACTAGGTAAGATAGGGTAAAAATGGATCCAAAATTTAATGAAAGTCATAGATCGAAAAAGGTATATTTCACTATTCAATCCATCATGGTCCAGCAAAACTACGAAAATTAATACAAAACAAAACTAGAAAGTTAAGAATCACTTGTTTTGGCGAGTGGAAATAAAAATAGATACAGATAACTCGAATTACCTATATACTTATATAATATGTATGCCCATGTTTCGCAAGTAATTTTTAATCAATATAAAATTTCAACGTAATGAACGCAAGATTAGTTTTCTCGAATAAAGATTGCATGCACCGTTGAGAGCTCAGGAATAAGATTAATCTATGTTACGGCACTGGATATGTGCTTACGTAATACATTACGACCTTATGAACTTGTATACATAGAAACAGAATGCACTTAAAATGAGACGCGAATTATACGAAACATTGGACTTTGAATCTAACTTGTTTTGTGATCCAACTCGAGACCTCACATAGCAAAGATGGGTGTAGTAGCTCCCACCACAAGGTTCAGGACGTTCGTGTTATAAAGTGTCAATCAAACACGGAGATGTGAAATGGTAATAAAGCATTTCATCAATTTCAAACAAAATACGTATATTGTTGTAATAATTTACCCTATTAATAATTTACCCTATTTGTTAAGATAATGAACGTTATATTCTGTTTTTAAAAGGACAGTCAAAGCAGAATGTATTGAATAATAAATGAGAAATTGTAAAGTTTCAATTTCGGTACGATTAAACACATTCGTGCTGCTATGTGTTGCGTTATCCGTTAGGAGGTATTGAACAATTCTGATTCAAAAGAAGGAAATAAACTACTGTATAGTACTGGAGTTAATTTAATAGAGTTTAATTGTATAGTTAGTTCTGAGGCTATATGAGACAAAGTCTATTGCTGAAAGTGAAATATGGGTTCTATTAGGGTTTAAGGATGATATACCCACTGATCATTCAACCTGGAATACGCGCATGGAAAGCATTAGCACTAGCAAATTAGCTATGAACAGGTACACCACACCATAAGTCAAAATGAAAGGAAAAAATAAGCGGAAACGACAGACTGTACGAGAATAATACTTTCACTATTTTAATTTCACACTATTTATTTCGAGACTTTCGAGACTTTCGAGACGAGACCGAGACTTGGTACTCGAGACTAAGACCGAGATCGAGACAAGCATCTGTTGACCGAGACGAGACCGAGACCGAGACGGTGATTTTTTACTCGAGACGAGACCGAAACCGAGACCGTTATTTATCAACCGAGACGAGACCGAGACTGTACAAAGTCTCGTCTCGTCTCGTCTCGATACCATTCCTACTTCAAATGCGAATACCTGTTCTGCAAATGTATTAATTTCTTTAGTTGCCTTAGTTATGTATTCATGCAATATAACTTTTTGATTTTGAATGGCACTGTCGAGTATATCACAATAATTGTCAAATCGTGTTTTTTTAAAGAAAGCCTTTAGATGTAAATACTTTCCATTTTCTTATAAGGATTTTTATCAAATAGAAAAAGTGATCGATTATAGTAATTTTTTATAATCGTATTCTTGCTCTCTTGAATTATAAAATATAATGTTATGTTTAGATACCCATGTTTTAGTTTATTTATTACTAATTAATTGTTTACTTTGAGGCCATTAATACAATTTAAATTATCAAAACATAATTTAACTTCATACGTAATCCTTCTTACTAAGGAAGCTATTTGGTCGGTATCTTACAAATGCCAATAACTATACCGTTGTCTCTAACCACAGAGAGAAAACCTTCCAGTTACAATGCTAGTTGATGAGACAAATTGATAGGAGTAAAGAATTTCACAATTTACAAATTGTACCTGCGTCGCTATTTTAGGTTATGTGCTGTACTGTTAGGATTAAGAATGGTACTTTGGGAAGTATACGTGGCATATTTAGGAAAATACAAACAATCTTACACTCAACAGTGTATTGTAACATACAGTAAATAAATAAGTGGAGCAAAAATTTTCAATTCTTTTTTGGATTTTTTGGGAGCTAAATACGAGAATTAACTCCGAAATATCTCACTTTGTTTAGCTTAATATGATGTATTAATTGACTAATGTTTAGTTTTGAGATTTTATAAGTAAAGAGATCATATAATTTAAGAGTTAGATATATTTCTCATCTTGAGAGAATGTTATAATTCAAGAAAATATTGTCCTATACTTGGTTACCGACGCAGTGTACTATCGTTTAGTTCCTGCCATAAAAACACTTGTTAATGGTTTACATCAGTATCAGCTTTTTCTTAATAAGTGACATGATTATTATTCAACGTCAATTTGAAGGTTTACGGAAAAGTAGTTTCTTTCTTATTTTCTCAATATTATCTTTGATAATATAATTAACATTGGTGTAAGATTTATTCATTTAACATTAAGTTTTATTAACATCTTTAGACCTTGTACCTTTGATTCTAGAATAAGACGTGATATCTGTTGTTTTGTTTATTTTTAATCTATACTATATAAGCATATATTACGTATTTACATATTTAAAAAAACTAGCAAACAATTTGTGAAAATAAGAATACCTCTAAGATTATGATAAATAATTAAAATATATTAATTATTTGTAAAGCCTATTTTCTTTCCCAGTGTTGCAATGACCATGATTCGAGAAGATATCTTGGACTCTCTCTTGGATCGTACACGTGGGGAAAGAGTGACCTCTTTCGTCCAAAGCTTGCACACTTTGAATTTGGCGTATGCTTTCTGTACAACTCCATGATACAGAATCGCGAAAAGTAAGTATATTTAAAATAGTGTTTAAACGAAGTTCTTTTTCATTTTAATCTTGAGTCCACTATTCTGTGCCGAACGAAATTATACAAGTTTTAGCTGTAATTCAGTTCTGATGTGTTGAGATTTGTAACGTGTGAGTAGTATTGCATAGCATATATGAATGTAGCCCTAGTTTCAATGTGGGTTTGGAGTTTTCTGAATGAAGCCAAGGTAATAAAATTCAGTCACTTAATTTTCGGAGGAGTGCAAAACAGCACGTCTTACATTTTGGAAATTGTGAACCATTTTAAATTTAAAAGATGTGTATAGGACCAAAATACACACCCTTGAAATTGTGGATGGTGCCTCTCCATCGTTTGAATACATAGTTTATTACCAAATACAATTTCTTTGAACTTTCGTTCCAAATTATTCCTTAATATGTGGTTTCTTATGAGATATCGTTATGCGAATCTACATATGACTTCATTCTGTTTTATAACACATTGATACGATGGCCTATCATATCGACATTCAGTTGGGTATGTACTAAGCCGCCCCTAAAATTTGAGAATTGTCAAATAACATTTTTTAAAAGTTGTATAGAATTTGGATACATAACCGTAAGTTTCTCTGATCTATATTGTTCCGTTTGAAGAATAAAAATGACAATTATATCGGGTGTTGCAAAATAAGTGTTACAACTCTTGGGAGGTGACTCCTGCTACTGAGACAAGAAAAAAGTTCTCTTGAACTTTCAGCTATCGGACGTAGTTTCAGATCTACAAGGTGCTGAAAGCGTGGGAAAATGACTTTCAGACGCCAATAGTTCGGACATTATCCATCGTAAAGAGGGTGGGTAAAAAAAATCACTGAAGAAGTCATACCTGTTGTATTGAATTTTGCATGTTTCACAATCCTACAATGCACGCGCAAGGGATTCCCCAAAAGAATGTAGGGAGTCCTGGATAATCTGCCAAATGAAAATTGTTCTAAATGGATATGAATGGATAGGATTTCTACCAGGTAACAATAATTCGTTTGTGTTAAGTCGATATCTGAAACAAATACAAAATGGCGGACACCTTCAACTCGTTATGTGTGGTTGCATAATCACCAGGTACGGATGCTGGTCAACAGTGACGTTCTGAGTATTAAGTGTAGCGAATTTGTACTCAAATGCTCTAGAAAGACTTCTGGAGTGTCGGTAGAGCACAACAGATGAAGCAGGGTGACTCACATGTGTGAAAACACGTAACGAAAAATGCCCAGAAATGCACTCATACTCAGTAAACGTGAGTTCAAAGCGTCGGAAATGTAAGGAATAGCATCAAGAACATGAAAGCCATTGCCAATTTACCAATAATATTCCCTCAAACCGATGCAATATGATGTGCACGGTTGCATACCAATAAGAATGCAACAACTGAGACCAAGCTGAAATTGTGCAAGGGGACTCACTAAGAAACTGGGTAAACTCAAGGAACGTCAGTAGTGGAACACATGATCGATATTGAAATGTGGCCAATGTGTTTGTTGGTATCAACATGTAGCTAATGGACAAGTGTCAACATGTCTTACCACTGCTGGGACACCTTCCCACGTGCGAAAACTAGGAAAGTAACGTTGTACATTTGTGGTAGGAGCTGGTACCACACGTTCTCGGCGAGGGATCTGGCAACACTCCTAGCCACGTGCTGTCTACTACCTGTAAAGTGCAGTCCAAGCATGACTCGCCCTTCTTGTTCTTCGTCTTGGTTACGAGTTCGGCAGGCAACAGCAGAGGAGGCGGCCCATAGAAGATCCTGGTGACATGAAGTTTAGGAATGTTCTGCGTTCCTTGTGACTTCTAGTTTGAAATGTGTTATTACAAAGTGACAGTGCTAAACTTGTGTGAGAAGATATTAACAATCAGCAAAGTGAAAGTGGACTATTAACCCAACAGTCCGAAAGTTAAGTAGCTGACTATTATTTTTTCTGCTTTTCCTTTTTCAGAATATGATTCCTTAACTTTTGTAAATGTATAATTCGCTAATATATTCTCGAAAGTCGAACGAAATGTTTCGTTTCCAATTGCATCCCTAGATTTCATCATCTACTTTCATCAAAATATTTTGCACGTAAAAGACGCGGGTGCTCCTCTCGTTAACAGGCAATGCGCTCGTTGAACGGTCCTGTACTTTGAACGACCACATGTTAAGAATATGAGACTCAGTGTTCGTGTTCTTTTCTTGCTTAGTGATGCAAGTGGTTGATGGAATCTCGTGGGCGACGAATAAATTGGGATGCCCGACTTTGTTTGTGTACGCGTTACTCTTTGTTCCAGTATAACGACGCGTCGCATGGTATGGTTGGCGCCTTGCACTTAAAAGTTTACTGAAAAAAAGGTGTGGCCCCTTGTATGGATCGTGAAGCTTGTATCTTCATATCATTTTCTTTGAATGCGGAAATATTAATATCCACGCGGCAATAGAGTTTTCTTTTGGATTGAGTCCCGACCACCAGAGGTTTACAATGAGAAATAGTTTATTATTCGCGTCAAATTAAAGCAAGTCTCCTGCGCTCGCGATTACCTATTCTGTGGTTTGCAGGCATGTAATTTTACAGGTGTTGTAGATATTTTTGCTTCATTTTATTTGTGTGTAGATATTCCATAGTAAAGTATTATCCATAAACTCGTCTAAATGTTAAATTGTTTTCTCTGTTCTTTATAGGAATCGTAATTCAATGTATTTTTCTTTGCACAAGGCAGGATTTTTTACAGTATATACGAGTTTTCGGATAATTACATCACTACTTGTTTATTTTGAATACTCTTTAGTTAACCTGTGCCCACTTATGTTAGATATATTTGGTTATGTTTGTTTACATGGTTATTGTAATTGATGTGCGTTTTGGTTATTATGTTTAATATTGCCTATATGTCGTTTTGAGACTATGCATATTCAATATTTGTTGTTTACAGAAACTATATTTGCTATCATCTAACCGTGTAGGCTTTTTACGTGAGTCTTGCGCGCCATTGTATATACATCGTCTCCTTTCTATACGTACTAGTTTATGTGTTTACGTAGCGGTAGAGAGACAAGCAACATGGATTCTGCTGCTCTAACCAGTATCTTAGACGCTTTCAAAGAAGAAATTCTAGCTGCTCAGCGTGCAGAGCAAGAAAAATTGTCACATAAGTTTGAAGCACAATTCACGGGTGTTTCCGAGCAAATATGATCACTTCGAGAAACGCTAGATAGTAATGCACAGACCTTAAGTAGTGCACAAGAAACAATTAAGAAAGAGATTAGCGTCATTCGTGGAATTGTGCAAGAGCAGGTTGCTGCCCATGATAGTTTAAAGAGTCAAGTGCAGGAATTAAACAGTAGGGTAGAGCGTGAGAGCGAAGCACATTAAAATGAGGCACAGACATTCCGAGAATCTTTGTGCGAAATTCTGGATTGTGCGAAGCAATTTTCAATGAAAGCCATGTATTATTCAAGAACAACGGGGAATGAGGCTGGGCTCTACGAAGATGCGGCTTTGTGTGATGTAAGGACTCAGGTTGAGAGTATTCAACTGAGTCACGATGATTTGCACTCCAATCTGGTCGAGACAAACCGTCGGATGAGTGCTTTGCAAGAAATTGTCTCCCTGGTTGTGGCCAACCCCATTAATCCTAATGAAGGGAATCGACCGTCAGAACAGTCGGGGCAATTACACTCGCGTCCTACCGCTAGCATTTCCGGAAGTACTGCCCTGCCAACGTCTGAACGAGCACAACCCGATTCCCGGCCCAGCCGTTCGTATTTACCTCCGCAGCTGATAAAGGTCCAGCATTCTGTGGAAGACTAGGTACATAATAGTGTGATTTCAGATCATGACAATGAGGAGAGCGTTCGTTCTCAGCGTCCCCTCGCCTGAGTATGGTTTATGCTAAACAAAGAGAAATTTGTGACATTTGCACAATTTCGTATGGAATTTGTGAGTCATTATCAGAATACATTTGTTGTCGCGAATAAGTTAACCAACCTGCGAACTGAGAAATTTTCTTCTGGAAAACACCAAACCGTCGAATCATACATTATGTGTAGGTTTGAAGAAATGAAAGTCTTATCAGCACCCATCTCTGAGGTAGAAATCATTTCATCGTTGATTCCACTTTTGCCAGTGAGATTTCAAAATTACTTAGTTGCGTCTCATCACGAAAAATTCTCAGACTTTGCAGCATGCATTAAGCGACTACAGTCATTGTCTGTGCATTCTACGGATAATCGACAGTCACAGGTCCAGAATCAGCCTTACAGGTCGCGTTGGCAAGGTGAGCGTCAGGTGGAACGGCGTACCGCCAATATTCGTACAGATAATTCCCAAGCAGAATCGCGCAATCGAACTCGTCGGAAAAACCGGAACCGGAATCGCAATCAGTCACGACGGAGTTCCGATTCTTTTGGGTATGATCGTTCCAACTTACCTGATCCTGACACGCAACATTCTCGTACGAGCGAAACATCCACTAACACAAATCAACGAACTCAAAATTCTTCTCGCAATGATAATTTAAACTAGTAAATGTCTGGGTTAAGAGGGTTACCGCGGGTCCAGCATTTTCATTCAGAAAAATCCCTCATCTTCAGAAATACAAGAAAGTGTGAATTCAATTACTTATAAGGTAACTGCTGACTATTGTGTCAGCGTGCAGATCTCTCTTACAATGAAGATGACGTGAGTGATGAGTGGCAGAGTAGAAATGGTGATCAGACTTTGGAGTTTTTACGGCGTGACGCTTCAGCGCGTATTAAGATGTGTGTTTTGCAGAAAGAGTATATTGCTTTATTAAACACGGGAGCCGATGCGTCACTGATAATGGAAAGGGTTTGGAAAAGTGTTAGTTCATTTGTTTCCTCGCCACGGCTCACACCAGCACGTAACGTCACTCTTGTCGATTTTTCAGAACGAAAGAAATGTATAGTCAAGGGACGAGTTCTTTTACCTATTCATTTGGGTGAGATTGAGCTATTCGCACACTTTCTTGTAGTGACGGACTTGTCAGAAGATATTATTCTGGGGTTAGAATAATGTCTCAGTTACGCTCAATACTTAATTTTCGTGATCAGACTGTACAATTTTCGACTGCTGAATTTGAAGCTATTTGTAGGCTTCTACCTGTGGCTGACCCTCAGAGACCAGTGAATAAGGTAGTCATACAAAGCGTTGAAACATCCCCTCCTGTGGAAATCGTCAATGACAATATTGATTCTTTAAACAAGGAACCATTAAGCGACGAAAATGATCCTTCCTTCTATGAAGAAATTTTGAGTGTAGATCGCGAAACTATTTGCAATATTTCTGTGTCGCGTTCTATGAATGAAAATAGTGCGAAAGGAAATCAGAGCGGAAACATTTTCAATGGTAGAGGCGTGGATGTTCATGTGTGCCCTGAATTATTTGCATCTGATCAGGAGATTTTTGAAACGGTAGCCCGGTCTCAACTGGCTGCCGGAAATGACAAGAAGCGTCTTGCAGATATTTTGATGACGCACAGGGAAGTGTTTGTTAAATTCCCGGGACAGTGTGTTAATTTCGTGTATGATCTTGATATTCAAGCCACAGGGCCTATCGTTCGACGCCCATACCCAATACCTCATAAATATAGGGATGCGGTAAGAGAGGAAATATCCAGATTAAAATCATTGGGTACTTTGAAACCTAATAAGTCTTGTCATTTGAATCCTTTACATGTTGTTCCAAAAAGCCTCCCCCTGGCTCTAATAGTATATCTTGTAGGCTTGTAGTGGATTTAAGGGCACCAAATGAAGTAACACCGTTACAACATGTTAGGTCAGAGCGTATGGAAGATCTATTAGCTCGTTTCCATGGTAACGTAGTATTTTCTTTGTTTGATTTTTGCAATGCCTACTTACAACTACGTCTTACTGAAAACTCCCGTCCTTTCACTACGTTTTTATTTGAGGGAGAACTGCTACAATACACTTCGTTGCCTTTTGGTCAGAAAAATGGTTCCAGCGCCTTAAACATGTGTTTGCAGCAGGTTCTAGGAGAAAGTTTAATGTGTAGTATAATTCGTTATATTGATGATGTCTGTTTGGTAGGTCAGTCGACAGACGATCACTTGAGTGCATTGGACACTCTCCTTGAAAAGATAAAAGTAGCTGGCATGACTTTCAACATTGCAAAATGTTCATTTTTTGTGTCTGAACTTAAGTTCCTTAGTTTTATTGTTTCCCCTAGTGGATACAGGAAAGACCCGGATGCAGTGCAATCTATCAACGCTCTTCCCAAACCCACTAATCTTAAGGAGCTTAGGCACGTATTAGGCATATTCTCGTGGCATTCTCGCTTTATAGAAGGATTCGCAATCATTGCGTCTCCTTTGTATGATCTTCTCATAGCAAAGAAGAAATGGCAGTGGACTAATGTCACGATAATTCTTTTGCACAGATTAAAGAGGCCGTCATCAAAGATGTAATGTTATCATATCCGGATTTCAAGAAACGCTTCTACTTGCAAAGTGATGCCAATTTACGGTCGATTGCTGCAGTGCTCTATCAGTATGAAGGAGAAGACAAACGGGTGATTGCTTACGTCAGTAGGCTATTAACTGACTGTGAATCCCATTATTCGATCTCTGAACTCGAATGCCTTAGTATCATATACGCAGTAAAAAAGTGGGAATCGTATTTGGACGAACACCCGTTTACAATCCGCTGTGATCACAAAAGCTTACTGCAGAGAATAAAAACATGGAATAATCGTTTGTTGCGTTGAGTTATGACCAGAGTCGTAACTTAGAATCTTTTCTTGGGGGAGGGGGGAGACAAGCATTAATAAGCTTATTTGGGCCCCCTAGAAAAAATTGATTTTGTAATTATTGGGCCCCCTTTCTCCAACTTTCTCTTAATCTTTATGTTCCCCCGGAGCCTGTGGACCCTTCCGCATGGCAAGATCTGCGGTTCCGTTAGTTACCCTTTGGGCCGATTCCATACATGACAAAATTATTAAGGTGACAATATTGATAAATCTGAAACCCATACGAATAAATATTACTGAAAGGGGCCCACGACTCATTTTTGTTCTATTTACCTTTTGTGTGCTGTTTTGTTTATGTAATGTAGCGACCCTATTTGATGCTTCCTTTCTAATTTCACGTTCATATCGTATATGGAGTAAGAAATTTTTGTCTCAAAATGGGCCTCCTCGAACGGCGGGGAGCTTCTCTGGGGGTAGTTGCCCGCCACAAGTAACGGCTCTGCCGATGACGTAGGCTCAACTTGAAGAACATTTCGTGATATTTTCCTCATTGAGCAACGTCTATATGACTTGTTTTTGAGTTAAACAAGGAAATCTCGCGTAATTCATTAAGACATTCACAGAAGTTGCTTATATTTTCTTATTTATATTTTGTTTACATTTGTTTGTTTTTATTATATTTGAGTATCTTGTTTATATTTTTCCATGAAACGATTTTAACTAGATATTAGTTTTCGTAGAAGGCTAAGTGGCGCCGTAGGTGAGTGGTTAACACATTCAAGTTCTATTCGGTAGACCCGGGTTCTAATCCCGGCCAGGCTGAAACTTTTTCAAGTGTTCCTGTTTCAATTTCAATTTCAGTTCATACTTAGCGTGATAAGCAAGATCTTCTCTTCACTAGAAAGAAAAAGCTGTTGGAGTAATGAGAATTGAAGAAGGTCTGTCAATGCAGACAGTGATTTACAAACTTATTTCCAGCAGTTGTTCTAGATTTGCTATTTTCGTCTACTTTCAAGCATTTTCTGATTCGTGTGTGATCAGTGTTTTTATTTCTTTGAATTCCAGTTGTAATCAGCACCTTAACAGTGTTTTTATATTTAATTTGCATACTAAATTTTTGCAATATTATGGGAATAATTAATCTTTTAATTAGATTTTCATATTCATTTTATATGATTTGCATATGTAGCAGAGGGAGCAGACATCATATTGGTATTTTATGTATATATATTGTTTGTGTAGCAGATTTATTCATATATATTGGACATCAGGACAGGACATGATACTAGGGACAGCGATATTTCGATACGATTTGCATATAATGATATAGAAGGACATAGCATCTGAGTTTGTAATACGTTAGAACTTGCTTTTCGTCGAGGCAGAGAAGCCCTCAGAAAAAAAAAACTTCAAGAAAGCTTGCTTCTCTGCTGGGGCTTTGTCTGACTGAAGCTTGGGTGTGTACAGTTATCCACTGTAGCCACCTTATTTTGGTATAGTAACCCAAGAGCTTCAAACTTTGACTATAAGCAGAGATAGATACAGTTCCTAGTGTGTTACTTGTTAGGAACATACACTGCTTCTATGTAGACGGCGAGTCGATGATCACAATGGGTTCGAAGCAAACGAAATTTTAGCGTGTCCGTGGCAAATCGACGACACAATAGTATGTGAATTTGGTTAGCCACGCCTTATTTTAGCGTCCCAGATACAAGATGCGTCGCTTTGCCAACGAACTTCTGCCTGGCTGGAGAAGTTGAAAATTTTGATATTTTGGAAGAGTCCACTTTGGTCCTAGATGTAATAATTCAGAAACACACGTTAGATGTCTCTGGTGTGTAATAATTTTCGTCTGCCTTCCCCAGCATGTACTGCTACAAGAGTATGTTTTGGTATAGCGTAAATAAACTTTCTGGATGAATCCGTACTATTTAGATATATTTTAAATCGTTATTATGTTTGTTATGAAAGTAATGGCTTGTACTAATAACAATCAGAAGCCTGGTTGATGGTTTTGGGAGGTGACATATGGGAAAAACACAAACCTTAGTTTTTTTTAAACCTCCACCCAGATACAAATACTGGAAGGTAAGAAAGGAACTCTCGTCCCAAGAACCAATCCTTATTTTCAGGCGTCAGTTAATGACAGCCCTTGAGAGGCTGTCCACAGATTAAGTAATATGTATATTTTGCTTATGTTATTTCATTTAAGTTGATAAACAATGTTAAAACTAAAAAACATTAAAAGGAAACAATGTAGGTTCATGCTACCGCCAAGCGTCACTTGGTTAAGAGTTTGGGTGATTCGTCACTAGGTCGCAGCAGATGTCACGACAGGTCGGAGTGCATGGCCAGTGACGAGATTGTTATTTCTTGTGTTGATTTAAACATTGTGAATTAATTCAATATGGTACTAGTGAGTGACGTTTATCAGATTAAAGCTTATTAAACAAGCTACCAAATGAATATAGTGGCGTTAAACACTTTAACTGGGGTGAGCTACAAAGTGATGAAAATTAAGCAAACTTGTTGAGTTTTAAAAATAAGTAGGTCACAGGTAGGCTTCCTGTGAGGGTGGAACCTTCCCCACCTATTTTATTTGAAGTGGCTGAAAGTGGTTTGACCCGACGCGGAGTTTGAACGAACAATGAACTTCCGTTTGGATAAAACCGAAGAGGTGAGGAAACTCAGGTTAGTTGTTTCATGGTTTTGGTGGAACATACATCGTACGTTGACAAGTTGATTATTAAAGTAACAATTTTATACTTTGCGGTTAAACTGTGCGTAAAACTTAAAACATGGTGATTGCCTCGTAAGCTCAGGATGAGCGTGTGATTCTATTCCGTGTGAATTTTATAGTTTATTCACTATTTCATTCGTACTCACTAACTTATTTCGTCAGTTGAACCAATGCTGCGAATTAGTAAATTCACGAACAGAAGCTATAGTGTCGTACCTACGTACAAGAGACTGCGTTAAACTATAGCCTTGTACACGCAGGGACTAAGTCAACATCGACGACACAGCAAATTGTATATATATTTCTATTCCATCACCATGTGTAAATATTTTTTCTTTAGTGCTACGTGTATATAGTTATGTTCTTTATGTGTTTATTATTACCGCAGTCGAGCTTGACTCTAGTGCCAGTCTGATTAAGCACTATGCTCGAACGTTCAGCCACCACCGGAATAATTCAAGTCCGAGGGTAGGAGTGACAGACCCCTAAAAAAGCGAGGACTGCAGGCATCCAGAGATCCAGCGAACGAGGTGATCCGACAACTGAACCCAGAGTACCCCATCAGCCATAGAAATGTGAAGGAATCAGCAGTGATATGAAGAAGAGTGAAATCACGAATATATGGACACTGCAAGAAAGAAGACTTCAGTGAAATTGGAATGCAATTGCGTGCACGAACAATATCGTTAGCGAGAGTTCCGCTATATTTTTTTTAGTGGTTTAAGTCATCATTAAAGAGGATTGAAGCAGAATTTATCGCAGTGTTCCTTTTTCACCAACCATAATTGCCGACAGGTATGTGTGAAATTTTAATCTATATGTTTCTTTTCATGCCAGATGCCAGGATTTTTTTTGAAAGACCGTGAATTTTCTGGGCAATATTGTTTTTCTACTCAGGTTGGCTGTTAAAACCACACTTGCCCTGTAAGTAAGAATCTCACATTTCAGATTTTCTAAATTTTGTTTTATAACATTAGACTCTACCGACTGAAATAAATGCTTTTGCATTAAACTTTGTGAGTGGAAGGGTAAGCATAAGTAACGTAATTATTAGCTTGTGTGTGTGATGTCTCCTCCCACATTAGCATTTTACTAAAGTCATTAATTATTTAAATTTTCACATCACATACATTAAAATCTTCCCCCCGTTCACACAGTACATAATGAAATAATACATTACATACACAGCAATATTGAGATTAACGTATGATGTTCATTGGACAACACTCTGAACCAGAGAGATTGATCTCAGAGCGTAGAAATGTTTGGTGCGTCATCTACTCACAATAACTTGCATAAAGACTTGACTCAGTGCTACCAACTGCTGTCGTGCGGAGAAAAGTTACGTGTATGTTGGGTTGCATATGTCTAGGCGTTCTCTCAACTGCAAATGACCTGGACCCCAAGTAATGCAATTAGAGCGCTTAGGCGGGAGGTGGAGATACTTTTGTGAGTGGCTGTACATGCTGCATTTCATCATGTGTAACAAAAATGTTATTCATGCTATCTTTGGCGTTATGAAGTATTGGCTTACAAGTGTATTTCAAAGGCATGTAGAAGGCAGAGGCATGTATTACCCACATGTATATGGACATGGCACACATTCAATTTTAATATATTCTTATTGTTTTTCAGTTTGCCTGTTCAACAATATCAAAGTGAAAGACGTTTTAAGGATTTACCAGAAGATTTGAAATATATATTGAAAATTGCATTGAGTGACCGATCATTGTTTTTAGCAGTCGCTGAACCGTCACAATTTCATAAGGTAAAAGCTAGATTTCAGTTGTTTTCGAAATCGTTATTCCAGAAAACATTATAAACTGTAAACAATTAAGTATCATCAGTTCACATATTAATACTAATGATAAATAATTCTACTGTCCTATATGCCTGATACCAGTGCCCTTCATGTTTTCTGATGAAATCGAAGGACACATTTGATCCTTCCTTCTTTATTTTACTTTAATGTAAAGGAACGGGGTTCGTATTTCAAAGCGATTTGAAATGTTTCTTCTATTCGTATGTGAGACTATTGAATGTCGCGTACGGAAAATTATTTCGTGTTAGTATTAAGAAATTGGAATTAACTAAGATTAATATTAATAAACAACACCAAAGCATAAACTCACTCTTTTGCCTTATATTTGCTCTGTTTCTTTCAACTTTAGTTTGGCTATGTATATAATGTACTGTGATCCGCAAAAAAGTTTGCAAATACTGTACATAACATTTTCATTAATAACTCAGTTTTCTTTATTTGTTATTGTTTCTTTGTGCTTTTTTCAACAAAGCAATGTAGCAATGAATAATTATTTATGATTTTTGAGAAAAAATAAAGCAAAATAAGAAAAATATAAGCAAAAATCTTTATTGTATGAAACTTTATTCTGTCAGATATTTACGCGAAGAATATTCCAAGGGAAAATCACTCCACAGTGGACAGGTATTAGGAACACTCATACAAACGTAAAACTGAAAACATAAAACAGAAAATAATGTATTTTTGAGATGAACACACAATTCATACTTCACGCAAAGTTCCAATCAATCAATCAACATCTTCAGTAGAAATTACCGAGAAAGACAGAAAATGCCTATTTAAAACTCCAAGAATAAACCTGCGCTTGACGCAATTCTATTTGCTGTATCACAATCAGTGATGATTTCAGGGGGTGGCCCGGGGAGAATTTCCTTTCCGCTGCTACGAAATTCCCCCCGAGTGCTTCAGGCCTCTCCTTATAATTATTTAGTGAGAACTTGCTGTTTACTTAGGTTTAGTAGAACAATAGTTTTAAATAAAGCTCAAGAAAGCATTTTTAAAAACATGTACAATATAAACCACTTTTACAGAATTTACGCGTACGTTTTATCAGTTAAATAAGTCTAGCTCGACTCTTGTCTTTCAGTGTAGTTAAACATTTTCAACGCTGTAGATTTTTCAGTTAATACTAGCCTACTTTCGATCTCTTTGTGAAAGTTCAATCGAGAAAGAATTTTAAGAATTTCTACGCGTAAATGAATCTGACATAGCACATGGCGAAATCGAAGATAACGAATTGGAAGTAAACTTTGACGTTTTGATACAGAAGACAGTAATTTGAGCACTTTATTTGATAGTGACAATGGAACAAATTGAAGTAGTGATACGTTTGTTGCAGTGAATAGCTTGTAATATCCGTCATGCTGTAGCGTTGTTAGTGTGCAACACTGACTGACAAGTGATAACTTATTTGCTTACATTTTACATGTGCGTTTCACAGGTGCAAAAACCTGACTTTGTGCTAAAAGAAAAATTGCAAATGTATATTGGAAAATGAAATGAAACCTTTGAGTTTTACGTCCCACGACCATGCCGGTTAGGATAAAGGAGACGGTGATGATTAATGAATGAAATGGTGGGATGAAGAAAGTGCGACGAAACGGGAAAACCCCAAGGAAACCCACGCACACGGTGCTTGTCCACCACAAGGTTCACATGGCGAGGGCTGGGATCGAACCCGGGACCGCAAGCACTAGAGGTGAACGCTCTACCACTGAGACACCGCGGCCCCGGCAACCTTATGTTGGGTTGGCAACACTGCTTCTCTGGTAATATCCCCTGTAGTGCCCAATGAAGGTCATTTACACTTTCTATCTTTCCGCGGAATCAAAATTTATTTTATAAAATTGAAAGTGACTATGTTTGTGACTCTTAATCTCTTGAACCGCCCGATCGATATCGATCAAATTTCAAACGTAGATGCGGTTCTGGCCTGGGAGTGTTTTTAACTATTCACTTTGACAGTAGTGCTCAGGAGAGGGGGGGAGGGGAACATAGAAAAAATAAATAAAACTTAATAACTCTTGAACTACCGGACCGATCTTGATCAAATTTTCAATGTAGATGAGGTTTGGGGCTTGGATGATTTTTCTCATTTCGTTTTGACGGAGCAACGTAGGGGTGGGGTGAAGGAGGAAATATATAAAAATCAATAAATATAAAAATAAAAGTGACTATGTTTGTGAAATAATAACTTTTAAACCACCGGATCGATTTCAATCAAATTTTCAACATATATGAAGTTCAAACCTGGGAAGTTTTTTTTTTTTTATAATTTTGTTTTGACAGTAGATCTTAGGGGCGGGGCAAGGGAGCAGGGGAAATATATGAAAATGAATAAACCTTAATAACTCTTGAACCACCCTACCGATCACGATCTAATTTTTAACATAGATAAGGTTTGGGCCTGGGATGCTTTCTTTATTTCACTTTTACAGTACACCGAAGGGGAGGGGGAGTGGGAGATATACAGATGGTGATCAGAATAATGGAAACACCTGTAGTTGGCAACACGTCAGATGTATGGGTTGGCAGTGATGTCGTGGCGCCCGCAGCGTCGGACCGCTGGTGGTGGTGTGTTAGGTCGGTCTCCATACTACGTCAGGCGCAGTGGAACAGCAGTGTCCAGTGGCTGCAGCAGACGGAGGTAGTGTAAAATGGAAGACCTTCAGATTTTCAAAGAGGGCAAATTGTTGGCGGCGGTTATGTGGAGTGAGTGTGGCTGCAGTGGCTACTGTGTTAGGTGTGTCGCATGGGACAGTGTCGAAGGTGATGACGGCCAACACAACACACGGGAAAACCACATCGGGGAAGTGGAACAGTGGGCGGAAGAAAATCATGAGTGACAGGTCACGCCGGGTATTAAAGCGCATTGTCACGCAGAACCGTCGTGCCACTGCGGAGCAAGTGACGGAGGAACTCAATCAGAACCTACCCAAATTTTAAACATAGATGAAGTTCAGACTTGAGGTGGTTTTTATCATATCACTTTAACTGTAGAATTTATGGGAGGGGGAGGGGAGGGGAAATATATATAGAAATAAATAAAACTTTATAATTCTTGGACCACCCTACCGATCTCGATCGAACTTTCAAGATAGATAAAGTTTGGGCGTGGGATGTTTTCTTCATTTCACGTTTACAGTGCAACGAGGGGGAGATGGGAAGATATATGTAAAAAAAAAGGAAAAATAAAAGTGACTGTCTTTGTGACTTCATTACGCTTAAACCACCCGACCGATCTTTTAAAAAAATCAACATAGATGAGGTTCGGCCCTAAGGTGTTTTTTATCATATTACTTTAACGGTAGAACATAGGGGAAGGGAAGGGAGGGAAGAAATTTATAAAAATAAATTAAACTTAACAACTCTTGAACTACCAGAACGATCTTGATCAAACTTTCAACATAGATAGGATTCGAGCCTCGGATCTTTTCGTCATTTCACTTTTACGGTGGAACCTAGAGGATGGGAAGAGAGGAGATATATGTAAGACTGAAAGTGACTATTTTTGTAACTTAATAACTCTTGAACTATCCGACCGACCTCAATCAAATTTTCAAGATACATGAGGTTGGATCTGGAAACATATTTGCAATTTCACTTTAACGGTAGATCCTAGGTGTGTGAAGCCGAGTGCCCTCTGCTTCATCTGCATATCGAAATGCAGATGAGTGCATATTTCCTTATTAAAATGGTAATTTGTGAATAAATTAATTGCTTTTTAATTAGCCTTCATTTGCATATTATGTAACAATTATGATAACTATTGGGTAAACATGGAGCGCAATACGGTAGTATTAATATTGTTTTGATATATATTTTACTCATGTATGTACATTTATTTTTCATAGGTTTATGAATATCATTAGGTAGTTGCGTGCATCTCATTAACGGGAGTAGGGTGTATATAACTACATGCATCATTGGATTTACATTTTCTGCATATGAGAATATAAGAAGAATATATTATATTTAGTTACTTCGTATATAGAAGTCTTGAGTTCACGATGCAGAGAGAGCTTGAACAGAATTTTTTTCTTGGCGACAGCTTTCTGAGCTGAAAGTATGGTGGAAACTGTTGACTACTGTGAGGGAGAAGAATAGCCTAGATGAACATGGAAGGACAGAAATAATTGTATAGGAAGTATACTGGAAGTTTCCTTTGTATAGAATCCCTAGGTGGAAACATTGCTTGCTAGACGCACTCCATGCTTTGTTTAAAAAGTCATAAAAATTTTAACGTCGCTATGATAGATTTTCAATTTCTATACGTGTGCTTTTCACACATTTTAAAAGAATGTCTCAACTCCCGAGCTCTACGCGTCCTCCAAGCAATTACCGTTATCGTCAGCCAACCAGCCTACATCTATTTTTCCCGAGATGCACTGCGTGTTTGAAATCGTGTATTTTATTTTGATTATTTTCATGTGTAATTTATTAATATTACCGTATTACGCTCATAAGTTCTTGGAAAGACCGCTAAAGTTCATGATTTGATTTGTCATCGTGTTTCCCTACGTACAAGACATTTAGATCTTGTGTGCATTTTCAAAATTTGCTCATATCAACAGATGTTTCTCTCTCTCTCTTTCTTGGCAAGATGGCAGCCCGGATTTAGAAGACACGTATAGAGAGACCGAGGAAAAAAGATTTCCTACGCGGAAAATATGTAATGTCATCTGTGTATCTATATATAATTATGTTCAGTGTATATTATTATATCTTAATGTGTGTATAACCATGTTTTACTATTCTGTATATAGTTACTAGGAGTGAAATAAGTATTGTTTACATAGTTCCTGTCATGGACAACTGTTTTGGACAGGAGCTTTTGAAACTGCCGCTTGTTGCAATGGTGGCAGCACATGTCACGTGTGGTTTGTTCTTTGCAAGTGCAGTTTGGCGGTCCCAAGCGTTGTTGGCTGGATAGACCACCCTCATTTTAGCCTCCGGCTACCAAAACTCCTTGTTTCTATTCTTGGAAGAGCGAGTCGCTCAATTTCCAGGAAACGGAAGTTTGAAGGTTTTTTGTGACATTGTGATGTTCAGTTCGCTGTGAAGTCCCAGAGCGGTGTAGCACGTCGGCTCCGTGGAGCTCTGTTGAAAAGTACATAATATTACATGTACCGTGAATCGGATGTGATAGTCATATTTACTAAGTGATAGTTGGTGCTCACCAGTCAATATGTGAGTTATATTAAGAAGTGGGGAAAGAAACTGTGCAACCTAATTCAAATTCTCAGACACTTTGTTGTTTAGGCAGTTTAATTGTTATTTTTGTCATACACCCGAACTATGGCTATACTGGCCATGTATTTACTAAACTCAAAAGTATCACCAGTTTAAGTAACTTTTATATAGTGCGTTGGCACTACAGCGAAATCTCGCCGTGATATGATATAAGAGATTTCAAACAGGTCTCATCTGAGATCTATTGGCCTGTCCCAGTTAAACGACAGGGCCCTCCTAAACTTTTACGAAGGAGACTACCAAACTTTGTGATTAGTTTGTGCTGACTATCTTCTGTGTCAGATTTGACTAGATTTGACGTCTTTCCATTAGTTACGTCATCAACGTCCAGGAACTGTGTGATTCTCATAAACATGATAACTCGTAAACTAGTGGCTTCCTGCGTGTGATTATCTTCACATAAACACTTCAAGTCCCTTCCAGTGTGCAAAGACTCCCAAAAGAAGTGGACTTTATTTCGTCAAGTCATCAGAAATGGAACTGTGGAAAAATTCTCTAAATTGATTTAAATTTTTCGTTTTTGTTTTTTTATTTATGTTCTCTACTCCTCACCTATATATAGAGACAGTTAGAGACAATAAACTCTTAAAATGAAGAGAAATATTCGGTTTGCTTAATTGCTTACCATTTGGGAAGGTCAGTGAGATCTCCAGGGTGTATCATTTAATCTATATAAAAATTACCAAAGTTGTGTGGTTTAAGTGTAATAAGTAATATAAATTTCAGTGTGTTATGGTGCAGCAGTGAAAATAATTCTCATCATTGATTATCAGAAAGAAAGTGTTTGTTAAGAAATGCAACCAGTGTGTGTTTTCCGTAATCCAACCTGCTAGTCAAGCTGGAAAATAAATCTATATAAACTACCAGTAGCGAGAGGGTTTCTGTTTTCCTGTGTGGTGAGTACCCAATTGC
Organism: Thermobia domestica; assembly: GCF_964235325.1. Taxonomy (NCBI): domain Eukaryota; kingdom Metazoa; phylum Arthropoda; class Insecta; order Zygentoma; family Lepismatidae; genus Thermobia; species Thermobia domestica. The sequence continues at coordinate 152,368,109 of NC_137464.1, forward strand.
TAATTCTGATGTTTTCTTTCAGGATGGAGGGTTAAGGAAACATTCTACTCCTTTACTCTAGTATTTCTGACCACCTTCCTGAATGGGGCCCAGGGAGGCTTTACGCCCAGAGAACCAAAGAGACCCAGCTATGAGTGTAAAGGGTAAATAAACAGGCTGCTACCTGTTCGTTTGAATTTGTTTTTTTTTCTTTATTAACCTTATTAAATTACCATACCCTTTACAAGTAGCTGCTGAGACCATAGCTGTGGTAACAAAATCCCTGAGATATTTGAAAATTAAAACCCTGAGATGTTATTTTGTTTTATCTATTTTCTCACGCTCACGAAGGTAACAAGTGTGGCAGTGGCGACTCCAGCAGGAGATCACCTTTGACACTCTAAGTAGGGATTTGCATAACTAAGTGCATTAATCAGTAATTTTCATTAATATTCAAATTCATTTAATAATCCCTCGTCACTCCACCACCTTTTTTCACAAGGAAGCTGTCTTTCTGCATAAGGCACTTCACAAAAGAAGTAGTAACACAGCATGGAGCAGTGTTAGTACTGTTACCCTCTTCACATAGGGGGGCGAGGGAAGGGGGACGTATAAATAACAACTAATAAAACCTAATAACTTTTGAACCACCCAATCAATCTCGATCAAATTTTCAACATATATGAGGGTTGGACCTTGGGAGTATTTTTTCGTTTCACTTTGACAAGCCAACGTAGCGGTGGGGGAGGGGGAGATATATGTAAAAGAAAAGTAAAATAAAAATGACTGCCTTTGTGACTTCATCACTCTTGAACCACTCGACCGAACTCAATCAAATTTTCAACATAGATGAGTTTAGGGGCAGTGATTGCTTTAGGCTATTCAGTTTGACGATGAAACGTAGGGGAGGGGGAGGGGGAGAGAAATTTCAAAATGATCAAAAATGACCGATATTAGTGTTGAGTTCATAGTTTTCGGGGTGGATGAGAGAAACAGTGACACTTCTGATGGTGTTTTGAATCCAAGTTCAGCCCTGATAGTTGGGAAGGGGAGGGTACAACGTAGGGGAGGGGGATAAACATTTAAAAATGATCGAAAATGACTAATATTAGTGTCGAATTCATAGTTTTAAGAGTAGCTGAGATTATACTCCGAATTCTGATGCCGTGTGCCGCAGCAAGGAGGAGGAGGAGGGGGAGCTACATATAATAATGATCGAAAATGACCAATATTAGTGTCTAATGCATAGTTTACGGGATCATTCAGATGAACAGTGACATTTACGATACGGTTTTAATCGAAAATCAGCCCCGCCACTTGGGGGAGGGCGAGAAAGAGATATATAAAAATGATCGAAAATGGCCACTATCAGTGTCGAATTTATAGTTTTCTGGACCCCTTAGATGAACAGTGGTACTTTCGATCCCGTTTAAATCCAAATTCAGACCCACAACTTGGCGGAGTGGGAGGAAGAGATATTAAAAATCATCGAAACTAACCGATATTAGTGCTGAAAGCACCATGAGATGAACGGTGACACTTGCAATACCATGGCTTGCAACATGGGAGTGGGGGAAATATATATTTATATATATATAAACGGTCAAGAATGACAGATACTGGTATTGAATCTATAGTTCTTGCGGTCGCCGAAATGAACAGTGACACTTCTGATGATGTTTAAGTCAATTTTCGACCCTGACACTTGGGGGATGAGAAGAGATGACATAAATTAAAATGATCTAAAATGAGCAATATCAGTGTGCATCTAAATTATTTATTTCAACCCAGAGAAGCGGGTAATATATGCTAGTTTAAAATAATTTCGCCATTCCAAGGATTACCAGGGTTGGAAAGTATAAAAGGTTAACTCTGAATTCATTGGAATACTGAAATATACCCCACTCTTCCCCATTCCGCCCCATTATACCGTACCACCACCAAAATGCGATCAGAAGCCACTTTTGCACACATACTACACTGTACTAAGTTGCTATTGGTCTGTATGGTAGTTTCTCTATAGAAACAAGTAAAATAAATAGATCATACTAACTGACGTAAATTAAAAAATGGTAACTTAAACAATTACACACAAAAAATTAGCAATACTGTACTTAGAAACTTAGTAATTATAGAGAACTAGCAGCGTTCACCCCGCTTCGCTGGGGTCACCCCGGAACGCAATAAACTTTGTTACTTAGATAATTTTTACTTTTTCGCTTTCAAGTGATATGATAAAAACCATAGTAGATTGCAGTAAATGTTAACATTATATCGCCTGTCATTTATGTTAACCCGCCGAGTGACACGGTCATGCGGGTTGCATATAAATACGTTTATTTTTACCTATGATGAACTAACAAAGGATTTGTACGTTATGGACACTTGAATGGTCAATTATCTCAAGACACTGGTAATTGAAAATTAAAGTGATATGATAAAAACCATCTAGGGTCCAAATCCTAATAACCCCCCAAAAATGAAAGAAATTGGTTCAGCCGTATTAGCGTGATGAGGGAACAAAGGATTTGTGCGTTCTCTTTTATATATAAGATAAAAATATATGAAGTCTTCGATATCCCAAATTCATGTCAGACAAGATAAATTAATTTCTGTGAGAAATAATGACCTTTAAGTTGCGGGCCTCACAGGACCCGACCCCCCCCCCCCGTTTGTGTTTCATGTAATCCAAAAATACCTTGGTATTCCTAGGGTTAATATATTATGATACTTATAATATATGCAAGTTTGTAACTATTGTGCAGATTTGTCTAGATGTATGAAACATAATTAGTAGTTGTATGAATGATCAGAATAGTGTATAAGTTCTTTCTATATTATCAAAATTACCTTACATCATATCCTCGCTTATGCTCAATGTAGGTTTCCAGTATTTGTGTGTGTGTGAGCCTTTGAATTGTTAGTTCAAATACATGGGAATATCGACAACCCAACCTTCTAAAATTTAAAAATTTGCTCCCTATTGATAAATTTGAACTGTAAAATATTTTAATAGTTTTTCACAATTTTTGTGGGCCTTTCCATAGTCGATAAATATTAATGCCTCTTCTTCAAGTAAGAATTATAGCGGGAACTACTGTAGGACATTTATGGTTTGTACTTTTCTTTCCCCCTTATGTATTAATATTCCCCACGGGGAGAATGTTCTGAAATCATCACTGTGGATTTTTGTAACTTGCCTCTGAGGTCAAGCGTGTTTAATAATGCTGTTGAAGTTATAGAAACGAAGGGCGGGAGTTCAGAACAGTGTTTTTTTTTTCAATATAGAGATGGCTTATTTTTTTAAAAAAATATGAAGTTCTATTTTGAACTGCTTGAGAAAACAAAATCAGAAGAACTGTCACGTTTCAATGCTCAGTCGTATTCATTCTCCATCCCCATCAAATTATACGAAGACGTTAAAATAAGTAACGTTAACATTATCACAATGAGAACAGATTTCAATTCCGGCGGGAGTTCACGTGATTGGCTTTTTACGTCAATCAATACGTCCACGTCCCATACAGCCTTGCTGTTGAAAGGGACTTTAAACTCCAAATCAACTCAACTCAACTCATTAAGAACAGAGTTCTGAGTTAAATACCAAATGGAACCATACACCAAAAATGAAAATTATTCATGCTCCTGATATTGAATTGAATTGAATTGAAAATGCCTTTATTCATGAGGCGAGGTTCAGCCGTAGGCTGCTCTACCACCTAACCTCAACAAAATTACAATCAGGAATGTCACATGAGAATATATATAAAAATATTATACACGTACATATATAACGACAATAAACATATAACGTTTAGTTAACTACAAACTAATATTATATATATATATATATATATATATATATATATATATATATATATATATATTGAAGAAAACCAATATGAAGTAAGAATATAATAGTTGTTCAGGTACAATAGGCCTAATACTGTCCTCTATACTACAATATGCATACAAAATTGGTTTATTTGCTGCAGGCTAAGGCGTAGGTGTTCAAGCTAAGTTTCTGTTGATGTAAAAGATGATCCTTTACCCTACGTTTGAAGGTCAAGAATCCTTTGCACTCGATTATATCGGAAGGTAATGAATTCCAGGCTCTCACGGCTGAAATAGAGAAGGATTTCGCTGCTTTTGTTAATGTATGCCGCGGGATGTCAAATGTACGGGAACGTTTTGTTTCGTATGGATGGATTTCATTTCGGAACGTTAGCTTACTTTTAAGATATAGGGGGCCATTATTGTGTATGACTTTATGTATCTGGCAGTACAGATGCAACAAACGCCTCCATGACATTGTTAGAATGTTGTTTTGATTTAGTAAGGGCAGTATATGTTCACATTTTCGCGTGTTATAGATAAATCTGATGCAGGCACTTTGAACTTTTTGGATTGATATTGACAAGGATTTAGTAATGGCTGGTCCATATACAGAATCACAATAGTCGAACAGTGGAAAAATAAGCGTGTTCACTAAATACAGTTTTGTGTTCTGATTTAGAAAATCATTATATTTGTATAATAATCGCAGAATTGATATTGATTTATTAGATACAGTAGATATATGTCGCTTCCAGTTTAACTCACCATCTAGTATTAATCCGAGATTTTTTACTGAAGGTGAGTAATCTAACGGCGTGTCTCGAATGGAAATATTAATTTGTCCAGTTTCCAATTTCCTAAGATTTTCTCTTGTTCCCATGACTGTAAATATGCATTTACTTGCGTTTATTTTCAAGGAATTGGACAAGCACCAATCACTAAATATTTCTAAGTCCTCATTGATGAGGGCTGCACTTTGTAAGGCGTGCTCTGGAGACGTGGATAAGCAGAGTTGTGTATCGTCCGCGTACAAATGTATTCTAGAGTGTAGCTTTGGTACGTCTGCTGTATATAGACAAAATAGCAGAGGTCCTAGTATTGATCCCTGTGGCACTCCTCTTTGAAGACTGATTCGGTTTGATACTGCAAGTTTAGGATCTCTTAGTACCACTCTTTGTTGCCTATCTGAAAGATATGATCTGAACCACTTGATCGTGTTGGTGGAAAAGTTATAGTATTTCATTTTAGCTAGGAGTAAGTCGTGATGAACTGAATCAAATGCTTTATTAAGATCTAATAATATCAGAAATGATATCTGGTTGTTATCTAATGCTCGAAAAATGTCGTCAGTGATATGAAGTAGGGCTGTGGCAGTGCTATGTGAATTGCGAAAGCCTGATTGGTGTAGGGGTAAGATATTATTATTAATGACGTAATCATTGAGCTGGTTATGCACAAGTTTCTCCATAACTTTGGACAATATTGGTAATAGGCTAATAGGCCTAAGGTCGTTTAGAGATGATACATTTTGCTTTTTCGCTATAGGCATTACAAAAGCTTCTTTCCAGGATAATGGAAAGGAGCATGTGGTAATGGAATAATTTATTATATGTGTTAATGGTGATATAATGTGTGATATAATGTGATATAATGTGTTAATGGTGATATATATATATATACAGAGGGTTGATTAATTCGTGTGTCAATTTCATTTGTTCACTGTGCAAAAGTGGTATGAGGTAAAGCCGTGCAATTTGCTGTAACTTCAGACAAGGACATAAGTTTTGTTTCTTCATAGAAGCATGTCACTTGTACTAAAGATTGAAGAGATATAGGGTCAAAGGTCAAATTTCGATTTTTTCCTTATGGGATTGCAATGGTAAATTCTGAAAGAGGCTGAAAAACGTAAATCGAAATGATAACAAAGAAAAAGCTGTATGGTATGATTCTATGTCGCAAGCCGACCAAATATGTCTATCAAGTGTCATGGTCAGAGGTCACTGTTAGATCAAGGTCACAGGTCACCTTGAAAACACATTTGACATGGTGAGGCACGGACGTTGTTTTCCGTGTATTGCAATGGATTTTCAAGATGACCTGTGACCTTGATCTGGCCGTGACCTCTGACCTTGACACTTGATTCACGCATATTTTGTCGGCTTGCGACGTAGAATCACACCATACCGCTTTTTCTTGGTTATCACTTCGATTTATGTTCTTTCAGGCTCTTTCAGAATTTGCCATTGCAACCCCATAAGGGAAAAGTCGAAATTTGACCTTTGACCCTATATCTCTTCCAGTGACATTTGCGGTGGAGAAACGTGTACGTGGGTTTTCTCGGGGTTTTCCCGTTTCCTTCTACTTTCTTCGTTCCACCATTTTCATTCATTTCTCATCATCACCATCTCTTTTATCTAGCAGACATAAGCATGGGACGTCAACTTAAAGATTTAATTTCATTTCATTAAAAAAATTAGTATAATTCATAATCTGCATCTTTATAAAGCAACTTCAACAATCATATAGATGTATAATGCTTAAAAGTGAATTGAATCGCATTAAAGTGAATCAGCAATCTGTAATATCTTAGGTTTCTCATTTATTTACATCAAATGTTCAGTTATTTTATACTTTATAGCAAGAATATTAGCTGCTACATAAGACACAATTATCTATACCTTTGGCGTGTTAGATCTTGGTTCGATTCCCGGAGGCAGTTAATGTGATTCGGATTCCACGTTAATCAGTAGGTTCCGTGTCATATAGCCTCGCTACTGAAAGGATGCTAAACTAAAATCAACTCAACTCAACAATTATCTATACATTGAATTTAATTAGGAAATCGGTATTGTTTTCATATGAGTAAGTTTATGAAAATGAAATGGATAATAATGGTTGTATATAAGATAGAGTTTGCATAATGTTGTAAGTTTTGCCTCACCAGCCTTGTAATAGTGAACAGTTCAGACTGCCAATCCCATCATTCTAATTATTTTGTTTCAATATTCATCGAAATCAATGTTCATGTTCATGTTCCAAAGTGGTGGCCGAAATGCATTGATATATCAGACAAAAGCAAGCAAATATTCCTTGTTCAGACGGCAATGTCATGGACTATTAACATGGGAGCCCGTGTTCGAATCTCGCTTCTGTAATTTTTTATAATTTCTCATAGTCGAATTCAATTGTTACGAAGCATATTTTCACGTTAGATGAATAATTTAAATCTCTTCTATTTCTAGCAGTAGCTTCTATTTTTATCAGTATGTGCAGTTGCTTGCTCCAACAGCTCATAAAATAGTAGTTTTTATTTTCTAAGAGTCAGGAGTCACTCCTTATTTCAATAATGTTGTTTCACATACAGTGAGCATGAGCACTGCACAACCGTTTAGTAAGTGATAAGACCTAATGTAGTATTCTGTTCTACTTCCTTTCAGGCAATTTTTACACGTTAACAAACAATATTGTATTGACGTTGTAAATACCTCTAGGCATAAGACAAAATCAATGGAAATGTTTTAAATATAACATACTGTTCTGTGAGTACTGCCTCAGCACAGGTTTCGTTTTATGTTTACTTCCTATGTTTCCGGCAAGCCTGCTCTCTTTAAGGATGACAGTTGTTTTTTTGTTTTGGCGGGTATAAAGAAATTTATTCGTTGCATTACTGTTTTTCGCAACGTGCAATGTTCTTGACAAAAATAACGTTTTTCACTAAAGGTAATATTTTAGTATCAGACTTTAAGAGATTTTTATATGATATATATATATATATATATATATATATATATATATATATATATATATATATAGAGAGAGAGAGAGAGAGAGTTCAGAAAGTCTCTATACACCTGAATCGTGTCAAGTCAAAGTCGCATTCGAAGTCACATGAAATAAAATTTTATGCGAAGGTTTGCAACACTGTTATATTATCGCCTTGCGTGAAGTTCCTTTCTTAGATTCCAGTCGGCAAAGTGACGTTGAAGTGATTGTTGCATCTAGTTAGCGGTCTCTGAAACAATGGTGTTAACTTTGGAACAACGAATATTCCTGGTTGAACATGTGTTCCGTGAACAAGGTGAGTACAAACAGACAGTCAAAGAAAAGTTTGCAGCTAGGTTTCCGGATACACCTGTTCCGAATCGTCACACTGTAAGGGCACTGATCGATAAATTTAGAGACATTGGAACGGTAATGGACTATGATCGAAGTGGTAGACCGTCAGTGCTCGATGAAGAAAAAATGCTACACATATCGGATGCAATGCAACGTAGCCCCCATAAACCACTTCGAAAACTTGCCCAGGAAGAAGCAATAAGTGTTGGTACGGCACAAAAGACGGTTCGTAAGAAACTGCATCTTATCCTGTATAAGGTGAGAGCGGTGCAGCAGTTACTTCCCTCCGACAGTGTACAGCCAGTGCAATATTGTGAATGGTTTACACGGTTTCTTATGGACAAGTCTGACGATGTTTTGGATAATTTTTTTTTTTTTTTTTTTTTTTTTTACTGATGAAGCCTGGTTCCATTTATCAGGTTACATCAATGCCCAGAACTCACGTTTGTGGTGTACAGAAAACCCACATGTCATACATGAAGTTCCTCTGCACGACCAGAAGGTAGGGGTGTGGATTGCAACATCCAAAAGAAAAATGGTGGCCCCATACTTTTCAGACAAACAATAGATTCAACTCGTTATTGTGAAATTATTCACCAGTTCATGGGAGTACTAACGGAAGACGAAATTCGTAATGCTTGGATACAACAAGATGGCGTTACAGCACATACAGCTCGCCAATCCATGAGATTACTGCAAGAGGTTTTTGGAGATCGAATAATTTCAAAGGAATTGTTTCCACCTCGTTTTCCTGACTTGACTCCTCCGGATTTTTACTTCTGGGGTTATGCAAAGAATTCTGTTTTTAAAGGGAACCCCCACACGCTACAAGGACTCGAAACAGCTATTCGAGATTTTGCTCATAGCATTCCACATGAACAAATTGTGAGAGTATTTGAGAACAAAAAGAAACGTGTGCAAGCATGTTTGGAGGCTCATGGGGGACATTTCCAACATTTGCTGTGAAAATGTTTGTATATATGCTACGCCCTGTACATAGTGCTTTTATTTCATAAAATATAATAAATTTTGAGTAAAATAATTTTCTCGTTGCTTTGAATATGTGACAATTCAGGTGTATAGAGACGTTTTGAACGCTCTGTATATATATATATATATATATATATATATATTCATATTCATATTCATGGAAATAGTCACTACTTGTTACGTACTCAGTTGGTCTTCCATTTCCGGCGAGAGCTCATGTAGTTCGAATTCCAACCTAATCATAGGGTAAATCCATGTGAAGTTGTCTAGAAAAGGAATAAATCGTTCCTCGACAATTTTTAAAAAATCTGATTTTTTATGTACAGGTAACTTGTCATGTCGTTAGTTCAAAATAAGTATTGTTTTATTTTTATTGGCTTTTAGTTTCGAGTGGTAGCCATATTTTTTTCGAAGATGTGCCATTTTGTGGTGTTGTAAGGGGTTAGTATAAGTACCTTTGTTATGAACACAAAGTTATACCTATAAATAAGCAAGACAGAAGTACGGATAAACGGAGTTTACTGTATATCTATCGTAAATCGATTGGCAATGGATGAATAATGCATAGAATGGTTAAGCAAAACATACAAGAACAATACTGGTTTTTACGTACCACATAAACACTTTGTTCCACAAAAAGTTTGGATATTTGATCACACAACTGCGGAGTGATAGTATGACACCGACCCGTTGCTGTTATAAGCTCATTGGGAGTAAGCTTTCGTAAAATGTTCTTGAAAGGTACCCATGTCTTGTCGTCTCTTGAAATTTTGAATGAAGTTCGTGGTCCTGGAGGTTCGTAAAAATGCACCTTCACGTCATCATGTTCGATACTCACATCTTCAACAATTCCAATGTACCACTTTTCTTCATAAATACATGCAACTGTGTCACTTGTTTGGAGGCAATGCAAGGACGCTTTTCTCACATTTACTTGCTGAAAGTCAGTAGAAATTGAAATGCGGAATCATCTAACTTTGGTGTCACTGAAAGGTACAAATTTATGGTATGAACGTGTTTTAGGAACAGGCAAACAAGTAGCAAATCTCCCTCGCAGTTCAGCTTCACCGTTGACTGCTTCCTTACTCCTAACATAAATTACTTTGTACCATAAATGTTTTTTACACAATAATCATACATGTCCTGTGGAGATAAAATTTTATCATTACGTATCATCTGTAAACTCCCTTTGGTTACTATTCGCTTTGTTGTCCCTCCTATCCCATCACAAGCATTTTTTCCATGACAGGAAGCAAAGAAGTGCCACTCCGCTTTAAGACCAAAATCATCTTTGTGATTACACAAATTGATTAAATTTTTCCTGTTCTTACAGTGACTTGCAGCCCCATCCGTGAAGTATATAGTATATGTCACGGACGGAACATGTTTCTTAACATCTGCAATCAGATGACTTTGGAAGGTGTGGACTGCTGTGGTGGTATGTTCTAAATGATCACTGATAATACGAAGACTTCTAGATTTTAAGTCACCTCCATCACTTGGTTTATAATAGTGAACAAATGGGTGAAGCGTTTCCTGTTTGTTCACCCAATGAAAACTTTGAACCTCGTCTTGAATAACGAATGAGAAGTTCTCTGAAAAATCAGATAAAACAATGCATTCAAAGTGTGAAAGACATTTTTTTTTGTCTGCAAGAAAACTAGATTGTACTTAGACACATAGTGGTGTGACTTGAGATTTCTGAGTTTTGCTGCAAGGTTCTCAAGAAAGTCTTCTCTTGGTTTAACTATGGTGATCATCTCAGCACGATCTGTTGTTATCCACTGCTTATAAATAATATTATCAGGAAGGTCGTATGTTATCTCGTCTTGAAATAATTGTTGAAGTAGATTTTCAGGATCTGGGCACTGGATGCAGTTATCCATTATACATTGTTCATTATTGAGATCGCAGGTCAACATTTCAAGCAAATCTTTATAATCCACATTTAATTTAGCACCGTCGATCATTAACTTTACATTCTGATGATGTACGCATACACATATAGAATGTGTTTCTGATGTACCAGCAAATACACACCACTTGGGTCTCAGTTCACAGAATTTTGATCGTTTAATTTTACAATCTGGGTTTGTCTCCTTAAAGTGTAAGTACAACTCGTTCAAGGTACCAGGTAGTAACTGCTTCTGCTTGTGAACTTTAACGCCATTAATTGGGACATATTCATAGTCTTTTTTGCCAGGAAGGATCCTACTGTTTTCTTTACTTGTATAAAAATCAACAACTTTCTTCACAGTACTTTCATCAATAATTTTACTACTACTTCTTTTACATACATCAGGCAGTATTCCTTGAGTTCTCGTAAGTTCCCTAGCCAGTTTAACCAAACCTTCTGTAACATTAAATTCAGCACACACCATTTTTCTTGACCAAATTCGGGTAGTAAGCTTATTATTTTCACTTGTTCTTCTTTCTCAGCAACAGTGCAATTTTTCGATGAGCACTTCATATTCTTCGGCCAGCGACACTGAATACATATTTTCTGTCGGTGATTCATCAGCAACTGAACTGTCAAAAGAAACTTCAAGACTTCTTTTCAATCCTGTACTCAATTGTTCGAACTTTTTGCGCATTGCTTTTGGTCTCTGTTCAACACTTAACTTCCTTATTTTCGAAACAAGTGACACGCCTAATTTTGAACACGTTGCATTCAAAACTTCAATATTGTCTGATGGAAGGACAAAATCAGATTCATTTCCTGATTCAACATTATTGTTTTCGATTTTGCTTTTTTCTTGTACAACAAAGATTTTTGTGTAGCATGTAGCACATAATGATTTTCCAGGAATCAGATCTACTGCATAATTCTTGTCCTTTAGTAAATGTGCATTCGAAATAGAGATGCAAGGGCTCGAAAAAAAAACTTAAAAAAAACGGTTTTTTCTCCTTCGCTTGTTTGCTTTGGAAATTTTGGGCTTTTTTGAAAATTGTGCTTTAAACTGATAAAGCAGACTTTGTTTCGCTTCTCTACAACAAAATAATTCATTTAATTAGTGGTTGATGCAGATAATAATATGAAACCTCGAAAATAAACCATGAATTTCAAAAAGATTTTTAAAAATTCTTAACATATTTACATGATGAATTTCAAAGGATTAACCAATATATGTAATAATATTTTAACCTCTTATATACACTAAGTATTTTTAAAAATGATACACAAATAACTAGCAAAATTGTATGTAGTATTTTTACTTCAAAATATCACACACCTCTTTCTGAAGCAAAATAAAGAAAAATATGAGAGAAACCTGCATATCAAGAGCTTCGTTTCGGGTGGTTCTGTACATTCTTGAAATTTTTCAGTTAAGTTTTAACTTTCATATACATTGTATGAATATTTCGAACAAATTTTTCACTAATTGATCACATACGTAATAATCTGTAACCACCTATCAGGTGCTTCGGATCTGCAAAATCGGTAAAGCTCCAAATTCTATAATGCACTGACTGTTCCTTAAGCTTGTTCAGAATCGGGAAAGTATCGAATTTTGTGTTCATGGATCACATACGTAATACACGGTTCATCTGAGCGTATGGTTCCCTAGGCTGTAGAATATATAACCACCATCACGTTTACCCAGTCCTGAAGGTTTCTGAATTCTTAACAAGAATATTCAGCATATCGTTACGAAACTTTTTTATATATATAAAAAGAAAAACTATGGAATACATTTAAAAACAGTGGAATAATCAATCACTGTTCCAATTCACAAGAAAGACGACAAAATTGATTGTAATAATTATCGAAGCATTTCTCTTAACATTCTATTAATAAGATTGACCCCATACGCAGATGAAATTATTGGAGATTATCAGTGTGGATTTAGTCAAAATCGACCAGATATTTGCCATTCGACAAATACTCGAAAAGAAATGGGAATATATTACCCAGTACATAACTGTTTATTGATTTTAGGAAGACTTACAACTCAGTTAGGAGGGAAACATTGTACAACATTCTTACAGAATTTGGAATGCCGAAAAAGCTAGATTTATTAAATGTTTGAATGAATCCTAGAGTAAAGTCCGAGTAGAAAAATGCGAGCTTCCACGTCGAGATTGGCCTGGAACAAGAATATGCGTTATTGCCGTTATTATTCAGCCTTGTTCCGGAGTACGATGTAAGAAAAATCAAAGATAGGAATCAGGGCCTAGAGTTGAATGGTATTCACCAGGTTATAGTGTATGCTGATGATGTAAATCTGATAGGAGAACAATCGAAAGAAATGCAGAGGCCTTATTAAGCGCTTGCAGGGACATGAGTAAATGCAGAGAAATCTAAATACAAGGAAGTACCCAAGTATCGTAATACGGCAAATTATGAATGCATTAAAATATCAATTAATACTTTCCACACAGTGGATATTTTCAAGTATCTTGGATCAGTATTACCAGACCAAAATCATACCCACAAAGAAATTAAATGTCGACTGAAAGCAGGAAATTATTATTATTATCCAGTTCAAAATATTTTGTCGTCGCGAATTCTGTCAAGGAATTTAAAGCTTAAAATATATAAAATGATAATCATGCCTGTTACGCTTTATGGTTGTGAAACATGGTCGCTTACGTTGAGGGAAGAACGCAGACTGAAGTTATTAGAGAATAAAATTCTGAGACGATTATTTGGACCCAAGAGGAACGGGAATGGGGAATCGTGGAAGCTTCATAAGGAGAAACTACATAATTTATACGATTTGCCAAACATCATTAGAGTCATCAGGTCTAGGAGGCTCAGGTTGGCAGGTCATGTAGCCATAATGGAAGAAAGTAGGAACGCTTTCAAAGTTTTAACTGGAAATCCAATCGGAAAACGTCCATTAGGAAAACCTAGGCTTAGATGGGAGGACAATATTAAGATGGATCTAGCAGAAATAGGAATACAGATTAGAAACTGGATTGAATTGGATAAGGACAGAAGTCAATGGAGAGCTCTTGTGGCCATAGAGAAAGAAACAGAGAGAATACATTTAAGTTAAGCACAACTGCATAACAAACATGAGTGAAGCTTCGCGGTTTCACTGGTTAGAGGTTAGCTTTCGCGCTTCTATCGTGAAGTCCAGGATTCAACCCCACATTCGATCATTTTCACAAAAGGTTTTCTTAATTCCGTCTGTGAATGTAGAGATAGTGCGTGTAGTGTGAGTCCTGGCCGACTTCCTTTCTAATCGTTTTTAAATCTTTGTCATTTCTAATTACCAGCAGTGATGGATTTGCGAAGAGGGTTAGGGTGGGGATGTCTTTCGGATTGAAGCCTCTACCCCGAAATTACGGAATTTCTAAAACAAACTAAATATTAGTTTTGCCTTTATTCATAAACTTCAAGCTGACCTCAAATAAAAAATTAGGAATTTTTGGAAAAACCAAACATTTTTTAGAAAACCCCTTCCCAAATATTTTTCTAACTCCGATATTGATTATTTCTATCAAATGGTATTCAAGATTGTGTCCGGAAGATTATTGTTAAATCATTGCACAGCTACAGTATAACGGAAATGTGGAAGTACGCTCTGACAGATATATTGAAAAATGTATTAAAAACAACACCGACAACGTTTTGGAGGTGATTCATGAGACCAAGATAAGATAAAAAGTACAGACCAACCTGGGTGCACAAATGTTTTCTTTCGGAGTTATAGGCTGCCGAAAACATGAAAAAATGAACTTTGAAGATCCAATAGTATGGGAGCTACCGTAGTCGGGTCAAGACTTCACTTAGGAACTACTATATGCCCTAACCAAATATCCATGTTTCAGAATCCTGGGTACTTCCACAATAACTTTTATAGAGGTAGTTCTATTTGGTTAGGGCACATACTAGTTCCTAAGTGAAGTCTTGAACCGACTACGGTTGGTCGCATAGTTTTGAGCTATGGACTTTCAAAATTCATTTTTCATGTTTTCGGCAGCCTATAACTCCGAAAGGAAGCATTTGTGCATCCAGGTTGGTCTATACTTTTTGTCTTATCTTGGTGTCAGGAATCACCTCCCAAACATTGTCGGTGTTGTTTTGAAACACCCTGTATATACTGTACATTTTTGCCTTGTACCTTTATATATTTTGTAGCTTGAGAAAATAGTTACAAATAATATAGTAATAGGTAACAGGTAATACAGCAACTACCCTAAAAAAGTGACATGACTTCCATGAGGTTACCTAAACTGAACACACAGGCTCTCAAGACATATTTGTGCGTTAAAATGTAGTATTCTACATAGTTAAAAAAAAAAAAAAAAAACATTACAGCCTGTACTAGACTAATAAACTTCAATATAATTTCAAGTGAAAATTTAATAAGCATTAACAAACTTTAGCATTTATTAAAGATCTTGAGTTTCTTTATATATTAGTACATTTTTATTGTTCACAAAATCGTTAACGTCTTCCGTGCGTATCAAACTAATATGAATATCAAAGAGGCCTACAATACTTGAACGTTCGTAAACCTAAACCATCTAATCAACGAAGTACATATAAAATAATAATTGGTAAAATATTCCCCTAATATTAAAACACCATTTTTTATGCTGTTCTTGCATCCATCTGACAAAGTTCTGCCACATTGCATTTACAAATTACTTGCTGGACACAAACTGTAGCGCATCTGCGACGACTTTCTGAATAGGCCTATGTCAATAATTTTATCTTTGTCAAGCTTAGAGGCTATGTATTGTCCTATTTCAAGTGCGGCTAATGCTGGTGTTTTGTCCTGACCAGACTTACAACGAAGATATGATTTGAGCAGTGGCGTATTTAGGGGGGAGCTCCGGGCTTAAGCCCTCCCTTCGAAAGTTTATTTACTATATTAAAGTAAATAACATATCTTGCAGAATTTTCATATTTCCAGCACTAAAGTTAGCAAAGCCCCCGAAACAAAATCGTAAATACGCCACTAGATTTGAGCCTCTTATGTACCATGAAAGAACACTCACAAGAAGCTGATAACACAGGTAGCGTCAAGATTATTTCCAGCAAATTCGTAATTTGGGAGAAAATTGCCTTGAGCAGAACAGCTTGCAAGTCCGAGAGATTTGTAATTTCTTTGTCCTCCATAAGAGATTCTACGTAATTTTTACAATAACGAATTCTTATTCAGGAAAATCTATTTCGAATTGCGTATCAAATTCTTCCATTGCCTCCTTCATCAAGAACGGTTTTGATTTAAGATGGCATGCTTGAATGTCACAAATCACAGATATATTTTCCTTGCAGAATTTTCTGACAAACTCGTTCACAATGTCGTCATCATTTTCCTAAGTTTTCGTAAATAACTATAAAGATGGTCCTAAATTTTCCAAATAAGTACAGATAGCGATCACTAAAGTTCATAATTGACTTTTTTTTAGAACATGTTGGCCCTAATTGATATATCACATGAGTACCTTTCCATTTCAAAAAATATCACATATTTCAAAATGACGGATTTCAAAATAGCGGCGAAGGATCCTGATCTACTTTGCACATTTTTCTCTTGTCAATATGTGAACTACCACTGTTTGAATTGTCTATCTTTCACTATTTTTACGATTCAACAGTTTATTTGATATATTTCTATAACATAACATAACCCTTCTCCCACCAACTTTGACCCCTTCCCCTCCTTTCCTTATGGCGCTCAGCCGCTATAATTTTGCACATAGAAATATTTTCACATACTCTATGAAGTGCACTATGTCTCATCCTGCATCTCAATTCATCTATTTGGACCCTTTACTTGTTAGTCGGTTATAAAAAGTGCATTCGCATAGATTTTTAGCCCTTGGTACCTCAAGGCGACTATAAGGCTGGAATCACTAGGGGCTGGAAGAACCTAGCGATGTTAAAGATGACGACTCCCAGCCCCAAAGTTACTGATCTTATACTCACATTACCGTTCACTTAATGTTTAAGAAATAGCCTATAAATGGGTTTTAAAAATAACCTTTTCTTAGAAGTACGAATAATTTCAGTTTACTATGGATATATTCTTTTAAAATTTATTGTCGAATAAAAATAATTTGTAACATAATTTTAAATAAATATTTGAGGGGGCCAAACTAAGATTTGCGGGGGGGCTGTGCCTCCCTAACTACATCCCTGCCTACATCACATTCCATTTTCTTCACTAATTTGATGCAGTATTGATACACAGATCTGCAGAAACACAACCGTCTTCTTGTGCTGTAAGCATCTGAGTGAAACACCAGTAGTGAATTCCTATCTGATGCATGTCTGAACAAGATTGTGCATGTTGGAACAAGCACTTTGCTGAATTGTGTTTTCAGTACATTTGTTCTGTTTGTTTATTAACAGGATAACACTTGTTCTTGTATGTTATGCTTAACCACTCTATGCATTATTCATCCATTGTCAACCGATTTATGATCGTTATACAGTAAACTCATTTATCCGTACTTCTGCCTATGCTTATAGGTATAACTTTGTGTTCATAATAAAGGTACTTATAGTCTAATCTGAAACTCCTAATTTTCGGTATAGAATAATATCTTGTACACCTGTTATGGGGAGGAATTGTATATTTTTATCAAGTCCCCCACCAGAGATATATACCTGTGAAATATGCACTTTTTCCACTTTTCTGAATTTTTGATAATTTCTAGAAAAAAAAGGAGACACGTCTAAGGGTTGAAACTTGGTGAGTGATAAGAACCATATCAGACCTCTTTATTCAATAAAGCTCAACTTTCTGACCTCTTCCCTTCTTAAAAAAATAGGTGCCAAATTTGGGATTTTAAACGTCAATCACCTACTTTTTCAAATTTTAATTTTACCCATTCATAATTTATGAATTACAATAATTAATATACACTCTTAAAGTGTAAAACTTACCGAACATTTTGATTTTGGTTTCACATCGATAGGGTAATTAGTGGCTGAGATATTTTAGATTCTGTAACTCCTTACAACCCTGCAAAATGGCACATCTTCGAAAACAAATATGGCTGCCACTCGAAATCAAAAGCCAATAAAATTAAAATCATGCTAATTTTGAACTAACGGCATGTGAAGGTAACAGCACACAAAAATCAGAACTTTTAAAAATTGTCGAGCAACATGCATTGCACCACTTGATATGGATTTACCCCATAGCTTCCGTCTCATACAGCCTTGCTGCTGAAAGGGACATTAAACTATACAATGAAATGAGATCTCTAAGTTTTCCGTCCCACGGTTATATCGGCTACGCTAAAGGAGAGCGTGATGATAAGAAATGAATCAAAGGGAGGAATGAAGAAACTGGCAGAACCCCGAGAAAACCCACGCACACGGTGTTTGTCAACCACAAAAATCACTTGACTCGAGCTGAGATCGAACTAAGTACCCCATGCACCAGAGATGAACGCTCTACCACCTAGCCATGGTGGCCCGGTTTAAAATATAAGTCTAACATGTAACACTTCCCAAGCGTAACACTCCGATTTTGATAAAATGTTGCAGATAGATTCTACACATGAAACAAACCAATAGGTGTTTTTTATTATCTGAGGAAAAACGGTTTTTTGGAGGCTAAAGCCCCACACACAAAAATTTTGAAACTTGACGTTCGAAAAGCAAGAAGTGGACCGAAGTATATGAAATTCTGCACAGAATTGTAGACGTAAAATGAGGAAACACGTGTTTCACATTTTCCTGAAAAAAAAAAAAACGGTTGGGTGGGGCACGGACCCCCCAAAGTTTTAATCACGAAATATCAAACGTGCTAATAACTGTACGTCAGAAGCGCCTAAAAGACACAAAGTATTGGAACGAAACATTGTGTAGTGACAATGTGCAAACAATAAAGAATACAGGTAATTGTATTTTCTAGGGGAAAACGGTTTTAGGGGCAAAAGGCCCCACCGAAAATTTTGAAAGTTGACGCTCAAAAGTCAAGAAGTGGACCGAAGTGAATAAAATTATGCACAGATATTGTAGACGTAAAATGAGGGAATACCTTTTTCGTATTTACTTGGAAAAAACGGTTCGGTTTGGCACGGACCCCTCCAAACCTTTGATCTCGAATATTACTAATAACACTATGTTATAAATGCCTAAAGGACATGCAGAATTGGAACGAAAATTTGTGTAGTGGCAATACGCAAAAATAAAAGAATACTGGTTTTCTATTTTCTGCGGGAGATCCCTCGTGGCTAAGCGATTAACATACGCGCCTTTGGCGTAGGGGACCCGGGTTCGATTTCCGGCGGGAGCTGATGTGGTTCGGATTCCACGTTAATCAGTAGGTACACGTCTCATATAGCCTCGCTGCTGAAAGGGACGCTAAACTAAAATCAACTCAACTCTATTTTCTGCGGGAAAACGGTTTAGGGGCAAAAGTACCCACTGAAAAGTTTCGTTCCAATTCTTTCGTTCCACTGAAATGCAAGACTGGACCGAATTGAATGAAATTGCGCAGATGGGGGAGTGCGTGATTCGAATTTTCCTGAAATAAATAAATAAATAAATAAATAGGTTGGGTAGACCAAAAACGTTAGATGGCGAGTGTGGACCGAAGCGAGTGAAATTGTGTCTAGATTAGGGTGACCAAATCGTCAACTAGAAAAAACGGGACACCTTTTATTTCTAGATAGATTGCTCCCCTAAATATATATTTTTAGCCTCTCTGTTCTCTCTCTCTCTCTTTGTATCTCTGCCAAAAAGGGCAAATTGACACTTTTTCGTTTTAAAACCTATTGAAAAGGTCGTGGAATTAATTAAATACGTAACTATCAGCAGCTAACAAAGAAAGAAAAAAATGAAATATTTGAAAACATTACTAAAAATATATGAGCGCTCAAATCTGTCACCGACAGGATTTATAATCACTCTCAGCATCGGATTCCAACTCCTTTTATCTGCATTTTCTTACTTTTAAACATTGTTTCACTTACAACTGATTTTCTTTTTACTTTTACTTTTATAGTTCTATATCTTTGTTCTCCTTTCGTAGTGTTACATCTTACAGGGGTGTTAGTCAAATCACGGAAACACTGTACTGTACTGATGACAGCGCCTCATTGCGCCCAAACAGAAAGTAAAACATGTTACATTGTTCTCCATAAGACTTTCAGCCCCTTGGACTGTCGTCAACTGAGTGGGGAGGCCTAGAAGGGAAAACAATGCAGCTACTACATCCAATATCGCAAACGTCGTAATGACGTTGCTCAGTAATTAGACATATTCCAATATAATCACATAGCTTAGAAAAAATAATATAAATTAGGAAATTTTAGCGATTCGAAAGGCTTTTTGTACCGAATGTACGTAAATACGGGACATTTTGGAGTCCCGGGAGAATTTTTCGGGACACCGGGAATAGTAGAGAAAATACGGGACAATCCCGTTTTTACGGGACGGTTGGTCACCCTAGTCTAGATATTGTACATGTAAAATAAAGAATTTCGTGTTCCCCATCCGATTTCTTGAAATTTGGGACATCAACAGTAAGCACAAACAGTATATAATATAGTATTTCGGGAGACACTTGTGACACTTACAATGGTTTTCCGCATAAACAGAAACGAATCGATTAATTTCCTATTTACTGTTGATGTGCCAAATTTGAAGCAAAACTGATGCGGACACTTGGGAAACACGAAAGGCATTATTTGATATATACAATATCTACACACAATTTTATTTGCTTCGTTCTTCTCCTTACTTCGTTACTGCTGTAATATTTACTTTTTCGGAAGGGACCTTGGCCCCAATACTGTTTCTGCGCTCAAACTAAAAACCCAGTTCATTTATTTTTTGAGAATTGTCCCTACACACTAAGTTGGAATTTTTCTTCATTTAAGGCCTCCATATCCCCCTGCCATTGCCAATTACTTTCGGATTTAGTATAGGGCAGTTGCAACTTTGCCTCTTCCTTTATTTTCTCTCTTTTACTTTTATTTTCGTTTATCTCTCTCTTCTATTCGGCTATTATTCCTCAGCAGGATGAGGTGAGGCATATTTTTCTAGCAAGGCATCTAAACCATGCCCTTTTATGTATCTTTTTCTTTTTTATTATATTTTAATTCCTATTATCATTATTATTATTATTTTTACAAAAGAACGGACAACCATGTAAAAGAATAATACATACAGGATTTGTCCGGAAAGTAATAGGACTGAGTCGATTAAAAAAAAAATATTGAGCCAATCGTTACAATTCTTTAAAAACTTTCAAAACAGGCTCCTTCTGCGTCGATGCAGCGCTGCCAGCGCGATTTCCAAGCATTGAAGGCGTCACGGAAGTCATTCTCCGTAATAGCCTTGAGAGCCGTACGAAATTACGAGATTCTGGATCAGCCAGGTCATCACACATCAAGAATTTCAGACAATTCAATAATCTATTTATTCACAGGATAGGAATAATATAAATAAATAGAATAGAAATAAATACCCAAAATTAGAAATGAATAACAATTTTATTACAAGAAAACCAGGCTCTGAATATGTACTTATTCATTAGATAAATACATATACAGGCAACAACAACAACAGTGGTAATGAAAATTACGAAAAATTAATGAATAAAGGAATGTAATTAGGAATAATAATAATAATTTTACCAAGGTCACTACCGATTAAGTCGTGACAATCCAAACTTTTTCTACCCTCGTTTTTTAACAATTATCTTTCGCTAATTCGACAAATTTCAAAAGGTTGGTTAATAATAAAATTTTCGAGTTCACAAACATCCGGGCTCTAATTTCTGAATATATATATATAACATTCTAATAAATTCCGCAAAAGACTTTCCTAAACAAATGAAGTCTCTTTATACAATATGGATTCAATTAATATTTAACGTAAGCAAAAATTTAACAATCAATTTTTGCGTAATTTCTCCTTCAATTCATTCAAATCATTCCCCAACTAAACAAATTCAATTAGTACCCGCACCAAATTAAATTTCAAAATTAATTGTACCAGAACAGGTAAATTTCAATCATTATATTTGGCACAATCAACGTCCGATTCTGAACCAAACAATCTTTTTATATGTGATAACATAATTCACTCACAACGTGGAGTGCAGTAAGGCAATCCATTTGATTCAGCACTGTTCGCCGTAACCATCCATCACTTTATTAAGGATATTAACACAGATTTAAATATCTGGTACTTAGATGACGATACCATAGCTAGAAATATCGACGTAGTACTACGGCTTTCAAAAAATTCGTGTAGAAGATTCATCTATTAGATTGTTTCTTAACTCTGTCAAATGTGAAGTGAGTTTTCTGAGCGCCAAAAATGATGAAGTCCATGACCTTTATGAAAAATTTAACAAAGTAGCACCTGGTATCAAACTCTTATCACCTACAAACGCGAAACTTTTAGGCCCTGCCATCTCTGCCGAATCAAGGAGCAAAATTTTACTGGATAAGATATCAAAATTAGAATTATTCTTTTTTCAATTGTCCAAACTTTCTGCACACTTCGCTTATTATTTACTACGAGCTTCACTCTCGCTTCCAAGATGACTATATTTCCTCCGTTGCTCGCCTTCTTCGCAGGACGATAAATTACTTGACAAATTTGATCACACTCATAGAACAGGACTGGAATCATTCTAAATTGTTCTTTGAAAGACAGTTCATGGTTACAAGCTTCCCTCCCAGTTAAGAATGGAGGCCTTGGGATTCATCGAGCCATGGATATCACCATACTTTCTTTCCTCGCATCATTCTATGGCTCACGAGAACTAATTGGATCTCTTCTTCAATAGGAGGTTGACTTAGACTCGAGATGTACAAGAATGCATCGTTAAATGGACTAGTCTGGTTGGAATGGATCTCCCACCTAATGACAAAAGCCATGTCCAGTCTGTTTGGGATGAACCTATAGTCAAGCTTCGTTTATCTTCACTTCTGTCATCAACTAATAACCCAGACGACAAAGCGAGGCTGTTAGCTGTCTCCTGCTCCGAAAACGGAGCATGGCTTTAAGCCCTACCTTCTCACACACTCGGCCTACACCGTTTTAATGAGAGTTTTCGTATTCCTACAGCTCTGCGCTTAGGTGCTAATATTTGTGAGCCTCATTACTGTCCTGCTTGCAACGCATATGTTGATAATAAAGGATTACATGGTCTTTCATGTAAAAAAAAAGTGCGTGAAGACAATCTCGACATCATTATGTGAACGACATCATTTGCAGTTCCTTCAATAAAAGAACCAAATGGTTTTTGCCGCTCTGATGGTAAAAGGCCTGACGGCATGACCATGGTACCGTGGAAAAACCGAAAAGCTCTAGTCTGGGATTTCATATCTTGCGATATGTTTGCTCCTTCCAACATACCCCATTCTTCAATTCAGGCAGGTCTCGTCGCCGCTCACAGAGAATCAGACAAAAGACTAAAATACACAAAACTATTGGACAAATATTGGTTTGTAACAGTAGCGATAGAAACTAGTGGGTCATAGGGTCACGAAGGATCTAATTTCATTAATGAAGTTGGTCATCGAATAGCGATCAAAACTGGCGATCCCCGAGCTACTGCATTCCTTTTCCAAATTATCAGCATCGGCATCCAGCGCGGGAATGTGTTGTCAATCTTAGGCACATTACCTCCTGGTAAAGAACTGGACGAGATTTTCCTTCTATAACCCACAATAATACGGAAGTTCAAACATCCTAGGAGGCTGACAACCACTTTGACGATGTTCATGAAGAACGTTTTACTAAATTTTAATTCGTATTTTAATTCATGTAAAATTTATACACATTTCGTACTAGATCTGATAGAAATTCTGTTGAGTTTGTGTAAGAGAAAATTTAGTATTGATATTTTTGTTATTACATTATTTGCAGTAATTTATTGAAGAAATAGAACTATAAAAGGAAAAAAATATAATTGACCCTTACATTTTAATTTTCTGATCAAATAAATTATTGTCCAAACATAAAATGTAAATAATGAATGTATACCATAGATTATAATATAAATAGAACAACATCCAATTTATTTTCATTCAAAATTTCTATTCATGGAATTTAAACCTCATAATAAAAGAATGCTCTGGATATGTATAGGTTATATAACATTATCCTAATATTTCAGCTCTTCACCTCCTCAACCTTTTCACTTAGGAATAAGATAGTCAATGACTTAAGGTTATCGGAAAACCAACCAAAAAATTAACTTTAGTAAGCCAGAATTGTCAATTGAATCTTAATCTCACAATATTGAATGCATATTGAATTGTCTGACTAGAAAAATCTGACATGCGTAGCCAAATTCAATCCAAACAAAATTTTCTCGGAGGTGAATCACTAGATTTCACAACTTCAGGTAAAACAGAAATTGTTCCAGAATTTACGAATATTGATTTCGCTCTTGATCAAAACTCTCTCACCTCATCAAACAGACCAACACCTTAGGTTAAATTAACCAACTACGAAAACTACAGACCAAATTGCGTCACTTACCAAAAATGTTTTAATTCCTGTTTTGTCCAGCATACCTTTTTCGCTCAAAAAGGTTTACGCATCTTTCCTCTCGTTATGGTTACTCTCGTATTCCAATTGGACTGACTGAATTACAATCAAAATTACGCGAGATTAAGTGAATCGTTTTTAAAATTCTTCAAACGTTAAATTCAACCTATCTCGTGCTAATTCACCAGAATGCAAAAGTGAAAAGAAACTGCCATAAAAGCAGAGAAATAGATCAAATTCTAACTATTTAATGCAGTTTCTAGCGTGTGTTAAAGGATCACGCAACTGCACTTTCCAACTCACCACCTTTTTTTTTTTTTTTTCAAAAAAACTTCTCACAATCACTTTTCACAAATTTACGATTTTTGTTGAAAATAATAAAAATTACCACTAAGAAAGAATAAACGAACTATTTATAATTTGTTTGAACGCATTTAAATAACTTCACCTGTCGTCGTTAATTCCTCTATTCATTCGCGACCACTATTCAACTCGAACGCGCGGAAGAGCGAAACCAACACACATGCACGGCAGCAATTCTCAAGCCGATCTGTGCTCTAAAGGGTCATTGCCTTTCTTTCTTTTTTTTTTTTTTTTTTTTAAAGAACTTGCCAATAAATTAACAATTTCTCTCTCACAAGTAAATAGCCAAATACAAACACAAATAAACCGTACAATTTATATTTTAATGTCTGCCTGTTATTTCGTTTTTATTTTTATAATCTTTCTTTTTCTTCTCTTGAGATTCCAATTGCAAGTTTTATCAACTAGGATATCGATGCAACACAAGTAACGTATGTAACGTATGTTGCAAGGATCCGTGCTCCACCCAACCCTTTTTTCCAGGATAATCGAAATACGTATTCCCTCATTTTACGTCTACAATATCTGTGCACAATTTCACTCACTTCGGTCCACTTTTTTTTTTCTTTCGGGTGTCAACTTCCAAAATTTTATGTGGGGACTTTTGCCCCCTAAAACCGTTCTTCCGCAAAAAAATAAGAATCCTATGTTTTTTTTTTAGTGTGTGTGTGTATTGTCCGTACACAAAGTTTTGTTGCAATTCTACATCTCCTTTAGACACTTCTGACGTACTGTTATTAGCACTTTTGATATTTCGTGATCAAAGATCTGGAGGGATCCGTACCTCACTCAACCGTTTTCCTTTTTCAGGAAAGTACGAAACATATATTCCCTCATTTTACGTCTACAATATCTGCGCACAATTTCATTCATTTCGGTCCACTTCTTCTTGCCTTTCGGGCGTCAACTTTCAAAATTTTGGGTGAGGGCTTTTGCCCCCTAAAATCGTTTTTACGCTGAAAGTAAAAAAAGAAGAAAAAAACAAGTATTCGTTTATGTGTAGTATCTACCTACTGAATTTATATATATATAAATATATATATAAATATAATATATATATATATATATATATATATATATATATATATATATATATATATATATATATATGTGTGTGTGTGTGTGTGTTGTCTTCACAGTAGTGCTCTCAACGGGTCGGGTCGGGTCGGGTTGAAGACTGACCCGACCCGACCCGTGACCCGAATTGACTGACCCGACCCGATGACCCGACCCGACCCGACTGACCCGAACCGTGATCCGACCTGATTGACCCGACCCGATAACCCGACCCGATTGACCCGACCCGATAACCCGACCCGAGCTGACCCGACCCGACAACCCGACCCGAATAACCCGACCCGACAACCCGACCCGAGCTGACCCGATTGACCCGACCCGACAACCCGACCCGAATAACCCGACCCGACAACCCGACCCGAGCTGACCCGACTGACCCGACCCGACAACCCGACCCGAGTGACCCGACCCGATAACCCGACCCGAGCTGACCCGACTGACCCGACCCGACAACCCGACCCGAGTTGACCTGACCCGACCCGACCCGTAACCCGACCCGAGCTGACCCGATCCGAGTCGGGTCGGGTCGGGTCGGGTCAACCCGATCCGTTTGAGAGCACTATGGTCACAACACTGGGTGAACACCAAAATGCACTCCCATTGGGAATTGAACCCGGACCACGTGTACCGAAGTCTTACACGTTAACCACTAGCTAGATCAATCGGAGATTTGTATATGCATCTTAATGAATATTTGGCACTTTTGAGGTTTGGTTATTTCTTTTTATAACTGATACCAATGTCCGACGTGGGAGAAATTTATTTTTATTTTATTTATTTATTTATTTATTTTTATTTTATTTTTTTCTTTAGTTCTATGTGACGAAATTTTTCTTCAAGGTCAGTGTTCTCACCTGCTGGGACGGCAGGGCGTCTTCTCGGAAGCAGTAGCAAGAGTCTCTTGTCGGAGACAAAAGGAAATCGTTTAACTACAATGATAAAGGTTGAGGAAACAGGAGAACACCTGTGATTTTTTCCACCCTTCAACTTTCATTCCAAAATAGGTTCTTATGATTCCGGGACCCGTAACACTTTGATTTTTCTTTCTCGGTAATTAAAACGTATTTTACAGTATATATTGTTGCACGTAAGAAGATACATAATATGAATTTAAAAATACAGGTTGATATTTAATTATAAAGTACTAATTTTATTTCATCACTTTCAGCCCAACAAATGAAATTCAAACAATTCGCTCCCTAGGTCTTGATCATCAATACTGCGTCTTATTCTTTGTCTTGCAGTCAAGTCTTGGTCCTGCATTTCGTAGTCTTGGTGATCTTTCATGCTATACAAGAGCCAAGAATGCTCACCTCATCGGTACAAATGAAGACCAAGTGTGATTTTGATTATGGTATTTCATACTATACGGAAAGCTAGAAAATACGCTCATCGCTACTTGGTGATCACCTAAACAAGGCCAAGAGCAAGATTACTATGCAATTCGTCTTGCATATCCAATCTTTATCTTGTTCTTGTATCGATGTCCTTGGGCTTGGTGAAATAAAATGAAATATTCACTTTA
Organism: Thermobia domestica; assembly: GCF_964235325.1. NCBI lineage: Eukaryota > Metazoa > Arthropoda > Insecta > Zygentoma > Lepismatidae > Thermobia > Thermobia domestica. The sequence continues at coordinate 152,395,435 of NC_137464.1, forward strand.
AGCAGGGGTGTAGCCAGCAGGTTCGTGTAGGAAGGGCCCGTCGTTTTTGAGGGGGGGGGGGCGGCTACAATGTACAAAGCAAAAAATGTGTTGCTGCTAGTGTTTTTCAGGCCTAAAAGAAAGGAAAATTTTGGTTTCCTTCTGGAAAACTAAAAACACTATTTTATCTTATTTATTATTACTATTATTATTATTATTATTATTATTATTATTATTATTATTATTATTATTATTATTATTATTATTATTATTATTATTATTATTATCCATAAATTATATTCAAGATAGTTTTTATTATGCTTAATCAAGAACTACTGCCCGGGACCAAACGCTATACTTTTGTGCATAACTATAAAGATAACCAGAAAGTTCTGTCCCTTTTCGTGGAGGTCTGTGTTCAATTGAACCTCACACCGTGAGTTGAATGCGAGTGGAGATAAGGCGAACGTCAGTTGTTGGTGTGGGTATACCCAACATACTACCTGGTTGTGGCAATTCAGATACACAGTGAACTTGCGTAAAGACAGAGGGAACATGGGACATCCACAGAGCGTCATAAGAGCATGTATGCTGAACGAGTTCAAATGGAGGTCAAACGCCGCTGTAGCGGGACAGAAAATATGCCAAGCCTTTGTTGAGGGTGTCGTGACGACGCGGACAGTACAGCGATGGTTTAACCAGTTTAAGGACGATGACCAAACACCCGAAAACACCACATGCCAGAAGACCAACACATGTACGTACAAAGAGGAACTGGGACTACAATTCAGTGTGTGGAGAAACCATTCGGCAGCACATCCATCAAGTTGGGAAGCACTACAAGTTGGGTCTCACATGTTTTGACTCCGGGCCAGAAGGCAACGCGGCAGTCGCATAGGTTTATTTACTGTTTCGGAGCCATTTCTGGACAGGGCGTTGACATGTGATAAAAAGTGGGTCCTATACGAAGCTCCACGGCGCCGTCATCATTGGTTAGCATCCCATGAACCGATTTCAAAACAGCCGAAACCAGCACTGTACCAGAAGAAGGTCCTTCTGTGTGTTTGGTGCATCGTGCATCGGGAACTGCTACCAGCTGGTCAGAGTATCAATGCAACTGTGTAGGGTCATCAGTTGAGCTGTGCTCAACAAAAACTCAAAACTCTGGAGCCATCACTTCTGAATTGCAAATGGGTCCTCGTTTACGGGACAACGCTAAGTCCCACGTGGCTAGGATGACTCAGGACAACATTCTCCGCCTTGGATGGGAAACAATATTGCAACCACTATATTCCCCGGGTATTGCACCGTCCGATTATTACCTGTTCCATTCTTTGGACAATCACCTTAGAGGCCGCCAATTCAAATCCCTAGTAAAAGTCCAAAATGCACCTGATACCTTCTTCGTTTCACGGCCCACCAACTTCTGCCGCGATGAATTCCATGGCCTTCCAGAACGTTTTCAGAAGGTCGTCGATGTTGATGGGGACTATTTCTGATCTTCCAGGTTAGGTGACGTATCGATGTTCGAATGTGGTGGGTGAAAAAGCAACAAAACTTTTCTTGGTTACCTTTTTATTTAAATTTAAGACCTTGTATACAGAACCTATGTACACGAGATTGATTTTCTTTAAATTTCACTTAATTTCTTTATAGTTTCCTGACAAAAATATTTATTTATTATTCGTGACTAAAAAAAAAAAAAAAACAATTATTTTATTACACTGAGTAGAAATAAAAGAGAGCGAATGAAATCCAAACTGAATAAAAACATTGTTTCTCACCAAATTTTCCATTCTCTGTCTTTTAAAATACTTGTTAAAGCATATAAAAATATAATGTACTTACAAATCAGTTTAGTACCTTTGTTTTATGGCTGTAGTTATAATACCGTGTTAAAATGTTTGTCTTTAAACTGTCAAATATAAATCGCAGTAAATTGTGTAATCTGCTGTCACAAAAATGTATCCTATTTTTCGACCGGTATGGAAAAACAATATTTCTCCATACTATTTTACCGTAAATTATTAATTGTCAATAACTTTGTTACTTTTAAATGAAGGAAGCGAGATAATTTTACTATGATGTTTTTAAAGCTGGTCATTTGGGGGGGGGGCAGGAAACCATTTGGGGGGCCTGGACACGATGGTTCCCCCTTGGCTACACCCCTGAGTTTAACACGTTGACTGCCAAGCTTTCCGATGGAATTTTTCCATTGAGGCCATTATTACCATAAGTTCCCATTCCTTCTAGAACGTTTATTTATTATCTTATTTGTTCACGTAGAGTGACCGTTTCGAAGAAAAAAAAGTTTTTTTGATTGTCGGTCTCGCGTGCCCGACGCGGCGTAGAATTTAAAATTCCTTTGCCTGCGCCGCGTCGGGCAGCCTGTCGGTCACCGTCCCGATTTGCATCTTTATTATTCTCTTCAACACCCCACGGGTTCTGGTGATTTTTTTGTTTTATGCTATTACTCTAGCCTGGTATGTAGAAAATATTGAAGTATTAGTTTTGTCTGTTTCATCAAGAACTCATTGTTGATACGAAGAAACCTGTTTTCATTTGTTGGAATTATAGTGCGTTGTATATAAAACTGCAATATGTCTAAACGTAAAAGCACTCTGAAACCACGTAAATTGTTTGTATCACCATCAAAAATTGAAAATACACTTTATGAGGACATGTCTGATGAGAACTTCGATATATCTTCCGACGATGATTCAGATTATATACAAAGTGTTTCGGATGAGAACTCTTGGTGTACATCAAGTGACAGCGAAGCTGAAAGTGGTAACGTAAAGAAGAAAGTACATATTTCTCCTCCGGATGGATGTGATCTTCTCTCCTCTGCCTCTACATCTCAAGGAGAAAATATACGCAGTTTATCGCCCAACAGTTGTATATCTTCAACGCCAACAGCACCTAATCTTCCACGTTATCATCAACGAAGTAAGGAAGTAAGACCTGGTACGTACCAGCAATGGACACAACCTACGGGATGCCAAGCGCAAGTAATACAATTTATGGAAAACGAAGGTGTGAACCCAACTTTTGCTGCAGCTTTAGCACAGAGTGAACCTGGTGAGTTTTTCTCTTGCATGGTGGATGATAAGGTGATAAATTTGATAGTTGATCAGACTAATGTGTATGCCACTCAAGTGTTAACAAGTGTCTATGATGTAGGACCGTCGTCAAGATTACACGATTGGGTACCGACTGACAAAAATGAAATCAGAAAATTTCTAGTCTAGTTGCGTATATGGGAGTAGTGAAAATGCCATCGTTGTCAGATTATTGGAGCCAGGAAGACATGTTCAGAAACACTTTCGCGCCTTCTATCATGTCAAGGAACATATTCGAAATGCTTCTTCGTATGATCCACTTTGCTGACAACAATGCGTGTCCTCCAGGAGACCGGCTTCATAAAGTTCAGGGCCTGATTGATTTGTTAGTTGACAATTTTCAGAAAGCTTACACACCATCTGAAACAGTTTGTCTGGATGAGACTCTTGTATCATTCCGAGGGAGACTTATTATGCGGCAATATATCAAACAAAAAAGACACAAATATGGTATTAAAGTGTTTAAATTGTGTTGTGGATCTGGTTATACATATAGATTTTTAGTATATGCTGGTAAAAACTTGGAACACACCAGAACAACTCCTACATCTGTTATGTCTCTTTGTGAACCCCTTTTGCACACCGGAAGAACAGTTTGCACGGACAATTGGTATACAAGTATTGAATTAGCAAACACACTTTTAGATGACGATACTTATTTGATTGGGACGCTGCGTTCAAACAGAAAGGGCAATCCTCAAGATGTTGTAAACAAGAATCTCAAAAGAAATGAAGTTGTAGCTAAACAAAATGAAAGAGGAATAACGGTGTTAAAATGGAATGATAAAAGAAACGTTCTAGTTCTGTCGACCAAACATTCAGATGAAGTTGTAAATGTGCAGCGCAGATGCGGACAAATCGAGAAGCCTAAGATGATAGTGGAATATAACAAAGCAAAATTGTCTGTAGATATGTCAGATCAAATGGCGGCGTATTCATCTCCTCTAAGAAAAGCTTTGAAATGGTACCGCAAGCTGGCCTTCGAATTACTACTTTCTACATCAATGGTGAATGCCCTGATTTTGTACAAAGAAGTTACTGGAGATAATATAAAAGTTGTGGAATTCAGAAAATCAGTAATCCGTTACCTGGTCGCTCAAAACATACAACCAGCAGAAAAGGAAATTCCAATGTGCAGGTCCAGAAGATTTCGACACGAATTAAGAAGACGACAAGGAAAAGCAAAACAAACAAGAAAATACTGTAAAAACTGTTACAAAGAGAATACCAGAGTGATGTCAAGGAAGTTGACAGCAAATCGAACGAAGAAAGTAGTTACCTACTGCACAGGATGTGAAGGTGAACCAACGCTTTGTTTGAAGTGCTTCAACAAATGTCACAGAGATCTTTCCATGTAAATAAATGTTTATGTTAGGTTTACAAACATTAATAATGTAAGAGACAATTTGCAATATATAAAACAAAATTTGATACTAAACTATATACTGTATGTAACATTTCCTACGAATTTCACATAAAAATATTTTTTCCATTTAACATGCATTACATTTAGTGTGATTTTTTTCTATCATAATTTAACCAAACAAAAACCATAATCTAACCCTATGTAACACAATATTGCTTCAAATATGTAATAAAATATGTAAAACAATATTTGTGTATTGAATAATGTATGGAAAATATAAATATCTCGCTCCGAAATTTATTGTGTTCTTGAAAGCAAAAATAGTAATTGGGGGAAAAGTTTAGTAGTGCACTTTCTTCTACAATCCATTGTGTATACTCAGAAGCAAACTTAACGTTTGTGCAGTAATTCAGTTCTATTGTTGAAATAAATAAAGAAACCATTGTTGTGTCGGTCACCAGTGACCGACGCGGCGGGTAGGGATTTCTTAGAATCGGGCACACGTGCCCGACGCGGCAGTCAACGTGTTAAGGTCCCTCGATTCTGCTTCGAGGCTAAGGGATATGGTGACCATGAGAAATGAATGAAATGGTGGAATGAAGAAAGTGGGAGGAAACAGGAGAACCCAGAGGAAACCCACTACACGGCGTTTCTCCACCACAAAGCCTACTTAATACAAGCTGGGATCGAACCATGGACACCATGCACCAGAGATGAATTCTCTACCACTGAGCTACCGCGGCCCTGCTTGGGCTTGGTTGTTCATATCCAATCTTTCTTTTGGCCTTGCTTAAACAACTTCTAGTTTTGTTCTAAATCCAGACTCCATATTGGCGTAGATATTAATATTACAGTCGATTGGTAAAATCAATCTTCCACATTTAAAAATTAAAGTACACACAAGTACAAAAATAAGCATTTACCATAAGTGTTCAAAATACATTTATGACTTCTATAAAATCAATTGAAAATTGCTATTTTTAATTAGGCAGCTAGTGTACAACAGCAGTTTTCGACTCCAGCCGAGTTTAAGCTCAACCTAAACTTAGTTGACCAAAGTGAACTGACCCGACTGACCCGACCCGACAACCCGACCCGACTGACCCGACAACCCGACCCGACTGACCCGACCCGATAACCCGACCCGATTGACCCGACCCGATAACCCGACCCGAGCTGACCCGATTGACCCGACCCGACAACCCGACCCGAGCTGACCCGATTGACCCGACCCGAATAACCCGACCCGACAACCCGACCCGAGCTGACCCGACCCGACAACCCGACCCGAGTGACGCGACCCGATAACCCGACCCGAGCTGACCCGACTGACCCGACCCGACAACCCGACCCGAGTGACCCGACCCGATAACCCGACCCGAGCTGACCCGACTGACCCGACCCGACAACCCGACCCGAGCTGACCTGACCCGACCCGTTTGAGAGCACTACTTCACAGTCCCAGAACAATCAAATATCTCGCGAAATATAGAGATCAGGAAAGCAAAAACAACACGCATTAAATAGTTTTGTAAAGGTTATCCAATGATACCAAGCGCAACCATTATTCCTACTTCCTTCGAGTTTACCGGGGTGTGAACGCACATTTCTTATTGCACAGTTGGATTTTCCAGAAAGAAATGATCAATGATTTGACCCAGAATTGAAAACAAGCCCTTCACGGATGGCACTTGAATCGACACACAAAAAAGGGAACAAGAAAACATTATGAAAATATCGGTCATCAGCCCCTTAGTCTATGTTCATATGGTTAGCATACTTTAGTCCGAACTCAGAGGCATTGAGTTCGATCCCCGCTTAAGGCAACTTCTCTTTTTGTTTTCCAAATAATAATTTTATATATTTTAGCTTCAATTAGTACTTTATTCAAGTTACAAACAATATAAATTTCGATAATTGTTTTGGAAACTAGCTTTATGAAGTGGTACTTAGTAATCGGGTTATTATGATTAGAGGTCCTAGGATTATTTACAACAGAAACAAACCATTTTTGTCGCAATTTATATTTTATTGCAATTTAATACATTACGGATAAATACATTATTTTTGTAGAAGTTAAAATGTATGAATTTGTTATTTGAGTACAAAAAAATACACATAAAATTGCTACTTTGCGCGGGATTTGAAATCAGGATCTCTGATTCCGCAGGCCAATACGCTAACCATATGACCACACAGCACGGGCCTGCCAATCCACATTTTCATAATGTTTTGGTTCCCCTCCTTTTTGTTTGTCGATTATAGCGCTATCCGTGAAGGAACTGTCTTCAATTCTGAATGAAATCAGTAACTTTTTTTTTTTTTTTTTTTTATGGAGAATCCAAATGTGCAATGAGAAATGGGGGTTCCACTTTAAGATTTTAAAGTTACCCCCTAACCCAAAAGGGGTGGGGATAGGCGGTTGCGTTTGGTATCATTGAATAGCTTTTTTAAAACTATTTAACATGTGTTGTTTCTGTTTTGACCCTATGTACAGAGAGAGTGGAAAGAGAGACACGGAGCCAATGGTGTAGAGCCTGAAACCCTTATACATTCGTGGATCACCCATGTATGTTATATATAATATCAACCTGAAACCAATCGTCTATAATATAGACGTTGTTTTAGGTCGATATTCATCTCAGAAATCTATTTACTCTCTAATAGTACTAGGGTTCCTCATTCCATCATCCTTTTATATTTATCCCTTTGGGGACAGGATAAATATTTCTACCACTACGCAAAATCTATTTCAAAATACAATTACTTTCGTACGCTTCTTCCGCAAGATCAATAGAAGCTCTAATTCAGTTTATAGATATTTGTATGTTACGTATCACATATTACACATGATGTATATACGTAAATATTCTAAAAAAAGAAATAAGAATATGGTTATTGCAAATTTTTAGGATTTCGATTTCATTTCGTATTAAGCAGTACTTTTTCTATATGATTGCTCGTATTGTTTTATACGAAAACTCTATTATGAATTACAACAGGGTCATTCCATTTCAAATCATCCACAGAAACAGGCATTCTGCACCCGACCATCTCAGAATTGAATGAAAATTGGTAGACTGATAGATTGTTGGATCCTGATTCCAACGAGCCCAACGGTTTTGAAATCCGTCCACTGGTTCAAAAGTTATTAGCTTTTGAAATTTAAGCTTAAACTGCAAAAAAGCAGTCGCGAATCGCGTTTTTTGCTTCAAGGTCATAGAGGGAAATGGACATAACTTCCTTTGTAATAAAGGTAGAGCCATGATTTTTTTTTAAAATTTTGAACTCATGTAATTTACTTTTAGGTAAAAAAAAGATTGAGTTGTAATTCCTTCAATGGAATTTATTATGAGTGCTAATGCACAAAAAAAGGAGAGTTGAAAAAGACTAACGTTTTTTAATCTTTAAGTTCCCATAACTCATGAGCCCCACTTCCAATTTTTATGATTTCTTTTTTAAAAGATAGCTGACAACATGTACAATAATCTCAATGAAAAAAATTGATGGGATCTCTAAAGAAACACACGAAAAAAATAAAAACTGAAAATTCCTTATTTTTTTTTATAATGAGATGAATATAGGCCTAGTTAGTTAACGTAAAATAGGCCTAAATACCACATTCCTTGTTAATAATGCATTAAAAATAGTACTAAATGTTCTTAGCAATGTCCTCTACTTGCACATCACACTGCAAGAAACTTGTAATAGAAACACATAAATGTTGCTAAAAAAAAAAAAAATGTTCAAAGTGTAGGCTACTTACACTCTAATGCCTTTACACATATTCTGCCCATTTTTTTGTCCCTAATTTACTGGAAGTATCTGACAGCTTATATGTTCTTTCTGTAATGGTAGTGATATCCACAAGTATTAATATGTTGGTGAAAGGTACAGGGCATGAGTCCGTATTTGACGGCCAGTAAAAAGAAGGAGATGGCCCATGAGGGTGCATGAACAGGACATCAGCATCTCGTTTATCTTCCTGAACTTTTGTTATGATTCCAATAAACCAATTACCCATATAAACACATGCGCAATAGCTATTCACTGACACTGTTGGCATAGGAAGGTCTATTGACAATATAAAACTGGATGTAACACTGAAATTCTCATCACTGCTTAACATTTTAACACCTATCTTCATCTCTGAAATGTGTTGAAAATAGTGCAGACTTCTAGTGCCAGGAATTGTTCATGCTGCCGTGAATCTCTTCTTCAGTTCTTCTCGAATAAGAGGCATATCTTCTTTTGCTACGTAATAAAACAGATCACCTTTTATGTGATCTCGACAGTATTCATACATGGCTGCTGTATTCATGATATGTCCACTTACAGTCCTTTGTAGACTTGCTTTTGTGACAGAGCGCTTGATAGTTTCTCCAATGCCATTGCAAGGCGATTTGCCATGGCTTGTTGCGAAGAATGACCACTTTGCTTTCAAATTAAAGTCTTCCTCATGATGGCACAGATTCAAGACGATTTGCAGTTCTTCTACTGACCCGCACAACCGTTTGTGAGATACTACTCAACTTCCACCACTTTTGGAAGTTCGTTTCTGATATACACTGAGAGTAGCCGTTGTGTCTCGAAGACCATTGGAACATCATGTTCCAAATCATCGCTGAGAATGGAGATATTCTTGTGTTTGAGAGTTCCGTCTTCTTTGTAATAAGTAACGCATGTGTGTAGAGTGTGTAGAGTAATATGGGATGAAAATAAATGTTAAAAAGACAAAAACCATGGTGATTGGAACGAAGGGGTCTGTGTCAAATACAAAAGTAGCAGGGGAGAAAATAGAACAAGTGAATAGTTTTCGATATCTGGGTAGTATTCTTAGTAATAACATGAAGTGCGAACGTGAAATAAAAGCAAGGATAGGAATGGCGAAAGAAGCCTTTAGGAGGAAGAAAAGTCTGTTTTGTGGGACCTTGAATAAAGAGTTGGGAAAAAGACTCATAAAGTGCTTCGTATGGAGTGTTGTACTGTATGGGGCAGAAACGTGGACATTACGTAGTGATGAAAATCGACTGGAAGCCTTCGAAATGTGGGTGTGGAGAAGAATGGAAAGAATTAGTTGGGTCGAGCGGAAAACGAATGAGAGGGTGGGTGAGAAAAGAACACTTTTAGATAGTATTAGGAAGAGGAAGAGAAACTGGATGGGACATTGCCTAAGAAGAGATTGTATTATGAGGGACGTCCTAGAAGGTATGGTGGCGGGAAAGAGAGGGAGGGGGCGAAGGAGACTACAATTAATGGATGATATTAAAACCGAAAGATCATACGCGAAGACGAAGAGGTTAGCGGAGGACCGTGGAGCATGGAAGCTTCACAGCTGCAGCAATAAAGGCAGAATACCTATGATGATGATGATGAATTTACTGAATATGAATTTTTAAAATAGTTGTGCTTTAAATAATGAATTAATAATACTGGTGGTGTAGCATTGATTTACATCCCATAAGCTTAATTTCTAACACTATATTTCTTTATTTGGGACCTATTCCTGGAGAACAGTTTTCCTAATGGAACCTCTTTAAGACATCTTCTAACATTTTCTTCACACACATTGCGAACATACTGTTTTGGTAGCAAAAATTGTAAGGATTTTGTATGCTATTGGCTTTTCTCTGATTGGAATTCTGAATTTAGAGAATTTTATTTTTTTCTGTGTGTTCCTTTAGAGATCCCATCAAAAAATGGGCAGAATATGTGCAAAGGCATTAGAGTGTAAGTAGCCTACACTTTAAACATGTTTTTTTATTAGCAATATTTATGTGTTTCTGTTACAAGTTTCTTGCAGTGTGATGTGTAAGTAGAGGACATTGCTAAGAACATTTAGTACTATTTTTAATGCATTATTAACAAGGAATGTGGTATTTAGGCCTATTTTACGTTAATTAACTAGGCCTATATTCATCTCATTATAAAAAAATAAGGAATTTTCAGTTTTTATTTTTTTTCGTGTGTTTCTTTAGAGATTCCATCAATTTTTTTCATTGAGATTATTGTACATGTTGTCAGCTATCTTTTAAAAAAGAAATCATAAAAATTGGAAGTGGGGCTCATGAGTTATGGGAACTTAAAGATTAAAAAACGTTAGTCTTTTTCAACTCTCCTTTTTTTGTGCATTAGCACTCATAATAAATTCCATTGAAGGAATTACAACTCAATCTTTTTTTTACCTAAAAGTAAATTACATGAGTTCAAAATTTTTAAAAAAAAATCATGGCTCTACCTTTATTACAAAGGAAGTTATGTCCATTTCCCTCTATGACCTTGAAGCAAAAAACGCGATTCGCGACTGCTTTTTTGCAGTTTAAGCTTAAATTTCAAAAGCTAATAACTTTTGAACCAGTGGACAGATTTCAAAACCGTTGGGCTCGTTGGAATCAGGATCCAACAAGCTATCAGTCTACCAATTTTCATTCAATTCTGAGACGGTCGGGTGCAGGGGTGTGGATGAGGTGATGTGGAATGACCCAACAACTATTGTTAATCGAAAACCAAATAATGACCATATGTATAAATCAAAAACATGAATTCTCATTTTACATGTGTCGTTTCAATTTGATGTTAACTTAGAAATCTGTTATCACTTTAGTAGTGCTAGCATTTTTCATAGCATCGTCCTCGTAAAAAAATGACAGAAGTTTGCACGCTGACAGATTATCTTATGTTGTTTTTATAACTACCTCAAATAATCAAAACATACTTTATATTTTTAAAAAATGGATTGTCCTTATATTGAAAAAAATCCGAAGTGGTGACCGAACTATCGCTCACCATTACCATAATTTCTGTTTAATTTGACCATTCGGAGTACTCCTTTAACAGTGTATATTCGACTATAATAGTATGGGATCAGATAAAATGCACTTGCCATGTAATTTTATAACAAAATAAAGCGCGTCTATTAACTTTATTTCATATTTTTCCCATATTCAGTCTCTAACGATCGGCGACATTGCCATCTCAATGAATACAATTATACGCATTCATCAAGTTTTTTCACTTCATGATATAGAGGCAGGAGTTACTGTTGATTCCCGGAGTTCACTTTAGGAACAATTCGTCAGGGGAAAAATATATATATAATAATAACCACATGCGCATGAGAGCCGATAGTTCGTGTTGGTCCCTTCACGATCCTCCGCCACGAATCGAAGGAGCGCGGACCAAAATTAAGTCCTTGCTGCTACGTGGTAGTAACTTCAGCACCTCGAATCTAGATATCAATTTCGACTCGACAAAATCGTGTGGCATATTAGCGGCAATCCTTCGACCATCGACATTTACCGGCAAGTAGGCCACTAGATGTTTTCGACGTTTACGCCATGGAGATAATCTACCTTAGCCTAAAGGGGCAGGGTTTTAGAACACTGGTCCGCATACCAATTGAATCGTGATAAAGTAATCAACCAGGCTATTAACACATCTTCACCTATATGTGCGGACCAGTAATCTAGAACTTTCCCGCCTAAATATTTCGTTTCATTTTCTTATTTATTTAAGCTCTTTTCCATAATATTTTACTTATGAATAAGATTTCAAGATAGTTCATTTTAAATATATATGATAGTGCTTTCCAAAGAGGATGCAATACTTCAGTTGGAGATAGTGAGTTTTAACCTTCTGATTATAATAAATATTTAAATCAAAATTAGATATAATTGCAGCATAAAAACGTTAAGTGGATCTTAAACAGTTCAAGCAAATATTATTAAGAATAACAGTTATTATTAAGTACTTCAATCTGAATCGTAGGTTACAATTATGATGAAAAAATTGAATGTTCATACCCTAAAACTGATTTTATCGAGCTTGATTTGTCATGAAGAGACAAACTAAATTAAATTAAACAATAAATTGCATTTATCCGTTGGTTTTTATTACATGGCTTTACTAAAATTTCAAGTTTTGCACAAATTAGCAGTTTCAAAGAGGAAGTTAAAAATTAAAATTGGAAGGTTGAATTTCGAAGTCACTGTGCTAATCACTTGGCTAAGCTAATATTTACTTTAGAGGTGAACATCGCTGATCATTAAGACTATACGTGAGATGGGCTTATATTTTAAACAGTGTTCCAAACCTTTCGTAATGTGTCCAAAGTTGTTTCATAGGGAAGCGTGCTGTGACTCTAATATCCTCCCTTTCCGGCTTTAACGCAGTAAGCGACTTTTTTTTTCGAAATTGACTTTTTTTTAGTTTTTGGCTCAGAATTTTAAGGCGCATCGAATAGTCTAATCGCCATGTTTCTATCTTTAACCGTTACCGAGATAGCTATGTCGCTTACACGGGTGTAATTAGACTTACTGGAGGCAAAAATGTCGTATGTAACACTCAATCGTTTGTATTTACTGTATAAATGTTTCTGATGAAACGAAGAAACTGACTTATAGTCTAGATTGTTTCAAACACCAAATTATTTTCGTACTTGGAATAAATAAATGTGGTATGAACATGATTATTATAATGTTTCACGCAAAAGTGTAAGCGCCAGCTTGTAGTTGGTTCTGAGTCGCTTGAAACAATTTTGATGTAATGATATCAATGATTTCCAGTATTTGTTGCAGTTCTCTTTACCTGCTAAGAACAAATACTTTTTCTTGCAGCAATTTTGCTATGTTAAAAATATACGTAAGAGACTCTCAGCCTCACTTTTAAAGTAAAGGTAATATTGTTATAGCTACTTACTGCTGTTTTACTTGCAATAGCAGTGTGTAACGTCGTATCATACATTTTAAGGTTTCATATTTCGGTGCAGAAGTATGGGTTAAGTAGAATATGGCGTTGTTCTCTTGGACTTGCAAATATGGGTTGCAATATCTTGCGCCATGAAAAATGCAATCGAGTAAGAAATACCTGTGCGTCGCTTCCCGGACCCAGACAATAAACAGCACCGCCACCGTCGTATTGAATTACCATGCTGCAACCCAGAGACATACGTATACTCATGCTGTTTCCAGTAATCTCATCGACATGGTTCAGTGAAAAGCGGGACTTACCACTGCAGATAACCTTTCATTGATCCATAGTCCAATGATCCCATTGCTTTTGTTCGTGTCAGCCTTATGTTATTTCTGTGCTGTTGTAATAGTGTTGGTCTACGGCTATGATACCCTAACGGATGTAAGGTATGTCACATGGTCATGGTTGAAATTTGTTGTAGGATTTATTGGGCCACATTGTACTGGTGCGTCAATTCCTCCACTGTCATACGCCTGTGTGAGATACGATAGTGCTATTCGTTGTTCATTTACTGTCTACCGCACGTACCTGATCAATGTGTGATCGCTTGGCGGATGACTGACCGTCATGAGTACTGTTGGTAAAACCTTGACACTGTAGCGCTTGAACATCCCACAAATGCGACTGTCTCCGGTGTACTGGCAGCAGTTATTTGTGCCCCAACAGTTTGCGCTAGTCAAAAGTTACTCATATAATTTTGTTTGCCCATAACGGGCATCAGCTGCGTGCTATTATGTTCGGTAACCGTGCGCGTCTTCTATGTTACCTGCTCATGACGTGGAAGTTATATGTTATCGGTATTTGATGGCGGTTATTCCTATTGTAATGATCGTTTTGTGCATATAAAATCTAGCTGTTAAGAAAGGTTTCTTTTAGTAACTAATTAGCAATGTGAATTAGTTTTGGCCTTTAGGAAACTAAGGATCAGACCGGAGAAGAATGGAGGGCAAAGATGTGAAAAGCCAGCGGCTCTGGCCTTACAGAAGGTGCCGTCACGACATTCGCCTGTTAAGACTGAGAAATATCACGGAAATCCTCAGTTTGGATGACCGGCTAGAACAAGGTTCGTGCTCACTTTCGACCTATCCATTGCTGTTTTGCAGACAGGCAGGCAAGTTGACCCTATCCCGCCGGCCAGGTAACAAATTGTCAATGTTAATTATATAAAAATGAAACCAATTTCAAAGAGCGCGTTAAAAATAGCAGGTTAATATTTTCCTAAAGCTTCGACTTACACTACCATGTGCCTACTTCTTATAGCGAACTTTCAAGTCAATGGAAATCAAAACTACCTAATTTATTTAATGGATGTAAAATTTCTGCCAACTTCAAAAGTCAGCTTTATTTAGTAGGCATTAGGTACTACTAGTCAAAGCTTTTAAAACTGTTACTTTGCACTACAAAAATATTACTTTTATCACATTTTTAGGTGGGTTATTTTTTTATTTTCTGCTTTCAGTTTTCCCGTGGGAGGAAGATTTTAAATTTAACCAAACAGCAAGTTGAAGAACAAGTCATGAAGCCGAGGGTACCAAACGAGACATATTCCAATATAGTTAACTGTTCGAAGAGTGAGATCATGAAAATTGGGGTCTTAATCACAGCAGTGGAAGAAGGCTGAAGAAAGGAAGGGAAACCCAAACAAGCATCAGAAGTGACTAGCAGTGGAAGATATTCTAAACCCGGATGAGAACAAGGCTGAAGAAGGGAAGGAAAACCCAAACAAGCATCAGGAGAAAGTAGCAGTGGGAGATACTAAAGTTGGACGAGAAGAAGGCTGAAGAAGGGAAGAAAAACCCAAACCAGCTTCAGAAGAGAGCAGCAGTAGAAAATACCCTAAACCCGGATAAAAAGAATGGAGAAAGAGGGAAGAAAAACAAACAAGCATCAGAATTGAGAAGGAGTAGATGATCTAAACCTGGATGAGAAGAAGGCTGAAGAAGGGAAGAAAAACCCAAGCGAGCATCAGGAGACAGTAGCAGTGGAAGAGACTTTAAACCACAATCAGGGAAAGACTGAAGAAGGGAAGGAAAACCCAAACAAGCTTCAGGGGACAGTAGTAGTGGAAGAGACCCTAAACCAGGATGAGAAGACTGAAGAAGGAAAGAAAAACCCAAACAAGCTTCAGTAGACTGTAGCAGTGGAAAACACTTTAAACCACAATGATAAAAAGACTGAAGAAGGGAAGGACAAAGAAAAGAAGCATCAAGAGACAGTAGCAGTTTAAGAGATCCTAAACGAAGATGAGGAGAAGACCGAAGAAAGGAAAAAAACCCAAACAAGCATCAGGAGACAGTAGTAGAGAACGAGACCCTAAACCCGAATGAAGAGGGGACTTTAGAAAGGAATCGAGAAAGAGATTAACATTATTTCATTGAGAAACGGAACTTGAGAAAAAGAACAAATTTGGGACTGAAGTATTTAAACTATTTCTCTGACGATGATACCATACTTAACCAGGCTTGCCCTTCCGAAAACTCAACGGATTGTTCGGGCACAACACCAACCTCATCAGATGAAACTATATTATATGTTAAGAGTAAATGAATTTCAGAAAATTCAGCTGCAAAGTTGAATTATGGTGATGGTTACAACGAGGAAAGCAGTGCTAGGAAACGGATGAAGATTGTAAATAGAAAGATTACTTTTACACCAGAAAAGAACATCGTAGAGGAAAAGGGATTGAGAATTAAAAACAAAACTTCTCAAAAAGAGAGAAAACGATTAAACCAAAGTGGCCAAGCCTACAACAAAAACAGACAAGAAAGAGTCGAGAAGAAACAAATACAACCAAACAAAGGCAAGTCTTGCCCAAATAAATGTTCTGATATTCCGTAAGAGAGGCGCCAATACTTATTTAGACACTTTTTGGTCTTCAAAACCGAATGATCAAAGGAACTGGATCTTAGGAGCAACCAGACAAGTTCCAGTGAAAAGAAGGAGGATTCAGGGAGAGAGCCCATGGGCATAATCTTTTCAGTATTTTGTTAACGAAGGTGAAGGCTATAGAAGAGTTTGTCTTCAATTCTTGCTCTCAACATTAGATATCTCACAAAGGTTTGCGAATTACACTGTTACACAATCCACTGAAGGCTCAGCAAAACCTAATGGTCGAGGACGCTACTCAGTTCGCCCCAATGCGGCATCCGAGCGAGATGTGAAGCTGGTTGTTGAATTCATTCAAAGACTTCCTGCAGTGCCTTACCACTACTATAGAAATAAAACAGCACGACTATATCTTCCCGAGGATCTCAAAAACATCACTTATCTCTATACGATTTACTCACGTGCAATGAACGAAGAAGGAAATATTCCTGTGAGTGAAAGAGTTTTTCGCGGTATATTTAACTCAAAATTCAACCTTGGGTTTCATAGACCCAAAAAGGACAAGTGCCAGAAATGTATCGCATTTACCAACAAGACAGACATAACCCAAGAAGAGAAGGCTGATTACACCCGACATATTGAAGGTAAAGAAGCAACTAAGGCTCCTTTCAAAAAACAGCAGAGTTTGAGTGGTAGCCAGGAAGGAACACTTGTCGCAAGTTTCGGTTTGCAGAAAGTTTTGAGCGTACCTCATGGCGATTCCATGCTTTTATACTACACACGAAAATATTCCGTATGCAATCTCTCGATATATGAATCAAAAAGCAGAAATGCATACAATCATGTATGGAGTGAGAGCAAAGGTAAACGAGGATCGAATGAAATCGCTTCCATTCTTTCGAGATATATAGATGTAGTGGACGAACGAGGTAATGTTTCAACTTTAATCTTGTATAGCGATAACTGTGCCGGTCAAAACAAAAATAGAAATAGTAAGGCCATATTGAAATATGAACTTGAAAAATCCAAAAACTTGCAACGAATCCAGATCAATTATTTGGTATCGGGTCACACATATATGACTGTGGACAGTGTGCATAGTCAATTTGAGAAAGCATCTCAATTAAAAATTTGAAAGTCCTTCCGAGTGGATTACCGTCATGAGAATGGCGAGAACAAAGCCACATTCATATAATGTTGAATTATTGAAGCATGATCCTTTTAGAAATTGGTCAATTTTGGCAGAGTAAATCTTCAGTGCTGAGAAACATGAGTCAGGGGAACCTTTCTTGCTGTCAAAATGAGAGTTGTCGCTTTTTCAAAAAATGGTGAATTTGCCAAAGTTAAGTATTCAGTGACTAAGGACACAGTGTATTTTACACTGAAACTTCGCCCACCAAGACAAAAGCAGCCAAGCAGACTTTATGCGGCAGCCATCCCTACCAGTAAGGCCAGGATCTTGTCAAATTGTGTAATCAGAATATTCTACCAAAGCATCTACACGGGTTCTACCAGCAGTTGCCACACACGGGAGAAGCACAAGATACCCTCCCTGAGACAGATGAAGAGGACACCGAAGAAGAAATTGAAGATTGAAACATGTTGTCTGATAAAGTTACAGTTTTCTGAAGTTTCCACAATTTGCATTTATTTAGTAAATGTATGATGCAAATTTTCATTGATCAGTAAGCTTAACAAATCAGTAATAATTTGCTATATTCTAAGCTTTAAGAAATTAAAAAAAATAACGCTAAAAATAAATGAGAAAACTAAATAATGGTGTCAGTTATTATTAACTTAACAATTCAGAAAATTAGATTAATTTATACATATAAAGGAGAGGTAATCCAAAGCATTTTTCTTGGCTAATTGATTTTAAGTAGCATTATTTCAAGAAGTGTTCAGTATTTTACCGATCAGTATACATTCTTCAATTAACGAATCAGCAATTTATTACCATTTATTTTTTCCCCTAAATGTCGCTTAACGCAATCTCACCATGACACCGTGTGCATTAATGCATTAATACATTTGAATGAATGTCGTTTGAAGCTTTGATTTGTTAAAAAGTTTGTAAGCAAAAATGAATTAAGCGCCAAAATAAGTGAATATATTGAAGTTATTATATACGTCACTGTTCTATTTGACGGAGCTTGTTTAATTATATTAGCTATATTTTTCTTACGAAAATAGTTCAGAAAACAAAAAAGTTATACAAGAAAAACCATCAAAATTTTAGTTTTTCGCCTCTCCTGTAAAATTTTCAAATTGTCGTTTACTGCATTAATGCCGGAAAGGGACGATATGTCTAAGCTTCAAGGTAATCTTATAAAACTATGTTAAATTTGACTTCTCGTCTCTGCTAGATCAGTTTTTGAATGTTTCATACTTTTATACTGAATTCCATGAACATTGAAGCAAAATAAGTAAAATTATAGAATTGACAGTTTGAAGTCTCACTATTCCAAGGCTGGCGAGGCAAATAATTACACAATTACACAAAATTTATTTCAAATAAAACCATTATTCCATACGCCATTTTCAAAAAATTGTTCTTATAGCAACTATATCGATTTCCTAATTAAATTTAATTTACAGATAATTGTGTCTTATATAGCAGCTAATACTCATGCTATAAATAATAAAAAATAAGAAAGTAAGATATTACACTGGAATAGCAATTTAATACCATTCTAAGCAGTATATACTTTATACATGATTGTTCAAATTGCTTTATATAAAATCAGATTATGAATTACATTAACATTTTAAATGAAAAATATAAGCATATATATATTTTCTATCTCTCTCTCTCGATATATATATATATATATATATATATATATATATATATATATATATATATATATGTGTGTGTGTGTGTGTGTGTGTGTGTGTTTTAGCAGTAGGAATCAGGAACATGAATAATTTTCATTTTGCACATGCGGTTTCAGGTCAATGTGTTCTCATTATAAGTATTATTATTCCTCACTTTTCGTATATAAATGATGAGCATGGCCACTGAACTTTGAAACGCAATAGTTCATCTGGTTCGTTCTTTCAAGCACTTCGAAGTAGAAATTTATATTTTAAAAAAATCCCTATATTTAAAAGAAATCCCTATATACAAAAACTTCCTGTATGGAGGCTCAAACTGCCGCCCTTCGATTACAGAGCTTCAACAGCGTTACTAAACACGCTTGACCATGGAGTTAACTTACGAGAGAATGCGTTGTATTACAAATAGAATCGCTCCAAGCGAAAGTTTACACTTGGACTTTTAAATAGTAATTTTCTGTCTTTTTCAGTAATTTCAACTGAAGATATTGATTAATCTTGCATATTGGAAATGTGCATGAAGTGTAAATTGCATGTTTAACTCAGAAAAACATAGCTTTATCTTCTAATCTTCTTTACACTTCACATATATCTCTTTGTAGGTGTTCCTAATACCTGTGTAGTGTGTCGAGTCATTTTCCCTCTAATTTTCCTCGGAATATTCTTCGCTTAATTATTTGGCTGACTGAGGTTTCATAACAATAAAGGTTTTTTTCTTATAGTTTTCTTATTTTGCTTTTTTTTCCTCAAACATCATAAATAATTATTCATTACTACACTCCTTTGTTAAAGAAAGAAAAAAGAAATAATAATATACGAAGAAAACTGAGTTATTAACGAAAATGTATAAGTTACAGTATATGCGAACTTCTTTTACGGATGACGATACATGCTACACTTTGCCACGCGCAAATCACGTAAACTATTACCTTTAGCATACTGAATTACAAGAAAAATAAAGTTTATGCTCTAGTACTATTAGAAGTGCCTTCATCTTAAGTTAAGAATATGATTTATTAAATATATAACCATAACTTTGAATATTTTAGAATTAGCCTCGAATTCCTTCTTTTAGAAAAAGAATTTTTAAAAGCACAGAAACACGTGTTCTTCAATTTAAATTAAGATAACATGTACCAAATTTCCTACATCCAACTGAAACAAATATTCCCATTGAGTATTTTGTGGATAGAGAAAAGGATATTACAATGTTCCACCCACATTTTAAATTCGCATACCATAAATTGCCATAAATTCTTCGAATCTTGACAAAGTAATCCGTTGTCTTCTAATGCTCCTACAGGAAGAAATCCAATAGTTGAAGCTGGAGGAAAACAACAGCCTCTCAAGTGATTCGCGCAAAGCTATTAATTTCTAAGAAAAAAGTGCATTTCCAAATATTCTCGTATCATTTTGGCTTAGTAGATTGAGACGCAATCTTGCTTGAATGATTACGAAAATAACCCACCCAGCGGAAGAAAGCTTGTACAACAAACTGTTATGATACTTGCTGATGCTGATCTAAGTGTGTTGCATTTATTAGGAATGGAAGATATTCCGGGCCATTGATTGTATCTCAATAAAAAATAGTCCACTGAACCGTGTTTCCCATATCCCACACTATAACGCAAGCATTCTCTCTCAGCGTCCAAGCCGATAGCCTTAGGTAAGATTTGATGCTACCGACATTTCCCTGAGCTTCCACTATTACGAATGTTATATCACATCCCACCGTCTCATAGATGCAATACGAGGAACGTCGAATTAAGTCTGTGATGTGACCAAAAGCTTTTACCTCACTCACAGTGATTACTTCAGTACTTGTTCGATAGACATATACAAAACCCATCCATTTACAGTGTTTGCTTTAGTATTCCGGAAACAGTACCATTCTCTAGTTCGGAAATATTAGTAAGCCCGCCAATTTAAAAGAAGAAATATTCACTTCTTTCGACGTGGAATGGTTTGCATTTTTATATATCTAAATTAAGTTTTACTAGTGATGTTGTTTGCCTTTTTCTTATTCCTCTTACTCCAAACGGGCGATAACATATGTATACATCTTGAGTTAAGTTAGTACCCACTTTTTATTTCTTACACAGTTATATTAGTACCCACTTTCTTATTTTGTAGATTACAAATTTATTATACATTAGTATTTTATTTGTGTATAATAATCGTAGTATTTATCTATTCCATGAGGAAATACATATGAAAAAATACTTTATAAATTCGCCGTATGATTATCCACCGAGATACATTCCAGAGAGTCAGTCGTTACTTCACTTGGATGTCGCTGATATGGACATTTTTGAAACTGACAGTACACCTGACTTGAGAGGACTCTCACCTACTCAGAGAAATTGCTTTTATATTGATGAAATGAAACTTCAATCCAGTGAAATGTACGGATACAATGCGTGCAAGATGCAATGCAGAGTAAACGTTTATGTTGATGTATGTGGATGTATACCTCACAACTACTTAAAAACAGGTACATAATAAGTGATAAAAATATATATTGTATACAATTTTAAGTTAATTTTACACGATATGCAAGTAATGTTTTCAGTTAAGAAAACTATTTAAGAAATCTGGACATTGTAGAAACTTTTACTACCTTGATCACTATTTACAAATAATCCTTCCAAATTTCTTCCAAATTAAAAATTTCAAATAATCCTTACTTATTTTCTGTGTGTCATCAATGTATGTTTAATACAGGAAATGTTAAGTATGATTAATAACAAGCTTACGGTGATATTAGCTTTTATTCAAATAAAATGACCTTACATTATATCCATTTGGGAGTTTGCCATGGCCCTATTTCATATATGACAGATGGGTTAAAGCATATACTCAAGTGAAAACTTAACAAATGATCAGATGATACCCTAAGTGTAAATAGATTAGGCAGATTTTAATTCCTTGTTCGTTTTTTCAAGGAAATATCAAGGAATGCACACTCAGCGGACTCATTTGTATTTATTCTAAGAAAGGTAAGCATTTTCCAAATGAAAATACTTGAAATAATACGTATATTATATGTTGTAATGAATAATATAGTTCTTTATCAGAATGTCATACTCTACATTAATTAGGGATTGATGTTACTGATTTCCAGCTTTAAGTAGCTTTGACATTTCCAACAATTTCAAATAATCAAAAGACGAGGAAAGTATGACTTAATTGTAGTTAAGGATACAATGTTCACAACTTTGATGCAGGATACTCACATTTGATTTATAGTGAGATTACTCATGGTTCCTATCCTTTGTCAAGTTGTATATACCTATATATCTATATGTCGAGTTTTATGTATGTGTGTAAGAGAGAGAGAGAGAGTGAGTGTGTGTGTGTGTGTGTGTGTGTGTGTGTGTGTGTGTTTGTATGTGTCAAGTTGTATGTGTGTGTGTTTCATAATACGTTCAGATATTATGGGCAACAAAAAAAACTCTTAACAAGTAAACAAGCAGAAATAATTATAGTCTAATCATTAGAAACTAATGTTAATAATAGTATTTTCATAATGACATTTTTATCTTGAGTAGCAAAATGAATGATGAGAGAGTGCCTATGGAACACATGTACAGCCATTGACGATAAAACAGACAAGAAAAACTGAAATTAATAGAACACTAAACCTCTTTATTTGATTTCTGTTGATCTGATTCTTTGTTATTGTTAGACAAGGTTTATTACTGAATGTAACAAAATAGTAAAAACATTTATAATGTTTTATAAAAGTTATAAAATAAAGGGTGAACTTTTATTAGAAACGATACCAGTTTTCTCTGGTGTACAATGGAGTTCATCTTGCACATACCAAAAGACACATAGAGCTACTTAAATTTTCAATACACTTTGTAAACTATAATACATTGGGGTCATATTAGGCGTTACATTTAAACTCCCTTCGTCACTATGAGATTAACATACGCGCTACTGGTTCTAGAAACTCAGATTCGATCTCTGGTAGGAGCTCGTTTGCTTTGGATCCCACGATAAGATATATATTCCAACTTCATATAATAACGGTTGTAGAAAGGATGCTAACTGAACCAACGGATCAAAGTTTTCCTTTAATGTAATTTGCATTTATACTACAGGAGACTTAAATACTATTTGAATCTAGTTAATTTTCTCTAGTAGATTTCGTTACAAATTTCTCCCTAAACATTCAACTATTCTAATCAGTTTTAAAGTCAAGTTTCATGTAATGGAAACGTTCTGATTCTGATGCCGTAATTTCAGTAACCTAGCGTAATCAAATCTTACATTTAAATATGATGAACCATAGACTAAAGCAGCGTTTCCCAACCTTTTTCAACTTGCGGCACACTACGGGTGTTACTTGGATTCTCGCGGCACACTTATAGATATTATTTGTAAATATAAATACAGTGGTATTTTTTCTGTGATTATTGATCTCCTTCTCACAGAGGAAAAAGCTGTAATACTGTTTTTCCCCGTGGTAAATCATTATGCTTATTTTTCATTCTAATTTAAAAATAGAAAACAATCCCAATTAAATATTGAACTCAGGTTTTTAAAAATAAGCTTTCTTTTTTAAAAATGTATCCAACCTTAGATCACTAAATAACGAACGAACAAACACATCTCTTTTACTTTTAAAACACAAATGTAGGTAATTTGTCGAAAGGATTGAATGATATTTTAAATTTTCAAGTTACGAAATAGTCTGCAACAATAAAAAAGCACTAATGGTCATAGCAATGAAAACAAATACTTTTTTCAACATTAGAAATGTACAGAACAGTAACCCGACATGAAACTTAAAATTGTAGATTCATAGTAGAGATTCATAGTAATGCGAAATATAAATATACATTTTCCTCTACGTTTTGCAATTTGATTGCTATAAAATTAATAATTTTGTTTCGATTTCTCGCGGCACACCAGCGGCCTATTCACGGCACACCAGTGTGCCGCGGCACACCGGTTGGGAAACGCTGGACTAAAGTATAGTAATCTATTCTGCAATGATTGCACGTACTTATTAGCAGAACATCTAAGGCGTAATGATCACGTGATGTGCAATATGTATTGAATTTATCTACATGACGTTGAAAGTCAATAACGGAAAGACCCATTGTCCACTTCAATGAATATGCAAAGCAAATATCAAAATTAAAAGATTATTCAAGAAAGTGAAATGGTTAGTTCATTGAACTCTTGGTCATTATGGACGTCTTGACTATCTTTCTGATCTCTATCTAAAATTTCTTTCCGAGTTTAAAAAAATCATCTCCTGATACTGTAAGTAGCTCTTATAAGGGAAAATATAAGTTAACGTTTCTACGTGATTAAGTTTCGTTTCTCAGATATTGGTAGTTGGACTTGATTTCTTTGTCCACCAATAGTCCTATAGTAATTTCAAAATTCCGAATATTATATTATGTACGTTTCAGGGGAGGATTCAGTTAAAATTGTTGCCGGTCCCAAACGTGGAAAGATTATGAGAGTAAATATAATTTCAGAGTGACTAATAAAATAGTAAAGCGGACAGTGGCTAGAGTGAATTCGCAACCGAGGATTAAATGTATAACAGATAAGAAACACCAAGTTGAGTGAAGAAGTTGTATATATTAGCTAAACTCGAGACAAACAATAAAGGATATTATTCATACTACGAAAATGAAAGATAACCAAGAATTGGTACTTACCAATGAGGACAAAACGAAATCGAAATACATCAGTTATTTCGAAAGACGGTATACTAGTTTAAACATGTAAGAATTTGAAGGTATAAATACTGTATGGCAACTGATGTAGCAAATCTACGAACCAAAAAAAAAAAAAAAAAAAAAAAATCCTGTTGAAAAATAATCTTATAACTATTTTTAATGAGAAAAGAATTTACTTGAATTGTGTTGATTTTGAGTTTAACGTCCCGTTCAGCAGCGAGACTATATGAAATGTGGACCTACTGATTAACGTGGAATCCGAACCACATGAACTGTGAATACTGCAGATCCATAAAATTAGTTTCGTTTATGATGAAGAATTGGGATAAAATTGTAGAAGGGCGATTACAACAGAAAACGTAGACAGGAGAAGAACAATTTGCATTTATGCAAGAAACGAGAGCAGAAGACGAAAGTTTTACACTAAGATAAATAATAGAGGGTGGTATAAACAAAAATAAAATGGATTGTATGTGTCTTTATTCTATTGGGAGAAAACTACAGCAGAATGCCACGTCACGAAGTATAAAGAAGTCTATGGAAGGAAGAAGTTTCAGAGAAATACACTAAGATAATCCAATGTAAGTATTGAGAAGTTACGAACCAAGTAAGAAATAATGCGAGATCAACATGCCAAACCTTGTTAGGGTTGGGTTACACATAACTTTTTCTTAAACCCGTTTCGCTACAACGTTTTCATGGGAATTACATCTAAACATTGTTCGGCGTAAGTTCTAAACTGCGATAAACAAAGCCACGTGAAACTAAATTCCTGTTGTCCTACCGACGCTTGTACTCCTCCGCAAAATAATTCCGCTTGTGATTGCATTATTACTTTTACTATGAAGCTTCATATAAAACTGCTATATTATTATAAATGACAAAAATATAATACGGATTATCTAATAGTACTGCAATCGAGTGTGGCTAATGAAACAATAGAAATAAACACTAAGCATGCGCAGTAATTATGGCGCCAACTCAACTGTGGACGGGTGTTCTGCTTTTAAAGTCTGAAAGATGACTGGCATGAATACCGGTTCCGCGAGTGTTGTGGTGAAACACCAAGCCAAACATTTACTCACTATCATCAATTGTTTACAAGCGAAATTCAAATATTTTGTTTTAATTTTTCGAGTTTTTTTCTTTCTTTTCTGCTGCTGCTGTAAGTATCTGGACAACACGGGACAGTATTGTCAAAACGCATGTGTATTATTTGCTCCTCCCCGTGGGGAGTGGGAGTGATACATCACTAGCCAATCGTATTTGTGACAAGCGGAAGGATACAATGTTTAGATATAAAGTATGAAGTCACTTAGTGTATTATTTTTGCAGACGATATTATATAATGAAATACATATAGGAAATAAAGATTTTGTTGAAAATGCAGGTCTAAAAATTGAAAGAGAAAAATATTATACCTCATGTTTATACTAGCGCCCTAAAGGCTTATAGGGGTTTAAACGCACCTTTAGCTATTTTGGACACCTTTTGTCTATTTCTAGTCTATATAAACGAACAATAGGGTGTTAACATATATAAGCAACTGCTGGATTTATTATTGTAAATTTGAAGTATTGCTCTCAAATATCCCCTGCGAATCGGACCCGTGACAAAGTGAACCAAAGGCACGAACGTTGGCTAATGAGCAAGCGGCAAAAACTAGTGTAATAATAATAGTCAGAATTGTAATTTGCTAATACGTCTCTACTCACTTTTGAAATCCAGGTATGCATGTTATAGAGTACTTAGACTTTTCCTTTATGAGATAAAATAGAAGAAATTATTGAAATTTGTATGTACAGTCCGTATAATAATTCCAAGCCTTGAAACTAGTGTATGCTAAGTCATTTAAAACATTTTTTCAATATTCCCTTTTTGTAATAAAAGCATACTTTTATATCATTATATTTTCCATATACAGTATGTTTTACATGATACATTTTCAGCCAGAAGAGTTTAAAAATGCTCAACATTATAAAGCAAAATCTTTATTAAACAGTTTGTTCCGTTGTACAAATATGTTTTGTGATTTAGAGTGTGAGTAGTTTCATAGCCACTAATTTCTTTGCTCGTGACCGAAATACTTTGTACCTGTTTCCATGATCTCACTCATGGAACGGTGAAACAACACTTGACTGCTCACACGGACTAAACGGCTCAAACAATTCAAATCTAATGCTGTCTATTTTAGACAAAGGATTAACCTTTGTAAACACATTTTATGCATTGTACTATTTCTCAGTGTTGGCAGATCATAAGTCTCTTAATTTAACTTGAATCACGTAGTCCTCTTTTACTCCTGTTTTAAAGATTAAAGTAGACTTTGAACAAAAGCGATCTAGGGAGAAACGATTGTCTTACTTCAGTAACACATTGCTTAACACAGTCTGTACGTTGATTAAAACGTGAATAACACTGTTCAGCAACGAAAATGTAAATTGAACAAAATCAGCTAATTCTTATTGATTTTGTGGTGCTGATCACGAATTTGAAAGTTATTTTCGAATATTAGCTGTACTTTTCGTTTTACAGGCATGTCCAATAATAACGCTTTAAAAATAAATATATTCGCTTCGTTTGGAGTAAAAGGTTACACTGATCCGGCAACACTGGAGAAACTATATGAACGCTTGGTTTCATTGTGTCCCTTATCTCAGTAGTGTTCTGCTATTGTTAGAAAAGACAGGTTTAGTGCAGTTATCAGCGTTTTGGGTGTGATGTTTGTGTAGTGCAGGACATAAAAATACAACTACAAGTACGTGTGTAACACTTGTGTCAGCAATCTAAGAAATTGGATTAATGGGAAGGGGCGCTCAATGCCTTTTGCAGTGCCCACGATTTGGAGGGAGCCAAGCGACCACATCAGAGACTGTTATTTTTGTATGGTTCCTTCCGTCAAGAAGGGAATTTCCACGAAGAAGAAGCGGGCCTTGATCTATCCTAACATTCCTTCTGCAATGCTCCCTGTTCCACATGAAGAAGAACTACCTGTTCCTGACCCACCTAAAGAATACGATCTTTTTTCTGATGTTGATCAAGAAGTTGAAGCTCCTGAATCAAGTACTTCGAAGGACCCTACGTTTGTTGTAGAAGAACCTCCATGTGAACCACATAGACTTACTCAAGAGGAACTAAGTGATCTAATCAGAGACTTGGACCTCTCGAAAAGCAAAGCCAAAATTTTAGCGTCACGCTTAAAGCAATGGAATTCATTGCAGGAAAAAGTAAATATTTCAGTGTATCGGAATAGGGAGAAGATGTTCACTTAATTTTCTACTATGGAAGACACTTGTGGCATGTACAGATGTAAATGGTCTCATGAGGGCACTTAAAATTAATTACGAACCTACGGAGTGGAGGCTCTTTATAGATTCGTCCAAGGTGAGTTTAAAGGCAGTGCTTTTACATATTGGAAATGAACTTCCTTCAATTCCTGTAGGTTACGCAGTTCATATGAAGGAATCTTATGAAAACTTGAAACGTTTACTTCAAGCCATTAAATATTACGGTTTTCAGTGGCTCATTTGTGGTGACCTTAAAGTAATAGCACTGTTGCTAGGTATGCAGTTAGGGTATACAAAGTATTGTTGCTTTATATGTGAATGGGACAGTAGAGATCGTGGATCTTATTACCGCAAAAGTGATTGGAGTACCAGAGAAACTCTTCAGCCGGGAGTGAAAAATGTGCAGCATGAACCACTGGTAGATCGTAACCGAATTTTGCTTCCCCCTCTACATATTAAATTAGGTCTTATGAAAAGTTTTGTTAAGAGCATGAACCAAGAGGATGAGGCCTATAAGTACCTAAGAGGACAATTCCCTCGATTAAATGATGCCAAAGTTAAAGAGGGTGTTTTCATACGGCCACAGATTAGGCAACTATTCAAAGATCACAAGTTCGACGAAATTCTCCAAGGTGAGGAGAAAGCTGCGTGGGAAAGCTTGAAGAGTGTTCGTTCACAGTTCTTGGGAAGACCCGAGCAACAAATTACAAACAACTGGTAGCAAAGTTGTTATTGTGCTACGAAAATCTTGGTTGCAATATGTCTCTGAAACCCCACTTTCTTCATTCACATCTAGACTTCTTTCCCGAAGATTGTGGAGCAGTAAGTGACGGACATGATGAGCGTTCCCATCAAGATATTGCAGCCATGGAGAAGAGATATGAGGGAAAGTGGAGTTGTAACATATTGGCCGACTACTGTTGGACTATTGCAAGGGATGCTCCAGAAGTAAGCTATAAAAGGCAAGCCAAGCGAAGACGCTCAAAATAAAATAAACATAATCCTGTACAAGGGATCACTTGAAACTTTTGTCTACATTGCAGTGTAGTTCTTGCACAAAAAGGTATTTGTACATATTTTTCATGTTTTGATGTTAATACTGATTTTTATTACGGAATAGTTAATGTTAAACTTGACCACGGTTACTTTATTTTCTGTATCGCTGTGAAACTGGTATTTGCGCAATTTTGAAAAAGGAAGTACAAGGGTATAGAAAGCTATAGGTTAGGGTTCTTCTTAACTCCCCAGCTTACCACATCACAGTGAAATAGATAAAAAAAAGTGAAATGTAGGTTTTTACAAGGATTTTGCTTAAATGTTCTATAAATATTAATACATTTGTATATATACAGCTACTGTTGTACAAGGGCTTTTTTTCACAACCTGAGCTAAGAAAATTCTTCTATTATCATTTCCTTTCATATTATGCTTAAATGAATGTAAAAATCGCAATTTCAAAGAATTTACATACTTTCGATAAAATTTGTTGAACAGTGTAATCTTTTGGGTTTAATTTTAACAAATGAGAGACTGACGACTCTTTCTCTAATATTGTTATCCACTGCTGAAAGAAAAAGTCTCATTAGTTGTCTCTGAAAAAAAAATGAGTAATTTTACCTGAGAATAATAATGATCCTTTAAGTATATATATTATGGACAGTGCTTCTAAAATATAGTGGTACCTTGATTACTACCTCGTAACAATACATTAGCTTCGCGTATCAGTTTGTCTTCCTATGCCGCAGCCAGAACTTTAAGAACAGGAAGACCAAAAAATTTTCGGAAAACTAACTTTAGTTTATATTATGTTCTTCACTCGTTATATGCTGAGCATGTGGATCTAAACGAAAGCTAGGAATTTCAGAGAGTAAAGTGTGTTTCAAGAGTACAACAGCACTTGCAACCTTGTAGTATGAACTTTTCCATTTCTACCTATCTCCTTATTATAGTAATACAGGTATTTTCTTTAATTGGAAGCCCTAAAAGAGTATCTGTTTATGAATATCGGATGATCATTTGGTCGTATTGTAGAATATTCTTTAAGTTGATAAAATATACGGAGTTTGTAAATGTATTTTTATTAATTAAAATAAATCTTTCTTTTAGATGAAATTGAAAATACATTACGTTCAGGTACCTGCGTTTGTAAACAAACTTGCCAAAGTGTGTTTTACACCACTTATGATACCAAGTAAGTAAATAGATAACTTAGAGTACTAAGCTTCATAAATAACATGTATAACGTAATTTCCCTTATATATTGGGCGTCTATGCCCCGGATTCGTTCCCCGCTAGAGCTCATAAGGTTGTGATTCCACCCTTAAATTGTAGGTCCACGGGTCATATAGCATCGCTAATGTAAGTGACGTTAAAGTAAAAATCAAATTGAATCAGATCATTTCTAGATTGTTTTTCTGTTTATACATTAGCCATTAATGCTATAGATCTTTAAAACCTTATGCTTTAGAAAACAAAGAAAATCTAGCATGACTTACTTGTCTTTTGGTAAGAAAGCACGCAGAAGACAGCTATTGGAGTCCATTGATAGATATATAGGTAGTTAGCGTATGTATCTCTTGAGCGGCAGATTCATATTTGATTTCCGGTGAGAGCTCATATTGTTTGGATCTCACATTGATCTTCAGGTCCACGTCTTACATAGCTTTGTTGCTAAAAGAGGTAAGCTGTAATAATTAACTAATAAATTTGTTGGGATACTGTTGCCATTTTATGTGATTTGCTTCAGAATTATTTTATCCAGAAATTGAAATTAAGAAAAATGACAGATTTGAAGGAGGTTCTCGTTT
The DNA here is from genome assembly GCF_964235325.1 of Thermobia domestica. Taxonomy (NCBI): domain Eukaryota; kingdom Metazoa; phylum Arthropoda; class Insecta; order Zygentoma; family Lepismatidae; genus Thermobia; species Thermobia domestica. The sequence goes on from NC_137464.1 coordinate 152,426,119, forward strand.
TTGATAAAACATCAAGTTACTTATGTGAGTTTCAAGTAGCGTACTCTAATGCTAAATTGCTACTTTTGCCAACAAACTCTACCTCCCTTCTCGAACCCATGAACCAAGGAATAATACAGACTTTAAAATTCTTTTACAAATCTAAACTCTATGTAAATACTGTTAAATTCTATTAAATATAAAATTTAGGGATGATAAAATGGTCTAAACATAGAAACTATGACATTTTTAAAAGGTAGGGGACATAATAAAATGTATTGTTTAAATAACCATTTTGTGCATTGAAGCAATCGAATTCAACGGCATACTAAAAAGACTCTTACCACAATCCCTAAACTCCCCCATGTCTGCAGACCACAATATATATAATAGGTTCTATATTATAAAAAAATATAATTTAGATATTTGTATGAGTTGTTTTACTTTAAATTTACTCTAAATCCTTTAAGAATGTACAGTGAGGGACACCTCTGGATGGTACAGCCATATGGAGGTTTACAGCTAAAGTGCTCCATCAACGGAGTCCCAAGCATTTGCTGGGAAGTATGCAACCAAATTAGCTGTAAAGGAAGGCGGGTGTCATAATCGCCAGGAGCTGAAAATTCCCGTACACTTGGGCGAAATTATCACTACTGTATAGAGCATCATGTCTCCAAAATGAAATAAATGTTAGACGTGTAGTTCTTATGGTAAACATATTACTTGATATTTGTCCTATTTGTGAAGATTAATTGAAACAAAAAATTAAAGTCCAATTGCTGTTGGAATGAACACTCTTTCAGTCGTTTGATCTGAAATTACTTTGCAGAGTCTGAACAAATATTCTGTCACTTCAGGAGGGTAGGAAGAGCGGATACCCCCCTCTTTAAGTCTGAAAACACATACATTTATTCAAATGCTTAGCGACAGTGAGCCCATTGGTATAGCAGTTTTATGATTTCAATTTTTGCTCCCAAGCCATCTTATGTCATAGGTCATGAACTTGGAGAACGAGAGATGCAAATATGATGAAAGAGAGATACAGTCACATGCGCAAATTTAGAATTTGAGACAAAATGATCGGATAGGATCCATATTTTGACGAAAAGTTTGATTTGGTAAGTAGACATCTAAAAGCTCACCCGAACCTGAGAGCATCCCACTACCAATTGTTGAATTCAAGTGGAGAACTCACATGAGAGTATCAGATGATTACAGAGGGGAAGAAACACCTTCAGCATTGGGAAACAAACAATGAAAAAATTGAAGTGCTTTGAACAGAACTCGATCCATCAATCTTACGATTGCCAAGCAACGACTCTACTCACTCATCCACGGAGCCACACAGAAAAATAGCCACTCATAAGACAGACACGCACCGTTTATTACTAACAAAACATTTATTTGTAAGGGGGAAAGCTAAGGAAATTTCCCGTCTCTAGTTTTTTCTTTCCCTGGCACTACCTTAATTACTGTTGTCCCAGCCTGGGAAGAATAATTTCCACCCCTCCATAAACTTTCCTAACAATTTTCATACATTTATATATAGCAGCACAAAACATTTATCCATAGCTGTTCTGCAAAATTATACTTACACAAAATATTTACTTCCAATTCTATTAATTACAGTACCAAGTAAACAGAAATACTGGATATGAAATTCTATATCTCGGCAATAGTCTTGCAGAAAATATATAAAAAAATCATTTTTTCTATTTGAAACAGGGGGACCATACACACAAGTAGCGCCCATGAGATTTGTTTTCCGGAGGAGGGGACAGAAAGTTACATTGAAAATGGCAAAATCGCACGTTTAATTATAACATAACTTTATTTTTAAGAGCGCCAAATGCGAAGGAGAACGAATGTATTCTCTTTGGCTTGAAGGAATAAAATTATGGCTGAAGGTGGAAGTGAACAGAGACTATTGATGTTTAGGAAGAATGCATGCTACCTAGCAGTGGTGTAGCTAGGAGGTCTGGAACCTTCGGATATTTGCACAAGTTGTTAAAACAAGACCCAAGGGTAGAAACATACCTAAGAGACCTCGCGGTCGAGGTCGAGGCGTCACTCAATACTGGCACAAAATCATGGATTCAAATTGGTATGCACATGCGGAATATGTACGCTGCATTGCGACCTAGAGGTCGATCGCGAGGGTGAATCAGTGGTCGCAATGATAAACAACCGAGTTTGTCTTTACATCGATGTTCAGCGGAAGCATCGCTGTGGCTCATGTTCTGTTTGGTTTTCCTTGAAGCGCTGCAAGAAATAAAGTCTTCATTTGTTTAAAATTTCGTCTGCAGAGCATTCTGTATATCTATAGTCGAGAGGTTTTGTTGCACTGTTAAATGTGATTATGAAAGACATATTTATAGAACTAGTGAGGAATGTTCCAGCAATATGGAATATGAAACACAAAAACATCGTAATAGACACGTTTTAAATAGAGAATGGAAGAAAATAGCAACTGAAATGTGAAAGTCGGGTAAGTTATTCATATTTATTTGAGAATTATGGTGTAGATTATTAAAAAAAGGAGCTACTGTGAATTATTTATATGCTTAAAAACTCCACTTCTTTCCCCCAATTCCGAGATTAATAAAAAAGGGTTTCTTGTAAATTCGTTACTGCTATAAGGTAAAGAAATACCTGTAAAGACAGGGACATATCCATATGGAGAAAATGTCGTATAATGGAATTGCAGTGACGAAACTGCATTTGCTACAGTTAATACCGCCTCCAAACCGAAACCTGAAGACATAGCTGTTTTTTTCAAGCACCTGGCCCAGGAGGGGACCCGCAATTTTTAAGTTGCCAAGAGCTAGTCAAGAGTCTAAGTTCTTTCCCCTCCAGAAAATCAGTAAACAAAACATTGGTTACTACTGTGTTAGTTAAGATTGATTTGGAATAACTGTCTGCTAAAAACTACCACCAAATAATCAGACATAAAGCATAGCTAATATTCCAAAAGGTCCGAAACATGTAATATTTGTGAAACATAAGAGAGAGAGAGAAAGAGAGAAAATTAGTCCTGCACAAAATAGTGCCCTTCTGTTATAATTTTAAACAAAGAAACACTTTCCATCTCATCTTCCTGATCTTCCAAAAACAGCTAGTGGCACTACAAACTTATCTGTTTCTCTGTGTGTCTGTGACTGTCGGTCACTAACATACGTAGTTCATGCTCGATTGTTTCATTCTGAGAAATTCACTTAAAGGAAAGAAACATTTGTTTTTGAAAAAAAGAAAGAAAAATATACATATATTGTAGTTACTCATCCGAAATGTAACACGAAAAAGGCAACGCAAACTAGGTACACCTTGTCTCAAAAAGGTTGAGTGCATTCTTTATTGCTGTTTCGAGGAAAAAATTTTCTAGTCCAACTTCGGGTATCTTCGGAAAAAAGTAAACCAGGTTGGAACCTCGAAGCCAACCTTAGAAATCGGGGAAAATCTTGCAGATGTGTTTTTCTTCTTTTAAATATAATAAGACTTGTTACCAAGTGTATAAAAAACACCATTGATTGAAATGCTTACTGATACAAGTTTTCGAAACTTTGTATTAAAGTCAGCACATACTTGTTTGCCATTTTGTTCTCCATATTTAATGGAACATTTAGATACGTAAAGGAATCTTTCCATATGTAAAAAAATGCTGAAAGTGAAAACGTAGAACGTAATTCTCATCTGAGTACTAAAATAAAAGTCAAAGTAGAACAAAAACTGCGTTTGCAGTAGATATGAAATTCATTATTATCTTAAATGCCGCTATACATCGCTAGAAGTATCTTTCGAACAGCGCTTGTGTTAGCTCAGTGGTAAGCCGTTGGATTTCAAATCGTAAGGTTGTGAGTTTGATTCCTATTTGGATCAATGCTCTTTTTTATGAAATTCTTTCCGCAATGCATGAAAAATTATATAAAATAATTACATTAGAATACATCAGTTGAATATATATATATAAAAACATATAGTAATCGAAGAACATAAGGATTATTATGCTTAAAACATAACAGGTGTTCACAGTACGTTAGTATTCTATATGTGAATGTTAAATACAAATTAAGAAAATAATATAATCGGAATATAGAAATTATGTAGTGTATTTATTTGCAGCTATTTGTCATACAGAAGTTATTTCTCAATTTTCTCATTACAGCAAGTGATTTACGCTTTCTGAAAGGTAAAGAGACTATGCGGGTATAAACAGAAATTATTATACAAACTCCAATCTTGGTTACAGACATAAAACTCACGGTCCCCAAAACCATGTAAACAGGAACACTTGAACACGAAGTCATGTCTAAGAGACTTATTTATACTTTAGAAAGAAGGCAGAATAGGATTTCTTTCCAAAGGATTTCAGTTCAATAATCTGCAATGGTCTTGTATATGGATGTGGTCCCTTTTTCTCCGCCTCTTATATATATATATATATATATATATATATATATATATATATATATATATATATATATATATATATATATTTACATCAGCTAATGCTTATGACAACAAACACTATTCGAAGCTTTCTTGCGCCCACTGGAAAACGTGAAGTATATTAATATTAATTTGCATATATTGTTATTGTAGACTGTTCCCATAATGCCCATCGACTTCGATTTTACAAAATTTGAGAAATAAATTTTACTTTTTATTCAGTGGTCAATTTGAAGGCATTTTGTTGTACTACCACTAAGAAACCCATATACATCATATTACGAATCAATCATTATGGAACAATCTCATGTGTGACACGCAGCAGTGGTACCAATCTTTGAAAGTTTCATTTACAACTTTTTTCCTTTTTCTTTTTTAACTGATTTTGTGAGTAATGGTGCATTCAGTAAATGTACAACAAAATATTCTCTCTCTCTCTCTCTCTCTCCCTGTATATCTGTGTGTGTTTGTGTTTGTTTGTTTCTAGTTTCCGGCGTAAGTGTGTAGATACTACCATGTATACTTTCGTGTGTACATATGCTAGTGTGTGTGTTTGTGGCGTGGGTATATGAAGTATTAATTGCGATCGCGTAGTGGAACTTATCGATATTACTAGGTACATACAAACGGCTGTTACTTCACACGAATGCGAATTTTTAAATTCTGCTATTTGCAATAAATAAGTAGACTGATTCCTCTCGAGGGAGTTCCCCTAAATGGTAGCCCCTACCATGCCCAATTGAATCAAAAATTGCCGCAATCGTTTGTACATTGTTTGTACAGAAATGTGCAGGCCAAATTTTCGTTTGTACACTATTAGGGGCGCCGCCAGAACGAAAAAAAGGGGGCTGTCTAACATTTAGTCCCCCACCAACATGTCCTATTGAATCACAAATTATCGCAATCGTTTGTACAGAAATGTGCAGGCGAAATTTTCGTTTGTACACAATTAGGGGCGCTGCCAGAACAGAAAAAAATGGGGACTGTCTAAGTCGTAGCCCCCCACCAACATGTCCAATTGTATCACAAATTGAAACAATTGTTTGTACTTCGTTTGTACAGAAATGTGCAAGCGAAATGTGTGTTCGCACACAATTAGGGGCGACGCCAGAACGAAAAAAATTGGGGGCTGTCTAAGTGGTAGCCCCCCACCAACATGTCCTATTCAATCACAAATTGTCGCAATCGTTTGTACTTCGTTTGTACAGAAATGAGCAAACAAAATTTTCGTTTGTACAGAATTAGCGGCGCCGCCAGAACAGAAAAAATGGGGCTGTCTATGTGGTAGCCCCCCATGTCCAATTCAATCACAAGTTGTCGCATTCATTTGTACAGAAATGTGCAGGCGAAATGTTTCTTTGAACAAGCTTAGGGGCGCTGCCAGAACGAAAACAAAGTGGGGGGCTGTCTAAGTGGTAGCCCCCCCATCATGTCCAATTGAGTCACAAATTGTCGCAATCATCTGTACTTCATTTGTACACAAAGGTGCAGAGGAAATGTATGTTTGTACACAATTAGGGGCGCTGCCAGAACAGAAAAAAAGGGGACTATCTAAGTGGTAGCTCCCCCCACCATGTCCAATTCAATCACAAATTGTCGCATTCGTTTGTGCATTGTTTGTACAGAAATGTACAGGCGAAATGTTTGTTTCAACAAAATTAGGGGCGCCGCCAGAACGAAAACAAAGTGGAGGCTGTCTGATTGGTAGCCCCCCACCATGTCCAATTGAATCACAAATTGTGGCAATCGTCTGTACTTCGTTTGTACAGAAATGTGCAGACTAAATATTTCTTTGTACATATTTAAGGGCGCCGCCAGAACGTAAACAAAGTGGGGGACTTTCTAACTGGTAGCCCCCCACCAACATGTCCTATTCAATCACAAATTATCGCAATCGGCACGTTTTGAGGTTGGAAAACAACTGAAAATAAAAGCTTCTACGAAGGAAAATCCCAAACTGAATTGAAATAGGCCTTCCGGAAGATGTTCAATATTTCAATATCGACCAATTAAGACTTTTTTCAATAGTATTCCGTACCACCTACTTTACTCTCTAAAACCACGAGTCAAGTCAGATAGGCATGTCTACTGCGATAGTGGAGTTAGTAAGAGCACACGACAATTATAATAGTAAAGACGGTCTTAAGACAGGTTTAAAACGGCGGCGTGATTTTCTTAACTTTCACTAATCGTTCCCAAGTCCTAACACACTTATATTAGATATGATAATAGCCCTATAATTATGTTTTTGACAGGGAAAGTGTAGAACAAAATGGAACTTGGCATATTTCAATTACGACCGTATTTACTATTATGATTCCACGCTAGTAATAGCGATGATATGATTGGCTCCAAAGACAATAACAAAAGCGTGATTAAAGAAAATGTTTTGGCTTTCGCGTCACCAGGTCGTGTAGTGGTTTAAAAAATAAAACAACAGAAAGTGTACTGACAGGGTTAGGAAAATGTGCTTTCTAGTTGACCATTGAAAGAGTAATCAAATCATGGTATAAGTCGTGAGAGTAATTTTGTGTTTAGTATTCAGCACCTTTTTTTTTATCTCGATACTGTTTCATATCTCTATATGGATGTGTTAAAAAAACCTTTAAAAGTCAAACTATGATATAATTTTACCTCTAACATAACTAATAATCATGTTTTGTAAGAAATAAATATAATGCATTGAATCAGGGATGTATCGAGCATGAGGTCCTCTAAGCTGTCCCCTTCCAAAACTCAAGCACCTTTTAATAAACCTTTTTCCCTTATGAGGTTCTTTTATATCAGAATACTTTGTGGCAGTGTCCAAACTGTGGGCAATACGTTGTTGTTATAATTCTAAGAACATACCGTAATGACATTGATACCAGGTGGAATTAAAGAACACTGTTAAATGGGATTGCAATTTCGATTCCGTTCTGTTTATAACGTTAATGTATTAGAAAGATACACTCATTGCCATTTGCTATTTTTATGTGATATACGTAGCAGACAGTTTTCCTTGCATGTGACTCAAAAATACTTTTCATTTCGTTTGTACTACAATGCAGTTTGGTTAAAGTAAACCGGTTCGTAAATGAGAAGTAAGAAAAAGTTTAAGAGAAATACAGAACTGTTGCGTTATTATTATTATTATTGTTATTATTATTATTATTATTATTATTATTATTATTATTATTATTATTATTATTATTATTATATTATCGGCAATTTTGAAACATTAGAATTACGTGTTTACGAGGATTCGTGTTGGGCTCCTTCCGAAAAGAAAACCTGGATACGTGCCTGCACTGAATGATAGACGTATGAGTCATGCTGTAGACGGGCGTGCTAGGCGATAGAGTCCAGAGTATCAAAAACAGACTAAGACCACAACTTGCAGTTCTTCTCGCCGATTGGTCGTACTTTTTACCCGCAATGATATGTCAGATAATACGGTATGTGAATAAGCGAAGGTCAGTAACACGATTTGAAATGTGTTTTTTGGGGGGAGAAATGTGATGCTTTGTGTCCGACTGCCACTTCATCTACATCGCCATATAATATACAACAAGTTCACCTCAGAAATCAGATTCATTTGCCGTAATATGAGCCTTATCTCCCTCCCTTCAAAATAAGCCTCAAATCTGCCCGCCTCCCAATGTTGAAGACAATTCTGCTCCTTGATCCTCCACAGTGTTGTTTTTCAACTTAAAAATATTTTGAACATCTCTTAAAAAATTACGGAAACGGTTTTACTCGTCTCCCTCACGCCCCAATGTTGAAGATAGATTTGCGCCGCTGGTTTGAGGCTTTTCGACCCTGAACCTTTTTTTTTTACATTCTGAAACTTGCAATTTGTTTTACCAGCACGAATACACAAATATAAATTGCTCATAGATACGTCTAAAACGAAGACATTAATGTCAAGTAATGTTAACGCGACAAGTAAACTTCGATGTGACTGCACTGGCCCCAGAGGGTACTGACTGTTGGGAGGAGCGAGTAAGGCGGCACGTTTTGAGGTTGGAAAACAACTGAAAATAAAAGCTCCTACGAAGGAAAATCCCAAACTGAATTGAAATAGGCCTTCCGGAAGATGTTCAATATTTCAATCGACCAATTAAGACTTTTTTCAATAGTATTCCGTACCACCTACTTTACTCTCTAAAACCGCGAGTCAAGTCAGATAGGCATGTCTACTGCGATAGTGGAGTTAGTAAGAGCACACGACAATTATAATAGTAAAGACGGTCTTAAGACAGGTTTAAAACGGCGGCGTGATTTTCTTAACTTTCACTAATCGTTCCCAACGCCTAACACACTTATATTAGATATGATAATAGCCCTATAATTATGTTTTTGACAGGGAAAGTGTAGAACAAAATGGAACTTAGCATATTTCAATTACACCCGTATTTATTATTATGATTCCACGCTAGTAATAGCGATGATATGATTGGCTCCAAGGACAATAACAAAAGCGTGATTAAAGAAAATGTTTTGGCTTTCGCGTCACCAGGTCGTGTAGTGGCTTAAAAAATAAAACAACAGAAAGTGTACTGACAGGGTTAGGAAAATGTGCTTCCTAGTTGACCATTGAAAGAGTAATCAAATCATGGTATAAGTCGTGAGAGTAATTTTGTGTTTAGTATTCAGCAACTTTTTTTATCTCTATATTGTTTCAAGTCTGTTTCAAGTGGGTTTTGTTCAATCTGATGAGTTAGCCAAGTAGGTAAGACGCTCGACTTCTAACTGGGTAATCCATGTTCAAATCTCTCTGCAGCTAACTTTTTTTCTCCTACTACCGAAATCAACATCGTGTGTTGTGTTGATTTAACACAAAATGTGGTATTCACGCTGGGTCACTGCATTGTGTTGAACATGGGCGAGATTAGGAATTGTCTGCTGGGGGGCAGACCTTTCGGTCGGACTCGGACTGTGGAGTACTTCCTGGACGAGTATGGGATTAATATGAATAACTCATTTTTTGTCAAAAAGTTGGGGCCAATGCCCTTCATGCCTCCCATAGCTCCGCCCATGGTGTTGAATCAACACAGCTATTTTATTTATTATGCAGGACATGCGTTGTAAAAAGTAAGGTTAAGGACACTTACAAAAGTCATCCAAGGCATGGGTTCGAATTCACAAATACGTAAAGAAATTTCATTTACTCAGTCAAAATTACATGTGTTGTAAGGTACCTTTACTATTGACAATAAAATGCAATGGAACCAAAAGTTAAATTTCAATTATAAATGCCGGACTCAAATTACTGTAGGAAATTAAGTAGTGGATATTAGAAACAATCGAAAAATTAAAACATGAAGAAATAATAAAAACAAGCTAACAAGACTACCACACTTAACTTTATTTTTAAAAAAAGAAAAACCGCAGAGCAAACATAACGGTTTTTATGTTCTAACATCCCAATGTGTCATCCGAATAACATCGAAAACGTTACGTTTGCTGTGCGTAGGTTTTAAATTAAAATATTGTTTTTGCAATTTCGAGATACGAGACGAGAGGGACATTTCACGAGACTTCTCGTCTCGTCTCGTCTCGTCTCGTGTCTTCTATCGAAAACGTGACGAGACAAGTAGTCTGTCTCGTCTCGCGTCTCGTCCTAAAGAGTTCTGTCTCGTCTAGCGGCAACACTAGAAAAAGCTCATTTGAACCACTTCTGGCTTGAATATGGAGTTAACGGGTGAGATGGAAGCTATTCTTTGGATGCAGAATCAATGGCAGAAAATCACTTCTCGATATCAGTTACTGTCTTTGCTCTGGTATCTGTCACACATATGCGGATAAAACCACTCTATAAGACTTCCGACTTTTATGCACGGCATAGTTTGGAAGTTTACAACCTGTCTAGTTCCATAAATATTATTAATACTAACATATCAATGATACTCTTGTGTATAATTCAAAAAGTTAGCCGTGAAATTTATGCCGGATTGGAAGAAGTTCTGGGAAGGCCTCTTGCTACATCAAATTTGTGGGTGTTCAGGTAAAACCAATATAATCTTCCTATTTTACATCGGGTAAATAATGCATAGGTCATTTCTACTGTATATCAACTGACAAAAGCGACTCGTGACTTAATGAAAATCCATTTGTTGGTTCTTCAAGGGCAATACATCAACAAAATAGCATATAGTAGGAGTACACATTACTTTGATAGAAGAGGCAAATTGAACACACGTGTTTATGTATAAATGACTAATGCCTCAGACACTTAGTAGAAGGCTTAACTAGGTGGAAGCAACATAGCAACGTTCTATGGCAGAGAACGCTGTGCTATGTAAAAAATGCTCTGGGTTGTTCTATCTGTTGTGTGTATGAAATACGAGTTTGTTTGTGTGTCTGTCTGTGTGCGGCCTGGGTATCAGACGAGTTGACCGAAAGTTACTAAATTTTGGTTACGGATACCGGATAAATTTACGAAACAACTCATTTAACCCTTAATCTATCCGTTAGTATATATATATATATATATATATATATATATATATATATATATATATATATATATATATATATATATTGTATCTGTGTGTATGTGTGTGTGTTGGTGCAACCAAGAGATTAATTCATAATAAATTAATTTATTCTTGATTTTAATCTACAGAACAAATGCTTTTAATGAAAACATGGGGCCTGTTACCATAGATGGCTAAAGGCCGTAAATAAATTCAAACTTCAAGTGTAACTGGGGTAACTCACCGACAATGGCTGATTTTACACGTTTGATAACAGCGCGTGTAACGGCTGATTTATAAACGAAGTTGATAGAGCCTGTGTAGATAAGTGAGTACCGTGTGTGACTGTCGTTCTAAGGATTCTGAGTTACATTTTTTCAAGGAATTAAACACTATAAATGATGTTCGCGGTTGATACTGAAGGAGATTTATCCTATGAAGGGAGAAAAACCAAGACAATACAGGGGGCAGGGGGGAAGACGAAGACTGTTTATCCTTAAGTGTTAAAATTTAATTTATTCCCATGTCTTTTGCTCTTCCCCCTCTTTCCTTCTTTTCTCATTTTGTTTAGCTTTCCATACCTTTTCGGTCTCTGCATGATGCGTATTATTCATTTCCTTTGCGTTAATTCCTATTTCTTTGAACTTAACGTGAATGGAATTTCTGCAGATTTATTTCGTGGTTGTTTCTCTAAGTTATGCTCTCACGTAGTAATACTTTTTCCTCCAAGTGGAGGGATATCCTGGCATGTTATGTTTTCGGGCATGTATTTGCTGTCATGTTGGTTATCCAACTATCAGACATACAGTGAAGCTATGGTGCTACTGGAAAAACTATCTTTTCTTATATATCCAACTCCCACTTTCTAATGTTCGTGGCTGTACAAAAATAAATATGTATGTATAAATGTTGATGCAGACTGCATCGATTACTATAATCATTATTAAACAGAGTTTTACGTGCTTAAAATGCCCGGTTTACAGATTATAATGGTATAACGAGGTTGCTTTGCAAACGTAATGGCACGGATGAGATCAGAGTAAAGAGATCCAACAAATCAAATGTAACGAACAAATTATTAAATTAACGTCATTGCCATGTCAAATTGTGGAATATGTTTTACTTTTGGACATAAAATTCGCATTTATCAGTTATAGTAATACCTTGAACTTTAAAATTTTTACAAGCGTTTTAGGCTGAAATTAGTGTTCTTGTAAGTCGAACCAACAATGACTAGATAGTTATGAGAACATTGTAAGAAAAGAAAAATCATCTACCCTTAAGAAAAATCAGCCTGTTTTGGAAAACTTTCAAGTGAAACAGCTTACGTTATATTATAGGGTAATTTTACCAAATGATTTTTTAAGAAGAAATGGTAAGTTGTATTACAGTGTTGTTAATAAAATATATATTTATAAAATATAAGAATGGTTTCTTATATTATATCTAAAATATAATACAAGCAAGCTACTTACTGACTTATCAATTTCGTTTCGTATTGTTAATTCCATAACGTCTATTAATTCATTCCGCTTACTACGATTATTGTAATTACACTCAATACATTTAATTTTTGATGCCATTGAAGAGTTGTCGACAATTTTTACTAAAACATTCAGTATACATTGTATCACTTGTTTCATATTTGATCGTCTTGTACAGTGAGGGACACTTCTGGATGGTACAGCCATATGGAGGTTTACAGCTAAAGTGCTCCACCACTTGCGTCCGAAGAATTTGCCAGGAATTATGCAACCAAATTAGCTGTAAAGAAAGGTGGGTGGCATAATTGCCAGGAGCTGAAAATTCCCGTACACTTGGGCGAAATTCTCACTACTGTATACAGCATCATTTCTCCAAAATGAAATAAATGTTAGACGTGTAGTTCTTATGGTAAACATATTACTTGATATTTGTCTATTTGTGAAGATTAATTGAAACAAAAAATTAAAGTCCAATCCTGTTGCTGTTGGAATGAACACTCTTTCAGTCGTTTGATCTGAAATTACTTTGCAGAGTCTGAACAAATATTCTGTCACTTCAGGAGGGTAGGAACAGCGGATACCCCCCTCCTTAAGTGTGAAAACACATACATTTAATCAAATGCTTAGTGAGAGTGGGCCCATTGGTATAGCGGTTTTATGATTTCAATTTTTGCTTCCAAGCCATCTTATTTTATACCTGATGACCTTGGAGAACAAGAGATGCAAATTTGATGAAAGAGAGATACAGTCAAATGCGCAAATTTAGAATTTGAGACAAAATGATCGGATAGGATCCATATTTTGACGAAAAGTTTGATTTGGTAAGTAGACATCTAAAAGCTCATCCGAACCTGAGAGCATCCCACTACCAATTGCTGAATTCAAGTGGAGAACTCACATGAGAGTATCAGATGATTACAGAGGGGAAGAAACACCTTCAGCATTGGGAAACAAACAATGAAAAAATTTAAGTGCTCTGAACAGGGCTCGATCCATCAATCTTACGATTACCAAGCAACGACTCGACTCACTTAATATTTATTGTACTCTATCACTAATATTACATAGCAAAATTACATGGATACAATATAGGTGTAATCTAGGACCGAACACTGGGAAGAGAGTCCAAGATGTGGTTCTGAGTGAACCTACTCCGCTGGACGATGATAATGGTTATGCATCACAAGGAAAAATTTCTCAAGCACAATTCATGGCCTCCCGGTCTTTCCCGACAGGTGGGACAGAGCTGCCTGCAAAAAACCACTGAAAGACTCTTTCTAGATCGACGGAAAAATATTTGCGGCGTTCCCGTTGTAAAAAGTCGAAATATAAGCATCCATCATTCCACGGCATGGAATGATGAACATATAACAATGTGGTACCAACTAACCAGAGGACCGTATTATGTTTGGTTTTTGGGTAATACTGAAATGCAGGAAAGAATAGGAGATCTACGGTAAATAAAGGAACAGGCGTACGGCAGATCAAGCTCAACATACGAAGGAGGAGGTTCCAAATAATATCGGCAGCTGAACATGACATGTAGCGATGGGGTAGCGTGTCGGAGTGGCCACAATATTTGCAGGTGAGGGTTGTGGTACGTCCAATGCGCATAAGTCTTTCTTGTGTGGCAGGCAGTTGATGAAGTATGGTCGTCCATACCGCTTGTGTGTGCAAAGGGAGGACATTGGTTCTTAGATTTTGCCAAATATGGCGCCATTGTTTATTGGGGAACATATCCTGTACCCGGACTCTCACATCTACAAGTGACGCTCTCCACCATTGCTGGTATAAGGTTTGGTGAGTATATGTAGTAGGGGTAGCAAGCTCACCAGAATATGTCCATGCTTGAACAAGATTGGTGACATAGGTAGGACATAAGTTGCCAAATCTGCAGAAAGGCGGATTCCTTGGTTGGGAGTATTCGGGCCAGAAACATTCGATCCACACCCGTGTATTGTCCATGTGAGGCTCAACGTCTTGATACGCATCTAGCATGTATAAAACTTGACTTTTAAGACGAATGTTTACGAGTCCAAGGCCCCCTTCGCTGCGAGGAAGATAAATAGTGTTGTGGCGGAGGCGGAAGGAGTAGCCCCGCCAAAGAAACCACATAAATACAGATTCAATTTGGCGAGCGTAAACAGAAGGGAGGGGAAAGGTGCGCGCGTAGCACCAAAGTTTAGCAGCAACATACTGGTTGAGATATTGAATCTTATGTATTATATGCAGACCTCGGAACCGTTGTAAGTATAGCATCTGGTTAATCTGATGAACGATAGGACGCCAGACAGCATCCATTTGTTTGCGTGCATCGCTATGTAAAGTTATGCCGAGTATTGTTAAAGCATCAACCGTGGGAATGTGAGAGCGTGAATCAGGTAAGGAGGGTAGGGAGAATCCGTGAAATGACAATAGTTTGGTCTTGTGTTTATTGTATGCCAAGCCGGAGCACTGGGTGAACTCGTTAGTTATGCGGATGGCGGTGAGCATATCGTCGGGCGTAGTTCCTATTAAGGTTACGTCATCCGCAAATCCGAAGACGTGTAATTGATGGTATTCCGGTATACCGGGAGAGGTAGTCTGAGCCACAGCCCGGAGATAGGTATCTAGAACTATCACAAAGAGGCTCGTCGAGATGCTATCGCCTTGCCGTAATCCGCGTTGCAGAGCAAATGTGTCAGAAAGATGACCATTGATCTGTACTCGACATTGGGCCGATTGGTATAGTTGTCTTATGACTTGTTGAAATGCAGGAGGAAATCCCCAAGCGTCTATAGTTTGAAGAAGAAACCCGTGATCAACGCAGTCATATGCGGAAGAAAAATCTATGCCAAGGACCCCCGCTTTAATGCGCCGAGTTTGCACGTACGCTATAAAATCCCGTAATGAACGTAGGTCATAATATATGTTATATTTGGGGTGGGTGGCTGCCTGATATGGACTAATATACTTTTGCAATATGGGTTTTAAACGTGCCGTCAGAATTTTTGTGAACAGTTTCAAATCGGTAGGCAGTAAAGTGATGGGTCTGTACTCCTGTACAGTCTGGGAAGTGGCGGGTTTCGGGATAAATATTGTGATTCCGACGTTACCGCGGATGGGGTCTCCCTTTAAATATGTATTAAATAACTTGACTAGGGTATCTGAAAGAAAGGTCCAGTACTGTTTATAGAACGCGTACGGCAGACCTTCATATCCTGGCGCGCCCTTTCCTTTTGTTGCCTGGAGGGCACTCCATATTTCCTGAGAAGCTATGGGGCGCATGAGATCACGACCCTCTTCCTCCGTAATCAGTGTGGGAATAATCGACAAAAACTGAGTTGTAACATTGGTGTCAGAAGGTCGGGGTTGTACTAAATTATGGTAATGCTCACGGAAAACATTTAGGATCTGAATCGAATCACTAGTCATATTACCATTCGGGAGACGGAAAGCTACTATTGTAGCCTGTTTCCGCCGGTGCAATAGACGTGCAACGTCGTAAATAGTGACAGTTTCCTGGGCAAGCCTATAATATGTGGTCTCATTAATAAAAGAAGGCATGAGTGTGGGAGCCTGGATATTTTGGAGTCGTAGTTTGAGCTGTTGCACTGTGCGTTTATTCTGTAGTGAGTGGGCCGCACACCATGCCTGACGCAATGCTTCATAGAGGAATTCAAACATCAACTGCCGATCGTGTCGTGTTTTGTGTCCTTTGCCTTGGAAGAACCGAGCGATCCTAGGTTTAAGAAATGTCGTCCACCAAGAGGCGAGATCTGGAAAATATTGTTGAATCCTTTTCCAATAGGAATATTGTTGTGCCAGTTCCTCCCGATAACCGTCGTGGTGAAGTAAGGATGTATTTAACTTCCAGTATCCTCGCCTGCTAAGGGCTGGCAAGGGTTGATCTGTTTTTATGTGGAGCTTGATCGCTGCATGATCGGTGAAAGATGGTATAATAGTCTGTACGTCTATAATAGTGTAAAATAAGTCAGGAGTGACGTATATTTTGTCAATCCTACTTTTCGAATGTGAAGTACAATGGGTATAGATCCTCGGTGAATTGGAAACAATGACTACATCCCTTAAGTCATAAGCCTGCAAAAATTCCAAAAATGCGGGACAAGGGTGGGGGGCGGAATTGAATCAGCGCTGGTTTCAGTGGTATTCCAATCAGCCATGATTACCATACGAGAAATATTAGGAGGCAGGAATTGTGGCAAACTTTGGCCATAAAATTCAGCTCGTTCCTTCTTAGCTGTATAGCCAGAAGGAGAATATAGTCCGACGACCAGGTGCCCCTGTATGACACAATGAATAATACGTCCGCCATGGGAGAGAGTAAGATTGGTATGCCCCAATCCTTTTCTGATAAACATCCCTACTCCAGTAGTGGGTCCTAAATTAGCAAACACATCATAGTCCAGCATATTGTGAAATGAATCATGTATAAGTTCTTGCACACAAACTACATCCGGTTTATGACATAAGAGAAATTGTTTTAAATATGCTTTTTTATCGTCACTACTTGCGCGATTTAAATTTATCGTGAGAAAGGATAAAGAGTTTATCACAGTCATATAAAGGAAAATTTCGTAGTATAACACTTCTGTGCAATCTCGATATCTACTTAAATTTGCTCTACTCAAAGTTAATATGAGTCTTAAAACTAAGAAGTGAAGCAAAAAATAACTTACAAAATCCATGATAGATGTTAATGAATATAAGTGCTGCAGTTAAAATTAAAAACATACGTCGACGGTAGATTTAAACACAACTAACACTCAAGGATTTCCTGTTTGTATACGTGATAAATACCGATGTTCCACTCTGCACTCTTGCACTATTGTACACACGTGACACAGAGAAAGAACAAAAGAAAAAGGAGGCACATACCACACTACTTGGGGTGAATTCGTATCCATTGACCTTGAAGACCAATACCTTATGTATCTGTTTCGAACACCGGTTTCGAGCGAGTACGTGGATCTCGTTCGCAAGACACAGAGAATTGGCTGCCTTCCAAGTGAGAATTCAGCTCTTCCTTTCGGGATAATTTGCGTCGTTTTTGTTTAGAAATAACATCGCTAAATTTATTTCCTTGTGTCTCATGCTGGAGAAACTCGCTTTCAAAGGGTTCAAGATGCTCTTCCTGTGTCTCTTTCGGGGCCTCGCTATCCTCAAGTGGTGAGGGATTTGGTTCAACCTCCATGTTTAGTGAGGTTATATGCTGCTCTACTCGTATGCCGGAGGCCTCCGATGTAGTCGATAAAGGCACTCGTTTACTGGGAAGTTGGGTATCGTCCTTCGCTTTCTCAAGAGACGTTATTGTAAGTGCAGGGAACTCCTTTGGGTCCGGAACCGAGGGTCGATGCTCAAGATCATCTTTTTGGTCACCAGATTTCGTAGAAAAAATGTGGAACGCTTCACGATTTTGCGTCTCTTCCTTGCGCAGGGGCCATGCTAATCTTCTCTGTATCGTTCCAATTTTAGTATATGTACCGCCGAAGCGAGTACAACTCACTCATCCACGGAGCCACACAGAAAGATAGCCAGTCATAAGTCAGACACGCAACGTTTGTTACTAACAAAACGTTTACTTGTAAAGGGGAAAGCTAAGGAAATTTCCCGTCTCTAGTTTTTTCTTTCCCTGGCACTAACTTAATTACTTGTCCCAGCCAGGGAAGAATAATTTCCACCCCTCCATAAACTTTCCTAACAATTTTCATACATTTATATATAGCAGCACAAAACATTTATCGATAGCTGTTCTGCAAAATTATACTTACACAAAACATTTACTTCCAATTCTATTAATTACAGTACCAAGTAAACAGAAATACTGGATATGAAATTCTATACCTCGGCAATAGTCTTCCAGAAAATATAAAAAATCATTTTTTCTATTTGAAACAGGGGGACCATACAAAAATTTTAACAAATTATAACTATTGTAAATAAATGTGTCGCGGAGTGTCTTAATGGCGTATTGAAAACTCCTTGCTTTCCACGCAGCAGTCTCACGTTCGAGTTTCTATTATTTTATCCTTTTTGCAATTGAGTGGTGATATTTCACTTGGTTTTACTGTGATGCACATTTCTCTCTCATGAAAGTCAATGAAAACACGAATTAGGAAGTACGGTCACTAAAGTGTTTTTTTGAGAAACGTGACGTAACCTAAGTAGGGAATACACAGTCCTTGAATCACTTAATACTTAATGTAAAATGAAATCTTGCAGATTTACGTCAAACGATTATGCCGAGTAGACTAAGGAAGACAGTGATGATGAAAATAATGAATTGATGGAATCAAAGGGGTGAGAGGAAACGGAAAAACCCCAAGAAAACCCACCACACCGTGTTTTTCTACTACAGAGACCACTTGGCGCGAGATAGGATCGAACTAAAAACCCCACTTACAAGAGGTGATTGCTCTATCATTGTGACAAACTTAATGTAAAACAGCTATTATTTAAGCACATTGCTTAACTACAGTGAATACGTTCAATACTATAGTATGTAAGTAAATCTAATGTGTTTTGACACGTATCTAGAAAGAACCGAAATTGTTTTGCAAATCCAGAGTGGGGCAACTTCGACCCCCGCAGTTCGAACCCATGGTCCAACTTTTTTACCTTTATTTATGCTAATTGCTTAAGGAGGACTAAGCTATTCAAGTGTTGTTGTTTCACGGATTCTTATTTTTGATTATCATATTAACTCAACACCAATTTGAGGCACTTTGTGGTATTTCTTATAATCGTGCCCCCTCGGAACTTGTGGATTTTTAATCCGTTTGTATCGGAACTATTCTCAAGATAGAAAGTACAACAAAACCTTACGTCAATTCTTATAAATATTTTTACAAAGTTTGAGGTCCACACACCGAACCCTTTCCCTGGTTATCCTCTGCTCCCAAAAGTTCTTTTAGTGTCTTACCACTTCAGTAAATTTCTCATTGGTAATATATATGTATGAAATTCCTCCAGGGGTCTGTGGTGTATCGTACGAGCTAACAAACTTGTTTTCTTAGTTATGATTCCGCACTATATTTAAACGTATAACAGAAAGAATCAAATATTACACGCCTAGTACCACCCGACTGCCGTCGCTGTGCAAAATTTCATCATAATCTGACGTAGGACAATGAGTGGAATTAACGTTATAAAATTTGAATCAATTTGCATTATTGGAAATAAAAGAAAAACATATAATAAAAGTCTCATATTTGAAAATACATTCGGCTTAAACTGCCTGAGACTTCATATAAGTCTTAACAGAGCTTTTGGAATGCTAAGAATAAATTTTGTCGAAAAAGAACAATGTCCTTTGCGTGGACCCGAACCCGTGACCCTCTATGTAGAAGTCCAGTACGCTAACCACTCATCTGTGAAACCTAACGGAAAGTGATCCTCTGTTTAAGATTATAACCGAAGGGCACTATTATGTGCAGGACTAATTTTCTCTCTTTCTCTCTCTCTCTCTCTTATGTTTCACAAATATTACATGTTTCGGACATTTTTGAATATTAGCTATGCTTTATGTCTGATTATTTGGTGGTAGTTTTTAGCAGACAGTTATTCCAAATCAATCTTAACTAACACAGTAGTAACCAATGTTTTGTTTACTGATTTTCTGGAGGGGAAAGAACTTAGACTCTTGACTAGCTCTTGGCAACTTAAAAATTGCGGGTCCCCTCCTGGGCCAGGTGCTTGAAAAAAACAGCTATGTCTTCAGGTTTCGGTTTGGAGGCGGTATTAACTGTAGCAAATGCAGTTTCGTCACTGCAATTCCATTATACGACATTTTCTCCATATGGATATGTCCCTGTCTTTACAGGTATTTCTTTACCTTATAGCAGTAACGAATTTACAAGAAACCCTTTTTTATTAATCTCGGAATTGGGGGAAAGAAGTGGAGTTTTTAAGCATATAAATAATTCACAGTAGCTCCTTTTTTTAATAATCTACACCATAATTCTCAAATAAATATGAATAACTTACCCGACTTTCACATTTCAGTTGCTATTTTCTTCCATTCTCTATTTAAAACGTGTCTATTACGATGTTTTTGTGTTTCATATTCCATATTGCTGGAACATTCCTCACTAGTTCTATAAATATGTCTTTCATAATCACATTTAACAGTGCAACAAAACCTCTCGACTATAGATATACAGAATGCTCTGCAGACGAAATTTTAAACAAATGAAGACTTTATTTCTTGCAGCGCTTCAAGGAAAACCAAACAGAACATGAGCCACAGCGATGCTTCCGCTGAACATCGATGTAAAGACAAACTCGGTTGTTTATCATTGCGACCACTGATTCACCCTCGCGATCGACCTCTAGGTCGCAATGCAGCGTACATATTCCGCATGTGCATACCAATTTGAATCCATGATTTTGTGCCAGTATTGAGAGTGACGCCTCGACCTCGACCGCGAGGTCTCTTAGGTATGTTTCTACCCTTGGGTCTTGTTTTAACAACTTGTGCAAATATCCGAAGGTTCCAGACCTCCTAGCTACACCACTGCTAGGTAGCATGCATTCTTCCTAAACATCAATAGTCTCTGTTCACTTCCACCTTCAGCCATAATTTTATTCCTTCAAGCCAAAGAGAATACATTCGTTCTCCTTCGCATTTGGCGCTCTTAAAAATAAAGTTATGTTATAATTAAACGTGCGATTTTGCCATTTTCAATGTAACTTTCTGTCCCCTCCTCCGGAAAACAAATCTCATGGGCGCTACTTGTGTGTATGGTCCCCCTGTTTCAAATAGAAAAAATGATTTTTTTATATATTTTCTGCAAGACTATTGCCGAGATATAGAATTTCATATCCAGTATTTCTGTTTACTTGGTACTGTAATTAATAGAATTGGAAGTAAATATTTTGTGTAAGTATAATTTTGCAGAACAGCTATGGATAAATGTTTTGTGCTGCTATATATAAATGTATGAAAATTGTTAGGAAAGTTTATGGAGGGGTGGAAATTATTCTTCCCAGGCTGGGACAACAGTAATTAAGGTAGTGCCAGGGAAAGAAAAAACTAGAGACGGGAAATTTCCTTAGCTTTCCCCCTTACAAATAAATGTTTTGTTAGTAATAAACGGTGCGTGTCTGTCTTATGAGTGGCTATTTTTCTGTGTGGCTCCGTGGATGAGTGAGTAGAGTCGTTGCTTGGCAATCGTAAGATTGATGAATCGAGTTCTGTTCAAAGCACTTCAATTTTTTCATTGTTTGTTTCCCAATGCTGAAGGTGTTTCTTCCCCTCTGTAATCATCTGATACTCTCATGTGAGTTCTCCACTTGAATTCAACAATTGGTAGTGGGATGCTCTCAGGTTCGGGTGAGCTTTTAGATGTCTACTTACCAAATCAAACTTTTCGTCAAAATATGGATCCTATCCGATCATTTTGTCTCAAATTCTAAATTTGCGCATGTGACTGTATCTCTCTTTCATCATATTTGCATCTCTTGTTCTCCAAGGTCATCAGGTATGAAATAAGATGGCTTGGAAGCAAAAATTGAAATCATAAAACTGCTATACCAATGGGCTCACTCTCACTAAGCATTTGATTAAATGTATGTGTTTTCACACTTAAGGAGGGGGGTATCCGCTGTTCCTACCCTCCTGAAGTGACAGAATATTTGTTCAGACTCTGCAAAGTAATTTCAGATCAAACGACTGAAAGAGTGTTCATTCCAACAGCAACAGGATTGGACTTTAATTTTTTGTTTCAATTAATCTTCACAAATAGACAAATATCAAGTAATATGTTTACCATAAGAACTACACGTCTAACATTTATTTCATTTTGGAGAAATGATGCTGTATACAGTAGTGAGAATTTCGCCCAAGTGTACGGGAATTTTCAGCTCCTGGCAATTATGCCACCCACCTTTTTTTACAGCTAATTTGGTTGCATAATTCCTGGCAAATTCTTCGGACGCAAGTGGTGGAGCACTTTAGCTGTAAACCTCCATATGGCTGTACCATCCAGAAGTGTCCCTCACTGTACAAGACGATCAAATATGAAACAAGTGATACAATGTATACTGAATGTTTTAGTAAAAATTGTCGACAACTCTTCAATGGCATCAAAAATTAAATGTATTGAGTGTAATTACAATAATCGTAGTAAGCGGAATGAATTAATAGACGTTATGGAATTAACAATACGAAACGAAATTGATAAGTCAGTAAGTAGCTTGCTTGTATTATATTTTAGATATAATATAAGAAACCATTCTTATATTTTATAAATATATATTTTATTAACAACACTGTAATACAACTTACCATTTCTTCTTAAAAAATCATTTGGTAAATATCTTTTGCTAATTACCCTATAATATAACGTAAGCTGTTTCACTTGAAAGTTTTCCAAAACAGGCTGATTTTTCTTAAGGGTAGTCATTGTTGGTTCGACTTACAAGAACACTAATTTCAGCCTAAAACGCTTGTAAGAATTTTAAAGTTCAAGGTATTACTATAACTGATAAATGCGAATTTTATGTCCAAAAGTAAAACATATTCCACAATTTGACATGGCAATGACGTTAATTTAATAATTTGTTCGTTACATTTGATTTGTTGGATCACTTTACTCTGATCTCATCCGTGCCATTACGTTTGCAAAGCAACCTCGTTATACCATTATAATCTGTAAACCGGGCATTTTAAGCACGTAAAACTCTGTTTAATAATGATTATAGTAATCGATGCAGTCTGCATCAACATTTATACATACATATTTATTTTTGTACAGCCACGAACATTAGAAAGTGGGAGTTGGATATATAAGAAATGATAGTTTTTCCAGTAACACCATAGCTTCACTGTATGTCTGATAGTTGGATAACCAACATGACAGCAAATACATGCCCGAAAACATAACATGCCAGGATATCCCTCCACTTGGAGGAAAAAGTATTACTACGTGAGAGCATCACTTAGAGCAGCGTTTCCCAACCGGTGTGCCGCGGCACAGTGGTGTGCCGCGAATGGGTCGCTAGTGTGCCGCGAGGAAATCGAAACAAAATTATTGATTCTAAAGCAATCAAATTGCAAGACATAGAGAAAAAGAAATATTTGTATTTCACATTACTACTATGAATCTAAAATTTAAAGTTTCATACTGTGTTACTTTTCTGTAGAACATTTAAAATTTTCTGTAGAACATTTTTCTGTGCTTTTCTAATTTTGAAAAAAAAAAGTATTTGTTATCATTGTAATGACCATTATTACTTCTTTATTGTTGCGGACTATTTTGTAACTTGAAATTTTAAAATATTCTTCAATCCTTAGGGCAAAGTAAACATGCATACGAATTACCTACATTTGTGTTTTAAAAGTAAAAGAGAGTTGTTTTTTCGTTCGTTGTTTAGTGATCCTCCTTCTTAATGAAAGGTTGGATACAGTTTTCGAAAAAGAAAGTGTATTTTTAACAACTTGAGCCCTATATCTGATTGCAGTTGCTTCTATTTTTAAATTAAAATGAAAAATAAGCATAATGATTTACCACGGGTAAAAACCAGTGATCGAGCTTTGTTCTCTGTGAGAAGGATGTCAGTAATCAGCAAAAAATACTACAGTATTTTATATTTTCAAATAATACTAATACTAATACTACTACTACTACTACTACTACTACTACTACTAATAATAATAATAATAATAATAATAATAATAATAATAAATATGTGTGCCGCGAGAATTCAAGTTACCCTGAAGTGTGCCGCAAGTTGAAAAAGGTTGGGAAACGCTGACTTAGAGAAACAACCACGAGATAAATCTGCAGAAATTCCATTCACGTTAAGTTCAAAGAAATAGGAATTAACGCAAAGGAAATGAATAATACGCATCATGCAGAGACCGAAAAGGTATGGAAAGCTAAACATAATGAGAAAAGAAGGAAAGAGGGGGAAGAGCAAAAGACATGGGAATAAATTAAATTTTAACACTTAAGGATAAACAGTCTCCGTCTTCCCCCCTGCCCCCTGTATTGTCTTGGTTTTTCTCCCTTCATAGGATAAATCTCCTTCAGTATCAACCGCGAACATCATTTATAGTGTTTAATTCCTTGAAAAAATGTAACTCAGAATCCTTAGAACGACAGTCACACACGGTACTCACTTATCTACACAGGCTCTATCAACTTCGTTTATAAATCAGCCGTTACACGCGCTGTTATCAAACGTGTAAAATCAGCCATTGTCGGTGAGTTACCCCAGTTACACTTGAAGTTTGAATTTATTTACGGCCTTTAGCCATCTATGGTAACAGGCCCCATGTTTTCATTAAAAGCATTTGTTCTGTAGATTAAAATCAAGAATAAATTAATTTATTATGAATTAATCTCTTGGTTGCACCAACACACACACATACACACAGATACAATATATATATATATATATATATATATATATATATATATATATATATATACTAACGGATAGATTAAGGGTTAAATGAGTTGTTTCGTAAATTTATCCGGTATCCGTAACCAAAATTTAGTAACTTTCGGTCAACTCGTCTGATACCCAGGCCGCACACAGACAGACACACAAACAAACTCGTATTTCATACACATAACAGATAGAACAACCCAGAGCATTTTTTTACATAGCACAGCGTTCTCTGCCATAGAACGTTGCTATGTTGCTTCCACCTAGTTAAGCCTTCTACTAAGTGTCTGAGGCATTAGTCTTTTATACATAAACACGTGTGTTCAATTTGCCTCTTCTATCGAAGTAATGTGTACTCCTACTATATGCTATTTTGTTGATGTATTGCCCTTGAAGAACCAACAAATGGATTTTCATTAAGTCACGAGTCGCTTTTGTCAGTTGATATACAGTAGAAATGACCTATGCATTATTTACCCGATGTAAAATAGGAAGATTATATTGGTTTTACCTGAACACCCACAAATTTGATGTAGCAAGAGGCCTTCCCAGAACTTCTTCCAATCCGGCATAAATTTCACGGCTAACTTTTTGAATTATACACAAGAGTATCATTGATATGTTAGTATTAATAATATTTATGGAACTAGACAGGTTGTAAACTTCCAAACTATGCCGTGCATAAAAGTCGGAAGTCTTATAGAGTGGTTTTATCCGCATATGTGTGACAGATACCAGAGCAAAGACAGTAACTGATATCGAGAAGTGATTTTCTGCCATTGATTCTGCATCCAAAGAATAGCTTCCATCTCACCCGTTAACTCCATATTCAAGCCAGAAGTGGTTCAAATGAGCTTTTTCTAGTGTTGCCCGTAGACGAGACAGAACTCTTTAGGACGAGACGCGAGACGAGACAGACTACTTGTCTCGTCACGTTTTCGATAGAAGACACGAGACGAGACGAGACGAGACGAGAAGTCTCGTGAAATGTCCCTCTCGTCTCGTATCTCGAAATTGCAAACACAATATTTGAATTTAAAACCTACGCACAGCAAACGTAACGTTTTCGATGTTATTCGGATGACACATTGGGATGTTTGAACAAAAACCGTTATGTTTGCTCTGCGGTTTTTTCTTCTTTTAAAAATAAAGTTAAGTGTGGTAGCCTTGTTAGCTTGTTTTTATTAAATTATTTCTTCATGTTTTAATTTTTCGATTGTTTCTAATATCCTCTACTTAATTTCCTATAGTAATTTGAGTCCGGCATTTATAATTGAAATTTAACTTTTGGTTCCATTGCATTTTATTGTCAATAGTAAAGGTACCTTACAACACATGTAATTTTGACTGAGTAAATGAAATTTCTTTACGTATTTGTGAATTCGAACCCATGCCTTGGATGACTTTTGTAAGTGTCCTTAACCTTACTTTTTACAACGCATGTCCTGCATAGTAAATAAAATAGCTGTGTTGATTCAACACTATGGGCGGAGCTATGGGAGGCATGAAGGGCATTGGCCCCAACGTTTTGACAAAAAATGAGTTATTCATATTAATCCCATACTCGTCCAGGAAGTACTCCACAGGTCCGAGTCCGACCGAAAGGTCTGCCCCCCAGCAGACAATTCCTAATCTCGCCCATGTTCAACACAATGCAGTGACCCAGCGTGAATACCACATTTTGTGTTAAATCAACACAACACACGATGTTGATTTCGGTAGTAGGAGAAAAAAAGTTAGCTGCAGAGAGATTTGAACATGGATTACCCAGTTAGAAGTCGAGCGTCTTACCTACTTGGCTAACTCATCAGATTGAACAAAACCCACTTGAAACAGACTTGAAACAATATAGAGATAAAAAAAGTTGCTGAATACTAAACACAAAATTACTCTCACGACTTATACCATGATTTGATTACTCTTTCAATGGTCAACTAGGAAGCACATTTTCCTAACCCTGTCAGTACACTTTCTGTTGTTTTATTTTTTAAGCCACTACACGACCTGGTGACGCGAAAGCCAAAACATTTTCTTTAATCACGCTTTTGTTATTGTCTTTGGAGCCAATCATATCATCGCTATTACTAGCGTGGAATCATAATAATAAATACGGGTGTAATTGAAATATGCTAAGTTCCATTTTGTTCTACACTTTCCCTGTCAAAAACATAATTATAGGGCTATTATCATATCTAATATAAGTGTGTTAGGCGTTGGGAACGATTAGTGAAAGTTAAGAAAATCACGCCGCCGTTTTAAACCTGTCTTAAGACCGTCTTTACTATTATAATTTTCGTGTGCTCTTACTAACTTCACTATCGCAGTAGACATGCCTATCTGACTTGACTCGCGGTTTTAGAGAGTAAAGTAGGTGGTACGGAATACTATTGAAAAAAGTCTTAATTGGTCGATTGAAATATTGAACATCTTCCGGAAGGCCTATTTCAATTCAGTTTGGGATTTTCCTTCGTAGGAGCTTTTATTTTCAGTTGTTTTCCAACCTCAAAACGTGCCGCCTTACTCGCTCCTCCCAACAGTCAGTACCCTCTGGGGATAGTGCAGTCACATCGAAGTTTACTTGTCGCGTTAACATTACTTGACATTAATGTCTTCGTTTTAGACGTATCTATGAGCAATTTATATTTGTGTATTCGTGCTGGTAAAACAAATTGCAAGTTTCAGAATGTAAAAAAAAAGGTTCAGGGTCGAAAAGCCTCAAACCAGCGGCGCAAATCTATCTTCAACATTGGGGCGTGAGGGAGACGAGTAAAACCGTTTCCGTAATTTTTTAAGAGTTGTTCAAAATATTTTTAAGTTGAAAAACAACACTGTGGAGGATCAAGGAGCAGAATTGTCTTCAACATTGGGAGGCGGGCAGATTTGAGGCTTATTTTGAAGGGAGGGAGATGAGGCTCATATTACGGCAAATGAATCTGATTTCTGAGGTGAACTTGTTGAATATTATATGGCGATGTAGATGAAGTGGCAGTCGGACACAAAGCATCACATTTCTCCCCCCAAAAAACACATTTCAAATCGTGTTACTGACCTTCGCTTATTCCACATACCGAATTATCTGACATATCATTGCGGGTAAAAAGTACGACTAATCGGCAAGAAGAACTGCAAGTTGTGGTCTTAGTCTGTTTTTGATACTCTGGACTCTATCGCCTAGCACGCCCGTCTACAGCATGACTCATACGTCTATCATTCAATGCAGGGACGTATCCAGGTTTTCTTTTCGGAAGGAGCCCAACACGAATCCTCGTAAACACGTAATTCTAATGTTTCAAAATTGCCGATAATATAATAATAATAATAATAATAATAATAATAATAATAATAATAATAATAATAATAATAATAATAATAATAATAATAATAATAATAATAATAATAACGCAACAGTTCTGTATTTCTCTTAAACTTTTTCTTACTTTTCATTTACGAACCGGTTTACTTTAACCAAACAGCATTGTGGTACAAACGAAATGAAAAATATTTTTGAGACACATGCAAGGAAAACTGTCTGCTACGTATATCACATAAAAATAGCAAATGGCAATGAGTGTATCTTTCTAATACATTAACGTTATAAACAGAACGGAATCGAAATTGCAATCCCATTTAACAGTGTTCTTTAATTCCACCTAGTATCAATGGCATTACGTTATGTTCTTAGAATTATAACAACAACGTATTGCCCACAGTTTGGACACTGCCACAAAGTATTCTGATATAAAAGAACCTCATAAGGGAAAAAGGTTTATTAAAAGGTGCTTGAGTTTTGGAAGGGGACAGCTTAGAGGACCTCACGCTCGATACATCCCTGATTCAATGCATTATATTTATTTCTTACAAAACATGATTATTAGTTATGTAAGAGGTAAAATTATATCATAGTTTGACTTTTAATAGGTTTTTCCTTAACACATCCATAAATTACGGCGTTTTGCTTGCCTGTTTTATGTCAGATGAGCGAAACTCTACTGTATTTCCAAAGATAGCATATACACAGGGGCTAAAAGTCTGCACGGACCGGAATTTTTAGCCCGGACACAGCCCGGCCTTTTAAATCTTTCAGCATTAGGGGATTAAGGTCGGATCCAATGGAGCCCAGGCTTCGGGACCCCAAGCTTAGTATTAAAATCCCTCTCTTTAATACTAAAATATAGCAATCAACTTATTATATTATAGGCTTCAGGCCTAAATTTCTTTCGGCTCGTTATTCTCGTGGTATCGCTAGATATAAGTATTTCCGTCAGCAGTGTTTAACTGTTAATAATGAATATAATTACTTAACTGTTAATAAGGGATGTTAACTAAACTAATTAATGTAAACTTGGAGCAGATTAAAATATTACAGCATAGTTCTCGGTGGTTCGATATGCCTATGAGCTAGTGGAAGGCAATAAAGTAAATTTAGATGCTGGAACTATTCGTAACATAGTGCCCCTTAAAATAATCGGCTCTAGGTCCCCTAAAGCCTTAATCCGCCCCTGTCTATAAGCAATATTTCACGAAAAATTGGTATTTTTTAACAAATGTGTTCGTCATTGTTTTCATAAAGTAGTCCATTTCTCCTTTAAATAATTTCAGAGGCCGCGGTGTTTCAATGGTAGAGAGTTCACCTATGGTGCATGGAGTCCTTGGTTCGATCCCTGCTCGCGCCAAGTAAAACTTGTGCTGGACAAACATCGGGTGCGTGGGTTTCCTTGGGGTTCTTCCGTTTTCTCCCACTTTCTTCATTCGACCATTTCATTCATTTCTCATCATCACTGTTTCTTTTAACCTAGCCAGCAACACGTGGGACGTAAAACTTAAATATTTCATTTCAAATAATAATTTCAATCAAAAAACAATTGCAGGACGTATGTAATTTCGAATGTAATAAACTACTATATAAAATTCTGAGTGTATTATTTTTTAATGAGATTCCCGCGAACCTTATTTCTAAGTCGAAGGGTAAAAAGACTAAATTCACTCTCTTATTATTATAGAACCATTTCAATTGAAGCAGTTGGAATAGTTGGGATAAATTAAAAGGCCATGCCCTATATTCCAGTGTGACACAATCGGTATAACGCGGCACACTGGTGTGTGCAGCAAAGTGAACAGTGTGACGCAAACTTGTTCCTATTATTTGCAAGAATATTTGTCGAGTTTCTTATATTTATTATTATTATTATTATCAACTATTCTTCCATGGATCAGTTGTCTGTATAAAGTTAAGCAACCACAAGTGTCACATTGGGGGAATGAGTATAGTTATTCACTTTAATAGTAACAGAAAAGTCTATTTGCTTGTATATTCTACCGGGAATAACGGCATCCGTCTAGAAAGTCAGGAATAACAACAAAGGGATCCGATGTTTTAACTACACACCGCCCAAAGTCGTGAGTGCCACAAGTTCTCTTCTACGCCTTGGCACAATAAGGGCTGTTGCGTTCAGGGAGAGAAGGAAACAACTTAATTCCATTGGAGTTATATGCTTTAATATATGCTTTATGTTTATAAATTATGTAAGTGATCGTTTCGTTTTCTGTTTATTATTATTATTATTATTATTATTATTATTATTATTATTATTATTATTATTATTATTATTATTTCTTATTATTATACACTTCTTAACACGTTGATTGCCATGTGTATGGTATTCCGTACACACGGCTCCCCCATGCAGCGCAGCTTGATAATTTTCCAAACACAAACAATATATTCCAAGTTTCTTGTGTTCTTTCTAAAGTTTGTTGTATGTAATTAGATACATATGGCGTAGAAATCAAAATTATTGTCCACGCCACGTATATGCAAAACTACACACAAAGAAATTAATGAACAAAGACATTCAGTTTGAGTTTAACATCTCGTTTAGCAACGAAGCTATATAAGACGTCGACCTACTGATTAACGTGGACTCCGAACCACATGAGCTCTCGTCGAGTCTCTCACGCAAAAAGCGCGTACGCTAACCGCTTAGCCACAAAGGAGCTCATGAACAAAGACACTTATGGGCTAAAACAAAGGCGAAAACGAAGATATGTGATGTGATTTTGAGTTTGTCGTCCCTTTCAGCAGCGAGGCTATATGAGACGTGGACCTACTGATTAAAGTGGAATCCAAACCACATGAGCTCCCGCCGGGCGGAAACAAAGAATTACTGGTGGATTGCTGTCCGTGATGCACAGGTGATAACGGTCAACAGTTTTAAATTTAAACAAATATAGTTTTAATTAAGCACAAATTTAACTTACAGTATACATTGGGGAAGGCACAGTAGTTCGCAAGGATCGTTTTCTTTACAATATCAAACTCCACCAAATACCCTGCAAACCTGTCAGCAAGCCCCTATCAATATCAAACTGCTATTGTGTTGCAATGTTCATTTCAATGTTAACCTATGTAGGCCTACGGACTTCAATACTCGCCCTCAAACGAAGGTGCAGACTATCCATGATTTGCAGTATCAAACTCTGTCTCACCCTCTCTATTCTTTTAACATGTCTTCCAGAAATTACATTTTTTGGTATCTCAATCACTTCTTCGTAGGATAGGTTTATCTAGAGGCCACTCATTAACCTGGCATTGTATTTTTCACTTTTTTACCTTTGGAATTGACAATCATCTGTTTGGACATTTCAGTTGCATCTACCTAATGTTAACAACATTTCTTCGATAATTTCGTAACATTGTATTATTTCTTTGTATTATTGATTAACTTGGTCAGGCTTATTTAGACTCTTTTTTCTTTGCACCGACGTGTCACATCTCTTGGACAAAAATACACTAGCTCTCACTGGAAACCAAATCCAGAACCAATGCACTTGAACCATTTGACCACTACAAGGCACATTTAAAAAGAAGTTTCGATTTTGTTCGGAAATTGCTATTAGGGAACATTTAAAAATATATTTAAGAAAGGGTACGGAGCAAACGCACTGTACTTTCTCGCTCGAATTTCTTACACTGACTGATGTTAGGCTGCAGCTATTATTGAAACATTTATTTGGGAAATTGCTAATAATATAATGTGTTTTGGAAAACTGTGTTAGAAGAAACTTTAGGCCTAAAAGTAAAATACCCATTGACCACATTTCCGTTAGAAATAACTTAAGCCATATATTAGAATTATTAAGGATATAATTGTATGTGAACTTTAAGCAAAAGCGTCTGAGTAATTTATGAGAAAATCATTAAAACATCACCCTAAGAATAAATTATTCTTTGTGGATCTTTTCAGGACAAACGAACTATGCTAGATTGTTAATGTTTTCATAAAACATTTATTTGTGAAATACGAACACAATCGTCTTAGTCGTTCTTGAGAAAATTACAGGGTAAAACTTACTGTGAAAAGTAATATATCACTTCTAGATTTTCAGGATGAGGGAATTATTAGCTAGGTTATTTATGTAACATTTATTTATGAAATATGAACAACAAACATCTCCTGAGTTGTTTTTGGGAAGATCATCGGGTAAAACGTACCCGCAAAGGTAAACTATTTTATCTGTAATTTTGAGGATAAACGATTTATGGCATATTGTAAATTAATTATAATCTGAACCAAGTATATCAAGTAATTTTTAAGCAAATCCTCAGGAAAAATTTCACTATCAAAGTAAACTATCTCTTTTCAATTTTCCTTTCCAAAACAAGCGAGTTATACCATATTGTAAGATTACTACAGAAAATATTTTTACTGAAATTACAACAAATTTGTCTCAGCTATTACTGAGAAAATTGTTAAAAAATCCAACCCTTGAGAAAACGTCTCTTTCTGTATGTTATCGGGATAAACAATTTATGCTGTATGTTAGTTTATTAACGAAACATTTCTTTACGAAATATGAACAAAATTGCCTGAGGCCTTAATGGTAAAATCATCGGGGGAAAGCTACTCCTTCTGAATGTTTACATGACGAACGAGTTGTCATATCGTTAGGTTATTAATGACAACTCGAAATATGATTAAGAAAATTTTGCAAAAAGAACGCATACCACATAATAAATTACTCATATGTACTTTTTCAGGAAAATGATTTGATACTACGGTGGAGAGTTGTTAATAAAGTATATATTTTTAAAAAATAAATAAAATCGTCACAGCTGTTTTTTTTAGAAAATTGAATTCTTTTAAATTTTCATTCATCACTAAACTGCCCTTACGTTTAGGTGTCGAAGGATATAAAATTCGAAACGATAGAATGTTATTTAAACGTTATGTCTAGAATTAGGTCCAGATACATTGAACAGTATGGCCTATAATTGATTGCATTTAAAAGCGTGACGAACCGACAGACGAACAGATAGGCAGACATCGAAAATTCATTTTTTCGATATGTAGGGACCATTTAACTTGAATTCATTGAAATCTCGTATTCGATTTTTATAACTATCACCACACTTTCTTGTTTCGTCGCTCGAATGTGAAAACGAATAAGCCTACACCGACACGTAAAGTGTTAATTTGTAATCCCCAAAATTTAATTTACGTTTAATTGCGTTGTTATGCTAGAAAAAACTTATGCCTGTTAGATCATTTTATGATCAGTTTTTCACGCTACTGTATAATTCGGAAGAACGGCATGATTATAGTTAATATCCATGGCATATTTTGGAAGCATTCGTGTTCCTCACAAATAGAGCCGTATAATTTAGTTTTGTTTAAAGAAAGCGTTCTTTATTCCTTACACAGACACACTCGAAGTGAATTGAAGTTTCTTCTGCTGTGCAAAAACGGAGAGGGGAGGAATAGGCATACCATACCATAAACTGAAAACAATAGCTATTACTAATAGTACACTAATTCTGAATAAATACGTTATTAGGGGAAACAAAAAGTTATTTCCTTATTATATTGTTTCGGTTCCTATTAACATAAAAAATATACACTGTCTATAATGTTTTGTAAAAAAAGTAAAATGGATGGTATGGGATGGGATTCGACCTGGTGTCAAAATAGTATAAGAACTACTAGCCCGTTACTCTGTCCACTTGACCACAGATACTGCATTTTGTTGTCAGTCTTTTTCCTAACAAATAAATGCTCATGGCTATAGAGCATGTCACTTCCAAATTTAAGAAAAAAATTTTCCTCCCTCGGTTTAAACCAATAAATGCAATATTTTACTCCACTTTCTAGTTCCTTGATTCAACTTCTGGATACTACGATACTACCAATCGTGTTATTCCCTCTGCAGTCGTGCTTTGCTACTGCAAACTTCTCTCGAAAGCATTATTGCCAGTATACACAAGACCGAGCATAATTTTGATTTTTGCTTATATTTTTATTATTTTATTATCTTTTTTTTGAAATATCTTCTTGGATGGATTGCTTTGTATTGTCTCCACTTACTAATAACTGAATTTTACCCATAAACGGAAGGAAAATGGAACAATAGAGAAAAATCGTGGGTTACAGTATACGCGCTTTTTTGGTGCACGAGGTTGCGTCTGTATTATACAAATGAAAAAGACATTGTTTAACGTAAAGGAAATGGTTGAACCGTTCCGTGTGAAGTTTTTAACATAGTTAACACCTACCTCAAACTGGGTTGTTGTTATGTCATATTTATTAAAGCGCGTATCCTAATAGAGGAGAGAGGGTTAAAAATACATAACAAATAGAGTACTTCGCGTTAGTGAGATGAAACTTAGTACCGTAAGACGGGGTTACTTTGCACAAGATTTAAGCCATTTTGAAGATAATCGCATGTAACTTACAAAAGTAATGATTTAGAACACCGCATTTTAAACATATAATAGCTATATATATAAGGAAAACATTAGTGCAAGTTCATTAGTAAACATTCAGTATAACTATAGTTATTGAAATATAAACTTTGGTGCAAAGTAACCTCATAGCTGGGGTTACTTTCCACAACATACAAAAATGTATGTTCGACGTATGAACACAACGTTTCTGTGCAATGTTTTCCCTTCAGTATTTATACATTTTACTTTCTACACAAAACTGCATGCAGTCTACAAATATTGATATTAGAATGATGCTACTGGTTTGAATTATCTATATTTGTAAAGAAAATTATGTATTTTCTGTTTCCGGCACAGGAACCGCATTCTAATAGTTTAGCATATGTCCCACAAAACTGCCAACTCAGGATCAAAAAAAATCCCCTTGAACTGATTTGCCTTGGTTGTTCCTTATGTCCAAGAATATAATCCCAACCGTAATTAGTGGGAGATTTACGGGATTTGGGACTTTCAGGCTGAAACCCACCCAAATTTCATGATTTCTTTTTTTAATCTAATGTTAGTCATTCCTATGCTTATAAGCTGAAGCCCCCCCCCCCCAAAAAATTCTAGTCATTTATAAAAAAATGAAGTATTTGTGATTGAAGCCTCTCTCAAAGTACTTTTCCGGATCCGCCACTGTTTACAATTTAGTTTCAACAAGTAATTCATTCCAGCATCTTACTAAATAGGAAATTTACCTAAATTTAGAATGCAGGAGGTTCCAGTAGTAATTATTTCCTATCTAAGCGGTATTTTGGACCAGTGCAAAGTAAACCCTAGTAGAGACTGAAACTGCCTTCTCCCAGTTTTACTTTTATGATTTTAAAAAGTTTCACATTTCAATTTTAACTATTGCATCGAAGTTCCATTATACACAGTAGTATTCTACGAAACTGTCTTAACTTTGACAGAAAATCTCGTACGTGATATCTTTCAAATTTTGACGCCCTTTACAGTGACTGCTTTCCATACCTCTACAACAATGAATCCTCTCGGTAATTAGAACTGATGTTAACCGCCAACATTATAGCCAAAATACAGTTAGATGTTCTATCTTACGGTACCAGTTGAAACTTCCTCTTTTCTGTTGATGATTTTGCCGACAAAGGACTGTGAAACTCTTTTCATATTTTGTGCAATGTAACCTCTGATGTGCAAAGTAACCCCGTCTTACGATATATAAAATCCTTATTAAAAACGAGTACGCACGTATCCAAGCATTTTGATAAATTTCGGTATGAAGTGAGGAAGAGGGTCAATTTCTATAACTTTTGTTCATTTAAAAATGATGACAACGAGCTTGTATGTCTTGTGTTCACATTAAAACGGATGATCTGCTTGAAATTATTTGTTTTTTACTATACTGTATGTAGCGTTTTGCTCCAGTAGAATTTTTATATTGTTACATTCATTAACATGTGTGCTGTAAGAGGAAGGTGAAACTAGGTAAATGAATATATTGGTTTAAAATGTGAGCTCATCTTCCATCGTCTTCCAATATCAGCTTTGAAGGGGAGAGGAGACAAGTTCCAAATACGTGGTGAATACGTCAAAGTGTTACCGCGATTGTCTGTCTGATCGAATAACATGAGTTGTTCTTAAATATTTGATTCACAAGTTTGTTTCTTCTCCACACCAAACTACAGGCCTAATTCTCATGCTCCGCATTTGTTTCAAAGCAGTCGTTATTACCTGATCAAAGACTTCTGTCCGGCACTATACAGAAAATGTACCCTCAATAAAGGAGAATTTTAAAAAAATGCTAGAACATGTGCTGCTTCTTTACAAAGAATTAATATACTGAATTCCAGCTCTCCAAGTTGAACGGCTTGTGAGATACCGAATTTTTCGCAAAAATTCGGACCCCCTTAGAATATGTAATATAATGAAACCAATACGCGTACGATAACTTCCCAGTTGGGATTGGGGCCTAACTATATACCAAAAATCATTTCATTTAACTTTGCAATTTGGATGTGATGATCACGCACACATAGTTACATTCAATTTTTTTATATAATAATTCATATATTACACATGATTCAGACATTTTTTCCCGGTAGTTAGCTCCTCTAAAAAGTCACAGGCTGAGTCTTAAAGCTAACTAATAAGTTCTATTGCTATTATTAGAATTGCAAATATCAATATCTAAAATTGCCTGAAGTTCTTTTTTCAATAGAAACAAATGAAAAAAGAAGAAAAATAATGCCTTTGAAAGTAAAACGTAGACAAATTCACCAGTGTTCTGAAGCTGTCTACAATCCACTGAGCAGAATGAATCGGTGGGTCGTAATGCGTTAAGTGAGAGTTGATCGGTGGATCAGAGTGGGTGGTGGATCGCAGTGGGTCACGTTCTGTTTACCCATGACCCACTGACCCGATCCATCTCTGGACTGCACATACGGATAAAGCAATCATATATATGTGTTTCAACCTTCATGATTCTACTTAACCTCCACTAATTTAAGATAATTTACAAAAAATGCAAAAAACCAATTATTAATACATATATAAAAATATAAAAGTGTATTTTATAAGAAAAAATAATCAGTGTACTTGAGAATCGAACCCGCGCTGTCCACTCAAGAGGCAGATACCTTACCGACTTATCTATGTCACAACTTGTAACTCCTAGTTTTGAAGCTTTATTTATATTGCGTGTGTTACGTAACAACGCTACGAGATGTCATTACTGTTGCGACCACCTCCTTCAAGACCCGTTTCGCAAATTTACGAAATAACTGATTTAATCCTTAATCAATCCGATAATATATATATATATATATATATATATATATATATATATATATATATATATATATATATATATATATATATACATATATATATATATATATATACAAGATGCATGGGTGTGTGTGTTGGTGCAACCAAGAGATTAATTCATAATAGATTAATTTATTCTTGATTTTTTAATCTACAGAACAAATGCTTTTAATGAAAACATGGGGCCTGTTGCCGTTCAAACTTCAAACTTCAAGTGTAAGTGGAGTAACTCACCGACAATGGCTGATTTAACACGTTTGATAACAGCGCGTGTAATGGTTGATTTATAAACGAAATTAGTAGAGCCTGTGTAGATAAGTGGGTACCGTGAGTGACTGTTGTTCTAAGGATTCTGTGTTCGAGCTTCAGCCTAGACATAGTTACATTTTTTTTTCAAGAAATTAAACACTATAAATGATGTTCGCGTTTTATACTGAAAGAGATTTATCCTATGAAGGGAGAAAAACCAAGACAATACAGGGGGCAGGGGGGGGGCAGACGGAGACTGTTTATCCTTAAGTGTTAAAATTTAATTTATTCCCATGTCTTTTGCTCTTTCCCTCTTTCCTTCTTTTCTCATTTTGTTTAGCTTTCCATACTTTTTCGGTCTCTGCATGATGCGTATTATTCATTTCCTTTGCGTTAATTCCTATTTCTTTGAACTTAACGTGAATGGAATTTCTGCAGATTTATCTCGTGGTTGTTTTTCTAAGTGATGCTCTCAGATAGTAATACTAATTCCTCCAAGTGGAAGACTTTCCTGGC
This sequence comes from Thermobia domestica, assembly GCF_964235325.1. Taxonomy (NCBI): domain Eukaryota; kingdom Metazoa; phylum Arthropoda; class Insecta; order Zygentoma; family Lepismatidae; genus Thermobia; species Thermobia domestica. The sequence continues at coordinate 152,464,200 of NC_137464.1, forward strand.
ATGTTATATTTTCGGGCATGTATTTGTTGTCATGTTGGTTGTCCAACTATCAGACACACAGTGAAACTTTGGTGCTACTGGAAAAACTATCATTTCTTATATATCCAACTTCCACTTTCTAATGTTCGTGGCTGTACATATAACAACGCGGATTTTTATTCTGAGCTAAACTGAACAATTAAAAAACCGATAGGACACGAAGCCTTAATTGCAAATTTATCAGATTAATGTATTGACTTCTTCAGGAGAAAAATAGTTTTCTTTTGATCTTTCTTGACTGAAGACCGAAGCTTGTTTTTTACTGATGCATACATGTTACTAGTTACACAGACAATTTTCGGTTTATTTAGAATGATATTGTTCTACATCTCTTTTTCAGCCTCCAAGCTTACAGAATAGATCCTCGGTTCATTAAACTACCACACTTCCCACGCCATCGATGGGAACGGAATGTAGTGTTTGGATCCATGGAAATGTTAGGTAACGAAATCTTAAAATTGTAAGTTGTGAAGTTCTTAAGTATAAGGATCTCACTTCGTCAATACATTCAAATGCCTATAGTCTGTATACATTAAGAGAAGTTACTTTGACAGAAGCTTATGGTATTGTTTAGGTAAATTCAATTATCGATAGGGTTAATTGCACAGGTCTAGAATAGATATATTTGACACCTCCCTTACGTGCCGCTGCTTTTTCTAATCTCTTCGAAATCTTTGTCATCCTCGTTGCTCTTCTATAATCTAAAAACCTGGCGTATGCTACTTGTAAAGTAAATAAATAATTATTATAGTATTCGCTACATCTTGTACTTATTGTTACATGTATATATATATATATATATATATATATATATATATATATATATATATATATATATATATATGAACAAAAACACCAGAGGTGAAAAAAGTGCAGCCAAGTTCGTCAGCCTCAAAAAGTGTTGAGATGAAGATGGATGAGCCAAGTTCCTTGGCCACTACATCCGAAACGAACACTGAAACTTGGCGCGAGATGTTTAACACATTTGAATACATTAAGATGTCTGTTCCTAGTTTCACGACCGGGACATTTCAGCCCTAAGGCTGGTGGTGACCCGCAAATCCATCACGCTCAAAACACCATCCCTAAGGCATTTACCTTGACACTTCGTGGAGGAATAGAAGTTTTCCTTATCTGGGTTTCGAACCACCAATCTTACTGCAGTGTACTGTATATATGCCTTAGCGCCTTAACGAAGTTGATATTCCTAAGGTTGGTAGTGGTTCCAAACCTACCACGCCCACCACCACTATCCCTAAGGTTCCTTAACATCATTTTCCTTGACACCTCGCGTCAAGTTTCAGTGTTCGTTTCAGATGTAGTGGCCAAGAACTTGGCTCATCCATCCTCATCTCAACACTATTTGAGGCTGACGAACTTGGCTGCACTTTTTGCACCTCTGGTGTTTTTTTTTTTTCACATTTCACTTCGTTTTGTAGTTCACCATATCGTATATTGGATTCTCAATTGTGGCATATTGTTGGATTAAAATTAGAATTGTACATTTTTAAGGGAGTCATAATGTGTCACATGCAACATTAGTTCCCAAGCGCTCTCCCACCGGGAATCGAACCCAGGACCCTGTACAAGAAAGGCGCACATGCTAGCCACTAAAACAGTAGGGAGGATTTATTCTATTAAATATCTGTCAGAGGGAGATGTCCAAACGAGATTCTAATTCATTTACCCGAACTACAAAATCAGGATCGCTAACATCTCATTTTTCATTACCTAAATGCGAAGAGTATCAACAGGGCCAAAAACCCTTGATGCTGAATCCTCGCTGTTACATCACTAGACATGGCTGGTGTTTCAATATACTTAATTGTTCTCTACATTTCCACATTGCAAAGTTACGGAGTTCATTACATGACGCGCATGTTGCGCAGTTTTATACTACCTCGGGTATTCCTTCCAATGATATACACCTTTCAAATAGCTTGTAATCTTAATTATATTTGCCACCAACATGTCCTAAGTGTACATAAAACTACATGAACTGGCATAAATTAAAGAGGTACTTCCAGTTGACGTGGAAAGTTCAAATGATGAGGGGGGATGAAGAATTTCCCCACGTTATTTGGGTCTTTTTTGGACCTATAATCTCATGTTTTAGGAACTTGGAATTGAAATAAAAACTTGAAATTCGGTATGCTTCTACGTTTTCGTTACTATTACCTAAGTGATCAGTAACAATAAACAATTCCAACTTTAGAGTGGTTTTATGGGGAACAAAAACCTTTTCCATGTTATTTATATTGGACGTCTTCTACACCCCAAAATGTTTAGGCAATTCTGACAGGATTAGAATGATGAAATTTGGCACGTTTGTAGCTTCCCGGGACTAACCTACAGGAAAATTGCTAAAAGTGAATATTTTAATTTTTAAGGAGTCTAAAGGGAGATGAAGAAATCCTCATGTTATTTAAGTAGGCGTTATTTTGGGATACAATCTTATGTTCTAGATAGTTGATATAACTAACAAACTAAAAACTAACTCTATGGCCTATGGAACCCGGAGGTTCAATGCCACGTTCACAAAAGCTCTCCACTCAATTCTATCCTTAGCTAACTGCATCCAGTTTCTACTCTGTATTCCAATCTCTGCCAGATCCATCTTAATATTGTCCTCCCATCTGCGCCTAGGTCTTCCTAATGGTCGTTTTCCGATGGGTCTTCCAGTCAAGATTTTGAAAGTGTTTCTACTTTCTTCCATTCTAGCTACATGACCTGCCCACCTAAGCCTCCTAGACTTGACGATCCTAACAATGTCGGGTAAACCGTATAAATTATGTAATTTCTCGTTATGAAGTTTCCGCCATTCCCCATTCCCGTTCGTCTTGGGTCCAAATATTCTTCTCAGGATAATTTTCTCAAATACTTTCAGTCTATGTTCTTCCCTCATAGTAAGCGACCATGTTTTGCAACCATACAGAACAACAGGCATGATTATCGTTTTATATATTTTAAGCTTCAAATTCTTCGACGGAATTCGCGACGACAAAAGATTTTGAACCGAATAGTAACACGAATTCCCTGTTTTTAGTCGACATTTAATTTCTTCGTGAATATGATTTTCGTCTGTTAATATTGACCCTAAATATTTGAAAGTTTTCACTTTATCAAAAGTATTATTTAATATTTTAACGCCTCCACAATTTGACGTATTACGGTCCCGATGCACTTCCATGTATTTAGTTTTCTCTGCACTTACTTCTAAACCCATATCCCTGCAAGCGTTTAATAAGATCTCTGTATTTCTTTCTATTGTTCTCCTATAATCCCTTATTAAATTTACATCTTCAGCATATGCCATAACCTGGTGAATACCGTTCAACTCTAAGCCCTGGTTCCTATCTTTGATTTTCCTTATAGCGTATTCCAACACAAAGTTAAATAATAAAGACGACAACGCACCTCCTTGTTTCAGGCCATTTTCGACGTGAAAGCTCGTGGACAAAAATTTTCCTACCCGGTCTTTACTTTGGAATTCATTTAAACATATCTTAATTAATCTAATTAGTTCTCTCGGTATTCCAAGGTCTGTAAGAACGTTGTATAATGTTTCTCTCCTAACAGAGTCGTACGCCTTTCTAAAATCAATAAATACTTGATGTATCGGGGTATTGTATTCCCACTTTTCTTCGAGTATTTGGCGGATGGTAAATATCTTCCAGGTCAAACTTCTGTCTCAGTCAGCTGGTGTATATAACAGTAGTTCAGAATATATTTATACTCGAAGTCACTGTAGGTCAGCAGACAGCCCCCCGTACATCTTTCATAAACTTTGTTGACGATATTGCAAAACATTTACCCAATTACCAGCATTCCATAATAATGGATGATACAAATTGGGATCTTTTAACAACGAAAGACGAAGTCTTGCAATATCGGGATACGATCTCGGGCCTTAACCCTGCTATCTGTCCTCTTGGTCCAACCCATCACATAAGGAACTCACAAGTAAACCTTACGTTTGGGTGAATCGAGTTGCTGACTGAGACACATATGAGAAAGTAGTACTAAATGTGGTCAGTATTTCAGTGAAGTTGTAGGTGCGAAGCTCCAGGGGTTTAGGAGATACAGCTACCAGAACATCACATGGAAGTACAGAATAGTCTTCATACAGTTGGAGGTAAAAGCTCTGTAAGACCTTTTGTAACGACAAAAGGTGAATAACAAATATATGGGTACATATTAGGACTAGGGGGAAGTCATATAGTAAGGGTATATCTGACGGTGGCCATCTTGAAATCCGCCATTTTGAATTAAGGTTAAGTTTTTAAAATAGGAATAGGGTCATGTGATACATGACTTAAGGCGCAAATTTAATCAGAAGAACAATGGTGACGTTAATTTTGATTTTCGCGCAATTGGTAAAAAGTTACAGGGAAATTAAATATTGTTGCAGCATATGTATTAGTCCTTTACCCCACCTTGTAAATTTTGTGTTAATGATAATAATTAAATAAAAAGCAGGTGGATAAATATTAGGTCTATGGTAAGAGTTGCTTTCATGGCGGCCATGTTCAAATCCGCCATTTTGAATCAGACAAAAGTTTTAAACAAAACGCATAACAGTGACACCTTATTAATAGAAAATTTTACCATAAATCCAACGGTATAACGATTTTTGCTTTATCATTAACCAGCATTCTCGCCCGAAGTCATCTATTGCATTACTCTATTCCCATTTAATTTTGTGCTGGTTAATGATAAAGCAAAAATGGTTATACCGTTGGATTTATGGTAAAATTTTCTATTAATAAGGTGTCACTGTTATGCGTTTTGTTTAAAACTTTTGTCTGATTCAAAATGGCGGATTTCAAGATGACCGCCGTCAGGTATACCCATACTATATGACTTCCCCCTAGTCCTAATATGTATCCATATATTTGTTATTCAACTTTTGTCGTTACAAGAGGTCTTACAGGGCTTTTAACTCCAACTGTATGAAGACTATTATGTACTTCCAGGTGATGTTCTGGTAGCTGTATCTCCTAAACCCCTGGAGCTTCGCACCTACAACTTCATTGAAATACTGACCACATTTAGTACTACTTTCTCATATGTGTCTCAGTCAGCAACTCGATTCACCCAAACGTAAGGTTTACTTGTCAGAATCATGGATAGATGTGATACTGGTATCCAAGGAAGAACATGTAATTAGCCACGGTCAGACCCACACACCCGGCATCTCGTACCATGATATGTTATATATATCCTACAAACTCCGAGTTCCGCAATATAAAACTAAATTCACATCATACAGAGACTTTAGGTACATGAATGAAGTAGACCTGAAGATCGACGCTTCCTGCTTGCCGTGGCATTCAATAAACTGCCTCCCTACAGTTGACGAGTACTCTAAATTCTTTAATAATAAATTTGTATGATAGACACGCCCCTGTAGTTAAGAAACGCGTTTCGCGACCTCCATCACCATGGTTAACCAATGAATTACGTTCGTTAATGGCGCGGAGAGATAAAGTTTATAGATCATACAGGAGACATGTTAAAAATAGTGATCCTTCCAGTGATAGCACAATAAATCCCAATACAAAATTCGAAAACTATAGAATATTAAGAAACCGTTGCACTCAAGAAGTAAGGAAGTCAAAACGGCGCTTTGCCTATGAAATACTTGAATTCGAAAATAATGGAGTTTGGAAACGGCTAAAAGTATTAGGTGTTGGGAGAAACATGCCAAGAACGCAGTTATCTATACGCCAGATGAATTGAACATTTTTTTCTGTAAAAGCCGTATGATACCAGCCTCCATGAAACTGCAAACAATGAATAATATTGTAGCTTCGGAAATTAACTCTCTGTTCTCGTTTTCTCGCGTACAGCCTGCACATGTATTAAAAGCAATCCAAAGAATTAAATCTCTTTACTGGTACAGATGATATTTCAATAACCATGATAAGGAAAATCCTACCGCATGTACTTAATCCTATCACTGACATATTTAATTACTCTCTTTCCACAGGTACTTTTCCCACAGTATGGAAACTCGCTAAGGTCCGCCCACTTCCAAAAAAGAACAACGCTGACAATATCGCAGACTATCGTCCTATCAGTGTTCTTCCCGTGCTTTCAAAAGTTTTTGAATATATTGTAAATGATCAAATTCGGGAATACTTAACAACAAATAATTTATTGGATACATTTCAATCTGATTTTCGAAGTAATCGTAGCACATGCACTGCACTTGTAAACGTTACGGAGGATATAAGATGGGCTATTGATAACAGAAAACTAACGCTCCTGATTCTACTTGACTATATTAAAGCATTCCAAACGATTAATTTTGACATATTACTTCAGAAATTATCGTTATTGTTTAATTTTTCTGAACCAGTGGTTAAATGGTTTCATTCTTACCTTCACGAACGTAAACAAAGAGTAGTCATCAATCAGGATCATATATCGACATAGCATTGTATCAACAGTAGAGTGCCGCAGGGTGGTGTACTAGGTCCCCTTCTCTTTGTCCTTTACGTTAATGATCTCCCTAAAATTCTCACCTATTGTAAATACCATATTTACGCTGATGATTTTCAGTTATATACTTCTTTTCCCCAACAAGATATTAATAATGCGACTGAGAAAATAAATTCTGAGTTCAACAAAATCAGCGACTGGTCTACGGCTCATGGGTTAAAATTAAATGCAACTAAATCGCAGTGCATCTTAATTGGCTCCCCAAGAATTCTCTCTTCTATTAATATCTATCAGCTCCCAAATATAAAATTGTCCAATACTGCTATTCCATTCTCCACAACTGTCAACAATTTGGGAGTCATACTAAATCAAAATCTCTCCTGGTCAGATCAAATAAATGGAGTTTGTAAGAGAGCATTTGGTGCCCTGCATACGTTAAATAGGCTAAGAAATTTCTTACCAATATCTCTGAAGATCAAACTTGTCAAGGTACTGGTGTTTCCACATCTTGACTATTGTGACTCAGTCTATTCTGATCTAACAGAAAACCAATCAAAGCGCTTGCAAAGAGTGCAAAATGCCTGCACTCGATTTATTTTCAATATAACTTACAGAGAACATCTCACATCCTTTTATAAAAAAAACTGTCATGGCTGTCGTTAGTTGAAAGAAGAAATTTACATAATCTTACCCTATTGTACAAAATACTTACTACGTCAGAAACATCGCATCTAGCCCGTAGATTTTTATATTTATCAGACTTTCATACTAGAAGCACAAGATTACAAGATAATTTCTTGCTCTTCATACCCACTCACAATTCTGATTCATACTCAAAATCCTTCACAGTAAGTACTACACGCCTCTGGAACAGTCTACCTCAATTAATACACAATGTTTCCACAGTTGCCAAATTTAAAAAATCTGTAAATTCCCTTCTCTTAAGTAAAGATAAGGATACTGGTAGCACATGAGACATCTTCGTTTTACCAGATTATTAATAACCCACATATGAACACACAACCAATAGGTAACCTATGTTAATTTGTACTGCTTATATATTCATAGTTCTGGTACCGCTACATGATATATGCATTTTAAGTTTCTCCATGTTATTTTGTTTCCTATATTGTATATTATTTTCAATTTTTGCTTTTGAAGTGTTTAACTATTTTTTTTACTTAAGTAGTATATTCTTTTTTTATGTGGTTCAATACTTTTCTTTTGTAATTGTTAATATTTTCTATGTACTGGTGCTTTTTTTTTAATGTATGCACGTGGTTAAGTGCTCGGAGAAGGCTGCAGAGCCTTAACTTCGCCACGTAAAAGAAGTCATAAATAAATAAATAAATAAATAAATAAATAAATAAATATTTGGTCGATAGTTGATCAATTTAGTCTAAATCCGCATTGATAATCTCTAATAGTTTCATCTGCGTATGAGGTCAATCTTGTTAATAGAATATTTGAAAGGATTTTATAGGATGTTGACAGAAGAGAAATGCCTCGATAATTATTACAGTCAGTTTTGTCGCCTTTCTTGTGAATTGGAACAATGATTGATTCTTTCCACTCTTGTGGCAATTCTTCCTTGTTCCAGATAAGGAGAATGAGTTTGTGTATCTTGTTCCACAATTTTTCGCCTCCAGCTAAAATTAATTCAGCCGGTATTTCATCTACACCCGGAAATTTGTGTTTCTTTAATTTCTTTATAGCGGTTTCTACTTCTATTCGATTGGGTTCTGGAATATACGGTTCTGCGATGTGTATTTCCTTTTCTCCACGCATATTAGCTTTTGGTTGCGTGTTCAGCAAATCGTCAAAGAAATCTTTCCATCTATTTAAGAGGCTATCCGTATCAGTGAGAAAAGATAGTTGATATAGGAAAATAAATTTAAAATTCGGTAGAATTGTGAGCTTAAGAGGTGTGAGGAAGCAGGCAGATTAAAGGCGGGCGCGTGGGGGACGAACACCCAGGTGGGCAAATTCAGGAAATATGAAGAGCAAAGGTACGAAATTAACTGTTGATGAAACGGCTGATGCGTAAGTGATTCGCATACTGTTCACAGATAGAGACACGAGGTATCAAGAACATTTTTACGTAATGACTGTGGTAACCATAATACAACTCGTGGTACCAATATATTTACGAAATCGGTTAAATTTTTGTTGCTAGTCTCACATAAACTCAAACAATTAAATTTCTCATTTCTTCGGAAACTTCATTAGTTCTATATATCCTCACCTCTACATTCTCTTACTTATCAAATTAATTTCAATATCTATTTAATACCAATGACCGCAATAAAGGAAAAATCTTCATCGAAAAAAGAAAAAAGATATTGGCTTTCCTTGTCTGGGTTTCCAACCAAGAAATTTACGGCAGTATGTAAGTGTCTTAGCCCACGTTTTTAAAAGTTAACTGATTCTCAGAATGTGCCTCATTAACTTGCTTAACTACTTATTACTAGCTTTCACTTATTTTACTCGCACACTGAGAATAATGTATGTGGCGTTCATAGGTTACATGTGTAAATCCTGTAGTTTTTGGACTTAACGTACACTAAACGTATAACTGAAAAGTATATTTTAAACATACGTTCCGTATATGTGTTCCGAATAAACGTACTTTCCACATGAAGGAAAGAACTGTATGTAGGCAGTCAGGTTCTCAGATACAGATGGCCGTTTGTAACTTATAGTTGACGTACGTAATGTATGGAAGACTATTAGTTGTCAGGAAGCAAGAAAGAGGCCAGTACGTATGTAGCATATGGATAACATATGTTAGGTATTGATTTCTGTAGTAAACATAAGGATCCCTCATATTTGTTCAATATACTGCTGTCCGGATAACGGATTTTTCTCAGTGACCTTAGCTCGTTTTTCTATTAACCTAGAACGACAGGGACACGAACACAGAAACATTGAGAAGAGTTAAAATTCCAAAGGTTCTTCCGCCGGGAATCGAACCTGGGACCCCATACTCCAAAAGCGCACGTGATAGCCAGCGAGGAGAGCACCAACTCGACCACTCGGATGATTGACATTATCACTATGCACATGACGTGTTGAATAATGGAATCGTTCCCGATTTCTGATTTAAGGACAGCTTCTTTGCCAATGAAAAGTTTTCCATAGCAAATTCCTCAAATTTCATTCTCAAGCCGTTATAGGGTACCTTCATGGAGAGTTTCGCATCTTCTTCTCATTAAGAAGTACCTAATGGCTATGGGCAATTTTCGCCCATAAAAATTCCCATAGTACATTACTTAAATTTGGAATCTTTTACTTAGACAAGTCATTACATAAAGTAGGTACTATTATGCAGAGTTTCAAATCTCTATCTCATTTGAAAGCACCTAATCAATGATGAGTGAGTAAATGAATCGATCTCTGAGTAAGGACAGTTTTTTGCCCATAGAAAATTCCTAGCACATTCCTTAAATTTCGGACATTTTTCATATTCAGGCCATTATAAGTTACCTTTGTGTAGATATTCACATCTTCATCTCATTGGGAATACCTAATGGCTACGGACAATTTTTCGCCTATAAGAAATTTCCCATAGCACATTCCTCACATTTCATAATTTTTCCATACTAAGGTCATTATAAGATACCTTCATGCAGAGTTTCACATCTTATCTCATTGGGAAGTATCAAATGAATGTGATGAGTGAGTGATTGAACCGATTTCTGCTTGGCTAAGAGTAGTTTTTATCCATGAAAAAAATTTCATAGCACATTCTTCACATTACGGACCTTTTTCACACTCAAGTCATTATAATGTACCTTTATGCAGATCTTCACGTCTCCATGTCATTGAGAAGCACATAGTTAATTTGATGAGTGAGAGGACGAACCTATTTATGTGTGGCTAAGGACAGGTTCTCGCCCATAAAAAGTCCCATAGCACATTCCTCACATTTCGGACTTTTTCTGTACTCGAGTCATTATGAGATGCCTCTATGCAAAGTTTCTCGTTTCCATCTCATTGGGAAGTACCTAATCAATTTGATGAGTGAGAGAATTAACCAATTTGTGCTTGGCTAAGAACAGTTTTTCGCCCATAAAAAAAGTTATCCTAATACATGCTACACATTTCGGAATTTTTCTCTGCTCAAATCACTATAGGGTACATTTATGCAAAGTTTCACGTCTTTATCTCATTCTCAAGTACCTAATCAATTTGATGACTGAGAGAATGAACCAATTTTGTGCTTGGCTAAGAACAGTTTTCCGCCCATAAAATATTCTCATAATACATGCTACACATTTCGGAATTTTTCTATGCTCAAATCACTATAGGGTACATTTATGCAAAGTTTCACGTCCTTATCTCATTCGGAAGTACCTAATCAATTTGATGACTGAGAGAATGAACCAATTTGTGCTTGGCTAAGGACAATTTTTCGCCCATAAAAACTCCCATAGCACATTCCTCACATTTCGGACCTTTCCCATACTCAAGTCATTATAAGGTACCTTTACGCAGAGTTTAACGTCTCTATCCCATTGGGAAGTATCTAATCAATTTGATGAGTTAGTGAGTGAAACGATTTCTTGCTTGGCTAAGGACAGTCTTTTTTCTATAAAAATGCCCATAGCACATTCCTCACAATGACTTTTTGCACATTCAAGTCATTATTGGGTACCTTTATGCAAAGTTTAAAGTCTCTATCCCACTGAAAAATACCTAATCAATTTGATGAGTGAGTCAGTGAGACGATATCTAACTTGGCTAAAGACAGTTTTTTGCCCATAAAAAATTTTCCATAGCACATTCCTCAGACTTCGGACTTTTTCCATACTCAAGTCGTTATAGAGTATCTTTCTCCAAAGTTTCACGTCTCTATCTCATTGTGAAGTACCTAATCAATTTCATGAGTGAGTCCATGAAACGATTTCTTGCTTGGCTAAGGACAGTTTCTTGCCTATAAAAAATTTTTCATAGCACATACCTCACATTTCAGACTTTTTTCATACTCAAGTTGTTATAGGGTACTTTTATGCAAAGTTTCACGTCTCTATCCGACTGAAAAATTCCTAATCAATTTGATGAGTGAGTCAGTGGGATGATTTCTAGCTTGGTTAAGGACAGTTTTTTGCCCATAAAAATTTCTCATAGCATATTCCTCAGACTTCGGACTTTTTCCATACCCAAGTCATTATACAGTACCTTTGTGCAAAGTTTCACGTCTCTATCTCATTGGGAAGTACCTAATCAATTTGATGAGTGAGTCAATGAAACGATTTCTTGCTTGGTTGAGGACAGCTTTTTGCCCATAAAAAAAAATCCCATAGCATATTTCTCAGATTTCGGACTATTTCTATACTCAAGTCATTATTGAGTACTTTTATGCAAAGTTTCACGTCTGTATCTCATTGGGACGTACCTTATCAATTTGATGAGTGAGTGAGTGAAACAATTTCTTACTTAGCTAAGGACAATTTTTTGCCCATAAAAAATTCCTATAGTACATTCAGCAGATTTCGGACTATTTCTATACTCAGGTCATTATAAGGGACATTTGTGCAAACTTTCACGTCTCTGTTTCATTGGGAAGTACCTAATCAATTTGATGAGTGAGTCAGTGAGCCTGAAAACTATATATTTTAGGGGTCCAGTACTCGAATATGGTTGAAAGTAGGAATATGAGATTTGTTATATGAGTACATTACTCGGATATCTCCATAAATTCTAAATTTCATGTTTCTACCCTTAACAGAATCGTTTTTATAGAGCCTCGAAATCGGCGATTTTACCCAAAACTCTTGTTCGTGTATGATATGCTTACGGCAGTGCAGGTCAGTTTTCATTTTCTTCGCGGAAGTTGGCAACTGCCGTGCATGTTGATATATGGCCGGATTCAGGGGGTGCAAAGGTGCACGTGCACCCTCCTTCGTAAATATACACTACCTAAAGTGAGAAGATACCAGTCAAAATAGGAACACTTTCAGAAATTTTCTGTTGTCGTGTTTCAGTGTGAGCTTAAAAAACAAAGAGAAGTTTTGCAAAATCAATAATTTAAGTCAATTTTTTAAAAGTTGAAAGAAAAGGATCCACCGACAGCAGACACTTAGCATTTCCAGGGCGATTCCTCACTCAGACCACATATCCCTAAAGGCATTTAAAAGAATTCAAATGTACTGTAAGTTATTGGTGCACCCACCCCCTCAGAAAGTCTAGATCCGACCCTATATGTATATACTGCAAAAATACAGAAACTACTTTTAGACACAGTAGGACGATTTCTAGCACATTACACTCTTTGAACTCCTCTAGTTGACACATATTTACCTCTTGTAGATACTGTGTTGTTCAGGTATGTCCCAGATGTATGTACAAAATGTGTAAAATGTGTCATTCTTTTATTTTCGAACTGTTTGTAGAGAGAAAAAAAAAATATGTTATACTAGCATGGGCGGCGATTAGGGGGGCAAGAGAGGCAGTTGCCCCCCCACACTTTTTTGAAGTGACCACGTAACTCTTTTAAATTATATCATCTATTTTTCGGTGATAGACTAGAATCTTCATTATTCGATTTAAAAAAAGTACCAAGAAAGCTTTTAACTTCTGTTTTTTACTCAAGCCTGGAAGGAATGTGGAACACGTTACATATGTTTTCACGCCTTTCTGCGTCGAGACGTAGTGTGATGACGTCATACTAAAAATATTTTTTGTTATGACTTTTTTATTATTTTTGCAGGGCTTACTTTTGCACCTAGAAGATTGAAATAATTTTGCACACACATTCAGTGCATCCCTTAATATTTTCCAGATTCTTTTCAGATTTGTGCGATAAAATAGGGAGGTCCAGAGGGGCAAAAAGGTAAAAAAAAAAAAAAAAAATGGATATCTTTTTAACAAAGATAGCTTTTTCGCGATTTTCCCTCCTCAGATACATGATGAAGATATGTGAATGGTACCGTTTGAAAGGGTGTTCTGTTCTAAAATGAATGATGTACGAACCATGATCCTAGTATAAATAGGGATGTCTCAGGGAATTTTTACCAGAGATCCCTTTTTATACGGGAATCTGGAGTATTGTAGAGATATTTTTTGTCGGGCTTACTTTTGCACCTAGAAGATTGAAATTTTGCACACATATTTAGCACACCCCTTAGTATTTTTCAGATCTCTGCGTTAAAAGAGGGAAGTACAGAGGGGCAAGAAAGTACAAAGAAGGAATATTTTTTAAACAAATGATCCATTTTTTCATGATTTTCCCAACTCAAGTACATGATAGAGACATGTGAGTGGAACCGTTTTAAAGTATGTTCTATTCTGAAGGGAATGATGTACGAACAATGATCATAGGATAAATAGGGATGTCTCAGGAAAATTTTATATTACATCCAGGTCATCTGGTGCATTGTCGGAATGTTCTTAGCTCATTGGTAAACATTTTCCCGCATATAGTTTTCAAGATAGAAGTTTGAAATTTTTTATACACATTGAGTACACCCCTTCGTATTTTTCAGTTGATTTTGAGATCTGTGCGTTAACAAAGGGGTCCAGAGGGGATCAAAGTTTGAAAAAATTAGAAAAAAATCCAAATTTTCCTTAAAATTTCCCGCCTCAGGGACATGATAGGAAAATGTAAATGCAACCGTATGGAAGGTTGTTCTATTCTGAAGAGAATGAGGTACTAACCATGATCCTAGGATAAATAGGGATGATGCTGTAGTTGACTGGCTGAAATTCAATAATTTACCTATAAAAGCCATAATTTAAAAAGGGTAATGTATATAATTCCATTTGGAAATGTAAAGTTTTTGCATATATTACTGGTTCATAGAAAAAAATGGTACCATATAATATTTGTCGTTGCGTAAGTGTATATTGGTTATATCTCTTCTCGTGGGGTTAAGACAGTTACAGGAATTGCGTTTTAATTGCAGTTCAAAGGAATTAATACCTACAATTGTGTCGTAGCATATCTTGTAGTATTTACTGTCTTTCATTTTCTAAGAGTAATAACATACATTTAATGGCAAGAGTGGAATTCAAAATGAAAATTGTTTATTAATCCTCAGTTTCAATATAACTTCTACAAAACAAGCCTCATTATTCATTAGTATGATTAATAATATCCTTTGTATTTATTTGTTTTACAAATATATTATTAAATAATCTGATCACACAATTTTCCAGACAGAATTTTAAGATGTTCATGAGCAAGGAATCAAGGGTTAGTACCTATGTGCATTGCTATTGTCAATTTACTTAATGAAATATAAAACACGATATACGGTATTTTAACTGAAAAAGATAGTATCCTATTAGTTATACAACCTTTCGTCAAACAAAGTGTTAGAAACAACCAGGAACACTAACATTGATATACACATATTCAGATCTTATCTTTGCCCCCCCACTTTTAACGTCCAAACACCGCCACTGCATACTAGATACAGTTTTTAGAGAAGTATCGCTATATGGACACGCGAAGCACACTTTATAAACACTATTTAATCAATTTTCATGCCCAGGTTTTCAGCACAATAAAGTTTACTGATGACATAACACTGATACCGGAGAACGAAAACGACTTGCAAGAAGCGCTTTCAAACTTGAACGAAGAACTGGAAAAAAATGCAAAATGAAGATAAATAAGAAGATCAAAGAGATATAAAATCCAGAAGATTAGGACAGGAAGGGACAAATGTATGGCTAAATGGAGAGAAAATGAAAACGTTAAAACGTTCCTCGATTTAAGAAGTCTAATAGCCTCGGACGGAAGAAGTGAAAAAGACGTAAGTTCAATAATAGCGCAGGCTAAACAAGCATTCAATAGGAAACGAGGATTGCTAACAAGAAATGTGTCGTTGGACATAACAGTTCATTAATACCATGGTATGGAGCGTGGCGCTTTACGGATCAGACATGTGGATATTGAGAAAAACTAAAATATCCAAGCTGGAAGAATTTGAAATGTGTTATTGACGCAGAATGGTGCGTGCATCATGGACGTAAAGGGAAAGGAATGAAGACGTATTAAGGGAAGCTAATGAAGGACGACAGATCATTAAGATAATAGGAAAAAGAAGGAACAGCATGCTTGGCCTTATTATTCGGCACTGTGATTGGATCACCGTGCTGAGAGAGGGAAAGGTAGAAGGAAAACCAGGAAGAGGAAGACCAAGTATTTAAATGCAGTTAAGAAGAAGAGATCTTATCAAAGTATAAAACAATTCTACCAGTGGAGAGGTAGAGGTTTTAAAATTTCCATGTTGCCCACCAACCTATGATTGAGGTGAACAAGAAGACATCTATACTAGGGATGCCCAGATCCGGATATTTTTGGATCCGGATATCCGGATCCTAAACTCCTTGTCAGAAAATTCGGGTGTTCCGAATCAGCAAAGTTTTCGTAATTATTGACAAAGTGATTTTCAATCCTATGCTTAAAATAGGATTTTAAGACACTTGTGGTATGTGATCGTGTGACAGTCTTGCGTTCTCTTCATTCTGTTGATATTTGGTTTTTGTGCCTTAATATGTCACAATTACACCAAATTTGATTGACTAAAACTGTCGACTTTGCTGAGAGCAATCTCACTGTCAGATTCGATTCTAGTGGAAATACTCGATGCAGAATGTAGTAAATCTTTTTTTAAAGCGGACGTCCTGATGGAAATTTGTCCTTTGTTTTCTGTAACACTAGTCAAATGCTGGGATGAAACAGTCTCAAGCCCAAGCTTCTTCATTAGGCTCACTTTGCTTACTTTTCTAATTCTTTCTGAATTATTATGGTGAGTAATAAGGCCATTTCCTAGTCGTGATGGGCTAGGCCATAGCTAATAGAACAGCCCATAAAATATAGATCAAATCAAATTAAGGAGCAACTTCCTTTTCTTGCTCTTGATGAGATTTTTTCTTTCTTTAATAATACGTTTCTCTGTAACCGTACCACCCCAATTAGTATTAAGAATTGTAGAGATAAAGTTCTAAATGCCAATTAATGTATTAATGTAGTTGTATGTGTATACAAAATACCATATGCAGCCTCGAGCAGAAACACGTATCTTTATAATTAGTAATCCACTACTATTAAGTCTACATAGGTTGCAGTGATGACCGCAAGAGTCTTGGTCTTGCAGTTTTTGCAAGAGTCTTGCATGCAAGACCAAGACCAAGACTCTTGCGCAAGAGTCTTGCACAAGTACCGCCACTACTTGAATTTTTTTATATAATGTAAAAAAGAAGGAGATGGATGTTTTGGCTTCAGTAAAAATGCTGCTGGAGTGAATGTGTTCCCAGTAGTTTATGCAATCCGTGTGAGTCGATCAGTATGTCGTTTTCTGAATCGGTTGTTCGCGTTTTCTGTAGATATTACTCGTTTTCAAGCCATAACGGTGTCATCTCGCACCATGTGTGGAGAAGCGTTGGTAGCAAGAGACAGCTTAATAGGATGTGATCACTCCCCAAGGAATACAAAACCTCAATATTGATGTGAGAGTTGAGTGTTATAGAGGATATAACGATATCAGGTATGGTATTGCTAGATGGGCGAGCTGGCCCAGGTATAATTTTTTTTTTGCTAGCCTGAAACTAGCCCCACCCAAGGGTCACGCCCTCGACTGGGGAAGAGGTAATAAGGAAAATGGAATATGGACTACTGTTGTTGGGATAAGTGATATTTATCCATTTATTTATTTATTTATTAACATTTAATGGTCATTGGATTTTATGATCTTGTGATCATAAACATTAGCATAAGGTAGATGTGAAATGATTATGTGGTATGAAAGTAATGAGAACGTGCAATACACATCACAACACATAGGTGAGGTTAGAAGAACAAGTGAGGTTATCTTCTCGCCCCGGGGCTACGTGGGGCATTAATGTAAGACAGTTGGTGCCCTGTTAGTACAGTAGGATTACTGTGGATGATGTGATGGAAAGAGGAAATGTGAATGAATATCGAGATGAAATGCATCGAGAAGAGGAATGTCGGGATGATTCGGAGGGACAGTGTATCGATAAAGGGTAAAAAGCAGAGACAGGGGGGTGGGGCGTAATGGTGTGAGAGTAATGAAGTCGGCTGCAGTATATACTATGTCCATGAGTAGAGGGTGGTTCATTGTCAGTCGATGAGTGATATATTTTAACCGAAGATGTTCTATGTGGGAAAGAAGTGTGGGAAAAGTAATGCGACTATAGAGATCGGCAGTGGGGCTAGGTAAGGATATTCGGTAAGCGATTCTGAAGGCATAACGTTCTAAGATTTGTAGCTTTTTATAAAAGAAGGGTGCTCCAGGTATCCAGGCTGTGAATCCGTAAGTCAGTACTGGTCGGAGAAAGACTTTATATGTAGTGAGAACTGTAGAGGCGTTGAGACCCCAGTTGGTGCCAGTCAATCGACGGAGTAGATTAATTCGATTATAGGCTTTGGTCAAAATAGATTTTAAGTGAGGTCTCCAGGTGAGATGTTTGTCCAAGAGAAGTCCTAGATATTTGGCTGTGTTTGAAGTGTGAATTCGTGTTCCTTGAACGGAAACATTCAGCAAAGTTGGGTTGCGGTGAACCCTAGTGCGTTTGCCAGGAGGCACAAAAACAATTGCTTGAGTTTTGTCGGCGTTGATTTTAAGTCGCAATTTGGAACACCAGGAGGTGAATATATCGATAGCTTCCTGAAGATGTTTGTTGATGTGCTGTATGGTTTTGCCAAGTGCCAGAAATGCAGTGTCATCCGCGTATTGAAAAGTGCTGACAGTTGCTGGAAGAGGTGGAATATCTGCCACATAGAGAAGATAAAGAAGCGGAGACAAAGCAGATCCCTGTGGAACGCCTGAATGTAAAAATACTGGATGAGATAATGAATTGTTAATGGAGATGTAGGCTATGTGTCCAGTGATAAAATTGAATATAAATCGTATGTAGGTGAGAGGCAGATTATATTTAGTAAGTTTGTAGACCAGGCCGTGGTGCCAAACAGTATCAAAGGCTTTCTCTAAGTCGAAGAGAACCAGACAAGAAGGTTTCGTGGAGAGAAATTGATTGTAAATATGGTTGACAAGACGAAGTAGCTGATCATTTATGCTGAATTCAGGGCGGAATCCGGCTTGGTAAAGAGGTAACAGGCGATGATCTGTGCAGTAAGTGTGAAGGCGACTAACTAGAATTCGTTCGAAGATTTTGCTGAGTGTACTGGTTAACTGAATGGGGCGGTAGGGAGAAACAAGATTGGTAGGTTTGTTAGGTTTCGGAAACATTAAAGTTTTGGACATATTCCATGTAATAGGAAAGAAACCTGTGCGGAGTATGAATGTGAAGAGTATAGCCAGGAAATGAAGGACACAGTAAGGGGCCTCTTTAATATGCCGGTAAGAGATATTGTCCATGCCAGGTGCACTGTTGCGTTTTCGTTTGGTGACAGTTAGAATGTTATCGACTGTGATAGGTGTTGTAAGTTCTTGGGTATTACCCAATGTGTGGCTGAGTGCGGGCTGGAGGTGTGGAGATTGAAAATCAATTCGATCGACGGGATGTCGAGGATTAGGATGTGTTAAAGGCGGTGTGAATATATCCTGCAGATAAGTAGCGAAAGCATTTGCCTTGTCAGTATCAGTTTGAAGCGGTTGATTATGAAGAAGAATAGGATATGTGGTGATACTACGTTTGCCGCTGAGTTGATTGAACCTTTTCCAGTACTGCGTTGGATGAGAAGTATCAGCTAGCGTATTACAAGTTTTAACCCACTGCCGATGTTTATATGTTGTGATGTAATTGGTGACGATGCGTTGCATGTATCGGTGGTGAACTAATGATTCTCGGTTTCCCGTATGCTCGTAGTCTCGGTAGAACCGACGAGATCTACGTATGAGCGGAAGGTAGTGCGGAGGTAATTTGGGACTGTATGGATTTGAACTGGATGTAGGATTGAAGTTATTGGAGGCCTGATTGATTGTACTGGTTAGGAGATTAATAGAGTTATACATGTCGTCTTCTGATGCTGGTTCGGGAATGTTAGAAAGTTTTGCAGTTAGGAAATTTCGATATCCGATCCAGTCTGCTTTGTTATAGTTGAGAGATTTGCGTGTTAAACTTTTGTGGTTAGAGGTATTAGGATGCGAGCGGTTGATGGTAAGCTTGATTGGCAAGTGATCACTTTTTATTGGATCCAACACTTCAACGGCACAGGAAGATAGTAAGTTTGTAGAAGTAATTACAACATCAGGTGTGGTTTGAGATGATGGCCGGGTGTGCTTAGGTAACTGATGAAAAGTACCAGTGGTGTGAGTTGTAAGGAAGTTGAGAAAAGTCTGTCGCTGTTGAGGTGTTCTGCTATGGATATTGATATTGATATAATATGGGAAGTTATTTGAAATATACTGGAAGAAATCTAACGGAATAATATGACCAGGTCGAACGTAAATTGTAGCAAGCGTGATATATAAGTTTTTGAAGTAGAGGGTTGTTATTAGGTACTCTGGAAGATTGTGCTGTGGAAGTTCGTGATGACGACATGGTACAGAAGGGGGAAGCCTGTTGCAACTCCGCCGTTAGCACGTCTAGCTGGCATATTACTATCTTTTCTTGTGACGGAATATCCAGATATTTTGCAGGAGCTTCGAGGTGTAAGGCGAGTCTCATTGAGAAGAAATCCTGAAGTGCGGTGTTCTTGCAGTAGAAGTGTGAAGAGTGGTTTGTGCTGGATGAGAGAACTGATATTAACAAATATAAAGGATAATGGAATTAGACTTCGGTTTCAAGTGGACTGACATGAAAGTATACTTTATGTCCGCTGTAAAGAGCATGGAAGTTCATATGAAAGATTGCACGTGTTGAGTATTGCAGTTGTTGTAGGATGTGAGGGCGGTGAAAAGGATGGATATTTTGAAGTGTGAGTGTGATGAAAGCAAGGAGTTGTTCAATAGTAACGGCCTGGTGTTTGTCAGTAGGTATAGAAGAAGACGGAATGGACTTGGTGTGATGCTGCAAAGGAACAGTCATTTCAGGTTTGGTTGGTTCCGGAGGAGGTCGCTGCTTGCACTTGTAACTGAATGCTGGATGTTGCTCATGACAGGTTGAACAGGTCGGAGGTTGAGCAAGGTTTTGACATTGTCTCGTATTGTGTGGTCCGGAGCAGTACCCACAGATTGGCTGGTTCGGACATTTATCAGTAGAGTGAGCATTATATTTTTGGCATCTTTCACAGCGTAAGGGTAGTGGTGGCTGAGATCTAGAAGGCTCGACTCTATGGCGTTTACGATATATGTATGCCCCATTTGACAGAAGATCGTCGATGGTCTCTTGAGAGTGTGTAAGCACTCTCACCATATATGTTAAGCCGTTGTTGTTACGAATGCGAATGCATTTGGTTATGGTATAGCCTTCGAGTGTAAGTTCGTCAGTGACTTCTTGGTCAGTAATATCAGTATCTACGCCTCGGATAACCACTGACAGCAAAGGTTCTTTACGTAGTGGGGGCCGTTGTTTTAGCGGTTTTTCTGCGAGCCTAGTCAGTGTAGTGCCTTTCCCAAAAAATTCGAATCCATGTTTATTGAGCAGGTAGTTCGAAAGTTTCCATCGGGAGTCCGTAAGATAGTCCCGTTACGTGTAGGTATGATTTGAGTGATGTTGGCGCGTGGCATGTATTTAACTAGCTGCTTGTACAGATGGTGTGCCTGCGAGTACTTTGGATCAAAGTTGGTAAGTAGAAACTGATAGGTTTGTGGACGAGTGGTCTCTGTTAATTCGGGAAAATTTTCGAGGTCCATTACAAGACCTGATTCACTAGCTGTATCTGACAAGTCGCCTTGATGGATTTTCTTTGATGGCGGTGACTTTTGATGGTCAGTATAGGGTTTCCCGATTAACGACCTAGCAGGACTGGTGTCACGACTCGTACTCGGATTGTTGGCACCTTTTCGTTTTGCTCCTGAAGCAGTAGCAGAAGGGGCAGCTAGAACCATAGGTAGGCTTTGATGATGCCTTAAGTCTCGTGAAGTATCGTGGGACATGATACTGATCTCTGGCCCGAAGGCCGTACCCAAAGCAGTGTGAACCTAACTGTATGATGATGAGATGATAATATGAACAAGGTTAGACTACCCGTTTGGATAGTAGTCTAGGTTGAGTAGCTCCCGTTGCCTTTACAGTAGAACCAGACGCCCTTGGCTGGATCAGTCTGACGTCAAAGTTCTCTTGAGAAGAAACTAGAGATGTGTCGTTCGCGAATGAGTCGTTCCTTTGGAACGAATCCTTTCTGAGAACGAATGGAACGAATCCTTGAAAGGAATCAAACTCATTTTGAAAGGAACGAGTATGCACTGCAATCAGTGCAATGCAGCATGTGTATCGCCTTTGGCAAAGGAAGAAACACTAGACGTAGACGACACTGGCTGAACATTTTCGGTTGAACACTTCCGTTTTGCTGCGAAAGTTAACGAAGTTCCCTTCTACAAAGCTATAAACGAAAGGACGACCATTCCATCCTCTCGCCCCGCCAACTCCTATACAAAACAAAGAGTGGCGTGAACGAAGGAATCATGGAATCAAACTTTCCTTTGTTTTCTCAACATTGTCGTACAAACTACTACAAAAAATGAGGAACGAGGGGCTTCACAAATAGAGTCATAAGTGGATGTGGAACGAAGGAATCAAAAAATGCAGTCAAAACTGGCAGTGAACGAAAGAACTCACGAAAGGGAATCATATTGGCCTTGTTTTTGAGTGGCGAATATATACTTCCGATTTACCACGAAATTCCCCTCCACTCCCGTCTCCAGCTGGACACAAAGAAAAGACCATTGAAAAGAAATATTTAAACAAACATGAGTATCGTGTAGTGCGAGCTGAGCTCCGTGGAAGAAACAAAGAAATTGAGGCAAATGACAAATTAAAACATAACATAATACTAACCAGTGGCTGAACCTCATATTCGAGCCCCTCCCCCACACAAAAATTATTCTCATCTCCCCGCCCCGCAAAAACTTCTTATAAGGGCAAGTTAAGTATATAAAACAATTCAATCCTTTTGAGTTTTATTCCAACACAGAGATTTGAGTAAATTTAAAGTAAGTTTCCTATTAATGAAACACGAAAGCGCAATCAAAATATTTTTTGATAATCTTGTTGAAAACTGTAAGAATGTATAGTAGGTACTATTTGACCCTATCGATTGTTGGTTCTGAGAGGTCAAAAGACCTGATAGTGTCGTTTCAGATTTAATTATGACCGGGCCAAAGGATATTAATTTTTTCGATTAAGTTCAGAAAGTTTGCTTTCGGAATGCTTGCGGCCTTTTGAGTCTGAGTTAAATTTAATATATTACAAAATTTATTTGAATACAATTAGTTTTCATGCGTTATGATATAACTTTTAATGATGTAATCAAAAGGTCATTGGGAATGTAAATAACACTTTTCTTCCTCTGAACTCTCACTGTGAATCAGTCCAGTGTTGAATTCAGACATGCTCAAGGGGGTTAAGCCCCCCTTGAATATCTATATTCTATATACAGTGCATATCTAGAATATAGTGTATAGTGTATATCTAGAATATCTATTGCCCCTCCTTGTACAAAAATCTGAATTCAACACTGAATCAGTCGTATACAAATACACATATGTTCGTTGCAGTACCACAGTGTAATAATCATAAACAAAAGAAAGGAAAGCTTTAGTTTAACGTCCCACGATTATGAAAACGGAGTGCTAAAAGAGACGCATGAAATTGCAAGTGAATGATGAAAGAAATAGTGGGATGAGAAAGTGGGAGGAAACGGGAGAACCCCGAGAAAACCCGCGAGCAACGATGTCGTCCACCACGAACTTACTTGGGCGGGGATCGAACCCCACGACTCTTCGCACCAGAGGTAAGTGCTCTACCACTGAGCCACCGCGCTCCCAATAATCATAAACAGTCCATTCACATGTAGTAAATACACTTTTAAACAACATAACAGTTCTCATGCAAAAATAGTTTTCTGATAATTAGATACTTGCGTTACATAGTACAATCATTGCCTCATTTCGAATATCTGTGTTGGGAAAATACATGAAAAAATTGAATTGCTTTATAGGCCCTGACAAGAATTTTGCGAGAGAGTGGTGTGAGATGAATTTTCGCGCGGGTGACCGAGAAGAATTTTTGCGTGGAGGCTGATTCTGAAGTTCTGCCACTGTTTCCTTGGTATTATAAGTAAGAGAAAAAAGAATGACAACCCATTCTTATAGTTCATTCACCTTGAAGAACTTTATTGTACTCGTTCCTTGTTTCCAATGTTCATTTTTGTTGTTGTTGTTTTCTTTATTTGAGTCCGTGCACGCCAAGAGAGACAGAGGAAGAGAAGATGGGTACCGGGCAGATAGACGGAAATTTTATGTTTCTTCAAACAATACCAATATAGATTGAAGTTTTTACTCTTGACTTTGACGCACGGTTCGTCTCTTTTGTTTCCTGAATGAGGACAAACATATGACAACCCAAGCAACATACCTCCCTTTCCCCTTCACTCTTCCCGAGCTTTGTTCCAAACAAGAACTCCTCCTACAGTCAGACCAGCAGAAAGAGATGAGACGGCAATAGTCTTATATATATATATATATATATATATATATATATATATATATATATATATATATATATATATATATATATATACACAACTTCCTGCAAGCTTCAAATGTATTGGTTCCACCACAACCCAAGGTTTTCCGAGTTTTCACGATATACAACGGAAGGAATGAACGAACATGTGTTGCTTGCATCTCCGATGGAATCAAAGTATTCACGTTAGAAAGGAACGACTCGTTCCATGGAGTCGTTCCATTTTATGAGTTCTTCTAGTGAACGGAATCAAAGGAGTCGATTCCATAAAAGGAATCAAACTTCCCATCTCTAGAAGAAACGACAAAGTACGTCAATAGCTGATGAGATCGATTTCAGTATCTATCTAAGTATGTATGTATGTATGTATGTATGTATGTATGTATGTATGTATGTATGTATGTATGTAAAAATAAAAATAATTTTTTTTGTTTTTTTTGTAAGGGATTAGGTTTGGGAGATTTCTTTAATCATCTATTTTGTTTATTTCAGTATACTTTGTTTCATATCAAACAAACTAACCCCAGCCATTAGAGGGTTACGCCCTCTCTTTGGCATAGGTTTCCATACATGTTGATGGTGCTAGAACAGGTACAATAGATGGTCTAAGTGCAATGCAAAATAACAATAGATTGAGAAAAGAAAAAAAACGACGTAAAATTGGTCTTGAAAAACAAAACAATATAATGTAGTGCAAGATATCATACTAATGGTGCAAATATACAAATATAGTTAAAGGATAAATGTAACTAGGTATATGATAAATATATATAAGCAGGTATGATAATGATATGAAGTGCAATTGACGTCACAAACACATTGGGGAACATTAGTTGAGACACATGAGCGTTAGATCTTCTGTCTCGGGGCGACTCGAGACTGATGTAAGACGTGATGATAGCCCAATGTTAGTGATGAGTGAGAAACATGTGCTAAAATGGAAAAATATGAGGTATATGATCTCTGATGACGTAAATATCAAATATTGCTCTCTCTGCGGCGTCCAAATTTGTTGTCTTAACATATAGTGTGGTGAGTATGTTGAGCGGTGAGTGCTGGTATCGATACGGAGCATCCGTAAGAGCATCAAGTCTTAAAGTGTCCAGATAGAGTGAATGAGCATTTGTAATGCGTAACTGAATGTATCTTGTCCGGAGTGTAGCAAGATGGTCGAAAATGGCTGGAAAGTCAATGTGTTCGTAGGTCATGTAATTTGGATATGGCAAGCGAATTCTATATGCCAGGCGAGTAACATGGCGTTCCATAACTGCTAACTTCTCGTAGAGTTTAGGTGAAGCGTGACACCAGGCAATGTGACCAAAAGTGAGAAGAGGTCGGAGAAAAACTTTGTATGTCTTTAGTAAGACATCCGCACTTAGTCCCCAAGTTGTGCCCGTAAGGCGGCGTAGAAGATTTAATCTAGTAGATGCTTTTTGCGCCAGTTTTTGAAAGTGAGGTTTCCAGGTGAGTTTGGTATCGAATACCACACCCAGATACGTAGCAAAGGCGCTTGGTCGAAGAAAATGCCCGTCTACTGATATAGTAAGATTAGCAGGATTTCGGCGCACTTTAGTTCTACGCTTAGGTGGAAGAAATACAAGAGCTTGTGTTTTCTCTGAATTGACAGTTAATTTCCATTTCCTGCACCAGATGTGAAAATTATCGAGTGTTAGTTGTAGGCTTCTACTGATCTGATATATAGTTTTCCCAAGCGATAAAAATGCTGTGTCGTCAGCATATTGGAAAACATAGACATTAGGCGGTGGTCGAGGCATATCTGAGGCATATAAGATATATAATAATGGACTAAGTGCAGATCCCTGAGGTACGCCTGTGTGCGGAAAAATAGGTCTAGATAGGACATTTCCTATTCAAACATACGCTATTCGATTACTAAAAAAAGAGTAAATGAGACGAATGTAGCAAGTTGGTAAACGGAGTGATTGTAGTTTCCGCAGCTAGCCATAGTGCCATACTTTATCAAAAGCTTTTTCTAGGTCCATAAGGACTAAACATGATGGAAAGGCTTTGTTGTATTGATTGGTGAGAACAGTCGTGAGACGTAGCAGTTGATCGCTAATAGAAAAGGCAGGCCTAAAACCTGCTTGATGTATTGGTAACAGATCGTATTCTTTAAGATGAATATGTAGTCTGTTGACAAGAATCTTTTCAAATAGCTTACTGAAGACAGAAGTTAACTGAATGGGCCTGTAAGAACTAACATCATGAACGGACTTGTGCGGTTTATGAAACATGCAGACTTTTGAGACTTTCCAATGTAACGGATAATATCCAGTGCTGAGAATGAAATTATAAATAGAAATTAATAAAGAAATAAAGAGAGGCGGGGATTCTTTTAGCATCCTATAAGAGATGCCATCTATTCCTGGAGCTGTGTTTCGTTTTCCTCGGAGAGCGCAATGTAATTCGGGAGTAGTAATTGGTCTGGTAAGAGGATGATTTAAGTCGATTTGATGTGTTACAGAGGGTTGTAGAGCAGGTTCACTGGAAATATCAACACGTTCGCTCTGGCATGGAGACTCAGTTGGAGTGAATACTGCTTGTAGTTGATCTGCAAAAGCATTTGCTTTGTCTGTGTCTGAAAGTAGTGGAACACTATTGAGATGGAGCGGATATGATGTAACAGTATTCTTTCCCGTTAATTGATGGAATTTCAAAATAAAAAAAACGCCGTAAAGATATAAATGCAAGATTTGGTAAAAACTTGTTGCACGTTTTAGGATAAAACTGCGTTAATTGCATGGAACAAACATTTATTTTAAGCAAAACAAGAGAAAAATGAAAACATGTATAAACTATAATTAAAATATGAGGTAAGGAAATTCTGCAACTACACGCAAAACCTTTTCTTTTACAAAAATACACTGACATTTGTGGTGCCATCTAGCGAGAAATTGGAAAATTTCAAAATAATAAAATTACTGAATCAAATTCCAGTTGCGACCAGTAGAAGTGTGATTTTTTTAGAAATCATACTGAAAGTGTGCTTAGCACATGCAAGAGCAGCGATCTTCATTAAATTTGCATCAATTAATTTTTTGCCCCGCCCTATTGCCCAGTGCTCCAAGCGCTCCATATAATAAACAAGCTTCAACAATTATTATAAAGCGCATGGTAAGTATATATAAATATATGATGCGAAGCACTGTATTTTTTTGTTGAGTTGAGTAGAGTTAATTTTGAGTTTAAGGTTCGTTTCAGCAGCGAGGATATCTGAGACGTTGACCTACCCCATGTCGTAAACGTCGCCAACACCTGGTGGCCCATTTGCTGGTAAACGTCGTTCGTCAATTTAGAGATCTATGTCTCATTGGCGGCAGGGTTTCGTCGAGTCGGGGTTTTGAAGTTACCACTGCGTAGTAGCGAGGACTTCGCTTTGGTCCGCGCTTCTTCGATTCGTCGCGGAGAATCGCGAATGGACCAACACGAACTATCGCCAGTCACGTGCATGCGGATATTATTATATATTATTTTTTTTCCTGACGAATTGTTCCTAAAGTAAGCTCCGCGGATTAGGAATAACCTCTGCCTCAACATCATGAAGTGACACAGAGAGAAGTGTGACAATTGTATGAATTTAGATGGCAACTGTCGTTGATCATTAGAAAGTGAGTATGGGAGAACTATGAAATAAAATAAATAGACAGGCGTCATTTTGTTATAAAATTACATGGCGAACGAATTTTATCTTATCCCAAACAGATATCGTCTCATATACACGGTTAAAGGTGCACTGAATGACCAAATTAAAAAGATCTCAACGATTTATTCCTTTACAAGCGACGTTTCCTTCATCGCCTCCGTGGCGAAGCCTGAAGAACAGCTGTCCATTAATCATAGGTTTGTTGGTTAGAGCAACACCCGCCCAGTAATTGTAAGGTTGTTGGTTCGAGCCCCTTTCGGGGTACTCTTTGGTAGTTTTTTAGTGTTTTCTAGACTCACCTTAATGTAAACAAATCACACATATAGGCGATTTAACATATTTTGGGGGAGTAATTTTGTGGTTTATTGGTGTTTTGTCACGTCTCTGCCACTGGTGAGCCGTTAGTGGTATAATTTTCAAAACGGAAGGGGAGCCATCGCGGATTGTCGCTGAGGGTCACTAATTTTTAGCGAGATGTCGCTAGTTGCCCATCGGTGGTCCACCAATGCTTACGGCATTGTTTAGGGTTTAACGTGCTTCCGAACCACATGAGCTCCCGCCGGGAATCAAACCCGACTGTATTTCTTCTTTCTGAACTTGTTTCTCAACTAATGTCGATCGTTTTCGATTATTTTTACAAACTAAACCACTATCTATTTACCATATGTAGAACGTGCACCCCTCGTGATAAAGGATAATGTTAAAAAAATGCTAAGACACATTC
The DNA here is from genome assembly GCF_964235325.1 of Thermobia domestica. Lineage (NCBI taxonomy): Eukaryota > Metazoa > Arthropoda > Insecta > Zygentoma > Lepismatidae > Thermobia > Thermobia domestica. Next base: position 152,492,639 of record NC_137464.1, read on the forward strand.
TGTTCACTCTCAATAAAGAGTTAATAAATTGAATTTTAGCTCCTTAATTTTAACGGCTTGTGAGATACACATTTTTTTCGCAAATATTAGCGCCACTATCCCTTAGGATATTATTATAATGAACGCAATATGATAACATCACAATTTGTATTAAGACCTAACTACATAGCTAAAGTCATTTTATTTGACTGCAATTTGGCCGTGATGATTAGGCACAAAAAGTTACATTCAATTTTTTATATAATAATTTTTACATTACAGTGATTCAAAAATGTATTGTTTCCAGTAGTTAGCTCGTATAAAAGTCACAGGCTGTGTGTCTCGAAAGTCAAGTAGTAGTATACGTCGTATTGCTATTATTACAATTACAAATATCAATATCCTAAAATGCCTGAAGTTTTTCTTTTACTTAGAGATGCTCATCTCAGGGAAGTAAACAGAAACAAATGAAAAAGGGAAATCCAGGCCTTGAAAGTAAAACGTAGACAAATTGACCAGTGTTCAGAAGCATAATTCTGAATCACGCACGACCCTACTTATAGCATATAGTGCTCATACTATATGTTTGTATTTCATAAGTAGATTTGTATGTAGAAATATTACACTCAGACGCTCAATGTCTAGTGTCAAAGTGTATAAAAGCAATTTTTGTTTAAGTGTTTAATCTTTAATCATAATAATATTGAACGAAAGATTTGAACTGCTGTGTTACAAAATAATAACTTTTGCTTATAGATAAGGGAAATTGAAATTTAATACTTTAACACAATTAGCACACGCAATTTATCACTCAACTTGCTTGGAACATCTTGAAAGACTTATTTCTGCTGACATAAAGGAAGACATGGTACTTTTAAGACAGAAATTTATGTTATTTTCAACCCTGTTGCCTGTAACTTTCGTTAGCATTTGTCATTGCAACATACACTAGCAGATACATACCATATTTCACTATGTTGGGAAGTGGTTTATGTTTCATTCATAAGAGATTAATTTAGAATTCCTTTTTCATCCTCAGCACTAGATGAGTATTAATTTGATGTAATGTCAGAAAGCAGTAAGTAATAGCTACTATGAAGTATATCAACTTCGGGATCTTCTTTCTGTAAAATCGCATTCACATTTCTCTTCTGTACTAAATCTAGATATTCATCAGCATTAATTCACTGAAATCAAAGGTAAGCCTTACTGTCCAATTCTATTTCGGCCTTTCAATTAAATGAGGTAAGGGCTATAATAAAGCGTGAGTGTGGCCATTGAATCGAGCCCGCACTTGGGGCCTTGAAGGTTTAAATTTCATCAAAGAAGTATTCCAACGTATTGCACACGTTACTGGGGACAAACGAGCTACTAATGTTCTGATACAACGTATCAGAATAGCAGTTAGCGAGGTAATGTGGCTCCCATTTTAGGTACATTACCTCCTGGCAAATTATAAGGAGAGGTTTTTCTTTTATAAGAAACTATGCAGAATTTTCTGTTTTCTCGTATTTTTCTTCGTTCTTTTTTTACGCGCCATCGTTTTATCTTGTTTATCTTCTCTGTTTTTCTTTTATATCTTTCGCGTTTACCAAATGATTTTCTATATCGACAGATTAAATATATATATAATATGAAACGATGTACTGTTAACGGACAATATTGTACAGAACACTTTACTGAGAACAGTTCTTTTCTACTGGAGGGAAGCAGCGAACTGAGAGAGAGTTTAGTCCTTACAACAAAATATAAAGAAATATAAATAAATTTTCAAAACAAAAATATATGATTTAAATATATACATCAATAATAAATAAAATTAAATTCATATCAACCATGTGTGTGTATTGTATTTATATTTATAATCTAAACAGTCTATTTCTATGTAGCATTTATTGTTACAATAATAACCCATCTTTCTAAAAAATGTTCTTGATTCTTCTACACTTTTGAAGTTAATTTTAAAAAATGTTTCTTTAAAAATTAGTCTTCCAGATATTGTCAGAATATTTTACGCCGCCCAGGATCTATAATGTCTTGCAACATTCAAACTTCGATGAAGTGAATACTATATTTAGTTTTCAATTGATACGATTTGTTCGAGTTTAATTTTCTTTGAAAATTGTTGCTGTCACTCCTTTCGCGATCTGATTTCCTTCCTTGACTTTCATTCTGCTCAGCACCCAACCATACCTCATCTTTATCTCCAGGTCCGCATCTGTGTCTGATCCATGTAGGAAGACAAATATTTGATCGATGGTAAGGAGTTTCTTTCGCTTTCGAGGAGAACAAATAATAAATGGAGAAATGATTTAGATGTGACTAACTCATGAAAGTAAACAGGAAAATTAGATGAAAAAAGGAAATTTTATGCAAGGCAATCAGTTCATTGCTGTAAGCCAGTCTTCTTTGACTTCAGGTCTCTCTTCAATCTTACTGAATGAAAATCAGGATCGTACTTTTACCATAGACCCTGGTAAACACCTTCCCTACATTCCCGATTCCCTACCTAATGGCCCTGAGCCATTGAAGTTTGTATGTCATAATGACTTAATGCAGTTCAAGGGAAAATAATTCTACATTCTATTTTAAGATTTCAACAATTTTACCTGACAACGAAAAACAAGTACTGGTACATTAAGTAGTTTCGACACATTGTTTAAATACATAAACAAATAAGTTATAATATTAAGAAAATTATATTAAAAGCAATTGCATATAATGTATTTTTAGTGAACTTAGTCCCGGTGATCGTTATATCGACGTCTAACTTTATTGATTAATATATTACTTATACATAAAGTTACCAACTTCAAAAGAATATCAGTCTCTGTTTGATATTTACGCTTTACATTATTTGCAATATATATTTTTTAACTTTCAATATATTGCAAATAACTTTTACAACCACTGAGAAAGTGCTACCTATCAGAAGAACTCGATGCACCTGGCATTCTGAATAGCAGTTTGCTGATTTCAAACAACATACAAGGTATTGTACCACTGCAAAGACGTATTAATAGAGATGCTGGACTACGTCACTCATATCGCTACTATATTCCTCAGTTGTTTCAAATGCGAAGTTCTATTAGTCGATATATGAACCATAATATCTCAGAAGGATAATTACGAATTAGTAGATAAAGCATACACAATTTTATATAGTCGATATAAGTAACACAATTTTACGTGTGTATGATGATTACTTTTGAATTTTACCATAAATACTCGTGTTGGAAACAAAACTAAGTTGTATAAAGAATTTTCCCGCATATACCTGAAAACGGAATTACACAGTAACAGGTAGTATATCAAAACAAACCAACTTGTCAATGCACCAGTCTAACCCTATGTAGATGAGTTGTTGGTCCGCTGGTATAATTGTTAAAACAATAAATGATTTAAGTATCTTAAGTCATAAAGATAATACAAAGTAGAAACTGGATGCAGTTAGCTAAGGATAGAAGTCAGTGGAGAGCTTTTGTGAACGCGGCATTGAACCTCCGGGTTCCATAGGCCATAGAGTTAGTTAGTTAGTTAGTTTAAGTCATAAAGATAACATTACTGTAAATTTTGTCTTCTAACCAAAAATATATTACATAAATAAATTATTACACTCGCGAGCAATCCTTAGTAATCCTTAGGAATCCTTAGTATGGTAGATGATACATTCCGTTAAAGGTAGAATTCATGTTTACATAAAGGGTACTGGAGATTAGCATACGCTTATTGCTTTTTGGTTGGTCGAGAAGTATACCGCATTGAAATAAACTTAGTATACACTACAAAGACCAATTACCACAAAGTATTTATTATTATTAGGAGCTCATCTTTGGGAAATATTCTACATTTACTATTCTATTCTATTCTATTCTATTCCGAATTCTACACTAAAACTATAGCTTTCTAATATCACTAACTTTTCTTAAATTGCTAATGTATTATTAATATGTCTATGATTAGTCTCACCTTTTCAAATAAATTGTTATGAGAATTTTTCTTTTCTCTTATTATATTAAAAGCTTGTTTTGGAGGCACACTTACTGTGTTTGTTGGTGGAAGTCTTATAAGCATAGTGGAACTATCACATTTTATTCTAATGCCTTTGATATCTGCCTTTCAAACGAAATGTAAGCGAAGTAGTAAGACCAAGTTCGTTAACAAAAATCAACAAGAGAAGGGGAAACATATAACAAAATGTGTCAGTCATGAGAAACGAAATATTGGAGAAACGAAACATCGTATGCAGACATTCTTTCGACAATTGTGTTTTATGTAAGTATTTACAAGTATAAGGATATTCCTTATATTTTACATTATAGGTCAATTGAAGGTATTTACTGATTAAAGTCTTCAAAAAAGTTTCAAGATGTATTATACAAGAGTATTGATGTAATTAATTTGAAGCATGCTGGTATATATGCTTAATGTGCAGTAGCCAGCACAGCAAGTTAAGGTAATTTTATGAACAAAGCTGTACTGTCCTCTCTTTCTGAATTGCTTATATTTGTTGGCTGAAGATATGCCAGATCACAAAGTGATTGATTTCATCAGCTACAAGCATCGGACTGTAGACTGCAGATACGTTGCACTACGCAGGAAAGCCACACCAGAAGAAGAAACATTGTAACATATCAGGAATACTTATGGTTGCAAATCTACAAAAGATGAAAATAAAATACTTCAACCAACTTTTAACACAACGGATCACTTTTATTTAGCTCCAATTAGGTTAAGGGCGATAACTGTTTCTGATGTGACATATGATTCCATAACAGATGAGATATTAAAGATACGTTTAAGAAATAAGTGACGTACAACTCATTTTACATTCGTCATTGGTTATCAATTGCCTAAGGAGAATCATCCTTTATGTATATATAATTAATCATCAATATATGATTATCTAACAATATTATTTTATATCTTTATTCAATTATTCACTTCATCAAATATTTATATCAATTATAATTAATAATCTTCGTCGCAGAATATCTCATAGATGATCTCCATTAACAACATAAAGCACATCATATATCAATTCAAAGCCTTCGTATTATACTCGTACAATAGAATCCGCACCTGAAAATCGACATTACAGACTGCTATCGCCATATGTTTGAGCTAATTCAGAATTTGGTATAAAGTTCCTGATATGACATGCATCAAACGTGATTATAAGAGGAAAGGAATATATTCCATTCACGGAATCCTTATGGATTCCGGACGTTTAGATTTAGCTGGACATTATTTATATTACTACAGTATGTCCAGAATCAAAATACCTAATATTACCGATTTATATGTAAACATATGTATCATACACTTCAATCACCCATTTTATACATATCAAAACTCTTTCTTTTTTTTAACATACCTAGATCGAACTTCAACTGTCAAAGAAGAAGAAAAAAGCAGGCATTAATTTCACTATCAATTTTGCCAACATTTCAATGGTGCAGATAAATTTTATGTCATCTTTTACTTTGAAGATCAGTTTGGTAAGAATAAGGGTACAAACAGAGAAATAACACAAAACGCTGTAATGGATCAAACCGGTCCATTACAAAGCACACTATTTCTTTTTACAAATTTAGTTTACTTTCGTCACTATATATTCACAACCTTTCTCTGTAATACTTCATCTACTCAATAATTGCACCGGAAGAACTCGGAAGATTTTATATTCGATTAATATCTCACATAGTTCACTCCTTTTTAAGTCAGTGTTGGGAAAAAGGATTAAAGACAAACACAAAATAATGTAGGAAAGGGAAGAGGAGAGATACAATAACGTGTGGAATGGGTAATATAGCAAAATTCAGTGTAAAAATTGTGTACGAATTGGACAATAGAGATTGGAAAGAGGTTGAAAGATGGGATTAAACAACACAAATAAGATTTTAGATTAAAGAAGGAAAAACAAACCCGTTTATAAGCAAGTGAGAAAAATGGAACAAAAGGAAAGGAGAAGCAGTATGTAACATGGAAAGAAGCGCAGTGGATAATGATAAGAAGATAAGAGGGAGAGGGATTAATGAATTGAAGTAATGGACTAAGTTTACGTGATTTTTGGAACAGAGTATTGGAGAGAATAGAGAAAAAGGATGATAAAAGGAAGACACAACACACACTGCGGTGTAGAGTATGAGGATACTAGGATAACACATGCTTGTGCTTAATTAAAATTTGAGTTACCTAATATTATTAAGAAAGTTAAAGTTTGAACCAAAATAAAAGTTGAGATATGTTGAGGTAGCAGGTTAAAAGTTTAGAACTATAAAAATATGAGAAGAGTTATTTGAAGATTAGAATTGCAGTTTTAATTTGATTTAAGTTATATGTCGTTCCAAGGCTAGAATAGGATTGATAAAATAGCTGAAACGCAAATCTTTCCCTCGATCGATATCAAATTGTAACATCTTCCGAAAGAAAAACGGCTTTTTTCTGCCTTCTGATGATAATGCCACATTAATATCTCAATGTAACGGTTACAATTTCTGATATTCTTAGTTACTCGTACGTACCGGCCCTCTTGGCAGCTAAAAAGTTACTTATGTTCACAATTCTATGCCACTAACTTTTATCATATTACTAAAGATGACTTATTTTTTATTCATTTAGTTTCTATTCCATCTTATTACATGAGGTAAGTGTACGTATTGCTAAGAACGGATTACCCACATTATAGAAAATTGTCCAGCGTACTCAGTGAACGCTTAACAGTACCTGGTCTTTAGTGTTCTCAGTTTGGATTGAGATTGGAATAATTAACGTACTCCTTTATTCTTCCTAGATTTTTCGTGTTGTGTTAGTATTATAGCTTTTCTAAAGTGATTTCCTTGTTAAATATTTTGTACTCGTATTCTGCTATTTATTATTTTAGAATTCTTTGCGATTAATGTTATAATTTTTATAGTTCCGGTATTGTTTCTTTAACGAGTTGGGTTTACTAATACCGCTACCTGATCGTATGATCTTAAGTGAAACAAAACATCTGAAATATCACTTGATAGATCATTCTAAATTTTGTCTAACAATGTCACATATTTGTTACTTATCGTGCCACAGCTTTTCTGTACTCTTTTCAGGCGCTACGCTATCGTTTCCGTGGTTTGGAATGCATGCAGGATTTTATGCAGTGTTGCAATCCAAAGACTCGGAAATGACGGAAACGATTCGAGATATTTATTCCACACAAACACCACTGGAATTGCTGCACTACAGGAAGACTTGCTTTACATTTCCGCATTATGTCTAGGGATGTGCACGAGACGAGTCGAAAAAAAAATTCCTGACACAATTCGAGTCGAGACACAGCTCTTTCAATAGAAAAAAATATATTTTTCGAGTCGAGACATCACTTTTACACCATATTTTCCACACGAGACAGTCTCAAATCTTGTCTCGTGCGTATCCCTAATTATGTTACATGAAACTTCTTCTTTCTACGGTACTCTAACATGTGCTCTTTTCGGGTGAATCTTATTTCAAACCCGTTAGTCGCTGGATGTTGTGCATGATGTAGTTTACTCCCTACTGTAAGTTTGTTCTTTCTGCAGTCTTGTTCCTTCTGTCTTGTTGGTGTTGTACATTTTTGTTCGTTTCTGTGTGGATCCCATAATTTCTCAACTTTACAGCCCCCTATGTCCTTTATTTGACAACACTGATAAGCCAGTTTTGGCTTAGTTTCTTTCACGTTTTATGTCAATTGTTTTTATGGCATAAAATGGTATACGTTTTATTTGAAAAACTATATGTTTATGTTGGGATCGCAACAGTGCTTGTGTGATAGTATTGTCGTGTTCATGATCACGTCTACAACTTCCGTAGGTATCAGGTTATCTGCACACACTTTTCATTTTCTGCCCTTTCCTAGCGTTTTTAGGGTATAACTCGGCACAGCCTCACTCGATCACTGCTTGATATATGTATTATACGTAGCGGGTAAACAAGGAATTTCCGCACCGAGTGACTATCACCACGATGATTAACGATCCAAAATTGGTCCGGGTACCAATTTTTATAAATATCTAGCTGTCAAGGTTCGCATACATCCCTTGTAAAAACTAGATTGTAGAAAGTTAGGCATCGTTTTCTTCTATGTACGTAATCCATTCAGATAACACCAAATATGAACAACCAAGAATGGCTTTCTCATTTATTCGTATGAAATTATTACAGACGTAATCCTTGATTGATAGACTATCCACTATGCTATTGAGATTAACAGGTTATTATAACGCTCAGGATGCAAAATACAAATCTGTGCTTGAAAAAAGTGGAAAATGAAACTAAATGACTTTCTACATGACAAATGTAAAAATTAAATATTTCCTATTTTAACAACTAATTCATTTTACTAACGTTTGTGAGGGGGAAATCATGCTGAGGAGAATGCAAAGGTTCAAACTTTAATTTTCACATTATGTACATTGTGAAAAATCAAATTCCTTCACGCAGTATACACTGAGACATTGTTACTTGAGTGTTTTAGTATATTATTTTTCATATTCGTATCCAAATTTCGCTTTTTGACTAGAAGTGTTAGTTTAAAACTTTAAGCTGCAGCATAGACGACCCAATTTCTTTAACGTAGATGTCAAAATAGCCTCATAGTTGACGCCCCATTTTAAAAATAATCGTTTAAAAATTTGATCTTCCGTTACCAGGTCGGTTTCGGACAGGCTTGAGCGCCGTAGGCGCCTGGTTATATAACCAAATTCTATAATAAAAATCACCTAAACCCCTACGATAAGATATGGTATTATAATTTGTTTATTATATTTGCATTTTCTTTGTAAAAATATATTAAAGTCTCTTCTGTAACATCTACTGGATCTGAAGTTAAAAATTGTAAAATGGAACTAAACAATATTTTTTTCTATAAAATTAGTGAAGGACTGAAACGCAGTACTTTGGAGTTTCTTCTCTTGACGCAATTGGATGGTGTGAAATACATTGTACATAACGCATTTTCAAGAACGGAAAGGTATGTGATACAAAATGTTTAAATAATACTTTATAAGTTATAGACTAATTATAATTAATCTGGAATGTGCAAAGTGTTATTGACAGCTAAAAAATAGTTTAATGTTTCTTCAATAAATTACTGTATTTGTTGTACTATATTGTATTTCCTTAAGTGTGTTATATCCTTTATATCGGAAGAGTAATTGATGTAGACAATGTATACAGAAACAAATTAAATGCCTGTAAATAAATGAATATTTGCAAAACCAACTAAAAAACTAAAACTGTGTTACAAATACGATTACAATACAAGTGACCTTCACATTGCATGAGTTTTTTCAAGCTTTTTTTTTCAAACAGTAATTTACATGGACATATACTACTTAGGCTTCTCTGGAACTAAAACTCGCATTGCTGTAACGTGCGTATTATGATTATTGTTAGCTGGCTTTGATACGTGGTTCTAGGTTAGATTTCCGGTACTACAGCACAAAATAATGCAATTTCACAACCATTCGTTTCCATTAATAATTCGTCTTCTGTAGGCTTAAAGAGTTAACAACGAAATGTTAAGATCAAACAATGAACTATTATTGACATGGAAGAAACCATAAGACGTCAATTGGACTGATCTAAATAAGATGTGAACAAAAGAAGCCAGTCATAGTGGTAGTACGAGGAAAGTAATCACTAAGGCAATTAGATAATATTAATAATTTGAAAATTTGAAAATGCAACTAATACCGTTTTGGAAATCCACAAAAATATTTGAAATATTTTAATAATTTAATGAAAATAAAAACAAAAGGAACGTAAACAAATTCCAAATACAACTTGAGTTCGCTTCAAGACAAGTAGGTTAAAACTTAGCTAGGTCTTTCTGCTTCATGCCTGCTGACGAGGAATTTCATATCAGACGTGGATTTATCTTCAAAGTTAAGTCTCATAGTTTAGTGGTATACAATATTTTTTTCCAATAATATTTCTTTTTACTAAAACACGCTAAGATAAATATGAAGATATAAACGATAAAGCTAACTCGATTTGAGAATATATTTGCTATCTCATCAGAAAGTTATGTGGAGTGAAGATTAAATGGAATCATCAGTTAGAATTTGTGAGACTTCTTCTTGGTACTGGATTCAACTAGCAGTGGATGTATCACTCATGGTGGAAAAGCAATTTTATTTTAAATAAGATACTTTTTTAATATATATATATATATATATATATATATATATATATAAAGGCGAATAGCTGCATAGGATCTACAATGAAAAATACAACAGCGTTTCCACCTTCCATTTTTAAGCCAATATAATTGTAGAAAATTTTTTGGAAGCGACATAATTTTGAAATAAGTTTATAAATCTGTTAAATCCAAATATCTTTGTCTTTGCGTCAATAATTCTTTATTACGGTTAAAATTACAAGTAATATTTTTAAAACAACTGAAATACTGTAAGTGCATTGATCATTGGATATTCCATATATATATATATATATATATATATATATCAAAGTGGTTTTTGCTTTTCCTAATTCGAAATCTTCATTGCTTTCTCATTGTCGGGCGGAATGTACTATAGAAGTAGATAATACTGTATAAATGAGTTGAGGAACGTTGTTTACATCTTTGTGTGCAAAACTGTAGTGTTGATGTATAAGTTCGTTACCTTTGACATAAACGCAGAATTTTTAGTCATTGCACGTTGTTCTCAATCACTCTAAATCTTGGTAAAAATTATTTTCTGCTAGTTTCTGCGCACTGGTGATATATTTTCTAATTCATTACTTATAGTAAGAGATAAAAACCACAATGAGGTTCTTATAAGTAAATAAATGCTCATAAGAATGAGACATATATATCTCTTTCAATTAGTTACTATTATCACTTAGATACAGGAGCATATGATTCAGTGTGTTTGTGGGTTGCTGTAGTTAGAAGATTGTTTCCTGCCTCTACCTCTTCAGAAAGACTCCGTCTTTTTGTTTTATGTAGAGTTGTTGCCGTATTTAAGAAATTACAGTGTCTGACGTTTCTAATAATCGGTGCATGATGTCAATATTTGTTTCCTCTCTAGAAGTTTTCAGGAATTAAAACTTTGTATATTCTTATTTTTTTCATTCCTTGCTACTTGTGCTTCTTCTGACATCAGTCTATAGGGAGCACTGCTGCAGAAATAAAAGATAGGCTTACACCATGAACTAGAACTTTGTGAAGAGATGCGGGCATGTAATACGAAGGACGTAGAGAAACGAAGAGCCCGAAAATCCATTTGATAATGAGTACAATATAACTGCAAACATGTGTATGAGTTCTCTATCTATCAAGTAATTTCAATTGAAAATTTTTATTTCTGTTTTTAAACGTATAATTACGGTATTATCGTCATTTGAAGAACTACTTCCTCCGGGTTTTATTAGGATAGATATAATATATAGATCTTTTTTATTTCTATATAGATTTTTTCCAGTTTTTCATCTATTTCTTTATATGAGTAGCTCTTGCTTCCCCAGCTTGAGATCTGGTCTATATAATACATGAAGTAATCATTCCAAAAAAAAAAAAAAACACGTATGTAGGTATGTAGATTAGAAAGCTCAAACTTGAATGTAGGTGTGTCTAAGGATTTTCTTTTCGAAATATCCAATTGAATCGTCATTTTCGGGGTCATGTTCGACCCTATTTATTTTATTTTACAAGTTTATTTTACAAGTTTCAAGAATTATTTCCGAAACTGGTATTTAATCTCAAGAAATAATGTGGAAGATGGTTTAGGATTGTGTCGTATTACTGTTTGCTCAAATTGGTCATTCGTGAAGTAAGCAGTAACTCCACAAAGATATCGTGATTTGAAAAGCCATCTCTTCCGTCCTTTTCTTGAACTGTGACTGCCCACTACTCCTATTTAATCCTCACTTGGACAAAAGTGTCAGTGAATCTAAATATTGTGCTAAGGTTTGGTTCAATACTGATTCTTGCACATTTAAGAGTAGCTGTGTAGTATGAACCTTGAAGCCGAACTTCAGCGTGTTATTCTGATACAGTTGCATTTTCTGTATAACATCGTTTTTAGCACCACAATTATTCTATTGTAGATGTATTGTAGATATTCTATTGCAGAATAGAGTCAGCATTCAGATTTTTTCTTCTTGTCGATTAAATAGATGTGAATGTTTGGTATAATATTACTCGAGGAACGAAAGTAATGTGCTATCTTCGGTGTAGCTCTCACAGCTTTGATTGACAAGGTTTCCTAATTTTGATTACTCTTGTAGGCGATTTCTGCATTTCACCAATTAGTTTTGGCGGTCGATATCGCCACATTCTTTTTGCTGCATTGCTGCTGCAAAAGTAAAAGATTCTACACTCTCTGAAACTCTCAGGTTTTCCCTCTTCGATCTAACCCTATAGGCACTTAAATCCGCTTGCTATCGTCTTCTCGTAGAAGAAGAAGGAGACGATGGAAATTCAACATTAATCTTGGATCTGAAATACTGGTCCAATCGAATTCGGTGCTTTCGAGAAATGTGTGATTCCTTACCCACCTTGTCGAATCGGCGAAATAACTCGCTACAAAACAATATAATATAATTTTTGTCATAAATTTCCAGTTCTTGTCAGAATCTTCTAATAAAAAAACCTTTTTTCTCCCTCATACCAGAATGAAATTATAAAACCATGTACAATGTTTCTTGTTGGCATCGATATTCCATTTGTGCCCTGTGTAGAGGAAAACTTAGATGCTCAATAGATTCCACCAGAAGACTACAAACATTGTCCTTCACCAATCACGGAAATCCTTGTATATGTTCACAACTAGAACACTAGAATCTTGTACATTTCCGATTAGGTTTATGTCCGAACAGCAAAAGAACTGTGATGCATATACATTACACAGGCACGTTGCAGGATTTCTTGAAGGGAGGGGGGTCCGTCACATGAAATACTGTGGTCATCACACTAGGGGCTCGATCATTCTAAACTATTTTACTGGCAACATATATTGGTTCGTTTAGCCAGGATTTCGTAACGGGGGGGGGGGGGGGGTAGACATGAAATTCTGAAGGCCCAGGAGCTCGATCGATCTAAATTACTTTACTATCAACATGTATTGTTTTGTTATTACACTAAAATGAGGATATGTTGGTAAGTATTTTAATAACAAGCTATGAAGAAATCTCGAGTAAAATAAAAAATGTATTGAAAAAGTTTTTACAATATTTACGTCCTTACTCTGTTTATTCAAATATAACAATTTTCCTTTCATTATGACCTAAACTATTATAAAAAGTTCATACTCAATAATGTCTTGTAAATTATTTTACAATATCTGTGTTTCTTTCTATGTTGAATCAGATGTTAACATTTCTTTCCACATAATTTTTTGTTTTTATTATTCCGTCAACTACTGTCTGTTCCAAACGACAGGTTAAAGGAATAGTAGAAAATTGTTTTTGAAATAACATGTTTGACACTGCAAGGATGCAATGACGAAAAATTATGATAAAAAATGTCCACGCTGATACGCAACGGCACTTTGCTTTCGGAAGATTGAAATCTGCCTGACTAGTAGCAGAAATTCTGAGAATTCCGTAACTTTTCTAGAAATTTCAAATTCCCTGACTCTTCCAGGATATCTCACTCACCTCGCCACCATGTATTGCAAGTAATATTACAAATCTCCTCATAAGAAAGAGTAACCAAAAGCTTCCAGTAGTTTTTAATTTTTAACACTGATCCTTCTTTTTCTCATTTCATTTTGTTTCATCCTTCCTTAATTTTTTCATTTCTGGTCTCGAAGGGGGCGGGTTCTGGATCCCCGGACCTCCCCCCGCTTGGCTACGTGCTTGCATTACACAAACGTAAAATAAATCGCTTCACCAACAGTATTCATTAATAAAGAGCGCATCTACTGATTATACCCTTGCACGTATATGACACAAATTAATTTCTTTCAACCAATTTATCTGAAATGTTTGTATCTTCAAATCTTACAAAAATTACGGGACGTTTCTAGTCGTAGATACAGTAAAATACTGCATCTCTAGACGAAGAAATTAATTGTTATTTGGCAAATTCTCCTAAACTTCAATACTGATATAATCCTAAAATTTCAATAATAACCGTTTGTCTTTTATTCCACTTCTTCGTTTTGTGGACGGACGTCACAGGAGAATGATATAACCTATTTCAGAAACTACAGTATATAGAGAAACACTAAACAAATTAAAAATGACTGTGAAACAAATAAAGACAAAAATATTACAATTAATGCTACTTCGCAGAGTTTATGAAGCCTTCTGCTTCACTTGGCGTAGGCAGATACTATTTAAAACACCTTGTAAACCCACATGTAGCTGCACTTTGTTGTTTAGGAGCTAAATATAGAAGAATTATATAGCACATTACAGTAGATTTTATCTTTGGTACATATCCAGAAAATTCTGTAACTCTGCATATTTACAAGTGTATGGCTTACAATTAAATAAGTCACATTACAATGTATTAGGTCATGAAAAACCAACTCTGTGCTACAAAATATATTACTTTATGGCTTTCACTAAAGAAACTATACGCATCTATTCACATAAAACATGACCTTGTATTGTAGCTTTGGATACTTTTCCACAATAACACTTCAGAGCAAACTGTACGTACAAACACAATCTACCACTTTAAACTGTCCTGATTCTCTAGCGAGAGCTTTATCTTTCCATGGCCTTCAGTTTATCACGCTACACATGCTAAAGAAAATATGTAACTGAAAAGTGAGGAGATACCTACTTTTGAAATTATAATTTTGTTCGGGTTTTAAGCCTATTGGAATCACTGTGTACATATTGTGCATTTGTGTTTACCTCTAGTGAGCCTGTTGCCAACAATTAGTATGTGTCAGTCAGTATACTAGGACGTATTTATTACATTACAATATATATAATCAATTTAACACTTCCAACTATTTTAATGGTAAAAATGACTTTAACTAGGACCCAATTTGTGTGTAAAATCATAAATAAAGTATTATTTATCTTCATACATTTATAACCTGACCAGCGAACGAGTGCGGGCGGCCGGTTTGGAACTAAATGCAAGCAGCAGTGTTCCTAACCGAATTAATCCATCACAGTTCTTTTTGTGCTGTTCGTAATAAACCACTTCACGCATATGCTCAGGTGAAGACAGCTTCAAAAGTTATTGAAGTAATACACTAGGCTCCCAAGTTTGAAAATTATATTGTGTGTGAAAGCAGTTAGTAGATTTAATTCTTTGCCAAATGATACCTAGAACCTGAGAGAAATTCAAAGGGAGTCCAGGGGAAATTTCTTTCCTCATAAATAAAAGTTGTGAACTCTACCAAAGGGCTGTTTTTTTATAATGACCCTAAAAGAAGGATGCATTGAATCAAATTTTACAAATTAATCCCGAAAGGGATCCAATCTCATAAATCTTTAAAACATGAAGGAAAAATTTCTTCACCTCTTTTCCCCCTAAGGGTTCATATTTCTCTTTAAAAAAAAAAAAAGATGATTTTTTTTATTTTAACGTCCCATGATTATGTTGTTTATGCTAAAGGACACAGGGGATTAATGAAAGTTGAGGATTGTAAATTAAATTTTGGTCTCTCACTGGGAATCAAACCCAGAACCACGTACAGTACAAGCACATGCACTAGCCAATAGACAAACGGAGAGGACTTTCACAGTTCTTGAGAAGAAACATATCGGAATTCCTCCCTGGCTAAAAGTCGAAAAAATAATTTGTCAACTGATAAACACACACTTAAAACAAACAGAAGTATTGTGAGCCTTAATCTTAACTTGATTTAAACTTACAGTAACAAGATATTTCGCAAATCTCCAAGCTATCAACCTTAAATTAATCTTTTAGTAATTGATATTGTCATTCTTGCGTTTTACAGGCTGCTCCTGTTTTATAATAAAATCGAATCAATTTTTCCACAATCTGCTTAATACACGGTAGAAGCTCACTGACTCGTCAATTATGCTATGTTCTTACATTGACAATTTCCTTCATATATCACTATTCACAATGCATCTGCATGAGTGGTTCACTACAACTACTTAAATTATGGCTTTCTTTATTAAGCGTAAACAGTTTAGGCTATGTATAACATCGAAACTGCAACTTTTAAAAAAACATTGGATACACTCAGGCCCGTGCTGGCCCACCGGGACACCGGGACGTGTCCCGGTGTGCCCTCCGAAACATCACAGTATAAATAAAGGTACAAGTTTTTAGTAATAAATTCTTACAGTTTTATTGGTAAAGAACCCGTGAAAGGTGCAGTGCGTCCTTTTCATTAGGCGCCCTTGCGAGTCCACATCAAAGATCAACGATTTTATTTACTCTTCTGTATACCACAGTTCTGTACAATAAATACACACAGTTACTATTTTTAAAGAACCCGTGAAAGGTACAGTGCGCCTTTTACGTAAGGCGCCCTACGAAACATCACATTATAAATAAGTGGTTTTAGTTATCCTGTGTACCAGCTTTATATAATAAATTCAAATAGTGATTGCTAATAAAGAAGCTGTGAAGAATACAAGGCGCCCTTTACAATTCATACAGTTGCTATTGGGAGAGAACAGGTAAAGAGTATATTCACTTACAAAAATATTATAAAGTTATATAGCTATAAAACGAAACTATATGATACATCAAGAATAGTTCGGATAGTCAAACGTACGAGCATTCATGAAATACTACACTGACATTAGTCTCTAATTTACGATTTTTACGTCATCAAAGCTTTCAGTCTTAATATGCATTCATATATCCGAGGATATTTATTATTATTATTATTATTATTATTATTATTATTATTATTATTATTATTATTGATTGTTCCTGTGTGTTTTAAATCAGTGTTCGGATAATCAGTACCTATTGTATTTCTAAAATATAGCCATATTAATTTCCGTAAAATGTGGTCTTCGTGTCAACACGGCACGGCGCGTCCTCAGGTTGTGGATCGAGGAGAAGTTCTCGGGGATATAGAGGTTAGCTGAAAATATACTGAATAAGCAGTCGCGGAAAGACAAGGGGTGATCCTCCAGCTTGGGGATTTGGTGTGGGGCTAACAACTCATCCTGTAAAAAAAAAGGCTTGTTCAGATATATTCGCAGAATCCTCGGATCAGAACTGATTACTTGGCACGAACTCAGCAAAGTAAAATCGACATGAGAATTGGAACATGGAAGATAATAAGTCTCTATCAAGCAGGCGCGTTAAAATGTGTAACGAATGAGTTTAGAAATAGAAAATGGACCTAGTGGGATATCAGGAAGTTAGGTGAGAAGGAAATGGGGGAGTCAAGTCGGGAAATTTTACGTTCTTTTACGGGGAACGAATTAAAAATTACCAACTAGGATCAGGGCTTTTTTCCCCAAACGAATACGTAATATCAGCAATTACATGGGTTGAATTTGTTAATGATAGATTTTCTTTTACTTCTCTTAAGGGTCGGTGGTGTAATATTATTGTTTTAAATGTACATGCCCCAACAGAAAATAAGGATGACAATAAAATAAAGTTTTTACGAAAGAATAGAATGGGTATTTGATCATCTCCTGCAATACCATATGAAAATTCTGTTAGGCGGTTTCAATGCGAGTGTAGGACGAGAGGGTATTTTCAAACCGATTATAGGGAATAAATGTCTGCATAAGGAAGGTTGTGACTATGGCGTTAGACTCGTGAACATTGCAACATCCAGAAACCTTATCGTGATGATTACAAAATTCCCACATCGCGACGTTCATAAATATACTTGGACCTCACCAGACGGAAAAACACATAATCAAATCGATCACGTTTTAGTAGATAGAAGAAAAAAGTCTAGCAGAACTGATGTTCGGTCGTTCAGAGGAGTTGATTATGATAATAAGAGAGGGACTATCGTTGAATAAAGGAAATATTCAATATCTGAAAACGGAGCGGTTTAGTTTTTAAAAATTAGAGGAGAGTCAGGTTAGAGAGGAATACCAGATTGAAGTTTCGAATAGATTCTCGGTTTTACAAGGTTCGGAACGCACTAGTGTTCAGGATACTTGGTTGAAATTAGAGAAAACATTAAGATTTCAGCAAAAGAAATATTGGTACACGCATAAATACGTAGGAAGAAAGTATAGTTCAACCAGGAATGCACTAAAGTAGCAGAGAAGAGAAAACAGAAGAAACAGAGTTGGCTACAAAATCCGAATGAAACAACTACATAAAATTTCACTGTCATCTGGCGGAAAACTTCCAAACCTTTTAGAACAAAGAAACGCGACTTTTGAAAGCTAAAATTAATTAACTTGAAGATAATAGTAAAAAAATAAAAACATTCCGGACATATATAAATGCATCAACGGACTTAAGAAAGGCTATCAATTCCGTGCTTATACGAGCTCGTACTCATATATTAAAAAAAAAAACTAAAGGAACAATTCTCACTGATCAGGATAGCATCTGAAATAGATGGAAAGATTTCTTTGACGATTTTCTTAACACACAGCCAAAAATCAATGTGCGTGGAGAAAGTGAAATACATACAGCATATCCGTATATTCCAGAACCTAACCAGACAGAAATAGAAATCGCTATTAAAAATTAAAGAAACACATATCTCCGGGTGTAGACGAAATTCTGGTTGACTTAATTTTAGCTGGGGGGGGGGAATTGTAGAGCAAGATACACAAACTCATTCTCCTTATCTGGAACAAGGAGGAATTACCACAAGAGTGAAAAGAATCAATCATTGTTCCAGTTCAAAAGAAAAGCAACAAGACTGATTATTGTTGAGGCATTTCTCTTCTGCCAATATCCAATAAATTTTCTTAAACATTCTATTAGCAAGATTGACTCATTACGCAGATGAAATTGTTGGAGATTATCAGAGCGGATGTAGTTAAAATCGATAAACTATCGACCAGATATTTACTATTCAACTAATACTTGAAAACAAATGGGAATACAGTATTCTGGCACATCAATTATTGACTTTAGACTAGGGTAGGAGGGAAACATTGTACAACATGCTTACAGAATTTGCAATACCGAAAAAGGTAGATTAATTAAGATATGTTTAAATGAATCCCAAAGTAAGGTTTTAGAAGAGAAATTTTTGTTCACGATCTTTCATGTTGAGAATGGCCTGGAAGAAGGAGATGTGTTGCCGCCAATATTATTTAACTTTGTTCTGGAGAACACTATAAGGAAAATCAAAGACAGGAATCAGGTCCTAGAGCTGAATTGTATTTACCAGGTTATGACGTATGCTTATGATGTAAATTTAATAGGGGATTATAGAACAATAGAAAGGAATGCAGAAATCTTACTTAACGCTTGCAGAGATATGGGCTTAAAAGTAAATGCAGAGAAAACTTAATAAATGGAAGTTTTTCGGGATCTAATACTGCATTTTATGGATGCGTTAAAATATCAAATAATATTTTCTTTCGACAAAGTGGGTACTTTCAAATATCTAGAATTATTATTAACAGACCAAAACTATAATCACAAAAAAATTGATGTCAACTGAAAGCAGGGATTTCGTGTTATTATTCAGCTAAACATCTTTTGTTGTCGCTAATTCTGTTGAGGAATTTGTTGAGGAAATATAAAACGATAATCATGCCTGTTGTGCTGTATGGTTGCGAAACATTGTCACTGTCTCTGAGTTAAAATCGCAGACTGTTAGTATTTGAAAACAAGATTCTTAAACCAATATTCGAACTCCAAGAAGAACGGGAATGGGGAATGGCGGAAACACCATAACGGTGAACTATAATTTTATACCGTTTATAAAAACATTGTTAGGGTCATCAAGTCTAGGAGGCTCAAATGGGCAGGTTATGTAGCCAGAATGGAAGAAATTAGAAACGCTTTCAAAGTTCGAACTGGAAATTCAAATAGGAAAACGAAAATTACTAAGACCGAGGCGCAGATGGGAGGACAATATTAAAATGGTTCTCGCAGAGATTGAAATATAAAGTAGAAACTGGGTCCAGTAGGCTAAGGACGGAAATCAATGGAGAATTTTGTAAATGCGGCATTGACCTCCTGTGTCCATAGGCCATAGAGCTATATGAAGTTGTTGATACATTTAGCTTCTTTTTATTTGACAGAAATGTTACTACAGGAACTAAAAAGTTTTTCTCTAGTAAAGAGGATTTCGATTCAAGGTTTCCACAAATTAGATATTTACGTTAATACTAAAACAAATTTGATGGTGATTTTGATATAGAAAGGAATCTATACTTTCTTTCAAAGTAAGTATATATATATATATATATATATATATATTCATCCTCACGGCATTGTCAAGGCTCTATATTTGTATTTTACATTTATTATTGCAACCGGGTGTTACTGACTTCCGTATACGGTAGCCCGATCATCACCCTTGTTCTTCGCGCGCACAATCATTCAAAGAACTGAAAACGTACTCTGTACACAAACAGTTTATGGTTGTGAACTCGGAAAGCCTGGTACTTCTGCTTGTCAAGGTCAAAAAGTGGGAGAAAAAAGGATGTGTTGAATGTAAAGAGGGTGCAACAGTGACTGATGCTTGTAAGGGAACATATTCATTTGTAGTTCGTGCACATTCCGCCTGTAGCGCTACTGTGGCACGACGTATATTGTAACTGTATAACTCTTGTACACCGCTAGTAGGTCTATTCGCGTTAGTGACGACCGAAACTATGTTGTCAGCTCTGACTGCGATAAGGCACTGCCGTGCTGCTTTTCCTTCTCTTTTTTCCCCCTTTTCCATTTGTGAGACGCCAAACATGTTGTTTTTGCTTGTTGCACGCGCTGAACGTGTTTCGGCGAGCGAAGTATTTAAGAAGTTGACTACATATTCTTGTTTGCGATAGTTTTAAATTGGTTAACTGTTGAAAAATATACGAAAATAAAGCTGTACTTGTTAAGGTATATTAGTCGAGGACGTAGCTACTGACAGTGTTGATTACAGATTTTCTCGAGGAAGAATTTAATTACAGTAGAGGTGAAAAGGAGACGTGCATTTAGACAGCCCCCCCCCCCTTATCAGACTCAATCGGAAATGGTCTCAATCGTTTGTACACAAATGTGCAGGCGAAATTTTCGTTTGTACACAATTAGGGGCGCCATCAGAACGAAAACAAAGTGGGGGCTGTCTAAATGGTAGCCCCCCAACAACATGTCCTATTCAAGCACAAATTGTCGCAATCATTTGTACATCGTTTCTACAGAAATGCGAAGGCGAAATTTTCGTTTGTACACAATTAGGGGCGCCGCCAGAACGAAAACAAAGTGGGGCTGTCTAAGTGATACCCCCCACCATGTCCAATTCAATGACAAATTGTCGCAATCGTTCCTACATCGTTTCTACAGAAATGTGAAGGCTAAATTTTCGTTTGTACACAATTAGAGGCGCCGCCAGAATGAAAACAAAGTCGGGGATGCCTAAGTGGTAGCCCCTCCCACCATGTCCAGTTGAATCACAAATTGTCGCAATCGTGTGTACTTCGTTTGTACAGAAATGTGCAGGCGAAATTTTCGTTTGTACACAATTAGGGGCGACGCCAGAACAGAAAAAATGGGGGCTGTCTAAGTGGTAGCCCCCCACCATGTCCAATTGAATCACAAATTGTCGCAATTGTTTGTACTTCGTTTGTACAGAAATGTGCAGGCGAAATGTATGTTCGCACGCAATTAGGGGCGCCGCCAGAACGAAAAAATTGGGGGCTGTCTAAGTGGTAGCCCCCGACCATGTCCTATTCAATCACAAATTGTCGCAATCGTTTGTACTTTGTTTGTACAGAAATGTGCAGGCGAAATGTTTGTTTGAACAAACTTAGGGGCGCCGCCAGAACGAAAACAAAGTGGGGAGCTGTCTGAGTGGTAGCTCCCCCATGATGTCCAATTGAATCACAAAGTATCGCAATCGTTTGTACATTGTTTGTACAGAAATGTGCCAAATTTTCGTTTGTACACTATTAGGGGCGCCGCCAGAACGAAAACAATGTGAGGGCTCTTTCAATGGTAGCCCCCCCCCATTTCCAATTCAATCACAAATTGTCACAATCGTTTCTATATCGTTTGTACAGAAATGTGCAGGCTAAATTATTGTTTGTACATAATTAAGGGCGCCGCCAGAACGAAAACAAAGTGGGGGGCTGTTTAAGTGATAGCCCCCACCATGTCCAATTCAATCACAAATTGTCGCAATCTTTTCTACATCGTTTGTACAGAAATGTGCATGCAAAATTTTCGTTTGTACATAATTAGGGGCGCCGCCAGGGCGAAAACAAAGTGGGGGGCTTTCTAAGTGATAGCCCAATCACCATGTTCAATTCAATCACAAATTGTCGCAATCGTTTGTACAGAAATATGCAGGCAAAATTTTCGTTTGTACACAATTAGGGGCGACCTCAGAACGAAAACAAAGGGGGGGGCTGTCTAAATGGTAGCCCTCCCACCATGTGCAATTGAATCACAAATTGTCGCAATCGTTTGAATATAGTTATAAAGAAATGTGCAGGCGAGATTTTCGTTTGTACACAATTAGGGCGCCGCCAGAACGAAAACAAAGTGGGGGGCTGTCTAAATGTTAGCCCTCCCACCATGTTCAATTCAACCACAAACTGTCGCACTTGTTTGTACGCCTTTGTACATAAATGTGCAGCTGAAACTTTCGTTTGCACATAAAATGTGGCCCCACCAAAACGATAACAAACTATGGGCTCTCTAATTGATAGGCCTCCCACCATGTCGAATTCAACCACAAACTGTCGCACTTGTTTATTACGGTTTTGTACAGAAATTTGCAGGCGAAATTTTCGTTTGTACACAATTGCGGGCGCGCCAAAACGATAACAAAGTATAGGCTACTAATTGGTAGCACCCCCTACGTCCGGATTCAAAAGAAAATCATCTCAATTGTTTGCACATCGTTTGAGCAGTAATGCGCAGGCGAAATTTTTTTTCTAAGCTATCAGATGCGTGGACAGAACGAAAAAAAAAG